>NC_063050.1:4534546-5734546 GCF_018812025.1 Megalobrama amblycephala | reverse complement strand
ATTTGTTGTTTGTTTTTAATGATTATGTCAATGTAAACACCTTGAGTCCAACACAAATTTAGTGTATTTCAATAAATAAATGCAATAAAGTGTATTTCATTTCATTTCATTAATTTAATTCAATTTCATTATCATTGATTCGTGTCTTACCGTAGTAGCGCTTCATCTCGTCTCTCGCGAGCATCACGGCGATGCCCATCCCGATCCCGGACGAGCAGCCGGTGATCAGCACCACTTTCTGCCCTTCTGTTGCCATGGCTTCAACTGAGTAACGGAGCGCGAGCTGCGCGCGAGTCTCTTCAGCGCTCCCTCAGCAGATCAGCCCACGTGGGCGAGCCCGGATTACTCAGACTGTCTGCGGGATTTATAAAATGCACAGATTGATAGTGATTCAGCAGATAAAGATCGATCGCCTATACAAAGCACAACCATACAGGTTGTAGTTATATTAAAGTCCCGGTTTTTATAATAAAAATGCCCGTTATTTATTTTATTTTTTATTATTAACCAAAATACAACCACGCGCCGTTTAGAAAAAAACAAATCTTAAAAATAGTATAAACATTTTACTTGCATATATTTCGTATATCCACGATTAATTATAATATTTTGTGAATGGAAGAGTATGTTTTGAACGGGCGCACGAGACAAGATTCTCCCTAATGCAAAAACCGTTAAACGTCAATCACAGAGCGCGCGCAAAGGGAGTCTGATTGACAGGAGCTATTCTGAGGTAATTTTTTTACCACACGGTATTTGCTTTTACTTCACAACAACTAACTTTATCAAGTTAAATAAGACAGTCATGTCATCACATTTAGGTGTAGACGAATACAAAAATAAGAGTGAAACACTGCTAATGTGAAGATTACTCAGATTTACATTCTATATATTCGCTCACGCTGGTCTAGTCCTGTTTAACACACGATAAAGGTTCGAATATTTGAATATAAACATAATGTTTTAATCTAAGACCAATTTTAAATCGTTCTTTTTTACCTTTAATTCTCCGTAGAAACAAGAAAACGCGAGTATGAAGAGGACACTTCCGTCTGACATTGCGTTCCATTAGGAAGGGCTGATCCCTATGCCCTAATCCCTTCAAAGTGTTAACCCTCCGGAGTGAGAGGTTCAAAGGGATGGTCTAGGGGTCAAAAAACTCTTTTTTTGGAACGCACTTCTGCGTCATCTTGAGACAATCAAGGAGATGCCTTCGTCTTTTTCCCCCCTGGTTTACTCTTTGTATTAATACGCATTCATTTACTGTTAACATTAACAGCTACTGCCGGACTTTTACCTTAAATATGATGTATATTGTGTCTGAGCTGTAAAGTATTTTTGTTGAAGTACAATGTAATTTTGACCATAATAATATACCAAATCTAACTTGTATAAATATTACAGTAGAAAATACTATAGGGTGAATTCAGGGTGATTGGGACACCTTTTGCCATTGAGATGAATTGGAAAAAGTGTCCCAATCAACGTGAAATCATCCTACATACATTTATAGGTAAAATCGAACTCCGAGCCTCCTGTACCCATTCTGTGACGTCAAACAACTTCCCTGTGCAAAGGATCATGGGGGCCCGAAGTGTCCATCAGTTGTACCCTTCGAAATCCTTCATTCAGAAGTGCCCTTTGAAGTGGCCAGTTTTGAGCACTTCGGTTTGGAACAACCCTTCAATATGGCGTTTTCACTCCGAAGTGCCCTTTGGAGGGCGATCCCGTTTGGAACGCATCGTGAGTGACGCAGAATAAGAATAAGTGAACTTCATTGTTTGTCACGTGATATAACTGGATAAACGCCTTTAGTTAATTATGTAATAAAGACTGCTTACACATAATAGATGAGAAGATGACATTTTAAAGACTTAACAAATGTCAAATCAATTAGCCTTTTCACAAGAATCTGAAATCACGTGACGCGCGTTAAAGTTAGTTCCGCTATGAGTCTATTTATTAGCTTATTTCTCAAATATCGCTTCTTACCTTTTCTGTTTTGTCTGTTTTCCAAGTTGCTGTTGTATAATCTACAAAGAAATTATTTTCTACTTGTTTGTAGCTTATATGGCCACTCAGACCGTTGCTCAGTTTACCGGCGGGTGGTTTTATTTCACCAGATGTCACAATATAGTCTACACAGCTACTCATTCAGCAAACCCCCTGCTTGTATCACCATAAGACAAACATTATTTATATAACTTTTTCATCAGTATGGGATATAAAGTCGTGAGAGATACATAATATTGTCGTGAGTTTAATATGTTTTAAAAATATAGCATGTATTAAAGGGTTAGTTCACCCAAAAATTCTGTCATTAATTACTCACCCTCATGTCGTTCCACACCCATAAGACCTTCGTTCATCTTCAGAACACAAATTAGGATATTTTTGTTGAAATCCGATAGCTCAGTGAGGCCTGCATCGCCAGCAATGGCATTTCCTCTCTCAAGATCCATTAATGTACTAAAAGCATATTTAAATCAGTTACTTTGAGTACAGTGGTTCAATATTAATATTATAAAGCCAGGAGAATATTTTTGGTGCGGCAAAAAAACAAAACAAAATAATGACTTATAAAGTGATGGCCGATTTTAAAACACTGCTTCAGGAAGCTTCGGAGCGTTATGAATCTTTTGTGTCGAATCAGCGGTTCGGAGCGCCAAAGTCACAAGATTTCAGCCGTTGGCAATTTGACACACGATCCGAATCATGATTCGACACAAAAGATTCATAACGCTCCAAAGCTTCCTGAAGCAGTGTTTTGAAATCGGCCATCACTATATAAGTCGTTTTTTTTTTTTTTTTGGCGAACCAAAAATATTCTCGTCACTTTATAATATTAATATTGAACCACTGTACTCACATGAACAGATTTAAATATGTTTTAAGTACATTAATGGATCTTGAGAGAGGAAATGTCATTGCTCAGGCCTCACTGAGCCATCGGATTTCAACTAAAATATCTTAATTTGTGTTCTGAAGATTAACGAAGGTCTTACGGGTGTGGAATGACATGAAGGAGAGTAATAAATGACAGAATTTTCATTTTTAGGTGAACTAACATTTTAAGTCAAGTCAAGTCACCTTTAAACTGACAGAGTGTGTCTGCATCCCGAACAATGCTAGGAAGATTGTTCCAGAGTTTGGGTGCCAAATAGGAGAAGGATCTACCGCCTGCGTTTGAGTTTGATATTCTAGGTATTATCAGCTGGCCTGAATTCTAAGATCGCAATAAACACGAATGATTATAATGATTTAAGAGCTCGCTCAGGTACTGGGGAGCTAAACCATTTAGTGCTTTGTAAGTAATTAGCAAGATTTTAAAATCTATACGATGTTTAACAGGAAGCCAATGCAGTGATGACAGAACTGGGCTAATATGGTCATACTTCCTAGTTCTAGTAAGAACTCTAGCTGCTGCATTTTGTACGAATTGTAGTTTATTTATCAAGCGGGAGGAACAACCACCCAGTAGAGCGTTACAGTAATCTTGTCACGGTTGTGGATCCGCTGTCTCACTCTGTTGTCTGTGTTTACGTTGTGCTGTCACGTTAATTGTTTCATGTGGGCGTCGCCGCTGATTGTCTGATCAGCGGCAGCTGTTTCTAATCTCTACCAGCCTATGTAATGCCTTGTCTTTCGTTTCATGTTTGTCAGATCGTTGTTGGAGTTCCCTGTTTTGTTCCTCGTTCCTCGTGTGTGCATTCGTTGGAGTTCTTCGTCTCAGTGTTCCCGATCTTGTGTTCCTCGTTGGATGTTTCACGACTACAGATCCCCTGGACTCCGACACGATCACCTCTCACCCGGACTACAGCTCGATTTTCATCATCTCCACGTCACGGCTCATCTAAGTCCCTGTGTCACCGCTCTCCTGCTTGTGTCACATGTTTCTCTGACTTTCTGGAGTGAAGCTCAATAAATGAGATATTACCACTTGCTATTGCATCTATCTTTATTTCCCGTGACAGAACGATCTGACCAACATTATGGATGCAGCAAGTTCCGCAGCATTAACGGAGTTCATCAACCACAGCATGGCGCGGATGGATCAACAGCAGGAGAGCATTTCATCTACCGGTCGCGCCGTACAGGCGTTGGTGACACAGGTGTCCGAGCTCTCCCAACAGCTACAAGAACTGCGTAGTCCCGCTGCGCCACCCACGCCGCCCGTTCCTCCCCCACTACCATCGCTGACGGATCAGCCTGAACCACGTCTACCTACACCACAGACTTATGCCGGTGAGCCAAGTTTCTGTCGAGCTTTTCTGAACAAGTGCTCATTATACTTTTCTCTCCAGCCACGCACCTTTGAAGCAGAGGAGGCCAAGGTGGCGTTTGTGCTGACTCTGCTCACCGGACAGGCGGCATTGTGGGGAACGGCGGTGTGGGAAGGTCGCGATCCATGCTGCTCCTCGTTCCTGGCACTCGCCGCCGAGATGAGAAGAGTATTTGACCGTGCGGTCTCTGGAAGAGATGCAGCCCGCAGATTGACGGCGTTGAAGCAAGGAGATCGCACGGTGGCGGATTATTCTATTGAGTTCCGGACTCTGGCGGCGGAGTGCAAGTGGAACGAGGAGGCGCAGTGGGACGTCTTCCTGCATGGGTTGGCCGACCGTGTCCAAAGAGAAATCTACGTTTTGGATTTACCACAGAGTCTTAATGGACTTATTGACCTGGCCCTGCGGGTGGATACCCGTATTAATCAGCTGGAGAATCTCCCTCGACCAGGCCTGGGATTTCGGGGCGCAGAGGCTCGAGGGGTCAACGCAAGGGACACGGTCGGTCCCTCTTTCGATCCTGAACCCATGCAGGTGGGGAGAGCTCGGCTTTCCCGGGAGGAGAGAGAACGGCGGAGATCCCAAGGACTATGCCTTTACTGCGGAGGGGCGGGCCATTTCCTTAATGCCTGTCCAGTAAAAGATCGAGCCCGGTAGTACGTTTGAGGCTACTATCGGGTGGGATCTCCGCTGAGAAGTCCTCAACATCCACTCTCCTTCCGGTAAGACTGAGATGGGCCAATCACACACTCACCTGTCAAGCCTTACTGGACTCAGGAGCTGAAGGTAACTTCATTGACACTCATTTTGCACAGAAGTTTCTATTACCCATCATTCCCCTCAACAGACAGATCTCCGTCAACGCTCTCAATGGCCAGAATCTACCGAACATCACTCTCACCACCAACTTTGTCACTCTCGTCACTTCTGGCAATCACTCTGAATCTATCCAGTTCCTTCTCATGGACTCACCTCTGGCTCCCATCGTACTCGGGCACCCCTGGCTCACACAGCACAATCCCAGGGTGGACTGGCGACTTCACACCGTCCTGGAATGGAGCACTCAGTGTCATGAGTCTTGTCTTGTGTCTGCTTGTTCTTCTGTGTCTGTTTCTGTGTTACAGGAGAAGGCAGCGGATCTGTCAAACGTGCCCGCGGAGTATCTAGACCTGAAGGAAGTGTTCAGTAAGTCCCGGGCTGCTTCTCTTCCTCCGCACCGTCCCTATGACTGTGCTATAGATTTAGTTCCCGGTAAGTCTCCGCCTAAAGGCAAGTTGTACTCTTTGTCCGTTCCCGAGAGGGAGGCCATGGAGAAATATATTTCTGATTCTCTAGCAGCTAAGTTCATTCGCCCTTCCTCTTCTCCAGCGGGGGCGGGGTTCTTTTTTGTTGGAAAGAAGGATGGCTCCTTGCGACCTTGCATTGATTACCGAGGGTTGAATAACATCACGGTAAAGAATACCTATCCTTTGCCGTTGATGTCTTCAGCTTTCGAGAGGTTGCAGGGAGCATCCATTTTCACTAAATTGGATTTGAGGAACGCTTATCATTTGGTCCGCATTAGGAAGGGGGATGAGTGGAAGACTGCCTTTAACACCCCTAGGGGGCACTTTGAATACTTGGTCATGCCCTTCGGGCTGTCCAACTCCCCGGCGGTCTTCCAGGCACTCGTCAATGACGTGTTGAGAGATATGGTTGACCAGTTCATATATGTCTACCTGGACGACATATTGATTTTCTCCTCATCTCTCCAGGAACATGTTCAACACGTCAGGCGAGTGCTTCAGCGTCTGCTAGAGAATGGGCTTTTTGTCAAGGCGGAGAAATGCGATTTTCATGCACAGTCTGTTTCTTTCCTAGGGTACATCGTCTCGTCTGAGGGAGTTCGCATGGATCCTGACAAGGTTAAGGCTGTGGTGGATTGGCCAAGTCCAGATTCCCGTAAGGCCCTACAGAGGTTTCTGGGATTCGCCAATTTTTACCGGCGGTTTATTCGCAATTTCAGCCAACTAGCCTCGCCTCTGACCGCCTTGACCTCCCCCAGAACGACGTTCAGGTGGTCCGATGCAGCTGAGGCTGCATTCGCCAAACTTAAAAGCCGCTTTGTTTCGGCTCCCATCCTCATAGCCCCTGATCCTTCATGTCAGTTCGTGGTGGAGGTCGATGCGTCAGAGGTGGGGGTAGGTGCAGTTCTATCCCAGCGTTCTCCCGCAGACGATAAGGTTCACCCCTGCGCGTTTTTTTCTCATCGTTTATCTCCAGCCGAACGCAATTATGACATTGGTAACAGAGAGTTGCTGGCAGTCAAGTTAGCGTTGGAGGAGTGGCGTCATTGGTTGGAAGGGTCGGGGGTACCTTTCATCGTTTGGACTGATCACAAGAATCTAGAATATATCAGAACGGCTAAAAGACTTAACTCCAGGCAGGCTCGGTGGGCACTTTTTTTCGGACGTTTTGATTTTTCTCTTTCGTACCGCCCGGGTTCTAAGAACATCAAACCCGATTCCCTTTCTCGTATTTTTGATCCTTCCGAACGCCCGGTTACTCCCGAGTGTATTCTTCCCGAGACATTAGTGGTCTCCACTCTGACATGGGAGGTCGAATCGAAGGTCAAGTCGGCCTTAGAAGGGGTAACGCCTCCGCCCGGGTGCCCACCGAATCGATTGTTTGTGCCGGAGAGGTTAAGGTCCAATGTCATCAAGTGGGGTCATTGTTCCAACGTGGCCTGTCATCCAGGGGTTAATCGCACCAGTTTTTTGGTCAAACAACGGTTCTGGTGGCCTGCCATGGCTCGTGACATTCGCAGTTTTGTTTTGGCTTGCTCGGTTTGTGCCACTGGTAAGACTTCCAATCGACCCCCAGATGGGTTACTCCGACCGCTGTCTGTCCCTTCGAGACCCTGGTCCCACATCGCGCTAGATTTCGTCACCGCCCTCCCACCCTCCCAGGGTAACACGGTTGTTTTGACCGTAGTGGACCGGTTCTCGAAGGCGGCTCATTTTATTCCTTTGCCTAAATTACCCTCTGCTAAGGAGACAGCGGTAACTGTCGTGGACCACGTCTTTCGGTTACATGGCCTCCCGGTGGACGTGGTTTCCGACAGGGGGCCCCAATTTGTGTCCAAATTTTGGCGAGAGTTTTGTAAGTTGCTGGGGGCGACCGTTAGTCTTTCGTCTGGGTTCCATCCCCAGAGCAATGGTCAAACCGAGAGAGCCAACCAGGATTTGGAAAGAATGTTGCGATGTGTGGTTTCCAAGAATCCTTGCTCCTGGAGCCAGCAACTCTCTATGATTGAGTACGCACATAATTCGTTACCAGTGTCTTCCACGGGCCTCTCACCGTTCGAATGTAGTTTAGGGTACCAGCCACCTATCTTTCCCAGTCTGGAATCCGAAGTTGCGGTCCCCTCCGCTCACGCCTTCATCCAGAGGTGTCACCGCACTTGGACTAGAGCCCGCGAGACTCTTCTCCAAGTGGGGGCGCGCACCAAGGCTAAGACTGATCGCCACCGGTCGAAGCCTCCCGTATACGTCGTAGGTCAAAAAGTGTGGCTTTCTACTAAGAACATTCCTCTCCGTTCCGTTTCCAATAAGCTTGCTCCTAAATTCATAGGCCCGTTCCCTGTCACCAAGATCATTAGTCCGGTGGCAGTCCGACTCAAACTTCCTCCAGCGTACAGGAGAATTCATCCCGCCTTCCATGTGTCTAAAATCAAGCCTGTGTTTCATTCACACATTAATCCGCCTACCCCGGTTCCTCCACCGCCGCGTCTCGTAGACGGGGAACCCACTTATTCGGTTAACCGCATTCTGGACTCGAGAAGGAGGGGACGCGGATTTCAGTACTTGGTGGACTGGGAAGGTTACGGTCCAGAGGAGAGAAGTTGGGTTCCTGCCAGGGACATCCTGGATCACTCCCTTATCGATGATTACAATCGACAGGTAGGTGCTCCTGGGAACGCCGAGAGGCGTTCCTAGGAGGGGGGGTACTGTCACGGTTGTGGATCCGCTGTCTCACTCTGTTGTCTGTGTTTACGTTGTGCTGTCACGTTAATTGTTTCATGTGGGCGTCGCCGCTGATTGTCTGATCAGCGGCAGCTGTTTCTAATCTCTACCAGCCTATGTAATGCCTTGTCTTTCGTTTCATGTTTGTCAGATCGTTGTTGGAGTTCCCTGTTTTGTTCCTCGTTCCTCGTGTGTGCATTCGTTGGAGTTCTTCGTCTCAGTGTTCCCGATCTTGTGTTCCTCGTTGGATGTTTCACGACTACAGATCCCCTGGACTCCGACACGATCACCTCTCACCCGGACTACAGCTCGATTTTCATCATCTCCACGTCACGGCTCATCTAAGTCCCTGTGTCACCGCTCTCCTGCTTGTGTCACATGTTTCTCTGACTTTCTGGAGTGAAGCTCAATAAATGAGATATTACCACTTGCTATTGCAACTATCTTTATTTCCCGTGACAAATCTAGCCTTGAGGTCATGAATGCATGAACTAACTGTTCTGCATTTGTCATTGAGAGCATATGTCGTAGTTTAGATATATTTTTAAGATGGAAGAATGCGGTTTTGCAGATGCTAGTAACATGGCCGTCAAATGAACGATTCCTAACTGATGACAAAGACTTAACAGAGCAGCCATCAAGTGTTAGACAGTATTCTAGGTTATTGCGTGAAGTAGTTTTTGGTCCAAAAATTAGAATCTCTGTTTCTTCTGAATTTAGTAGTAGGAAATTACTGGTCATCCAGTTTTTTATATCAGCTATACATTCTGTTAATTTAGCGAATTGGTAAGTTTCGTCAGGGCGTGAAGAAATATAGAGCTGAGTATCATCAGCGTAACAATGAAAACTAACGCCATGCTTCCTAATGATATCTCCCAAGGGTAGCATGTACAGAGTGAAAAGCAATGGTCCTAGTACTGAGCCTTGTGGTACATATTTAACTTGTGATTGATATGACATCTCATCGTTTACTACTACAAACTGATAACGGTCAGATAAGTATGATTTGAACCATGCCAATGCAATTCCACTAATGCCAACATAGTTTTTGAGTCTATTTAGAAGAATATTGTGATCAATAGTGTCAAATGCAGCACTAAGATCCAGTAACACTAATAGAGAGATACAACCACGATCTGATGATAAGAGCAAATCATTAGTAACTCTAATGAGAGCAGTCTCAATACTATGATACGGTCTAAATCCTGACTGGAAATCCTCACAGATACTATTTCTTTCTAAAAAGGAACATAGTTGTGATGAAACTGCCTTTTCTAGTATTTTTGACAGAAAAGTGAGATTTGAAATCGGCCTGTAATTGACTAATTCTCTAGGATCAAGTTGTGTTTTTTTAATAAGAGGTTTAATAACAGCCAGCTTAAAAGTTTTTGGTACGTATCCTAGTGATAAAGATGAATGAACAATATTAAGAAGAGGATCTATGACCTCCGGAAGCATCTCTTTCAATAGCTTAGTCGATATAGGGTCTAGCATACATGTTGTTGATTTTGATGATTTAACAAGTTTAGACAATTTTTCCTCTCCTAAAGCAGTAAATGAATTGAATTTTTCTTCAGGGACACTACAATGCACTGTCTGACACAATACTGTAGTAGACGGTTGCCACTGTATCAAATAAATACCTAGGGTTGTATTTTCTTCTAAAAGTTTTGAAAAATAGGCAGATCTAGCAGTTTTTAAGGCCTTTCTGTACTCAATCATTCTCTCTCTCCATGAAATGCGAAATACTTCCAGTTTTGTTTTCTTCCAGCTGCACTCCATTTTTCTAGCTGCTGTTTTTAGGGCCCGAGTGTGCTCATTGTACCATGGCGTTGGATTAATTTCCTTAATCTTTTTTAAACGCAAAGGAGCAACTGAGTCTAATGTGCTGGAAAAGACAGAGGCAATAGTTTCTGTTGCAACATCAAGGTCTTCTAAGATGTCTGTTATGCTAAGGTGATGAAACTGATCAGGAAGATTATTTATAAAGTGATATTTAGTGGTAGAAGTGATGGTTCTACCATATTAGTAGTGTAATAGCCAGGTTTCTGTCAAACACAGCACATCTAGATTATTGTCTGTGATACTGTTTACAATAAGTGTTTTTGAAGAAAGTGATCTAATATTTAACAACCCAAGCTTTATCTTTTGTTTATCATTATTATCTCTATTTTTTATTTGTTGAACATCAATTAAATTTTTACCATTTAATGGGTTTGGAAGTTTTTTGTTTTTACTAATTCGGGGTACAGACACAGTCTCTATGTGATAATATCTAGGTGTAAGAGTTTCTATGTGTTGGGATTTATCTGACTTCTGTAACGTGAGGCAGCTAGCAGACGGTCGGTTTAGCCAGTCTGTCTGCTGCTTTTTCCTGTCCTGGGCCCCAGTTTGTCATGTTTCAGCTCTAAGACTATGTGCCATATTACTAGAGAGAAGAGCAGCACCATCCCGGGACGGATGAATACCATCTCTTTTCAACAGGTCAGGTCTGACCCAAAAACTTTTCCAATTGTCTATGAAACCTATATTATTCTGCGGACACCACTTAGACAGCCAGCCATTGAGAGATGATAATCTGCTAACTATCTCATCACTCCAACGAACAGGAAGAGGGCCAGAGCAAATTACTTCTCCTGACATTGTACTTGCGAGTTCACGTACCTCTTTAATGTTAATTTTAGTGATCTCCAACTGGCGAAGTCGAACATCATTTGTGCCAAACATAATTTGTGAATAATAATTTTAGAGTATTTACGATTAGCATTAGCCAGCACTTTTAAATTTGCTTTGATGTCAGGTGCTCTGGCTCCCGGCAAACATGTGACTATAGTGGCTGGTGTCTCTATTTTCACGTTCCGTGTAATAGAATCGCCAATAACTAGGGCACTTTCAACAGGATTCTCAGTGGGTGTGTCACTGAGTGGGGAGAACCTGTTTGATGTTCTTAATGGAACGGAAGAGTGGTGTTTTCCGCGGCTAGGCCGCCTCACTGGTACCCAAGTGCCCTGCTGCGCGGGCTCTACAGCTGGAACCGAACAATGTACAGAGTTCACTAAGCTAGTCGCATCCAAAACAGTATCTGAAGCCCCTGCATTCTTACTATCCTCGATTAAAGCTTGAATGTGTGTCTCAAATTCTGAGATTCTCTCTATCAGCCTGACTATTTCCCTACATTTATGACATGTAAATCCCTCATCGCTGACAGAGAGGGCTATGCTGAACGTTCCAAACTGAACACGAAATAACACTGGGAGAGGATGACATGACTGTCACGGTGCACACAAGAACAAGATGGTAAGATCCAAGTGCAGCGATGTTTATTACAGGAAACTCCAAGCACGTAATCCAGAACACAGGCAAAAGTTAAACTCCACAAAACAGTCCAATAACAGAAAGCCAGAGAAACAAAAGTGCACGTAACATAAACATAACAAACCACAACAAAGGACAGAAACAACTGAGTATAAATAGACAGACACTGACGAGGAAACACAAAACAGCTGGGTGAAATGAATGGGATAATGAGTCCAGGAGGTGAGTATGGGTAATGAAGTCCAAAACAGTGAAACAAGAGTCCATGTTGGAGTGCCCTCTGCTGGCTAAACAGGGCACTCCAACTCATGATCATGACAATGACTCACCGTGTTTGTAGACTGATCCGAGTTACCACAGCTGTTTGATGAACACGTTGAAGAGGAGCGTGCGAGACTGATGACAAGTTAACAAGCTAGCGAGATGCAAACGCGTTGTAACAGCGATTTAGATTCAAAGATTACAAGCTAGCGACGTCAGATTAATGTGGTAAGCAATAATAATAATAATATAAGCAACAATGAATAAAAGAGATTCAATAAAAGTAAGAGAAAACAAAGCTATACGGAGACGCAAACCACCGGCAGCGAGGCAGACAGGAGCAATCGAACAGAGTCCCAGAATGCTAATTACGAATTCTATGAGGAGCATTTTAATCTCATGGCATCCCGCATTCAAGCATATGTTATAACTAATCCTGACCGATTAAAATGATCAAACCAAGACATAAATTCTGAAATCACACTGTACACAACTACCAGTCTTTGCATTAATGTTGCAACAGTGACAATACTGCTGAGTTTGTAATACTGTGCATATTACAGACCTTAAGATGATGACAGGTCTGCGTGAAGGGAGCTGCCAGCCAATCCATGAAAATCCCATATTAAATGCAATTATGTTCCCTTCATAGTTTTCATTTAACAAATATGCCTTTTTTATTAAAATGATAACATTTCTTTAAATACCTTTTAATTATCAGAGCAGATAGCCTCATAGGCAATATTCCAACGTGCTTACGCTTCAGATGACCCGAGTTCAGGTCATTTCATTCATAGAGTTTACACTCATTCATGTATCATAACATACAAGGTTTAAAACATTTAAATAGACACATCAAATTGTAGGAGATATGTAATCAAAAATAAATCACGTTTTCTGATAGTGTGATTTATTTTTTTCACACTTTTCATCACTGCTGAACATAGTTGATCACGGTGTGATTCCAGTCTTTCAGGAGCTTCAGAGCTCAATCTGCTGCCTTCATCACTAGAACATCTTCATCAACATCTCTTCGTTTGAAATGATTGTCTTCTGTCCTTTATTAGTGTTTTGCCCCACTAACAAAGTTTCCTATCCTCAAAAATATACACTAAAATGCTGCTTAATATGCTGTCTTAAATTATAAATAATTACAAAAATATAACAGCATATGTGAGTTACTCTAAAAGGTTTAGGTTACAAGAAATCAATACTTGTCTAGAGTTTAATCTGTACAAAGACAAAAAAATAAATAAAAGATTTTAGAGTTCAAAACAAACATCATCTTTTTTAGTGTGCATGAGTTTGAGAGAGAGTGTTTGTGTGTATTTTGGAGTGATTCACTGGACACTTTAGGTGTAAATGCAGTATGGCAAAAAATAGATGCTGTCCAGTGAATAGAGAAGCACAGTGTTCACACACAGGTACGTTACTGCATGTTTGTGTGCATCTGTTAGACGAGATGATTGATCTTTGTAAGTATTCTCAGGAGATGTGTGTGTTAGACTGGTGAGATGGTTTGTCTCCGTAAGCATCCGCAGGTCAGGTACTTCATGAGTCTCACACTAACATCCATGACTCCTCCCAGGTTATACAGCATGTGATAGAAGGTGTGAACAGACAGGTTGCCCGTGTCATCCGCATACTTCAGCGCCACAATCGGAGTGTACAGAGGATTCGTCAGGTTATGGAATTGAGGACGAGGCGACTCAATCACCTTCTTAGTGACCTTAAGAGACGGAGAGAGTGAGTCCTTTCATTTAAATCCTCGTTACCTTGTTAAAGAGAACTCATGCGGTGACATTGTTCTTTTATTAAATTTCACACCAAGAACAATAACTATAATAATGATGACTATATCTATAATAATGATAACTATATCATAACTCTAATTGTATCTATAATAACTATAAGGATAATTAAAACAGTAACTTATAATGGACGATAATGTTCTGTTTAGTCTAAGTGTACATATTTTTTACTCCATCGTCTGATGCTTTAAAGGATTAGTTCACTTTCAAATGAAAATTAGCCCAACCTTTACTCACCCTCAAGCCATCTTAGGTGTATATGACTTTCTTCTTTCTGATGAACACAATCGGAGATATAATAAAAAAATATCCTGATGCATCCAAGCTTTATAATGGCAGTAAACAGGGGTCACGAGTATGAGCTGAAGAAAGTGTCTCCATCCACATCCATCCATAATAAACATACTCCACACGGCTCCGGGGGGTTAATAAAGGCCTTCTGAAGCGAAGGGATGTGTTGCATCACAGTCGGTGTTATGTTGAGATTGGCCTGTTCTTCAGATGTCTTTTGCACAAATCAAATTTACATAAGAAGGAGGAAACAATGGTGTTTGAGACTCACTGTATGTGATTTCCATGTACAGAACTCTAATTATTTAACTATGCCAAGGTAAATTAAATTTTAAATTCTAGGGCACCTTTAAAACTTTATGGTTATAGTTATCGTTATAGTTATTGTCCTTGGTGTGAACAGGCCTTAATTCACATGTGTTCTGACCTTGGCAATGTCCTTGGGTCTTTGGCCCAGGCCTTGAAAGATGTTCACTGCGCTGGGCAGGTAGTAGGTCCTAAAATGTTGAAGTGTCTCGGCATCAGTTCCAGCAAACTCTTTCTTAGAAACGTCTGCGATCATCTTCATCTCAAACTCAGTGTGTACAGGCCCGGGCTCGATCATCGACAAACTGACAGACAAACAGACGGAGAGATGGGAAATCAAATACACACAAATATACTCAAATACACTCTATCAAGCGTCACCATGGATCTGTAATGAAGCCGAAGCTAAATAGATGGCAGGCAGAAATGTGGATCTAGGTGCAGGGGTTTTATTAAACAAAGAAACAAACATAAACGAGAAACCAGGAAACACAAGAAACATGAACCAAAGAGCAGGGATATGCACCATCTACAATTGACAGCAAACATCGACTGACAAGGAACAAGGGAAACACAAGGACTGTATACACACAAGGGGTAACAAGCTAACAAGACACACCTGGGAACAATCAAGACAGATCAACAAGAAAACTACAAAGACCCCACCTTATGAGCGGATTTCAAAAACTTCAAAACAGTCCAACAAACAAAACACAAAAGTCCAAGTGGGTGGTGGAGCGGAGGCAGAGCAGAGGTTGGGATATAGGGCCAGGCCCGTGATGTGGAAGGGGTCTGGAGACTGAGGCGTGGCAAGGGGTCATGGCGGAGCAGGCAGAGCAGGGTGGAGCAGGCTGAGTTGGATCCAGGGCCAAGCTAGAAACCATCACAGTGGAGCCAACTGAGCTGGAGACCACCACTAAGGAACCACCACAAAGAGCCAGCAAAGCAGGGGACCACCACAGAGGAGCCAGCAAAGCTGGAGACCACTGCGTAGGAGCCGACGGAGCTTGGCACCATAGTGAAACAGAAGACTATGGGGGTCTCCATGGCCATGAAAATGAACACAGGGGCCATAGCGGATCTGACAGGAGGCACATGGAGTTCAGAGTCAGCCTCCATGGCCATAACAATGGTGTCAGAGGACACAGAAGGTTCAGAGTGAGCCACTTCAGGGGAAGTATGTGCAGCCCAGAGCTACTGGTGCTTGAGGCACACCGCCCCCCCCCCAACCCCCCAATATGAAGGAGGATCCACTCAGTCAAAGTGCTAACACCACAAAATGTCCCTAAAGGACCAACACAGAAAAGATGTGATCTTAAAGATACATTGTTCAGAAACTGAGTACGGTAGGCTAAATCCAATTCAAAGGAGTTCAAAGGTGTGGTCCTTGAGGGAGCTCTCTCCCTTGCACAGAAAGATGAGCTGAACCACTGCCAGAATGATTTGCGGTCAGTTGTTCTGTAATGAAGCAGGAGCTGAAGAGATTGCAGGCAGAGATGCGGATCTACATGCAAGGGCTTTATTTTACAAACAAACATAAACAAGAAACCAGGAAACACAAGAAACATGAAACACCACACAGTAGGGATATGCACCCACTACAGCAAACATTGACACACAATGAGACACAGGAGGAAAAACATGCTAACAATACACACATGGGAACAATCAAGACTAATCAACAAGAAAACTAGAAAGAACTTCAAACATGGCACTCGGGACAGGAAGTAACACAAAAGTCCAAACAAGAAATTGGGAACATATAACAGGATCTAGAACTGCTGCTCTGAAGATGATTTTCAAGAACAGCCGTTCTCAACTCTGTGAAGGTTAAGACATTGAGTGACAATGTAAAATTAAATAATTATAGGTAATTAAGTAATCAGTGTTCACACTCTTTATGGCTAATGAATTTTCAATGACTTTCCATGTCATTTGTGATTACAATTACAGAGCTTGATATAATTCATATTTTTATGAATTTCCTGGTCTAGAAATCATGCTTTTAAAATGTCCTCTCATCCAAGTTTGCATGGGAATCCTGGTTCTTCAATTAATTTTTTGTTTTGTTTTTTGTTTTGTGTTTTTTGAGGGACAAATGAAACTGTTGGTCAGCTTATATCTTGATTTCTAGTTGCTTTAGCTAATTTAAATGCTTTGTTTTTACTAATTTTAAGTAATTTTTAGTAATCTTGTGGCCCTTGCTGGAGTACCACTATACAGCAAAATCCACAGAGTTAAATCAACTCTGCTCAGAGTACATATGGTCCCTCTCTAAATAGTGTTAAAGCAACACTGAAGCAGAGTTAAAGTTAATGAGATAATTAAGTGATTAATTAAGTGATGAATGAGCATTAGTGATGAACACCTGCTGTTAACAAGCAGAATCACTGAAGAAAAGAAAATCATCCTCTACTATAAATTAGCTTAATAGTAATAGGTATTTAGAGTGGAGTGAGACTCACGTGACATTAAACTTGAGCAGCTGGATGGCCAGACTCTCACAGAATCCCTCTATGGCGAACTTTGACGCGGAGTAGACATCATTAAACGTCACACCTGTGAAGACCAACCCACGACACAGAGGTATGTATCTTACCATGGTTTTATAACTTTTGAGTTGTGAATGTTTCTGTACACTGATGTTTCCACATGTTTGTCATTCAGCAGATCTTCTGTCTTCATCCACATGAAAGGTAAGAGAACTTCTTCTGTTCTTCAAGAAGAAACATATGTGTGTCTAACTGATCAGGACGGCAATCCTCAAGTAGAGGAAGTACCTTAGGAAGAATCCTTAAACACAAGAAATGCTCACGGTGAAGTGAATAAATGGTCAGTGTTTACCCTGCAGTCCCATCACGCTGCTGATGACGACGATGTGTCCAGAGCGTCTCCTCTTCATGTCGGGCATGACCTCTTTAATCATGCGCACCGCACCAAAGAAATTGGTCTCGAACACCTGCTTCATGTCTTCCATACTGAGACCCTCCACCGGCCCCACCAGACCGACGCCAGCGTTATTGACTACAAACACAGATCAAAGGCACTTCACTACTGCTGTGAATGGATTTAAGGCCTGTTAACACCAACACAAATGTTCTAAGCTTCTGCTACAGAATAAAAAATGAAATAGGTATTTGCGACTTTTTATCTCACAATTCTGACTCTTTTTCTCGCAATTCTGAATTTATCTCTCGCAATTACAAAATAAAGTCCGAACTGTGAGATATAAACTCGGAAGGAAAGTCAGAATTGTGAGAATAAAAAGTCACAATTACCTTTTTTTTTTTTATTCAGTAGCTGAAACATGTTTTCATAGATTTCTCTGTTCAGACTTAAGCGAGAAAGATGGAAGACGGGCTGAATGAAAATACAATTTCACTCTCTGACAGTAGGTGGCGCTTATGGAAAAGCATTATCAATGTGCTGATATACACTATTTTTTGTTAATATTTCTATGTTTGTTGTATGTTGTAATTATGCTTTCACTGTCCTATACACACACAACACACAAACTTTCCATTTCTAAAACCGAGAAGAAACAAAGTTAAACAGCATTTACATGTTTTCAGATGATGTTTATCAAACTGTTCAGTCTAAACAGATACACTAAGTGATGGCCATTCAAATTAAAATGTTTATTGCAACAAAAATTAATCTTGGTGTGAACAGGCCTTTAAATTGGTTTGTCATTGTCACATCATTCTTATTAATTACTTGATTTATGTTTCATCCCTTTATTTTCTCTATTTTACTTGTTCTCTTCCAGCTGTATTTCTCACAG
Source organism: Megalobrama amblycephala (assembly GCF_018812025.1). Lineage (NCBI taxonomy): Eukaryota > Metazoa > Chordata > Actinopteri > Cypriniformes > Xenocyprididae > Megalobrama > Megalobrama amblycephala. The sequence goes on along the minus strand of NC_063050.1, from coordinate 5,716,491 downwards.
AGACATAACTGTGAGTTACAGATTCATGAGATCTGTTTGCTGATCACTGTAAAACATGAGCGCTGCATCACTGATGATTCAGGATTCGTTAGTAACAGTATATCTGTTCAGTTACAGACAGTTATGTGTAATTATGTAACAGACAGATGAACACTGGATGAGGCTCAAGGTTGAAAATAGAAACTGATGCTCAGATTAACTCTGAACCTAAAGACTAATTTTATCTGCTTAGTCTAAATCGGTCATCTAAACCTAAGCACGGATGAACACAATCCACTTGAGACGCGGCTCAGTGTGTGTGTGTTTGTACTCACTGAGTATGTCTATATGTCGATCTTTGATGCTGTCGACACACTGTTTGACAGATTCGTCGCTGCAGACGTCCAGCGTTAGCAGAGACAGAGTTCGACCGTACGCGTCTCCAGCCGCTTCAACCAACTTATCCTTCCGCTTCAGATCCCGCATTGTAGCTATGACTGTGAGAGAGTGCAGAGAACAGAGAGAATTAGTCATCCAATGACTGAAGAGATTTAGACACGCAACTCATATCCATCTGTCACTGATGATTCATAAAGCTCATTATCACTCCAATGACATGGTGTAACATATGTGTGTGTGAGTGTGCGGTGCTTATAACTTGTAATCCATTACTGATTCCCAATTACATCACAAAAATTGCAGGTAATCCATATATTACACATTTAAGGTTATGTAATCTGAATACTTTTAGATTACTTTTGACCTGAATTGAATAGGATAATATTGTACCATATTGATATAAAATATGAAGAGAAAGTAAATATATTCCATTCTTTGTTGTCAGGTGCATTAAACATTACATTACGTCATGGTTTCCCAGACCGGGGTTCATGAAGGAACTGCAGGGAGTTTGAGTTTAATGAAAAGCTAAAATTAAAATAAATAATCGCTACACTTTATTTTAAGGCAACATAGTTACATTGTACTTACTCAAATAAGTATGGAGTAATATTACAGTTTTTTGCTAAAATTGCTAAAACACATTTCTCGAAACCATCACACACTTTCATAAAAACCTTAAAGACAAACTACATACAGAGAACATCTGACTCTTCTGGCAAAATCAAACAATTTATCTGTGCTCAGAATCAAGCACTGCTTTCAGACAGTCAAAATATAAGCACTGGAGATCATTCATTAGACACTGCATCAAAAAATGGAGAACAGAGAATCCAGAGCACGCAGTTACAGACAAAAAAAGTATATTGTGACACAGTAAATTAATTTTGCAGTTACGTAAAAAATTAAATAACAACTTATAGTAGTGAGGTGAATAAATTGTGTATTGTATATGCTGCAAGTATAGTATTGTTATTGGTTGCCTGTGTCTTCTCATGTTGTTTACAAAATTCTTTAGCTTACCTTTAAGTCACTCAATGGACTTGCTCCTTCCTATCTCTCTGATTTACTTTCTCCTTATATTCCCTCTCGACCTCTCCGATCCTTCTGGCATTGAACTTCTATGTGTGCCAAGATTTCTATCGTCGATGGGTGGAATTCTTTGCCCCTGACCCTTAGGACATTAACCACACTGCATTAATTTAAGTGGTGCCACTTTATATTAAGTGGCCTTAATTACTATGTACTTACATTTTAACCAATCATTTGATACAATGCACTTATTGTGTACACACATGTTTTTACATTGTACTTATATTTTATAAAAAAACCTGCATGTAGTTACATCTGTACTAAATTTCTGTAATTACATTTTTAATTACACTGTTGACCGTACCCATACCACCAAAGCTTTCCCTAACCTTACCCGTATCCACCTCATTAGCAGCAAAAGTGTTTTACAATAAAATATGAACACAATAAGCACATTTTACTTATTTTTAGATGAAAGTACATAGTAGTTAAGGCCACCTAATGTAAAGTGGGACCATTTAAGTCTAAACTCAAAACCTATTTGTTTAACCAATAGTACCGTTCATAATGTGTTAAACTTTTTCCAAAACTCTGTATTCCAGTCATAATGCCTCCTTGAGTACCATTAGTCACATGCACCGGACTTATGCTTCAACTGTCCACCTTTCTATGCTGTCTGTAATACAATGTTATGGTTTCTGTTTGTTTTTTGTCCGTATTGCGATATGTAAGTGCAATCGATCATGTCTTGGACTGGGCAAATGTCTACTGTCCTTTAAGTAATTGTGTGTGAAAGGATTGTTTGTTCCTTACTGCTATTGTGAAGCATCCTTGATCTTGGGAAAGGTGCTATATAAATTAAACATATTATTATTACTGTTATTAGGAGTTTACAAGCATAGCGCTGAAACTCTATTGTAATTGTTCAATTTTCCAAGGATCAGCATTCTCCCCTAAAAGTGAGCGGGCAGACCAAACTGTAAGTCGTAGAGACTTGAAACTTTGAGGTCTTGTAGTACTCACACCGTCTACAACGACACTAAGTCTCGCCCCGATCGGCCTGATGGGGACGCTACAGCAGTCAAAAGTAGAAAATGGCTCATAACTCCTGAACCATTAGGCGTAGACTCAAGTGTCTTATATCGTTGGAATCCTTGGCTCCAAATTTTTAGGGTTTTTTTTTAAGGTTTTTTGAAAAACCTACTTTAGCGAACTAGTCATAGGTTTTTGACCCAGTCAGAACCAAACCAGTGCAGAAATGTTCTCTGGAGTCTGTATATCATATTGCAGTTTTGATTCACGGTCGCTAAGGGGCACCAAAACGTACAATGAGGGCGGAGCCACTTTTAGTAAAATGGCTATAACTCAAGAAAGAAATGAGATATTTGCACCAAACTTGGTACACATGTGTATGGGCTCAATCTTTGGTCATGTCAAAAACATAACATTGATTGGACACTAGGTGGCGCTATAACTTGAAAAAAGCTGTAACTATGCAACTGTTAGTCCGATTGACTTGAAATTTGGCATGCAGTGTCTTGGTCCAAGAGGGCATGATGATCTATGAGGACAGTGGCGTATCTCAAAAAACATGGCCGCCATTGGCCAATGAAGTTTGAGCACCTATTAGACAAGGTTAACGGAGGCCGATTGGAATGAAACTCAAGGGCATGTTCGACTCGTGGTCCTAGAGATCTGAAATAATTTTGAAAGAAATCAGCCACTAGTTGGTGCTAACGAGTTTTACACCTCAGTAATCACATGGTGTTTCACAATATGCATATCATTTGATAGATCTCCTCATGCTGAACAACTTTGCCTCAAGAACTAATGCTGTCAATCAAATCGTTCATTAATTATTCACAAATATGTGAAAAACCTACTTTTGCAAACTAGTCCTAGGTTTTTCACCCAATCGGAATGAAACCAGTGCAGAACAAGATCTCTAGATCAATAATTGTCAAAAAAAGTTAAACTTTACTCTTTGGGTCGCTATAACAGGTTAATTTAGAAAATGGGCGTGGCAAAATATACTCAAAAGCACTTATGCAGCTTATGACTCTAAAGAAGCATGTCAACTTTTATGAAAATCGGACACATACTCTCCCTCTCGGATTGTTTCCATCTATTGTTGGTATCATGATTCAGGTCACCTGTGCACTTTGAGCTGGCTTATTTCGTACAGTTGGTTTGATCACATCATTAGAAATGAGTGCGTACAGTTTTGAGTCATTGTGTTTAGCTTTTGCCTGCCTTTGTTTAGCGTTTTGAAACACAAGTACATCACAGCCTGAGATGTGTTTTAGTGCATGAGAATGAGAGTTTCCAAAAAAAGAGCACATGAGATTTGCAAACAGTGTCTGAACTTGTTTACTGTTTTACAGAATGAGTGAATTAATCAACCTATTGGTTTAGGCTATTGAGAATGTGGTTCAGTGAATGTGTTTTAGTGTTTTATCAATTCTGAAGAACTGTAACTACATGTACTTACTATAGAGATACAGTTAGGGTTTGGTTTTGGTTTAGGGTTAGTTACTTGTAATTATGCATAGTCCATTGTTATTACTGTAGTACATGTAGTAACGTGTAACTACGTCACCTTAAAATAAAGTGTTACCAAATCATTTTAAAATAAGGAAAATTATAATAAAAATGTTTGAAAGAAAAAAAGCATCCCAAATTCACAGGGTTAAGTGATAATTCGAATTATAATTCATGTGTTTGTCAGGAGTTGATCTGATATGCAGTTGCTAAAATACTCCTCAAAAGTTAAATGATTTCAGTATATCCAGGCTTAAAAAACATCAGTTTTCCATGTGATTATTGCCACCTGACTCGTGACTGGTCTGTGTGTGCAGTTTCACACTTCCTGAATGTATGCTTTTTTTTAAAGAAAGGGAAATATAAAACATGAAAAAGAAGAATTAGGAATATCAGGGTGAAGATTAGTAAAACCCGAGATCAGTACTGTCATGCCATTAAAGCACTGAAGGCTAAGCAGGGACAGAGGGCAGATCAGTACATTCTTCATTAACCATGGTAATCAAGCATACTACACTTACTGGTGTAAAATCACAGGGCTATGCTATTATTTATATAGTCATACAGTATTTATTACTATTTAAAATAAGATTTCATTTTTATATTTTCAGTTTTAATTTACATTTTAATTTTTTGTAGTTTTCATTAGTTTTAGTTTTTAAAAAATAAATAAATTTAAATTACATTTTTAATATTTATTTAATATTTATTCTTGCATCTTATTTCTGTATTGCTTGACACACTGACTGAAGTGACAATACAAGCAAAGAAGCAAGTAACAACGTTTGGGAAGAAACTTTTATCTGTCATTAATCTCAGGTTCGGTTCGTGTCTTACCGTAGTAGCGCTTCATCTCGTCCCTCGCGAGCATCACGGCGATGCCCAGCCCGATCCCGGACGAGCAGCCGGTGATCAGCACCACTTTCTGTCCTTCCGTCGCCATGGCTTCAGCGAGTCTCCTGAGCGCGCTCTCAGAGATCAGGAGCACGCGAGCACGCGCAAGGTAAATTCATGCGAGCGCGCTTGATTCTGTCTGCTCACAGCTCCTTTATAAAGCACTTCGACTTGAATAAGTGTGAACACGCATAACGAACTGAAGCTGTCATATTAGAGCCGTAGAGAGGACACTTATTGAACAAGTTCGACAGGTAAAAACGAAACTGTGTTAATACCTGTAATTGTCCTACTTTCCATCAGAGTCAGACTGACAGCCGTCTCTAGCGCCACCCAGCGGTCAAATCACTGTACTGACCATCAAAAGTGCTTCACTAATATTAAATACATCATGTTTTCATTGTGTATTATGTATAATGCACATCATTATTGTGTTATATTCATGTTCTGGTAATCTTGAATCAGAATATCTTCCTCTCTTCTCTGATGATGAGGGCGGGGCAACCTGTCACTCACATGAGATCCACCAATAGCAAACCACAACCATCCAATCAATTCCCCACAGACAAAATCAAGCCCTACATTTATTCTCATTTGAGAAGCGTTTCACTCTATATACGACACAATAGAGAAGAAAAGACGAGCTCAATGTAACTTTCATGCCGACTTTAAAATGACAAATCTGTGCCTCACTGTACAAGATCATGTTTATACAGCCTGCTTTATTTGAAGAGCGAGTTTTTAAGATCATAGTTGGGTCTTAGAGACAGCTACAGACGAACATGGAAACTCTTTCAAACATGAGCATGAGAAGGCGGGACTTGTGAAACTACGCCAGGAATCCGTTGACAGACAGACGGAGGCGCTGGGACATGCTGATGTCACTCAAGCACGAATAAAGGTTTATACAGGACGATATAATTCATTCACATCAATAACCGCTTTCTCTGTCTTTTATCTAGTGGCTGATGCTGTGACAGCTTGATTTCAGTTATCAGAGGTCAAGGTCAGGGACCGCTGCAGGGTTTGACCTTTGACCCCATCTTTACAGAATGACACACTTTTGGCATTTCTTGGAGAAAATAGTCAAAGATTTGCAAAAGAGCGATTCATCACCAACATGAATGAGTGTGTGTGTGTGTGTGTGTGTGTGGACCCTTAGGCTCAGTTCAAGCAGGAATTTGGAATCTGCCGGAGCACATTTTATTTTATTAGTTGGGCAGCTCAACATCTTGTTCGAGCATGTTTATGAGTGTGTGTGTGTGTGTGTGTGTGATCCTGTGGGGTGCGGTTGGGAGTCTTAAAGTTAATATGTTTCACTGAATCCTGTAAAATGGATCATTTCTTAATTATGAGCCATTGTTTGAGCGCTGCATATCTCTGATCTCATCGGAAAACATCAACAAACTGTCAGGAACATGACATGAACATGTGATCCCAAAATAAAACAACAGACAGTTTCATTAAAAAATGTGTAAAGAAAGAGTCTTTTAGGGCTGTTATGATTTTTGCATCGTGACTTTATTTTCATGATAATTATGCACATTTTTCCCTTTAAAATAATAAAATAATGTAATGCAAAAAACAACAACAAAATAATTCATTTTAAAAAGTTCATTTTACACCATAGTGTTGTTCTACTGAAATTATTTTATGATGCTAATTAAAACAAAAACTAACAAAAATTAGACTGCTTTGCTGCAAAAAATGCGGTTCTTACTTAGAGTTTTAGTCTTGTTTCTAGTCAAAATATCTTAAAGTTTTTAAATCAAGAAGCATTTTCTTGACAAGTAAAAATTATTTTCTTGCTTTTAGGAAAAATTATTCAAAATTAAGTGAGTTTTTCCTTAAAACAAGCAAAATAATCTGCCAATGGGGTAAGCAAAATGATCTATAAACTTAATATATAAACATGTTTTCAGTTTGGATTAAGATTATTTTGCTTGTTTTAAGAGAAAACTCACTTAATTTTGACTTATTTTTCCTAAAAACAAGAAAATAATTTTTACTGCTTTTAAAATGCTTCTTGATCTAAGAATCTTTAGGTATTTGGACTGGAAACAAGACAAAAACTCTTAAGTAAGAACAGCATTTTTTGCAGTGTGCAATAATGGGAATATGGGTGGAAATGCACTTTATTGGCATTAAAATCATGTCAGAATGAAAGAAAAATGAATGATCCTAAAAATATGATAATTGGCAAACAAAATGATTTAATTGCACATAGTGAATGTAATTAATCTTGTGGGGTTTTTTTGTGTTTATCTGTGTAGACAGCATCACTTCTGTTAAAAAGTGAAATTTATTCAGATTTTATGGTCAACACATTTAGTAAAACAAGGCAAAAACAAAACAAACCTCACACCCGATCGCGAAGAGTCTTAAACATTCAAACAGTTTACTCAGTTGTGATTTATAGTTATCAAACGTTCATGTTTTACTTGATCAGATATATCAGTTTGTGTCCTCCTGAACATGACTGAAAACCTGCAGAAGTGAGAGAAAGAGAGAGAGAGACACAGATGGAGGGATGAGGTGAGACAGAACAGATAAACTCCAGCAGTCTGTCTGTCGGTCGGTGGTGAAGGTTCCTGCAGGATTTTTCTCCTCCGGGTGTTTTTGTCGGGATCTTCAGGTCCAGGTGCGACACACACACACACACACCCCTCACGAGCGCCGGTCCGGTGCAGCTGACGGGCTGAAGATGAAGATGATGAAGAGTTCACGGATTGCCGGAGTCGCGCCGTTGGTCGTTGTATTCCTGCTGCACGCGACACGAGCAGGTACATTCACACACTTCTTCAGCTCTTCTGAAATCAGTTTAATCTGGAAGATGAAGGTGATTGTCCTCAACGCGAGGGATAGTTACCTCTAAAATGCTTATGGATGATGAAATGATCCAGTCAAATGATCGGATCGATCAGTGGGCGGATTATTCAATCACTCGAGCTTCTGAAGGAGCTTCTGCACTGAAAAAAAACGTTTTATCTTGTTTTAACTCAGATGCTTTTGAGTAAAATGACATAAGAAAAATAATATTGTTTCTGTTTGGGACAGAAACAAGATTTCAAACAGAAACAAGATTATTTTACTTCATTGGCAGATAATTTCGAAAAATATATAATTTTACTCAAAAGCGTGTGGATTTGAGAGTTTTTACACTGGAAACAAGAGCATTTTTTGCAGTGTGTCAGTAACTGTCGAGACTCAGTCTGTTCTTCACACAATAACACAATATTTTGTGATATATTTGTGATGATAAGTGAATAAATAACTAAGTGATAATTAATAAACAGATTGCCTGTCATGTTTTGTCGATGTTCCGCCCGACATTCAGGTGAACCCGATCATGCATCTGTAAAACACTCTGATGAACTTGTAATATGACTGATTTGGTTACTGAAATTAATTTTTAGATAGATAGACAGAGAAGTAGCCGAGTAGGTAGAAATCCCCAATAATTATAGTATGCTCATGGTCTTCGTTCATCAGGAATATGACGGTTCTTGAGAGGTTTTGTAAGTTTGTCGGGTCTAGACTGTTCTGGAACTGATCATCCAGCAGCAGCTGTTTCTCATTCACTGTCTCTCTGACGGGATCTTTTCAGGCCTGTGTTGTGTCTTTTTGAAGTAATGGGTCTTTACAGAAACTCTAGTATAGCTTCTTTATTGAGCGTTACAATGCCGTGAGAGCGTGCTGTTTCTGTGCTGGCATTTTCTCTGAAAAACCCTTGCGAAAACGAACCATCGTTATAAAACATGGTAACCATGAACTAACCATGGTTTTGCTACAAAAACCACAGTTTAACTATATGGTTTACACAAATGCTAGTCAATACACCAAAAAAAAAAAACAGTTAATTTTCCATAGGGAAGCAGTTCCCTGAGGCTCTCAGTAGTGTCTGGATCCTCCTCAGAACCGCAGCTGAAGTTACTCAGGGCCATCAGGTGGGTATTAATGAACTGAAAGACTTTCAGAAGAAAAACGAGAGCGCAGGGCATTTTCCACACATTCCCAACACGTCTGAAACTGTCCGGCGTTCCAGTGTGCTCCGAATAAACGCTCTCTGCTGTTCCGTGTGGTGTGCAAATGCAGCAGGCATCTGGATGTTTTAGTCATTAAACACGTTTTTCTGTGTGCAGGTGAAGAGTTTTGAGTTCAGCCGAGTGATGATGTCATGGGTGATGTCATAATCACAATCATAACATGAAGCGTCACTCTTATATCAGCTTTCTGATAATATTTGATTTGATTTGAGCTTGAACTCACGCCCGGTTCAGCTACAGTGTTGGTAAAAGCATTGCATGACTGTTTTCTGCTGAATGTAATGTGATAGAAGTTTGTGTTTGCAATAATTTATTTAATCAGGTTGCATCTTTTGAAGAAGATTATTGGGTCCAAGCACCATGTTACTGCAATGGTTTTAACTTCTGAAGAACTTCAGATTATTTTAATCTAGTTGTTTGGCATCTCGTAATAAATAAGAGTGTATTCCAGAATAATATCACTCTAAAAAATGCTGGGTTAAAAACAACCCAAGTTGGGTTGAAAATGGACTAACCCAGCGGTTGGGTTAAATGTTTGCCCAACCTGCTGGGTAGTTTTATTTAACTCAACTATTGTTTAAAAATTGCTATATGGCTAGCTTAAAATGAACCCAAAATAGTTGGGAAATTAAAAACCAGATGCAATTAGAGGCAACAATAATAGACAAAAGGTGAATGTTTATTAATAAGCTTTAATATTTTATTAATATAAATTTAATAGTTTAATAGTTTATTAATATAAATTTATTAATAATTAAGCAATTTAATAAATGTTTATTGTTTAATAATTATTCATTGAACATTAATAAATGTTAATTTCCAACATACTTTGGGTTAATTTTAATTAAGCAATATAGTAATTTTTAAACAATAGTTGAGTTAAATAAAACTACCCAGCAGGTTGGGTCAAACATTTAACCCAACCACTGGGTTAAAACAACCCAATCGCTGGGTTTGTCCATTTTTAACCCAACTTGGGTTGTTTTTAACCCAGCATGAAGATGAAGAATGTTAGAAAATGGATAGTCCAACCAAAAATTAAAGTCTTCTCATCATGACATCCCAAACCTGAATGACTTTCTTTCTCCAGTGGAACACAAAAGAAGATATTTGTCCACACAATAAAATCGGTTCTCAGTGTTTTTCAAAATATCTTCTTTTATGTTCAACAACATGAGGATGAGTGAATCATTTTTTGGCAAACTTTAGCTTTATTTAACCTACTGAATGATTAACCCCCCCCCAAACCCATAAAACCAATCAGAAACGGTTCGGTCTTGAGCTACAGCTTCTTTACAGGGCCCTCTTCTCATCGAGACTGATGTTTGGCTCTTATTACTTTGGAGAATAGTCCTTGATGTTTTTATTAGGTTCTTCAGATCAGCATTTTGGTTTCTTGTTAAGCATTGTCAAGCATCCAGACGGCAGTTGATTTGATGGTGTGATGCACAAGCATCGGCATGTTCCTCAGGAGTTCCTCAGGATGTGCTTCTGGATGTCTCCTCAGGTGAGCGGATGGTTTGTAATTTTCCTCGAGAGCCGGTTGTTGATCTGACTGCAGGATAAAGCTTTCGTCTGAGCTCCCTTCAGTTTCCTGAGATCTTGACCTCTTGTAGATCTTCAAAGGTCAGAATGAAAGGCTCAAGACCTCTTTAAGCCTTTCGTGCCGAGGTTAAAGGGTGAGTTCACCCAAAGATGAACTTGTTTGTTCAGCACATCCCACAGATGCTCGATTGGATTGAGATCTGGGGAATTTGAAGGCTCAAACTCGTTGTTGTGCTCCTCAAACCATTCCTGCTTTGTGGCAGGAGCATTATCTGCTTTTGGTGGTGGACAGGGGTCAGCATGGGCTGGTCTGCAGCTCCATACGCAACAAACTGATGCTCTGTGTATTCTGACACCTTTCTATCAGAACCAGCATTAACTTCTGGAGCAGTTTGAGCTACAGGAGCTCGTCTGTTGGATCGGACCACACGGGCCAGCCTTCGCTGAGCCTCGTCCGCCCATGACCCTGTCGCCGGTTCACCACTGTTCCTTCCTTGGAGCACTTTTGATAGATACTGACCACTGCAGACCGGGAACACCCCACAAGAGCTGCAGTTTTGGAGATGCTCTGACCCAGTCGTCTAGCATCACAATCTGGTCCTTGTCAAACTCGCTCAAATCCTTACGCTTGCCCATTTTTTCCTGCTTCCTTTGAAGACAAAATGTTCACTTGCTGCCTAATATACAGGTTTTTAGCTTTTTCTCACTTTCTTCCAGTAATGTTGACAAAACGTTCATTCAAAGTGATCTGGTCTTTAATAATGTTTATCATGAAAACATTATGGAAGTTTTTTCTGAAAGGTTCCTCTAACATCTTGTTTCAGAACATTCAGAGAACATTCAAAAGTAACGTTCACCTAATCAGTAAGAGCACAAGAAGTGTGAAATATCTGTGACTCTGAAAGTGCCTGAACAAAGAAAGTCTGAAACTGAATAAAGAATGAAAGTGAAAGGTCAAAGGTGAAGGTCAGCGGGGTCAGAGGAGTGTGCAGACACCTGTCTCACATCCGTTAGTGATGTTGTGTCATCATGAGGTGTGTGTGTGTGAAAGAAGCCCTTCATAAAAACACAAAAGTAAAATGTCTGAGAGTCTGGACTGCATTTTTTAATTCACCCTCATGTCGTCATTCACATCTGGCTCCCAGACAAACACACACACACACACACACACACACACACACACACACACACACACACACACTCCCCTGCAGCTGCTGTTGTGTCTTTGATCTGTAGGTTGTTGTGAAAGTCTTTCCAAATGAGTTATTTTTTTCTTCTGAGAGATGAGAGATTTTTCTGTATGTGTTAAAGACATGCTAGATATGCTGAGAACTTTAATGAGAAGTGTGTGTGTGTGCTGCAGATGAGACACATGACCAGTCCAGACCTGCATGCTGAACCCTTCACAGACACACACACACACATGCAGTCGCGATCGTCTGCCGTCAGTCATCGGTGTGTTTTCACACAAACAGACAGATGTGAAGTCTGTTCATTAGACTTTAGTAACTGTAAGTGTCGTCTCCTGCAGCCGATCCCATCGATGTGCTGAAGATCCTGGACCTATCAGATTCCATGGAGGGCGTGTCCTTGGAGGCGGGGCTGTGCACCAGTAGGCGGGGCACAGAGGAGGCGGATCTCGCTTATAAGATCGAGAAGAAAATCCAAGTCAGTGTTCCGACCAGTCAGCTCTTTCCAGGTGTGTAACTCACATACTATAACCCGTACAGATTGTTTTTTTTTACAATTTGCAATAAAAACTATATTTATTCATCATTTTTACAAATAAGGATGTCTTAAACAGGAGGTTTTGTCAGATTTAGCTCAATTCCAGTCCCTAGAATATGATTAAGTACACTAACATTCAGCAAGGATTCATTAAATTGATCAAAAGTTACAATAAAGACATTTATAATATGTTAAAAAAGATTCAGTTTCAAATAAACACTGTTTCTATTCATCAAAGAATCCTGAAAAATAAAATGTATGACGGTTTCCACAAAAATATGAACTGTTTTCAACATTGATAATAATCATAAATGTTTCTTGAGCATCAAGTCATCATATTAGAATGATTTCTGAAGGATCATGTGACACTGAAGACTGGAGTAATGATGCTGAAAATCCAGCTTTGATCACAGGATATAAATTACACTTTACTATATATTCACATAGAAAACAGCTGATTTACATTGTAAAAATATTTCACTATTTTTTAGTTTTTACTGTATTTGTGATCAAGTAAATGCAGTCTTGGTGAGCAGAAAAGTCTTCTTTCAGAAACATTAACACAAACGTCTGAACGTGTGTGATCCAGACTCTGTGTTCCCGGTGGATTTCTCGGTGCTGGTGACGGTGCGGGCGCGGCGTGGCGCTCAGTGTTTCCTGCTGTCGATGTATGACAGTGAGGGAGTGCAGCAGTTGGGCGTTGAGCTCGGACGCTCGCCCGTCTTCCTCTACGAGGACCAGAACGGCCAGCCCACGCCGGACCTCTACCCCATATTCAAAAAGGTCAATTTGGCGGATGGCAAGTGAGTGACATCACCAGACACTGCTGACATCATCGAAGGTCCATCTTGAGGTCACATGACCAGCTGTATCTCAGTAGCCCTCCTGTCATCAAACAGAATAAATAAACTCACTTCATTCAGTTTTTCAGAAAAAACACTTAAAGGGATAGTGAGGGATTCTTCTGTCATCATTTACTCATCCTTGTGTTGTTCCAAACCTGTAAGACTTTCTTTCATCTACGAAACACAAGAGAATCCACATGAATCTAGTGGTTTAGTCCAAATTTTCTGAAGAGACTTGATTGATATGATGCTTTGTGTGGCACAAACCCAAACTGACATCTGTGAATGTCTCTCTAGAGTCAAGCCAGCTTTATTTCTACAGCGCTTTATACGATACAGATTCATTCAAAGCAACTTCACAGAAATAAACAGTAAAATAACAGTGTTCAAATGAATTACAAATGAAACAAGTCATTATTCAGATCGGTGTTGATTCAGTGAAACTGAATCAAACATTCATGAGAGTTGTTCAGTGTCTGATTCATGAATGGATTGTTCTGTTTGATTCGTTCGTGAATTGAACTGGTGTTTGAGTTCACTGGAGCAGAAGATCATGAATGAATAAACACACAAACCATCATGTGACTTCAGAAGATCTGAAATATGAGTCACATGGACATTATTTTGGGATTGAACAGCCCTATTGCTCATTTGCTTCTTTAAAAAATGGGTTGCGTTTCAACAGAAGTCATGCAGGTTTGAGTAAATGATGATCATTTTGGACCCTTTAAAAGCCATACGTCAGCCTGCAGATGTTGTTGGTTGGGTCTGAGCGTGTGCTGATGGATGGAGATGTGAGATTATCCTCACTGTGAATGTACAGGTGGCACAGAGTGGCCTACAGTGTGGAAGGTCAGAAGGTCACGCTTTACCTGGACTGTCAGAAGGTGGCGACCCTTGACCTCCCTCGAGGGCCGGAGCCTAGGGTCAGTACGGACGGAGTGACGGTGTTCGGGACGAGACTTCTGGATGAAGAAGTGTTTGAGGTGAGAGAGAGTGAGCGAGGATTGATTACAGACGGGGTCAGAGTTCACAGCTCTGAAGAGCAGAGACTGAATGACACGACATTTATGTGTCAATATTTTGCATGCATATTCATGACCCTAAATGAGAAAGAAAATCACAAAACGTCAAGAAGAAATGTGTGTGTTTCAGGGTGAGATTCAGCAGCTGTTAATCGCTCCAGATCCCAGAGCTGCTGCCGATTACTGCCACACCCACATTCCTGACTGTGACTCCGCCCTCATGTACAACAGCCTATCACTGGACCCCGTGGAGGTAGCCCCGCCCACAGTTTCTGCATAGATAATGAGTTTGAAACAGCTGCAGCTCTGTGTGTCTCATTAATATTCATGTCTGTTCGTTGGCTCTGTTTGGAGCTCAGTGTTAAACATGTTGTTCAGGACTCGAGCCAGATACTGTGAGTCTGATTTACAGCCGCAGCAGAGAGACGAGACAAACACTGAGACAGAGTTATCTTCTCCACAATAAACTCATAAACCATTAAAAACACAGATCTGCTGTGAGCTATGAGGTTGTTAATCGATGGTATTTGCTTTTGTTGAAGCCATTAATCCACGTTATTTATACTTATGTTTTAAATAATCACATTTAACTGCAGAATTCCTGGTGAAAAATTACATTACCCATGATTCTGCAGAGAAATCTCCACCAGTCAGAAAAACCCAACAAGCAAATCCTGCCAAAGACATGCAAATCCACTGCAAATGACATAATAGTCTCAAATTTATTTAAATATTTGTATATATGTATATGCATGTTTTGTAATAAATGTAAAATATATAGTCGTTTAGTTTCACAGTCTTGTATCTTTAAAAGTTTCAAACACTTTTTTGCTTTAAATCAAAGTTTGTAATGTTGTGATTCTCCTCGTAGCTGGTTGGTTTGTTTCATGGTGTTTTGCGCTTTAACAAGGACTTTTTATGAGAAAAATGAATGGAGAAAAGCTGTATAAAAATGCGCTCCAACATGACAGTTTTGTGTTGTTGATATTGTGTGTTTCTGTGGTGTCTGTTGTCATGGTGATGCAGGTCAAGAAGCCGCCGAGGAAGCCAATCGAAGAGGAGTTTGACGATGACCTTTACAATGACCTTTACAGTGACCTGTCTTTCTCGACTGCAGGAGACAATGTCACCGAGTACGAGGTATTTTATTTGAACAGCCAATGAAATGTTATTAGTACTACTACTAAAAGTGTTAGTAGTGAATAAATACCACCAGAGTAGAGTAGTTAGTTAGAAGAGTTCACCAAATCTGAAGATTCACTAATTATTTTAGCGTAATTAAATACAGATAAAGCAGCATTTAGAGGAATAGATCACCACAGAATTAGAAGAATAGTTCACTAAAAGATCAATTTCATAATTTTCCCAATGTCAATGAGAAACTCCAACAATAAGAAAACAGTTATATTTGACAGGTTTCTTGAGATTTTAGATCAAAAATACTAAAATTGGAAAAATTCTTTCTCTTTTAAATGGTCCACTTTTAAGTTTACTGTTTACTTTTATATATTTAAGTACTTGTGTACAATTAGGGTTGCAAAGGGGTGGAAAGTTTCCGGTAAATTTCCGGAAACTTTCCACGGGAACTTAACCTGGGGAATTTTGGAAATATTCCAATTTGGAAACTTAACAGGAATTTATGGGAATTAATTGGAAATTTTTGGGAAATTTATATACATTTATAATATTTATATAAAATATATCATAAAAACAAATATAAACATTTTGTTGAAATAACAGTTATTTATTTTTCGCATTCAATTAATTCTAATTTAGTAAATATGTAAAATAAATATATTTTTATCGCAGCAATTGTTGTGTGTTATTTATTTCAGCGTCACATGATCCTTCAGAAATCATTCTAATATGATGATTTGACACTCAGTTATTATCAATGTTGGAAACAGTTGTGTTGCTGAATATTTTTTGGAACCTGTAACACTATTTTTCAGGATTCACTGATTAATAAAAAGTTAAAAAGAACAGAATTTATTCAAAATAGAAATCTTTTCTAGCAATATCAATTTAATATCACTTTTTTTATCAAATTCACACATCCTTGCTGAATAAAATAATTAATTTCTTAAATTTCTAAAAAAAAGAAAGAAATAAATTACTGACCCCAAAATTTTGAACAGTTGTGTATATTGTTACAAAAGATTGCTATTTTAAAAAAATGTTGTTCTTTAACTTTTTATTCATCAGAGAATCCTGAAAAATGTATCACAGCTTATATAAAATATTAAGCAGCACAACTCTTTCCAACAGTGATAATTGAGATAATTTCTGAAGGATCATGTGACACTAAAGACTGGAGAAATGATGCTGAAAATTCAGCTTTGATCACAGGAATAAATTTTATTTTTATGTATATCAAAATAGAAAACCATTATTTTAAATTGTGGTTATACTTCACAATATTAGCCCTGCAGTAAGTAGTGTGCTGTGTGAGGAATGTGCGGGGTAAAAATTAAACTAAAATTGCATTAAATCTGGTTGTTTTAACCAAAATTATGCTGCAAGATGTTTTTTCAACTACATTTAAGTGCCCTGTTGTAGGCTAACCTGCAATTTTGCAAATTCCTTGTTTATTCCCATTAATTCTCGTTAATTCCCATATAATCCCGTTAATTCCCATGTAAAGTTTCCAGCTTTGGAAATTCCCGGAATTTTGCAACCCTATGTACAATACTTAAATACTTCAGTAAATTTAAATGTGAATACTTTTCAAATATTCACTCAAGTATTCTTAGACTTTTAATGGAAAGTAAAGGTTTTGACAGAGTATCTGTACTTGAACTTAAGCACAATTTCTCAGTTCTTTTACAGTTCTTTTGTGTGTGTGTGTGTGTGTGTGTGTGTGTGTGTGTGTGTGTGTGTGTGTGTTAGGTGGTGGAGTACGAGGACTCTGAGAACGAGACGGAGTATTTTAAGGAGTACACTGAGTATCACGAGTATGACGAGTACGACTTCCGGCCGGCAGAGAGACAGGAGCAGTTCTTCAACGGACAGGTACCCATCTGTCTCTCCTTCATCTGTCCTCTTCATTCTAGTCTTAATTTCATTAACCAAAACTATGATGAAAAATGTTAACAACTTTTTTCTATAACTATTACAACATCGACATCATTAAACACTATGTGACTACAGTATATTAACATGCAATATTGTTGACAAAAAAGACAAACTAAGGTGAAAAAAATGTAAAACTGTAATAAATCCAAACATAAATCTAAACTTTTTTGTTTATGATTGAGGTTACGGAATAAATGCACTCATGCAACCTCTGTGTGACAACACAAAGTATTTTTTATTGATGTTTTAATAGAAAAAAATATAACGAAATTTAGAATTTACAAATATCAGATTTACATTAGAAATTTCACTGTTTTAGCTTTTGAGAGAAACTTACATAATGTAGAGAGTGTGTTCATTTATATGATAATATTATAAATAGGAAACTAGTTGAGTCAAATAACCCATGATTCATCATTTTTTGATTCATGATTATAGGTGAAAGAAATTCCAGTAATCAAGATCACAATTTCGAGCAAAATCATTGCGATTATCAGTTTAACCATTATGCTGCATGACTAAAATATGACTAACTTTTAATTGACAAAAACTAGACTAAAATTCCCAGACTTTCAGTCAACTAAAGCTTGACTAAACAAAAAACAGGATAGGTTGACTAAATATGACACAAATTAAAGGGATATTTGGCACAGGACTAAAGGCATCTTTACACTGCAGAGTTAAGGCTGCTCTGTGCCTGCTCAAAATTTTGTGTATTGATGCAATGCAGCACAAAAACCAGCCTGAACTATTCCTGCTGTGACGCTCATCAGCTCCTGGTTTAACAGTATGCAGTTAAAGTGTAAATGCATTCATGCCTCCCCTGATCAGCAATAAACAGTCTGCGTAAAATGCCACTTCTGAAGCGCTTCTGTGCCGCCTTTGCAGTGTAAATTTGCACTAGACTAAGACTAAATAAATTCTGACAATATGAAGACTCTTTCATTCAGTCGTCACTCGGCCCAGAGAAAGGAGAGAAGGGAGAGCCGGCGGTGTTGGGAGAGGGGACTCTGATTATGGGACCCCCGGGCCTGCCTGGTGCTGAGGTAACCTCACCCGAGACATCACATGACTGTGTGTACCATGTTTCATGTGTGTGTCAGTGACAGACGGTGTGTTTGGGTTGTTTCCCGCAGGGGCCGCCAGGTGAACACGGTCCAATGGGACCCCCGGGACCGATCGGAGATCCAGGAGACCCGGTGAGACACACGGACACACACTCCTCATGATCGTCAGGTTCATGACTGATATAACACAATATTACACTGTCCATCTCTCATTAGGGTCCTGAGGGCCGTCAAGGACTTGCAGGGGCTGATGGGATACCTGGACCTCCGGGCAACCTGCTGATGTTACCGGTGTGTGTCACATTTGTTTTGGAACTTCATTTGAATTGACAAATACACTGTTGTTTAAAAGTTAAATGAGCTATAAATCAATCGGTTCATATGTGAGTCTGGTCCGGATCATGTGTATTTGTGTGTGTGTGTGTGTTAGTTTCAGTCTGGTGGTGATGCTCGTCTCGGTCCCGTCATATCGGCTCAAGAAGCTCAAGCTCAAGCCATCCTGCAGCACACCAAGGTCAGACACTAACTCTACACTAACTCTACCTGATGTTTGAATAAGTCTAGACCAGTTTCAGAAGTGTTTTTGATTATTTGGAGGCAGTATTTTTCCCCTGAAGATGATTTGCTAAATTTTAAAGGGTTAGTTCACCCAAAAATGAATAGTCATTAATTACTCACCCTCATGTCGTTCCTCACCCGAAAGAACTTCATTCATCTTCAGAACACAAATTAGGACATTTTTGATGAAATCTGAGAGGTTTTTTATCTCTTATAGAAATTACCACATTCAAGGTCCAGAAAGGTACTAAAGACATCGTTAAAACAGTCATGTGACTGCAGTGGTTCAGCCTTAATGTTATGAAGAGACGAGAATACTTTTTGTGCAAAAACAAAACAAAAATAACAACTTTATTCAACAAATTCGTCTTTCCCCTGTCATTCTCATATGCTGTTTACTTTCAGCACTCCCAGGTTCTACGTCAGAATGCCAACTCTTGATTCTGATGCCTTAGTAACCAGTGTTGGGAAAAGTTATTTGGTAACACTTTATAATAACTGCACACTATGAAGCATTAGTTAATAGTTAATTAATCACTTATAAAGCATTAATAGACATTAGTAAGTTGTTTATAAATACAGCTATAATTGCTTTATTCTTGATTTATAAGCATATCTATAATGTGTTTAATAATTGTATTTTCATACTTTATTAATTATCAAATTTTTCATTTCTAAATTAAGTATTACATTATTTACAAACCAGTTATTTAGGAGTTGTCAGTAGTTCATTTAGGAAGTGTAAGTAAATGATTAATAAACTATTTAAACATTCATTTATACATCTTATTATTTAGACACATAGTAATAGTTACTTAGTGTGTTAGTAAATGTTTTATTAACACATATTCCTACTGTAATTCATGATTAATTCAGATAATTATAAAACATTTAGAAGTGGTCAGTTAACTATTTTTGTGAGCTCATCTAAAGTGAGGACTATTTATGCTTTGTAAAGCTTTTATAAATGAGATTTAAAGGTTCAGTGATGTTCTGCACTGCTGTTCTCTAATGTTTTAAAGTTAGTACCGAGGTAGTTTTGACACTGGGAATATGTATTAATAAAGCATTTAATAACACACTAAGTAACTAATACTATATGTCTAAATAATAAGATGCATAAATGTACATTTAAATATTTTATTAATCATTTACTTACACTTCCTAAATGATCTTATGAACCACTGACAACTCCTAAATAACTGGTTTGTGAATAATGTAATACATAATTTAGAAATGATAAATTGATCATTAATAAAGTATGAAAATACAATTATTAAACTCATTATAGATATGCTTATAAATCAAGAACAAAGCATTTATATCTGTATTTATAAATGGCTTACTAATGTTTATTAATGTTTTATAAATGATGAATTGACTATTTACTAATGCTTAACTAATGCTTCATAGCGTGAGTTATTCTAAAGTGTTACCAGTTATTTTTTTTTTAAATTAATCAGTATCAAAACTCCCTTTTACTCCATAAAAAAGTAACTAATTGCGTTACATAGTTAATTTTTATGACAAGTAATCCATTACAATATTGTGTTACTTCCTAAAAAAGTAACTACTTGCATTACATAGTTACTTTTTATGGAAAGTAATCCATTACAATATTGTGTTACTCCCTAAAAAAGTAACTAATTGCGCTACATAGTTAATTTTTATGACAAGTAATCCATTACAATATTGTGTTACTCCCTAAAAAAGTAACTACTTGCATTACATAGTTACTTTTTATGGAAAGTAATTCATTACAATATTGTGTTACTCCCTAAAAAAAGTAACTACTTGCATCATTGTTACTTTTTATGGAAAGTAATCCATTACAATATTGTGTTACTTCCTATAAAAGTAACTACTTGCATCATTGTTACTTTTTATGGAAAGTAATCCATTACAATATTGTGTTACTTCCTATAAAAGTAGCTACTTGCATCATAGTTACTTTTTATGGAAATAATCCATTACAATATTGGTTTATTCCCTAAAAAGTATCTACTTGCGTTACATGGTTACTTTTTATGGAAAGTAATCCATTACTATATTGGTTTATTCCCTAAAAAACAAACAAACTTGCATTTCATAGTTACTTTTTATGGAAAGTAATCCATTACAATATTGTGTTACTCCCTATAAAAAGTAACTACTTGCATTTCATAGTTACTTTTTATGGAAAGTAAACCATTACAATATTGTGTTACTTCCTAAAAAAAGTAACTACTTGCATTATAGTTACTTTTTATGGAAATAATCCATTACAATATTGGTTTATTCCCTAAAAAGTATCTACTTGCGTTACATAGTTACTTTTTATGGAAAGTTAGCTATTATATTACGTTTGTGTTACCTTTTCTTACCTGGCTAAAATTTGATCTGTTTCAGGCCTTGCAAATTCTTGATTCCAAGTGTTTAATGCAGTAATGTATTCAAACACATACCCTATGTAACACACACACATATAAAATATTATTATATTCTGAACACTTAGAATATTTCCTGATCTCTTTAGAGATGTGCGTCACACAAAAGATCTCTTAACATTATGGGTCATATTACCTACTGTACAACTCTTTTAATTGAAAGTTGTACGTAATGTTACTTTTTGCACTTTTGTCTGTTCTTGCACGTGCATAAGTGTGCATGTATAAGTGACTACATTATGGAGGATAGAGAGATTTTTATTACAGTTGTTTAAAAAATGTTTAAGCGAAATAGACTGAAAAGAAATGTGCAAAGTAACTAAAATATTAATGTGTAAATGTATAAAGTATTACGTTACATTACTGTTACATCAAAAAAGTCATCTGATTACGTAATGCATGTTACTTGTAATGCACTGCTAGTAACTACATTAATGCTAATTCAAACTCATGTGCTTATAATTCAGAGTTTTCCTTATGCACTTTTAACATGATTCACATCACATTGATGAACATTCGCCCTGATGTTTGTGTCTCAGCTGTCTCTGAAAGGACCGCCGGGACCGTTAGGACTCACCGGACGCCCGGGACCATTGGTGAGTGTGTCTGAACAAGGAATACATGGTGATCAAACATTATGATCTTAATTTTTATTTTTATTTTTTTTTTTGTAAAAATGTTGCACGTTTTCTATTAAGGTCAGTCTTAAGCTAGTCTGTATTAGCTGTAAAAACCTCTATATAAAATCAAGTAGTCTATGGAAAATCCATATTTAGATGTTTGTCATGAGGTGACGTCAGTGTGTGTGTGTGTGTGTGTGTGTGTGTGTGTGTGTGTGTGTGTGTGTGTGTGTGTGTGGCGCCCTCTAGTGCTCCTGTGTGTTTATGCTCTGTATTATACAGTCAGCTGAGATTGTGCGTATCATCAGGGTTCATCATTTACAGTTTTACCCTCATCTGGACAATTCCACAAACAAATGAACAAATATAAAAACAAAAGAACAAATAAAGACCAAATCAGCATGGCTCAAATGATCAGACTGAGTGTCAGTCTTACCATCTCAGTTTACTTTCAGTTTAATTTCAGCTTTATTGGTTATAAATGACTTTTAACTGAGTGAAGAAGTGTATGTTTGTAACTGTGTGTTTTGTGTTTGTCAGGGTTCTCCAGGGCCGCGGGGTCTGAAGGGTGATCATGGATTCACAGGACCACCGGTACGAGATTATGACATTCATCAGATATTCATATTCACTCTACATATGTACACACAATACCTAAGTTTGGAATAATTATGATTTTTTTATGTTTTTGAGTCACTTCTGCTCACCAAACAGTGAAATAATATTACAGTTTAAAGTAACTGTTTTTTATGTGAATATATAGTAAAGTGTAATTTATTCCTGTGATCAAAGCTGAATTTTCAGCATCATTACTCCAGTCTTCAGTGTCACATGATCCTTCAGAAATCATTCTGATATGATGATTTGATGCTCAAGAAACATTTATGATTATTATCAATGTTGAAAACAGTTGTACTGCTTCTGTGATGTTTTGTGTCTGTGAAGATGGAGCTGATCTGTGTGTGTGTGTGTGTGTGTGTGTGTGTGTGTGTGTGTGTGTGTGTGTGTGTGTGTGTGTGTTCAGGGTCCTCGTGGGCTTCCGGGGGCTCCGGGACTCAATGGTAAACCAGGCAAGAGGGTAAGTCTCATCTGCACACAAAACTCACCAGCAGACACCTGCCTGAACACCTGAAATACACCAGTGTGTGTGTGTGTGTGTGTTCAGGGTCGTGGTGGGATTGACGGAAGCAGAGGTGAACCAGGAGAAACAGGAACTAAAGTAAGTTATTCTGTCATGTATGAATGATGCTTTATCTTGAAATGGGTTTGACCTCATGCAGATGGATTTTGACAGACATTATCTGTCAAAATCCATTATCATTAACATTATCTATAATATTTTCTGACCCATCAAACACACACTGTACCTAATAATGATTTAAACATGAGATGTTAGAGGAGACGAATGAGACATTGAATATGAAGATGAATGTGCTGATGAAGGTCAGAGGATGAAGGCACAGTAAATGATCTCATTTGGTCTCATGTGTGAGCCTGTGTGATTTCTGTGTGTGTGTGTGTGTGTGTGTGTGTGTGTGTGTGTGTGTGTGTGTGTGTGTGTGTGTGTGTTTGTAACATATCAGGACACAAATGTGTATAATGACATGGGTATTACAAGGAGAGGGTGACTTATGAGGACATTACTCCATGTCCCCTTTTTTCAGAAAGGCTTATAAATCATACAGAATGAGTTTTTGTGAGAAAGTAAAAGTGTGCACAGTTTCCTGTGATGGGTAGGTTTAGGGTTAGGGGTAGTGTAGGGGGAGAGAAAATACAGTTTGTACAGTATAAAAACCGTTACACCTATGGAATGTCCCCACAATTCACAAAAACAAACGTGTGTATCATTATCAGGGTGACAGAGGGTTTGATGGCTTACCTGGTCTGCCTGGAAACAAGGGTCACCGGGTAAAACACTCTCCATTTACACACATGAACCTCAATATGAATGAATGTTCATGAAGGTCAGAAATATATCTGTGTGTGTGTGTGTGTGTGTGTGTGTGTGTGTGCACAGGGAGATCCAGGAAAGAAAGGGCCAGTCGGTCCTCCAGGAGCCCCTGGAGAAAAAGTGAGTGAACATTTTTTTTTAAAAACTGCATTACATCACCTATAAACCACCCAGAACGCCCTAGCAACTGCATAGCAACACCCAATCAACCACCCAGAACATACTATCAACTACATATCAACACTCTATCAACCACGCAGAATACCATAGTTAGTGCATTAAAACAACCTATCAACCACCCAGGACAAGCCTATCAACTGCATAGCAACACCCTAACAACCACCCAGAACTTCTAAGCAGCTGCATAGCAACACCCAATCAACCACCCAGAATACCATAGTTAGTGCATTGAACAACCTATCAACCACCCAAAACAAGCCTATTAACTGCATGGCAACACCCTAACAACCACCCAGAACATCTAAGCAGCTGCATAGCAACACCCAGTCAACCACCCAGAATACCGTACTTAGTGCATTGAAACAACCTATCAACCACCCAGGACAAGTCTATCAACTGCATAGCAACACCCTAACAACCACTCAGAACATCACATCAACTGCATAGCACCACTCGATCAACCAGTCAGGACATCCAAGCAACTGCATAACAACACCCTAAAAACCACCCAGAACATCCCATCATCTGCATAGCAACACCCGATCAACCACCCAGAACATGCTATCAACTGCGTAGCAACACCCGATGAACTCCACACAACACCCGATCAACCACCCAGGACAAGCCTATCAACTGCATAGCAACACCTGATCAACCACCCAGAACATCCAAGCAACTCCATAGAAACACCCGATCAACCACTCAGGACAAGCCTATCAACTGCATAGCAACACCCTAACAACCACCCAGAACATCCTATCAACTGCATAGCAACACCCGATCAACCACCCAGAACATCCTATCAGCTGCATAGCAACACCATAACAACCATCTAGAACATCCTATCAACTGCATAGCAACACCTGATCAACTGCATAGCAACACCCGATCAACCACCCATATCTATCTATCTATCTATCTATCTATCTATCTATCTATCTATCTATCTATCTATCTATCTATCTCTGCAGTTCTCAGTGATTATTTGATTCTTTCCCAGGGTTCAGATGGTCAGCCGGGGCCGAGAGGTCAGCCAGGAGAGCCAGTATGTGTTCACTCCTTTAATCACCTTTGTGAAGAGTTGATCATCATCTTCAGTGATCCTCTGATATGTTATGTCAGTGATTGATTGACAGTGTCAGTTCTGTGTTAACAGATATTCCTCAGTGATGTGCTCTGTGTGTGTGTGTGTGTGTGTGTGTGTGCGTGTGTGTGTGTCAGGGTATGGCGGGATTGACAGGTCAGAGGGGTCTTCCTGGTCCTCCAGGTCAGCAGGTGAGTGGATGATTCCCCTCATTCTGTGTGTATTTCATTATTGTATTGTTTATGATACGACTGAGACCTCTTCAGTCAATGGGAGGTCACGTGACTCTTTAGTGTTATTTAAAATAATAATTATGTCATGTAGCAGCATGTAGATGATGTGTGTGTGTTTGCCAGGGTATTCGTGGGATTGATGGAGTTCAGGGCTCAAAGGGAAATCTGGTGAGTACACGCTGATCTGAGAAGCGTTTGAAAACACTAGAGCTGCAGGTCATGTTGGGAATGTGCTGATGACATCATCATGACATCACACCCTCTTCTTATCTTAACACAGGGGCCGCCTGGAGAACCCGGAGCTCCAGGACAGCAGGGAAACCCCGGATTCCAGGTACACACACACACACACACACACACACACACACACACACACACATACATACACTTACACAGAGTTTCTCTCTCTCTCTTACACACACACTCCTGATACTCTCTCTTCTGTTCTGCAGGGTTTTCCTGGACCTCAGGGAGCAATCGGATTACCAGGAGAAAAGGTGCCGCTCTATTTGTTACTGTAAATCATGTACTGATACTGACTACTGTGGGCAGTTTTTGGGGAAAAACTTACTGAAAATATGCCAGACGAGCCCTTACCAAACCAGCAGACTGAAACACACCAACAAAACAGCTCCTAATAGGACTAAATTGATCAGCTCTTAAACATATATGAAGGTGAACTGTCAGTGTAAAGTGAGGCAGTTCCTGCTCTGAATACTCTTCGGGTGGAGCAGACTTTAACAGGTGTTTTTGTATGATTTAGGGTCCTCAGGGGAAGAAGGGAATGAAGGGTTTACCTGGTGTCGACGGCCCACCGGTGAGTGTTGAACACATGTGGTTATTGATCTGTGCTGCCCTCTGCTGTTCCTCATGATGCCACTGCACACAGGGTCATCCAGGACGAGAGGGGCCACCTGGAGAGAAAGGCCTGCCGGTGAGAGACACATGTGAAAGAGTGTGTTTGATGTCATCTTAGTGTCCTTGTGTTCACGGCATTAATTGTTATTGTCTGTGTTTTCTGAAGGGTGCAGCAGGGGTTCAGGGGCCTGTGGGATATCCTGGACCCAGAGGAGTCAAAGTACTGATGTTTTTCTCTATCACAGCTCGGTGTGTGTGTGTTTGTATTGACTGTACGTGTGTGTGTTTTTAGGGTGCTGATGGACTCAGGGGACTAAAGGGCAGTAAAGGAGAGAAGGTGAGATCATCACTTACACATCAGTCATCATAATTCATAATTTCAGTCTGACATTGTGATGAACATCCCAATATCTCCAATGATCACCACGTGTCCAGATTTCATAACATCCTCAAAGACCAGCATATCTTCAAATATCACATTTCCAGACATTGTGAGACATCATAACATCTCCAACATCATCACATCCCTGGATATTGTGAGGCGTAATAATCATCATCTCCAAGAATCATCTTCCCCAAATATTATAACATCCCCAGACTTAAGCACATCTTCATGTATCACATCTCCAGACATTGTGAGACATCATAACATCCTCAGTATCTTAACATGTCCAGTTATCATAACATCTACAGGTATCACATTACCAGACATTGTGAGACATCGTAATATCACCACATCTTCAACGATCATCACATGACCAGATATCATAACATCCACAGACTTCAGCACATCTTCATGTATTACATCTCCAGACATTGTGAAACATCATAACATTCTCAGCATCATAACATGTCCAGTTATCATAACATTTCCAGGCATTTTGAGACATCATATCACCAACATCACCACATCTCCAACGATTATCACGTCCAGCTATCATAACATCCCCAGGCTTAAGAACATCTTCAGATATTACATCTCCAGACATATTGAGACATCATAACATCAACTTCATCACATCTTCAAGAATCATCACATATTCATATATCATAATGTACCCCAATTTCAGCACATCTTCAGACAACATAACATTCCCAACATCATAACATATCCAGAAATCATAACATCTTCAGATACCAGACATCATAACATCACCACATCTCCAATGTTCATCACATGTCCTGATATCTTAACATCCCCAGACTTCAGCACATCTTCAGATATTACATCTAGACATTTTTGAGAAAAAAATAACATCTTAAACATCATAACGTGTCCAGATATCATAACATATTCAGTTATCACATTTCCAGACATCATAATATCACCAACATCACCACATCTACAATGATCATCACATGTCCAAATATCATAACATCACCAGACTTAAGAACATTTTCAGATATTATATCTCCAGGAATCTTGAGACATCATAACATCAACATCATCACATCTCCAGTGATCATAACATGTCCAGATTTCATAACATCCTCAAAGACCAGCAGATATTCAAATATCACATTTCCAGACATCATAACATCTCCAACATCATCACATCTCCGGACATTGTGAGGCATAATAATCATCATCTCCAAGAATCATCATGTCCAAATATCATAACATCCCCAGACTTAAGCACATCTTGATGTATCACATCTCCAGACATTGAGAAATCATAACATCCCCAATATCATAACATGTCCAGTTATCATAACATCTTCAGATATCACATTTCCAGACATTTTGTAACATCATATCACCATATCTCCAACGATCATAACATTTCAAGATATCATAACATCCCCAGACTTAAGCACATTTTCATGTATCACATCTCCAGACATTGTGAAACATCATAACATCCTCAGCATCATAACATGTCCAGTTATTATGAGATCTTCAGATATCACATTTCCAGACAGAGACATTGCAATATCACCACATCTTCAATGATCATCACATGACCAGATATCATAACATCCACAGACTTCAGCACATTTTGAGATATCTCATCTCCAGACATTGTGAGGCATTATAATTTCTCCAACATCATCACATCTGCAAGAATCATCACATGTCCAGATATCATGACATTCCCAGACTTCAGAACATCTTCATATGTTACATCTCCAGACATCTTGAGACATAACACCAACATCATCACAACTCAAAGAATCCTCACGTCCCCAGAATTCAGCACATCTTCACATATCACATTTCCAGACATTTTGAGATATCATAACATCTCCACCATGTTCACGTCTAGATGTGATCAGATGTTTTTCAGAGGTTTCTGAAGCATGTGAAGTGAACACATGGAGGGAACTCATGCCTTTTATTACATGCTGATGGATTGTTATGTATGTGTGTTGTGTCCAGGGTGAAGATGGTTTCCCAGGAGCAAAAGGAGAAATGGGTGCTAAAGGAGACACTGTAATGACACACAACACAAACACACTAATGAAACACACAAACTCACGCACATACACACTAAAATATGCTGTTACCCCATCTGTGTCTGTCAGGGAGACTCCGGTGCTCCAGGGATGCGTGGTGAGGACGGTCCTGAGGGCCCCAAAGGGCAGAGTGGCCCCTTGGGTGAAGCCGGATCCTCGGGCATCGCTGGAGAAAAGGTGAAATAGTCTGCTATGACATCATCAACAATATCAGTTGTAATAGAAAGAATCTTCCATCTTTTCCTTCTTATTTTATCCCTCATGTGCCTCTCTTCTCAGGGAAAACTGGGTGTTCCAGGTTTACCAGGTTACCCGGGACGTCAGGGCCTGAAGGTGAAAGGAACACGAGCAGATGATGAATAGATGAACATTTCACTTGGGTAGGAGAATAACTGCTGGTCCTGTGGTGGTTTCTTCTCAGGGTGCTGATGGTTTTCCTGGTCCTGTTGGGGTTCCAGGAGAAAAAGGGAAGAAGGTTGCTGAAAACATCATTGCACAACACCAAAGGGCCAAACTGTCATAAAGACACTGAAAGTGTGCAAACAAATAAGTATGTAAATGTGCACTCATGTGAGTATAATGTGTTTCTCAGGGTCCACCAGGTCCTGCAGGGGCCGCGGGTCAGAGGGGACCCAATGTGAGTGTCTCCGTCAACACTGGTGATTATCAGCGTCCAACTTGAGTCACATCCAACATCACCAATGTGTGTTTGTGTTGTCAGGGTGCGAGAGGAGGGAGAGGTGCGAGAGGACCCACTGGGAAATCAGGAGACAAGGTCAGAGGTCATATCAGCTCTTCAACACACATAATACAATGAATGAGCTGAAGTTGTGTTACTGTCATTCATTATGATTGTGAGTCTATTCTGAAGCTCTCTGCTCATATTATTGTGTTGAAATGACTGTAAAGGGATGACCCGTCTCTGTTCTAGGGGTCTTCAGGACATGACGGCCCCCCAGGGCCCACAGGAGAGAGAGTAAGAGAGGGTCACACACATACCAGGAAATAAACACAGTTAGGATTTCAAAAAGTTGATGTAAAATGAATCATAAATATTCCAGACTGTGTGACTTATCAAATGTAAGTAAACAAGTGTCATTGATCATGTGACTTAATGTTAGTTATTTTGATTAATGCATGTGCTCAAATACCGCAGGGACCACAAGGACCTCAGGGGCGTTTAGGTGAGATGGGCCCCAAAGGACCCAACGTGAGTGACCCTCATCTTCACGTCATATGATAATACAACACAGACAGAATTCTCAACACTTTGCTGTTTGCAGGGGCCTGCTGGGAAGGATGGTCTCCCGGGTCATCCAGGACAGCGGGGGGAGCCGGTGAGTCTGCACACAGGCTTGTGGAAACTATAGAAGTGATGATGTATGTATTTTTGTAGACCAGGGGTGTCCAACCCTGGTCCTGGAGAGCTACCGTCCTGCAGACTTCAGTTCCGACCCTGCTCCAACACACCTGTCTGTAATTATCAAGCAACCCTGAACACCTTGATTAGCTGCTGCAGGTGTGTTTGATTGGGGTTGGAGCTGAAATCTGCTGGATGGTAGCTCTCCAGGAGCAGGGTTGGACATCCCTGTTGTAGACCAACCCATAAGTTAGCATCACCCTTGTTCCCCCAACAAAAAACCTAAATGGATTTTTACATTGGCCCTTGGATCATTGCAGAAATATGCTTTGTGAAAAGTTTATGATTCTTACATGTTTTGTTCATCATGATAATCTTCACAAATGAAGATAAATTAAATTTTGTTCCATTGAACCAGAAAACTTCAGCTGAATGAAGCTGAGATCTATAATCTTTCATTTAAGTTGATCAAATACTAAATGTTTTGCAAAAATCAGCAATATACTCATGTGTTAATGAAAATGTACATGACTGTTTGCTATTTGTTTGTGATTTATGTTTGTGGAGTGTTTTGATTTGGGTTGGGTATTGTTTGAATTGTTGAATTCTTATCAATTACCAGTTTCGATTCCAATAGGGTAAAAAAAAAAAGATGTTTAGATATCAAACGTATATATTATGTCTTTTTGCAAAATATTTTGTTGTAGCTGAATACCATAAACATCAACAGCCTAAAGAACATCTAATAAACTAGACTAATGATTAATGATTAAAGACAAGTATACAGTCAGTAAGAACAAATAAGCAAATTAGTAATAGCACAAATAAATACAACTGAACAAAGTTCAGAAATTGAAATCAAATGTAAAATAACACTGCATAGTTTTCTTTTTATAAACAAAATAGATTAATCTTTGTTAAAGTTGCAACAGTATTCAGTCAAGAGCAGTGAGTGATTGTCTTTTGTTCTTTGATTAACAGTAATGACACAGACGACAGAATGTTTATTAGGCTGCTGTCACTTTAAGACCTAATTCAGGATCCAATATACTGTTTTCTTTCTCAACTGTTTATGTTTACTTAGGACAAATCTGACTGAGTTTACGAGGGTATTTTGACATCTGTTCAAGTGCAAGAAGATGCAGAAGAGAACTCGATTCAGTATTCGTGCACTATATGAGAGTTAGCTTTTTGTGTGCATGCTCTGGATATGCCCAGCACAGAAAACAGCGCTCGAGTGCCAAATTGAGTTCTCTTTCACCTCTTCTTGCGCTTGAATGGTTTAAAACCACATTAAAATGTGCACACAGAAATCAATATTTTATAACAAATATCTGATTCCTAACCTTAAGGATCTGATTCCAGAATTGGAACTGATTTTCAATGTTGATGGTCTGTTGTTCATCTGGTGTTTGACGTTTTGGTTTCTGACAGGGTTTCCAAGGCAAGACGGGTCCTCCAGGACCATCTGGTGTCGTTGGGCCACAGGTGAGTCCATCGCTTCAGGGATCTTTTAAGAATCCTTCATAACTGGCTGGATCCTCCTTTATGCCAGACTCCAGTATCTTTGAAGTGTATTTTACTGGACTGTGATGACTTCAACTCTTCTAGGTCTAAGACTCTTTCTATTCAATCGATTCATGAGAAAAGATTTAAAGAAGTGAGGCCAGATTTAGTTATATATAAATATATAAATTATATATATTTAAACTAACACAGCTGTTGTTCTGTGACTTTGTTTCTAGGGTAATACAGGAGAAACTGGACCGATGGGAGAGAGAGGACACCCGGGCTCCGCAGGACCTGCTGGAGAGCAAGGTTTACCTGGAGCCGCTGGGAAGGAGGGTGCAAAGGTAAGAAAATCATCCTCGTCAATGATAGCACTTCCTTCTGTCTGCTCTGTCTTTTATTTTCTGGTGTTGTACTTTTATTTTGATCATCATCACATGTGTTTGGTCATCAGGGCGACCCTGGAGGTCCAGGTACTTCAGGCAAGAACGGTCCAGCAGGTCTGAAGGGTTTCCGTGGTAGTCGTGGAGCACCAGGTGCCATGGTAACATGTTGAATACTGTATCCGGCTGTTTTATGATTGTTGCAAGAGAATCTTTATGTTGTTACACATCCGACTGCTTCTGATTGTTGTCAAGTGATCTGTGTTCTCTTGTTTAGGGGCCGGTTGGATTAAAGGGAGGGGCGGGGCCAATCGGGCCCCCTGGACCTGCTGTAAGTGGTCTCATCCAGTAATCCCACAAAACACGTCGAGGACACATTTCACCCTAAAATGTCTTCATTTTCTTTATGCAAATACATAATTTCTTATTATTTTATTTTTGGAGATGACTGTTTTCACACTCTGTTATATATATGTATAAAGTAAATTAACATATTAATTCACAAATATATATTTCTTCCCAGGGGCCCACTGGTGAACGGGGCCCCCCTGGACTGGCTGGTGCCATTGGTCAGCCTGGTCGACCTGGAACCGTCGGTGGGTCTGGACCAATGGGAGAGAAGGGAGAACCAGTAAGACACGCCCCCACACACTCACGTGATGATTAATCACAGCCAGTGACAGGTGTGTGTGTGTAACTGTGTATTTGTGTACAGGGAGAGAAGGGTCTGATCGGACCCGCGGGACAGGATGGTGAGCAGGGGCCGGTGGGATTACCAGGAGCCGCTGGCCCTCCAGGACCCCCGGGGGAGGATGGAGATAAGGTGATGAGGGCATATGTTCTTGTGTGATTAGTAGAGATGATATTTGTCAACTGTAATGCACTTTTTGTTGGGTTTTTTTTATCAACTAGTACTAGTGATGATAGTGATGAAGCTGATAGTGTTTTCAGTGCTTACTTTTTTGAAATCTAGAATTAATCGTTGCTTGATGGTTTAACTTTTGTGTGTGTTTGTCAGGGGGAAACAGGAGCTCCAGGACAGAAAGGCAGTAAAGGAGACAAAGGAGAATCAGTGAGTGACTGAAATACTGAAACACACACACACACGTGTCACACTTCTACCAATGACCAGCTCTGTTCTGCTCTCAGGGACCCGCAGGTCCAGCCGGCACTCAGGGGCCCGAGGGTCAGCCGGGAGCACCGGTGAGTGTGTTCGAGGAGGAACGCCATTGATGTGTTCAGAGAGTGTGTGTGTGATTGAGTGTGTGTATGTGTGTGTGTCAGGGTGTGGATGGCGAGACCGGTCCTCCAGGACAGCAGGGCATGTATGGACAGAAGGGAGATGAGGGCCTGAGAGGATTCAAGGGCTCCAGGGGCCCTGTGGGGCTGCAGGTACCTGATCATCAACCATCCCTGCTCCATTTCAATGAAACATCATGAGATAATCATATAATACAGTGTGTGTGTGTGTGTGTGTGTGTGTGTGTGTGTGTGTGTGTGTGAGTAGGGAATGCCCGGTCCTCCCGGAGAGAAAGGAGAGAGCGGGAACTCTGGTCTGCTGGTGAGCTCTTTGATTCATCTGTCAGTTATGATCATGTTTATTGATCTCTATGTAATGTGATTCAGTGTGTGTGTGTTTGTGTGTTTCCAGGGTCCTCCTGGTCAGTTCGGGCCCAGAGGAGCTCAAGGGCCCTCTGGTGGACAGGTACACACACACACCTTCACTTTCTGAACCTGATTATTTTATGAAAAGCTGATAACTAATCAAATCATAAAAATGTACAATAAAATAAGGGAATTTAAAATAAAATCAATTAAAAATATAGCTTGAAGCAGCAATTACAGGGTCAAGCCGAATAAGGGCAGATAAGGAAATATTTGTGGACATCTGTGATCATGAGGTTAGGATAAAGCTGTTTAATTTACATCAGTTAAAGCACTTATAACATAATAACGTGGTTTATAACTTCTGAGCAGTAGGTGGCGCTATGAACACTGCATGCACCCTCAAGTCATGCCTGTGATGACATGTACCAAGTTTCGTGTCAATACACAAAACTTTTGCAAAGATACAGCCGCATATCCATTTTGGTGTGCTCGCAGTCAAATTTGTTGACGCGAAATAAAGCAATGGTTGGGTCTATCAAAAAACTTTAACTTTTTGTCATGAGTGTCTGTAGATGCTACATACCAAATTCCGTACAAATCGGACAAATTTTGTAAGGAGGAGTTCGAAAAAGTAGGTTTTGAATAAAATTCAATATGGCGGACAGTAAGTTTGGTAGAATATGGCAAATTTGTTATCATAGGACTCGGCATAAGCCAATAAATCTAATGATGTAAGTTAAATGACATTTTCATATGTTATAAACATTTTGATAAATTTCATTATATCTCTTGACCACTAAAACTTTACAGGTTCTCTCAGAACATGGCCTCGATGAATCATACCGAGTTTTCTAACGATACATTCATGCTTTCGTAAAACACAGCATGTTATGACAAAATTCAAAATAGCCGACACACAAAATGGTGTACCAAAGAAAATTGGATATTGTTCAACTCAGCATGCCTCAAGGAATCTAAGGAGACCATCCTCATGATCTTAGGACAAGGCATTCAAAAGTTCAAAGCAAAAATAGCCATTTCTCAGCACCAGTAGGTGGCGCTGTGACGATATTCTACATGTAAACCCAAGTTATGCCTGTAATGACATATACCAAGTTTGGTGTCGATACACCAAATCATTGCAAAGATCAAAGCATCAAAACCAATTTTGCATGTTTGCCGTCAAATTCGTTGACTCGCTATACGAGAACAGATTAGCCGATCAAAAATCTTTTAACCTTTTGCCTGGAGACTGAGTAGATACTACATACCAAATTTCATGCAAAATGGACAAATGCTGTAAGAGTTCGAAAAAGTTCGAAAAAGTATGTTTTTCGGAAAATTCAAAATGGCTGAAAAATTTTCATGAAGGAAATGATGTTATAGGGAATTCGAAACAGCATGAGCGATGGAATCAGAGGAAAGAATTTTGTTTCTAACTTTTTGACTTCATTTGACGCATCAAAAGTTATGAGCATAAACATGAGTGAATCTTTGAACTGTTGGTGGCGCTAGAGGGTTTGAGGTAGAGACTCCAAATTTGCTATGGTAATATATCAGACTGTCCTCTATCTGTGTGCCAAATTTCATAACTTTTTACCATACAGTTCTATGGGCTGCCATAGACTCAAGAGCGGAAGAATAATAAGAAAACTAACGACTTCAGGGCTTGACCCCTAATAAAATATTTACTAACATTAATGAAATCACAAATCAAAATAATCAAACTAAAACCCTTATAAAAAAAGATGTGACCATTAACTGACATCAGAGGATCTTGAGCATGTGAATGTGTTGTTAAATTATTGAATCTCAGGGGGAATTCAGGTCAGTATCAAAGAGGTTCAGCTGAAAAACGTTTGTGAATCGCTGATCTACAGCTCTTGTGTGTCTCAGGGTCCTCCTGGTCGTCCTGGAGTCCGTGGTCAGCCTGGTGGAGTGGGCGAGAAGGTACGTCATCATCCAGACGCTACTGCTGTTGTTCGGCATGTTAAATATGAGCTGATGATTATGATGATGATGATGATGATTGGCAGGGTGAAGATGGCGAGTCAGGTGATCCCGGAGCTGTTGGTGTTCCCGGCAGCGCAGTGAGTCCATCTCTCCTCTGAATATCCTGTGTGACGCGCATCACTTCCTGTATCGCCGCAGTAACACTTGTGTGTGTGTTGTCAGGGAGAGAAGGGCGAGCAGGGAGAGAAAGGAGACACGGGATTACCCGGAGCGGCAGGTTCACCAGGAGCCAGAGGAGCGCCTGGAGAAGACGGAGCGAAAGGAAATGCGGTCAGTGTGTGTCTGTGTGTTCTTCCTCAGTGTTTTTCTCTCATTTTCCAGCTCAAATATCTAAACATTCTTAAATTAAGATACATTTATTGGAGAAGCAAAATGATTGAAGATATGAAGTCTTGTTTAATGCATCAAAATTAAGGGAGTTTATGACTAAAACAAGAACAAATATCTGCTAGTAAATAAACTTAATTCAGTGAAGTTGTGCTCATCTTTTCTTCCCTATTGTGTCGTAAATCTGAGTGAAAAGCTTCTCAAACAA
The DNA here is from genome assembly GCF_018812025.1 of Megalobrama amblycephala. NCBI lineage: Eukaryota > Metazoa > Chordata > Actinopteri > Cypriniformes > Xenocyprididae > Megalobrama > Megalobrama amblycephala. Next base: position 5,680,540 of record NC_063050.1, on the reverse strand, counting down.
GAACAAATGTAGGGCGGGGCTTGATTTTGTCAGTGGGGAATTGATTGGATGGTTGTGGTTTGCTATTGGTGGATCTCATGTGAGTGACAGGTTGCTCCGCCCCATTATCAGAGAAGAGATACTGCAAGAGGGAGGAGAAGATATTCTGATTCAAGATTACCAAGAACATGAATTTAAAACAATAATGATGTGCACAGATAAATCATTTATAATAAACTCTGCAATATTCCATAAAAAAATAAGAACTGTCCATTTTGATTTCATGGGGACACAAACACTGAGTAAGATACTCATTTTTGCAGTGAATTCTGAGGAATTTGTGTTTCTCCACAGGGTCCTATTGGTTTTCCTGGAGATATGGGTGCTCCTGGAGAGCCGGGTATTAACGTGAGTATCTTCAGTGACGTCAGTCAAAGACGCTGTGATCAGTGATGATGAAACATCTCGTCTGTCCTCTCAGGGGATCGACGGCAGTCCTGGATCTAAAGGAGACAACGGAGATCCAGGGAAATCTGTAAGTCTGTTCTATATTTATGTCAAATAAGTTTTAGTTAATGATAATAGCTCAAGTTTCAACTCGGTACTCTGGTCATTAGGGCCCTCCGGGACCATCTGGAGAACCAGGACCTCCAGGAAGACCTGGACGCAGGGTGAGTGTGTGTTTGTGATGAAACAGCTCAAGAACTACATGATTCAACTCTGTGTGTACTTGTGGAGCTTTGTGTGATTATATGAGGGTGTTTCTTCGTTTAGGGTCACTTGGGTCCTGCTGGGAAAGAGGGGCGGCCGGGCCTGAAAGGAGACAAGGTGATATAATCATTTGATAACACAGACACACCGATGATAAATCACTAAGGCTTCATTCACAGCTTCTGTCATGCTGGCTAAGTCCCGCCCACAGTGAGATCTCATTGGTCCAATATCCAGTGGCGAGAAAACAGTGACACGGCAAACTGAAACAAACACTTCCTCCAAACTCCTGAATGAGTTCTGAGAGGATGTTCTAGGAACTAATCGTCCTGTTGTTGTCCTTCTCGTTCACTTGAATTGCTGACACTGGATCTCTGTCTGTGTTAAGGGAGCTCCAGGATACGAGGGCATCATGGGAAAGCCAGGGCCGGTGGGCGGTCAGGGGAACCCGGGGAAGGCCGGACCTCAGGGGCTTCCAGGAATCCCTGGACCAGCGGTGAGCTCCGTTCCTCCATTTATTAATTTTTTTCTTCAGACGCAGATTAAACTTTCTCTACCCATGTGACTCTGCACAACAGTTATATGAGGAACATATAAGTAGAATCTGAGTTTATAACTAGCCTTATAATCTATTAATATCCTTAAAGTTGGCTTAAAATAACAATTTTCTAAATGCATGTTATTTTAAAAAAAAATGTTCAGACCTCATAATGTTTAATCAAAATGTCATAACTGGATCTTCCAGTGAAGCGTAAGTCTTCTCTCTGGTGACGTATGCAGGATTCTCCAGTCATTTAGTGTGATTAAGCCCTGCCCCTGCAAACTCACGCTCATCTGCATACACTTCAGTGCTTTTACGACACTTTTACAAAAACGCCTGGAAAAAACTTCCCTCTTAAGGTCGATCTGAATGAAATCCTGTCACACAGATCCGAACACACGATAAAAAGATCCAAATGTAGAACTCAAGAGTGAAATCATGTGCTCAGCTGAATCTGACACTGACTGACGCCCCCTGCTGGCCTGGAGCTGATGTCTCCTGTCAGATACTTGTGAATGTTGATGAAATAAAGGTGAACGTCACATTCTCTCTCTGCTGTAGGGAGAACAAGGGCTGAACGGACCCCCAGGTCAATCGGGACCCCCGGGGCCGATGGTAACGCTTTAATAATCACTCCTCATGCTCTGATCAGTAATATGATGTCAGACTGATGATCTCATCACACGTGTGCAGGGACCCGCTGGACTGGCAGGACTGAAGGGAGATCCGGGCAAGAAAGGAGAGAAGGTACGTCATCTCATACACAAACACACACTGGAAATACACATGACTATATCTGTGTGTGTCTGTGTGTGATTCAGGGTCATGGCGGTCTGATTGGTTTGATCGGGCCACCGGGTGAGTTCGGAGAGAAAGGTGATCGAGGACTGCCGGGAAACCAGGGACCGCAGGGAGCCAAAGGAGAGGAGGTGCATGCACAAACTAATTAAACTACACAAACTCTTATAGAAGATGATTTAACTGTGTCTCTGCTGACAGGGTCCAGTTGGACCTCCAGGACTCAATGGACCACCAGGACCACCGGGACTGTCTGTGAGTCTCACGACACTTTAATCTTCAGTTCAGTTTGGGTTTGTTCTGGTGTCACAGCTTCTGTCTGTATCGGTGTGTTTCAGGGATCCATGGGACAAAAAGGATCTAAAGGAAACCAGGTGACACACACAACGAGATTTTGCACAGATTATTTGAGATCACATGTATTAGCCAGCGCTTGAGTTCTCCGTCATGTGTTCCCATTTACATTTATGCATTTAACAGATGCTTTTATTCAAAGCGACTTACAATAGAGGAACTTAGAATTTGTCATAGAGCTCATTCCACCACAGAGGATCAGAGAGGGTGAAGGGTCTGGAAATCAGTCTGTGAGCTCATGAACATTAGCAATACTGAATAACCCATGTGTTTATTTAAGGGCCCTATTGGACCCAGAGGAGATACTGGTCCTGCTGGACCGCCCGGACCTCCAGTAAGTCTATAGTCACCGATGAACACATTTTTAGACTAATAAATGGAACAGAACAAGTGATTGAACAAAACATCTCTGTCCAGGGCTCTCCTGCAGTGGGAATGGTGGCTCCTCCAGCACTGGATGGCCGCGGGAAGAGAAGGAGACATTCGGAAGTGGACGGAGCGGCCGTGGAGGACGGACAGATGCAGGACGAGGAGGCTCAGGAAGAGGAGAAGGACATGGAGGAGGTGTTTGCGTCTCTGGCGTCCATGAGGACAGACGTGGAGGGACTCAGAACTCCGCTGGGCACCTACCACAGTCCCGCCCGCACCTGCAAAGAGCTCTGGATGTGCCACCCTGAGTATCCCGACGGTACGGAGATCCATTCATCTCGTTTTTGAGAATATCTACTTTCACTTTTTCATGTTCGATTTCTGTTTTCTCTGTATGACCTTCGACCTCAGGCGTTTACTGGATTGATCCCAACCAGGGTTGCCATCGAGATGCGTTTAAGGTGTTCTGTAACTTCACAGCAGAAGGTGAAACGTGTCTCCAGCCGCACAGCAGCATACAGTCGGTGAGAACTTCAGTCACACTACACCTGGAAATGAACAGTGTTGGCATGAAGTTATGATGTAAACATTAGAGGAAACTGATGTGTGAATGATGTTTATTGTCACAGGTCCGAATGGCTTCGTGGAGCAAAGAGAAACCAGGAACCTGGTTCAGCCAGTTCAAGAAGGGCTCACAGGTCATTCATTGCTGTCATTATTGTGTTAACTTTAGCCTCTGTCCTCTCATTCACATTCTGTATGTCTGTTTTGTAGTTTTCGTATGTTGATGTGGATGGAAACCCCATTCATATAGTGCAGCTGGGTTTCCTGAAGCTCCTGAGCGCAATGGCCCGCCAGAGCTTCACATACGTGTGTCAGAACTCGGCCGGCTGGCTCGACAGCGCCTCCCTCAGCTACAGACACGCGCTGCGCTTCAGAGGCAGCAACGGAGAGGAGCTGACACAGCAGAACACACATTACATCCAACCCACGCACGACGGCTGTCAGGTACACGCTCGCCTCGTCTCACTGTGAATGACTCAGAATCAACCCATATGAGTGACTCAGTGAATCCTGAATCAGTTTACATAAGTGACTCAGTGAATCCTGAATTACTTCACAGAAATCACTCAGTGAACCCTGAATCAGTTTACATAAGTGACTCAGTGAATCCTGAATCAGTTTACATAGATGACTCAGTGAATCCTGAATAAGTTTACATAGATGACTGAGTGAATCCTGAATCAATTCAAGTGAACAAATCTGTTAATCCTGAATCAGTTCACATAAGTCACTCAGTGAATCCTGAGTCAATCCATATGAATGACTCAGTGAATCCTGAATCAGTTTACATAAGTGATTCAGTTAATTCTGAATCAGTTTAAACAAATCACTTATTGAACCCTGAATCAGTTTACATAGATGACTCAGTTAATCCTGAATCAATTCACATAAGTCACTCAGTGAATCCTGAGTCAATCCATATGAATGACTCAGTGAATCCTGAATCAGTTTACATAAGTGACTCAGTGGATCAATTCAACTGAACGAATCAGTTAATCCTGAATTATGAGTCAATCCATTTGAATGACTTAGTGAATCCTAAATCAGTTTACATAAGTGATTCAGTGAATCATGAATCAGTTCAAACAAATCACTTATTGAACCCTGAATCAGTTCACATAAGTGACTCAGTGAATCCTGAATCAGTTCACACAAATCACTCAGTGAACCCTGAATCAGTTTACATAAGTGACTCAGTTAATCCTGAATCAATTCACATAAATCACTTAGTGAATCCTGAGTCAATACTTATGAATGACTCAGTGAACCCTGAATCAGTTTACATAAGTGACTCAGTTAATCCTAAATCAATTCACATAAGTCACTCAGTGAATCCTGAGTCAATCCATATGAATGACTCAGTGAATCCTGAATCAGTTTACATAAGTGACTCACTGAATCCTGAATTAGTTCACAGAAATCACTCAGTGAACCCTGAATCAGTTTACATAAGTGACTCAGTGAATCCTGAATAAGTTTACATAGATGACTCAGTGAATCCTGAATCAATTCAAGTGAATGAATCAGTTAATCCTGAATCAATTCATATAAGTCACTCAGTGAATCCTGAGTCAATCCATATGAATGACTCAGTGAATCCTGAGTCAATCCATATGAATGACTCAGTGAATCCTGAATCAGTTTACATAAGTGATTCAGTGAATCCCGAATCAGTTCAAACAAATCACTTATTGAACCCTGAATCAGTTTACATAGATGACTCTGTGAATCCTGAATCAATCCATATGAAGGACTCAGTGAATCCTGAATCAGTTTGCATAAGTGACTCAGTGAACCCTGAATCAGTTTACATAGATGACTCTGTGAATCCTGAATCAATGCATATGAATGACTTAGTGAATCCTGAATCAGTTTGCATAAGTGACTCAGTGAACCCTGAATCAGTTTACATAGATGACTCTGTGAATCCTGAATCAATGCATGTGAATGACTCAGTGAATCCTGAATCTCCGTGTTGTTTCTGTCTGTAGTCGCGTTCGGGGCAGGACCGGACCATTCTGGAGGTGGACTCTCCGCAGTCGGAAGTTCTGCCACTCGTGGACGTGGCAGTGACGGATTTCGGGAGCTCGAAACAAAAGTTCGGTTTCAGCGTGGGGAAGGTTTGCTTCAACGGCTAGTCGAGAAAAGACTTTCACAGCGTATATATTTATACATCAGTCCTTCAGGTGCTTGCGTTTGTCTGATAACAGGAAGTCGTGCTTGAAGGGAGATCATGTGACATTATTACACACATCCAGACGCTCTCGTGTTCGGCTGTTTACTGAGATCAGACCTCACAGAGATTCACATTTATGTTGTACTGTTGTTTGAGAGATGTTGATGTATTTTTGTATTTGTTTGTTTGAATGTTTCTTAATCTTGGTGCTACATGAGGCCATATTTGACCTTGTTTACATGATGTAATGAGCGCTATGTGAAACTGGCAGTGCATTCTGGGAAAAGACCCCGCAGCAGCTCCATCCGGCGGGTCGAGAGGACGTCTGGACCGCTTGTTTTTAGTGTTTAATATGGATGAGATTCTCTGACTGTCGTTTTGATAAATATGTTTTGAGGAGAGATTTTTAAATAAAACTATTACTTAATAAACGCACTGGTTTAGGACATGTGATTTACATACACCAATCAGCTCTCATCTCAGCCTGTGTGATTCATCTGATAGAAACAATAACATACTGTGTTTTGTGTAAATATAAACCCTCGGCAACACACAATTTATTAAGGATTATCAGGAAAACATGTCCAGGTCACATTTCAGGCCAGAAAAATAGATTCTACCACTGCAATTCATTTATTTGCTTTATTTATTTATTTTCATTACAGGAATGATTGCGGGAGATCCTTTCCCACCTCTCCTGGTCTCCACCCTCTCTCTCCCTCTCTCTCTCTCTGTCTCTCTCTGTTGTTCTGTTCTGGTCAGCAGTGAATCCGGTGGTTTGGACTCGACTCATCTTATTTCATTTATAATCTGTCAGAGTTTGAGAGTCTCGGATCCACCTGTCGTTTTTGCTTCCACAGCTGATTTTTACAAACTTTCTTCTTTGACGTCAGGACTAACAGCAGGACCGTATTCGGGATTCTCTGTCATTCCCGTGGGTTTGATCGGCAGGACATGAGTGTTCCTCTGCTGAAGGTCGGTGCGGTGTTGAGCACCATGATCATGATCACTAACTGGATGTCCCAGAAGCTGCCGGCGCTGGTGGGACTCGATCAACACTTCGCACGACCCGGAACCTCGGAGAAAATCATCAGCGTATGTACAAAGATTACTGTATTTGTGACTTTGTGTTTGTGCTTTACTGTCTTTTAGAGTTTGAGTGTGTGTGTGTGTGTGTGTGTGTGTGTGTGTGTTGGTCTTTAAACATGAAGTATAGTTTTGAACCGGGAACAGAGACAAACTCGCTGACACACAAACACTCCCACACACACAGTGTGACACTTCCTCTGAGAACTGGAGATCTGCCACTCACCGTTGGCCAGGGCCTGGCATCACCACGGAAACCTCACAGCACCAGCCAGCCAATCAGAGGCAGCAGAACACACAAACTCTGCACCAATCAGCGCATATCAGACGTACGCTACAGCACAGCCAGAAGCAAGGCGTGTCAGTTCCTCTCCGTGTCTCATTCATTTCAAAGACTGAGTCCTCAGGAGGTCGTCATCGAGGCAGGAAAGCCATTTATATTACATTATAAGAATGAAACACAAGCTGCTTTTCTGAAATGAGACAACCTCGATGACAAATGCAACCTCTGGAGGGCGCAGTCTTCAGAATGAGTGTTTTCAGACAGGTTTCCCTGTCCGTCATTGGTCAGTCAGTCAATTAGCCCCGCCCCAAATTCACATGATTGGCTGAGTCAGATATTGTTGGGCAGTTGAATCAATCAGAAGACTCTTTCTCTCTTCAGGAATTAAACTACAGTGATTCTGAACTTTAAACAGATCTGAACATGATTAACTGTGCTGAATGAATTATGGTGTGAAGATCTTTAACACTGAAGGTCAAACGCACAGCATCAGAGGAGTGTGTGTGTGTGTGTCAGCGTGATGTTGGTCCTCTCTGTGTGGGAGTGTGTTTGTGTTTCATACGCCGCTGTGACACACACATGGAGACTCGCAGTAACCGGATCAGAACAGATGGAAACGGCTCGTCTAATTAAAGAGCCCAGCAGAGAGCGTGTGTGTGTGTGTGTGTGTGTGTGTTTTGTACACAAGTGGTGTTATTTTTCACAAGTGCTTCTCATTTGATCTCTGAAACTTCAGGGCACCTGATTCACCTGCTGAACCCGTCTAGGGCTCTGTTTCCACCTGGTGTTAAGATGCGTTTTGGTCGATTGAATCACAAGTGGACGACACTAAATACAGGTGTAAACGGAGAGTAAAATGTTTTGAATTTGTCCACTTTAGACCACTTCCAGAGGTAGTTGAAAACACATTCGAACGGATTGCTTTCATAGTGCAGACGATCATGTGGTCAAATGTGTTCGGACAGCCACTAAAAGAGCCCCTACTCTTCTCCTACTGACCTCTCTAGCCAGACGTGATTTAAACTTTGTCAGACCCAAGTTTAGTTTGAAGATGAAAAACGTACCAAGCTCAATGTGGACATGGGTATGTGTCTCCCTCGTCCATTTGTGATCCAATCGACCAAAACACATCTTAATACAAGCTGGTTTGCTGGTCATTGCTGGTTTAAGATGGTCTCCTAGTCTGTGCCCAAAACCCTGACCAGACTGTTAGACCAGCAAAACCAGCTGAGGCCGGTTTAAAATGTTGTTTAAGCATTAGAAAGTGAATCTTTTCTCTTTTATCCAGCTTATTTTTACATAAGAGAAGAGTGACTTGAATGCACAAGGCTTCCGTTGTCATTAACTTCAGCAGTACACAGCAAAATCCCCAGAGTTAAATCAGCTCTGCTCAGAGAACATATGGTCCCTCTCTACATAGAGTTAAAGTAACACTGAAGCAGAGTTAAAGTTAATGAGATAATATGCTGTTCGTGGAGTTGTTTAATCAGATCTTAAGAGATTTAATGTCTTTTTCCTTCAGTTGAGTTCATCTTAGGCTGTGGCTGGAAGTCAGCTGTAGTTCTTGTGTTTTTCTTCAGTGATTCTGCTTGTTAACAGCAGGTGTTCATCACTAATGCTCAATCATCACTTAACTAATCACTTAATTATCTCATTAACTCTGCTTCAGTGTTACTTTAACACTATATAGAGAGGGACCAGATGTACTCTGAGAAGAGTCGATTGTATTGACGATTTAGTCCCTTGGGGTCAGATTGATCCCAAACTTTTACAGAGCGATCGCATAAGGAAACATACATTTTTTTATATGATAAACTATATATTGTTTTTTTATTATTATTATTTACTTCTATGCATTTATGCTGTGTTTTTGTGGATATTTTGTTTTTTGTTTTTTTACCTATTTACTGCACAATTACTTCACCATATCATAAATTGGCTTATGAAAAATTGATTTTTAATTAATCAGTAAAAAAATCACTTTAATGATGAACTTAATTAAATCTAAATTGTATTTGGACATTGATCTATGTGTTAGGGATAGAATACTACCATCTAGAGGTTTGTGGGAAACTTTAGGAATTAGTAGTTATAGTAAAGAAAGTGCAATGACCACATATATCCAATAGAGGTCAATAGAGACTATATGTTTGTGTTTATGTGTGTGAGTGTATTCAGATTTATTCTGGATTTATTTTTTTGATTTTTTTGACAAATGAAATGAAAAGAAAAGTAAATTTTTTAATTTTCCCATTCATTTTCAATGTGGGGTCAATCTGACCCCGAGGGACTAAATCTGCGATTTCTTTTTTTACACCTTTAGAACATCCAAATCAAGCCCAGATTTTGTGTGCATGTTTAGATAGATTATTTAGCAGAAGTCACAGAGTCTCATTTCATCTGAGATGAAGGGAACACTTTTTAAAAATGAAGGAAACTGTCAGCGAGGTCAGATTGACCACAAGGCCCCATTAAGGGTTAACTCTGGGGATTTTGCTGTGTACAAAAATGAAGTCCATTATGATGCTTTATAATGCAAACTGACACTTGTTATCAAATCATCCTTATTTATCATTATTTTAATGTATTGTTGTAATTATAAACCCAGTAGCGCAAATACCTGACCGTTTGCAGTGCTGCTCTGTGGTGTTTTGATGCTGTAGGATAGAGCTATTGACCCGAGGCTGAAGAAGTGACACTGGTTGTGTGTTGTTCTCTGGTCCCGTCAGGTGTCGTATCCCGGCGAGGACGAGGGCTGGCAGGTGTACGGCTCCGTGCGGGGCAAGTGCGTCTGCTCCATCATGACTCCCGCTCAGGGCGCCTGCGACGGAGACCCTCGACACTGCCGTCTGCAGCAGCTCTCCGATCACGTGAGGATCAGACAGGGTTCAGAGCGTTACACACACTGACACACGTCACCCCATCATCTGTGTGTGTGTGTGTGGCAGGTGCTGAACGTCTCTCAGTACATGGAGCTCCTGAACCAGCGCACGGCTCAAGATCTTCAGCAGCTGAGAGACTCGGAGACGCTGCTGGACGCGCTGGAGACCAGATTAAAAACAGCCCATGACGATCCTCACAGCGTGACCACCAAGAGCCTGCAGGTGACACACACTCGACCTCTGACCCCTAAACCAACCCTCACACGAACATCATTAGATTTAAAGACAAACATCACTTTTGAACGTGTGGCGACGCACAGATTTGATTCGATTCAATTAGACATGTGACGGTATCAAATTTTCATGTTGCGATTAATTGCTGAAGCTTTTATCACGGTATTATCACGGTATTGAAATAAGTTGCAAAAAAGTGTTGTCATACTATAACAGGTTTAAGAACTCTTTTTGTAATAACAAAAATAACTCTGAATGTTTAAATACAATAATACACAAATATATAAAGTAAAATTTTCAAACAGATTAAAGTGCAAAATAATTAGACTATAAGGAACAACAGGAAACTCTTTACAATAAGGTCTCATTATTTAATGCATTAACTAAGATTGCGGTTTCTGGGGTAACCGCTGCATTTCTGCTGTTCCATCTGCTGTCAGAGAGTGAACGTGCACTTTCATTCAGCGCGTCTCCTTCACTCGCTCCGCCATGTACTTCTCAGAATACAGCGGTGTTGTGCATTTTATACGGTTGATGGGGAAAGTATTCTTTTATGCATTATAACAATTTTAATAATAAATTATTATTTACGGTATTTTGAAGTGCCCACGATAACAATATCGTGCATATTCATTATCGTGATATATCGCATTACCGAATATCGGCACAAGTTTAGATTCGATATTGATTAATTTGTAATCTCCACAGGAGCTGCGCTGGAGCGTGTCTCAGTGTCGCCCCCTGCGGGTGCTGCTGGGTCGGTTGCGGGCGGATGCGGGGCAGCTGGAGTCTCTGAAGGAGGAGCTGGAGAAACTCAAGTACTCTCTGTCCGTCCTGCAGGAACACTTCACTCTCCGTCACTATCAGCGTCTGCAGCAGCGCGCGTCAGTCCTGCAGCAGCACCTGCACACCTGCTCCAGCCAGCTGGGTATCTGCTGAACGCTTGAGCACACGACACACGCTTTCATCTGAAGCAGCTTACATTAATTCACCTGGGAATCGAACCCATGACCCTGCTCCACTGTTACAGTGTGTGTGTGTGTGTGTGTGTGTGTTGTCAGGTTGTGGCAGGTTGACGGGTATCAGCGCTCCGCTCACCGTCAGATCTTCAGGCTCACGCTTCGGATCATGGATGATGGACACTGTGATTGACAGCTCAGACAATCGTGTATGTAAAAGATCTGATCAGACACACACATGTCTAGAAACACTTTTAAAATGAGGTTTCCTCATAAATCCAGGTTTTCCAAAGTTGTAAGAATCCTGGTTCTTCATATTCACGAAGAAAGATCTTGATTTTTACCTGTTTAGCTTATTATAAAGGCCACACCCTTGTGTGTGTGTGTGTGTAGGTGTGGGTGATGGATGGGTATTTGAAGGGCAGGCGTCTGGTGGAGTATCAGTCGCTCGGTGACTTCGCTAGTGGACAGAACTTTATCGTCCATCATCTTCCTCACCCGTGGGCAGGTATGAAGGAATCTATCTATCTATCTATCTGAATATCTATCTATCGTTCTATATCTATCTATCTATCTATCTATCTATCTATCTATCTATCTATCTATCTATCTATCTATCTGTCTATCTATCTATCTATCTATCTATCTATCTGAATATCTATCTATCTATCTATCTATCTATCTATCTATCTATCTATCTATCTATCTATCTATCTATCTTTCTAAAGTCACCTTTATTCATGTACAGTGAACAGCAGTGGTCCCAGTACTGAGCCTTGAGGTACTCCACACTGAACTGTCTGTCTTGCGAATAAAAGTCCTGATCTATGAGATGAAATCTGTTTTATGCTGTAATTCCTTCAGTGAAGTGTGTGTGTGTCTCTCAGGTACGGGTCACGTGGTGTATAACGGCTCTCTGTACTACAACAAACACCACAGTAACGTGTTGGTCCGCTATCACCTGGCGTCCGGCGGCGTGCAGCAGCAGCGGTCGCTCCATCACGCCGGATTCAACAACACCTTCCCGTACTCGTGGGGCGGCTCGTCCGACATCGACCTCATGGCCGACGAGATGGGCCTGTGGGCCGTCTACACCTCTATCGCCCACGGTGGGAACATGGTGCTCAGCCGCCTCCATCCCGACACCCTGGAGGTGGAGCGCTCCTGGGACACGGGCTTCCCCAAGCGCAGCGCCGGCGAGTCCTTCCTGATCTGCGGCACGCTTTACGTCACCAACTCGCACCTGGCCGGCGCTAAAGTCCACTACACCTTCCACACGGCCACGGCGTCGTACGAGTACACGGACATCGCCTTCCATAACCAGTACTCGCACATCTCCATGCTGGACTACAACCCGCGCACGAGGGCGCTGTACACCTGGAACAACGGACACCAGGTGCTGTACGACCTCACGCTGCTGCACTTCATCAGGACGGCCGACGACGCCTGGGACGCGGAAACACCACACACTGACTAACCTCAGACACAGAGAGAGATCATGTGACTGATGATTCTGCATGACTGATGCATGTGAAGCCGTCTTATTGATCTGATTTCCTCTGCTAAAAGAAGTGGAAAAATGCGTCTTCAGGTTCTGAAAGGTCCATTGTGAGGAAAAAAAAACTAACAAATGTTATGAGTTGTGTATGTTCATGTCTGTAAAAACCGAACAAATAAAAAAAATACATGTATCAGGTGTTGTCGTTTTTTTTTTTTTTTTTGTATTTATACACAAAAAACTGTGAATTATTATGGTAATTTACATATTTATTAAATGAAACAGACAATTTGTAAAGCAAAAATCCACCAACATGAAACTAGAATATTAAGATATTAAGAATATTAAGATCTATCTATCTATCTATCTATCTATCTATCTATCTATCTATCTATCTACTATGCTATATCTATCTATCTATCATTCTATATCTATCTATCTATCATTCTCTATCTATCTATCTATCTATTATGCTATATCTATGTCTATCTATCTATCTATCATTCTCTATCTATTTATCTATCTATCTATCTATCTATCTATCTATCTATCTATCTATCTATCTATCTATCTATCTATCATTCTATATCTATCTATCTATCTATCTATCTATCTATCTATCTATCTTTCTATATCTATCTTTCTATATCTATCTATCTATCTATCTATCTAGTCAAGTCACCTTTATTCACCTTTATCAAACAAATAAAAAAAATGTTCTTGTTTTTTGTGTTTATATACAAAAACTGAATTATGATAACTTACATATTTATTAAATGAAACAGACAATTTGTAAAGCAAAAAAATATTTATTGTATATTTATTTTTTATAATATATTTAATATAAAAATATTTTACATTTAATTTATTGTTATTTTAGTATCATTGCGATAATCTTATAGGTATTTAAATATTTTAAATTAGATTTTAGGTTGTATTTCACGTTTCATTTCATCTGAAATATTTTAGAACTTGCATAACTAGAAAAAATATATTCAGAAAATGTATAAAAGATTTTATTAATTTACATGACTTTTCCAGGTTTATACAACAATTTTAATTCTTCAAAGGAACAAATCTGAATTAAATTAAGAAATATCTTGATTATTAGTTGTTTCAGTGCTCGTTTCAAATCATTTTAAGTCATCTTGAGGAAGTCTGCTGGTTTGTTAAATGTAAAAACATTCCCTCCCCTGAGCTGAGCATGCGCGGTCCGCAGTGACGTCACAGCGGTGCATCACGGGAGTTGTAGTCGTTGGGTTCTTCCTGTTCTTTGACTGCGGGAGTGAGTTGAGTTCAGTTTCACTGTTTTGAATCGAGAAAAACTTCATACCCAACAGCCTGTAAGTACTGAGTTCCGCCTTATTTATTCAGTAAAGTTACTTATAACCAGGTTAAAGTTTAAATGCGGATGTTAATGCTGATTAAATCGTGAGTTTGAAACTAATTAAACAATAAGAGGATCTGCGCTGCGTCGAGCTGATAAACATCTGGCAAACCATCAATATTACACATATTAACAGTGTCACTGACTGACAGACGTGAGATATATTCTTTCTTTCTCTCTCTCTGATCATGGAGAGTTTGTGTTGACGGTTTGACATCACGTGATCGGTGAGGAGTGTGATGAAGGAGCTCATCATCATCAGTAATGATGTGTCTGTCTGTCTGTCTGTAGATGTCTGCGTTCGAGTCCTCTAGCGCCTCCAGCAGGGCCATCACTGCAGTGGCCTGGGCGTCTAACGCCACCACCTGCCCCAGCCATTTCACGCTGGTAAACACCCACACCTGAGGTCACATGGTCAGATCCGCCTCTGGTGCCCATATGATGTCATTAACCATGTGTGCGTATGTTTAGATCAGTCTGACTGAAGATGGAGCCTCCGCTAACTTCATCCGAGGGTTTGCGATCAAGTCAGTAGGATTGTTCCTGTGTTACAGTAAGGTGAGACGCACGTGTTAAAGGGTTAATTCACTCGCCCGTCTGTCCATCAGCATCACACTCACTCTCTCTCTCTCTCAGGATCTGTCCGGTGGGATGGTTGTGGCGGATGTGCAGTTGATTTCGGATAAAGAGACGATTCCTCATGGATACTGCTACATCCCAGAATACCTGGAGCCCAGTAAGACAGTTCATGTGACAGATATGTGTGTATGTCTCTTCTGACAGGCTCTGTAAACAGTGTGTGTGTGTGTGTGTGTGTGTACAGAGGCGTCTGTCGGGAAGAAGAAGCGCATCTGTGTGCGGATCGTTCCAGTGGGAAGCGTCACGATGGCTGTTCTGGATCTCAAACTGACGGCCAAGAACAAGACCATGGTGCAGCAGTACACCTGCCTGGGGTGAGACGACACATCGTCATATCGAGATATAAAAATGATATGTATCGCTGATATAAATGATATGATTAATGAGATTAATCGAGCAGTTTAATAAGCCAAATCCAAGTCTTCTGAGAAGACACGACGGCTGACCAGATTTACTCCATACTGTAGTAGACATGGACATTCACATGCTTGTGTGACGCGAAAACAACACGCGAGGGAGTAACCATTCACAGTCACTATGACAGATCCAGCGAATGAAGGTTTATGGAGTTTCAGTGACATTACTACATTAAACTACTTTAAATGTAACCCCTCCTGTTCGAACCGCCCGCTCTAAGTGGGACTCGAACCCGGGTACGCTGGCATAGTAGGCGGGCCCTCTAACAAGACCGCATCGTCTATCGTCAGTCGCTAGAGCGCCTCTTGAGGTCAGGGGAGTGAGGTTTACATGCACAGCTCTTACTGGCCTACGTCCATTACATATAATGTTGAATATAATGTGTAATAATGCAATGGTGAATATTTGTGGGTCCTGATAATGCCAAATGTTTCATTTTACCAGTAAAAAGAGCCTGCATTATTTATGTAGTCGGCTTAACACCTCTACGCCACACTGTTCAGCGTTTCTCCAGTCAGTGCTCTGGTTCTGGAGTCAGACGCTCTGTACACTGGTTCTTGCGCTCTGGTTCTGGAGTCAGAGGTTCTGGGCTGTGTTCATCTGCAGTGTCTGTGTCACAGGGACATGAATGGCTTCGTGGTGTGGTGTCTGAAGGGCCCGTTCTCCACCCCGGCGCCTCAGGCCAAGCCTCGCAGTATCAGTCTGGACATGCGCAGTCTGTCTCTGGATGGAGTCGGACCCCCGCTGCCTCTCAAACCCAGGTACGTCCTCACACAGCATTAGCATGATGGGAGCAGATTGTGAGAACACTGAAGCCAAATCTACAGTCTCACGCGTCACAAACAGACTCCAGCGTTTGGATCATTTGACTGCTAAATTAGACTGATGCAAATCAGCTGTAAATCGAGAGCAGCGTGTTCAGTCAAAACATCACTGGATTGGCAGCTTTACAGCACCTTCAGCGCTTCAGTGTTTGATCTCGCTGCAGACTAGTGCTGACTGACAACCTGCAAGCCTTGGGGGGGTTCCAGGTGGTTGTTAGGGTGTTGTGGGTTTTGTGATATTTGGGTTTTAGGATATTTATTGTAGTGGCTAGGGCATTGATATGTGGTTTCTAAGGTGTTCCAGATGGTTGATGGGGTGTTGCTATGTGGGTTTGTTTGGGGTGATTGATAGAACGTTGCTATGTGGTTTCTAGAGTATTTTGGGTGGTTGCTAGTGTGTTGCTATGTGGGTTTTAGGGTGTTTGAAGTTGCAGCTAGGGCATTGATTTATGGATTTCTGAGGTGTTCCGGGTGGTTGCTAGGGTGTTGTTATGTGGGTTTTAAGATGTTTAGGGTTGTGGCTAGGGCATTGATTTATGGTTTCTAAGGTGTTCCGGGTGGTTGCTAGGGTGTTGCTATGTGGGTTTTAGGAAATTTAGGGTTGCAGCTAGGGCATTGATTTATGGATTTCTGAGGTGTTCCGGGTGGTTGCTAGGGTGTTGTTATGTGGGTTTTAAGATGTTTAGGGTTGTGGCTAGGGCATTGATTTATGGTTTCTAAGGTGTTCCGGGTGGTTGCTAGGGTGTTGCTATGTGGGTTTTAGGAAATTTAGGGTTGCAGCTAGGGCATTGATTTATGGATTTCTGAGGTGTTCCGGGTGGTTGCTAGGGTGTTGTTATGTGGGTTTTAAGATGTTTAGGGTTGTGGCTAGGGCATTGATTTATGGTTTCTAAGGTGTTCCGGGTGGTTGCTAGGGTGTTGCTATGTGGGTTTTAGGAAATTTAGCGTTGTGGCTAGGGCATTGATTTATGGATTTCTGAGGTGCTCCGGGTGGTTGCTAGGGTGTTGTTATGTGGGTTTTAAGATGTTTAGGGTTGTGGCTAGGGCATTGATTTATGGTTTCTAAGGTGTTCCGGGTGGTTGCTAGAGTGTTGCTATGTGGGTTTTAGGATATTTAGGGTTGTGGCTAGGGCATTGATTTATGGATTTCTAAGGTGTTCCAGGTGGTTGCTAAGGTGTTGCTATGTGCGTTTTAGGGTGTTTGAGGTTGCAGCTAGGGCATTGATTTATGGATTTCTAAGGTGTTCTGGGTGGTTGCTAGGGTGTTGCTATGTGGGTTTTAGGATATTTAGGGTTGTGGCTAGGGCATTGATTTATGGATTTCTAAGGTGTTCTGGGTGGTTGCTAGGGTGTTGCTATGTGGGTTTTAGGATATTTAGGGTTGTGGCTAGGGTATTGATTTATGGATTTCTAAGGCAGTGTTTCTCAACTCCAGTCCTCGGGACCCACTGCTCTGCACATTTTGTATGTATCCCTTATTTAACACACCTGATTTAGATCATCAGCTCATTAGGAGAGTCTGCATGAACTGAATTGAGTGTGTCATATAAGAGAGACATACAAAATGTGCAGAGCAGTGGGTCCCGAGGACTGGAGTTGAGAACCACTGTTCTAAGGTGTTCCAGGTGGTTGCTAGGGTGTTGCTATGTGCGTTTTAGGGTGTTTGAGGTTGCAGCTAGGGCATTGATTTATGGATTTCTAAGGTGTTCCGGGTGGTTGCTGGGGTGTTGCTATGTGGGTTTTAGGATATTTAGGGTTGTGGCTAGGGCATTGATTTATGGATTTCTAAGGTGTTCCAGGTGGTTGCTAGGGTGTTGCTATGTGCGTTTTAGGGTGTTTGAGGTTGCAGCTAGGGCATTGATTTATGGATTTCTAAGGTGTTCCAGGTGGTTGCTAAGGTGTTGCTATGTGCGTTTTAGGGTGTTTGAGGTTGCAGCTAGGGCATTGATTTATGGATTTCTAAGGTGTTCCGGGTGGTTGCTGGGGTGTTGCTATGTGGGTTTTAGGATATTTAGGGTTGTGGCTAGGGCATTGATTTATGGATTTCTAAGGTGTTCCATGTGGTTGCTAGGGTGTTGCTATGTGGGTTTTAGGGTGTCTGAGGTTGCAGCTAGGGCATTGATTTATGGATTTCTAAGGTGTTCTGGGTGGTTGCTAGGGTGTTGCTATGTGGGTTTTAGGATATTTAGGGTTGTGGCTAGGGCATTGATTTATGGATTTCTAAGGTGTTCCAGGTGGTTGCTAGGGTGTTGCTATGTGGGTTTTAGGGTGTTTGAAGTTGCAGCTAGGGCATTGATTTATGGATTTCTAAGGTGTTCTGGGTGGTTGCTAGGGTGTTGCTATGTGGGTTTTAGGGTGTTTGAGGTTGCAGCTAGGGCATTGATTTATGGATTTCTAAGGTGTTCTGGGTGGTTGCTAGGGTATTGCTATGTGGGTTTTAGGATATTTAGGGTTGCAGCTAGGGCATTGATTTATGGATTTCTAAGGTGTTCTGGGTGGTTGCTAGGGTATTGCTATGTGGGTTTTAGGATATTTAGGGTTGTGGCTAGGGCATTGATTTATGGATTTATAAGCTATTCCAGGTGGTTGCTAGGTTGTTGCTATGTGGGTTTTAGGGTGTTTGAGGTTGCAGCTAGGGCATTGATTTATGGTTTCTATGGTGTTCCGGGTGGTTGCTAGGGTGTTGCTATGTGGGTTTTAAGATGTTTAGGGTTGTGGCTAGGGCATTGATTTATGGTTGCTAAGGTGTTCCGGGTGGTTGCTAGGGTGTTGCTATGTGGGTTTTAGGATATTTAGGGTTGTGGCTAGGGCATTGATTTATGGATTTATAAGCTATTCCAGGTGGTTGCTAGGTTGTTGCTATGTGGGTTTTAGGGTGTTTGAGGTTGCAGCTAGGGCATTGATTTATGGTTTCTATGGTGTTCCGGGTGGTTGCTAGGGTGTTGCTATGTGGGTTTTAAGATGTTTAGGGTTGTGGCTAGGGCATTGATTTATGGTTGCTAAGGTGTTCCGGGTGGTTGCTAGGGTGTTGCTATGTGGGTTTTAGGATATTTAAGGTTGTGGCTAGGGCATTGATTTATGGATTTCTAAGCTATTCCAGGTGGTTGCTAGGGTGTTGCTATGTGGGTTTTAGGGTGTTTGAGGTTGCAGCTAGGGCATTGATTTATGGATTTCTAAGGTGTTCTGGGTGGTTGCTAGGGTATTGCTATGTGGGTTTTAGGATATTTAGGGTTGTGGCTAGGGCATTGATTTATGGATTTATAAGCTATTCCAGGTGGTTGCTAGGTTGTTGCTATGTGGGTTTTAGGGTGTTTGAGGTTGCAGCTAGGGCATTGATTTATGGTTTCTATGGTGTTCCGGGTGGTTGCTAGGGTGTTGCTATGTGGGTTTTAGGATATTTAGGGTTGTGGCTAGGGCATTGATTTATGGATTTCTAAGCTATTCCAGGTGGTTGCTAGGGTGTTGCTATGTGGGTTTTAAGATGTTTAGGGTTGTGGCTAGGGCATTGATTTATGGTTGCTAAGGTGTTCCGGGTGGTTGCTAGGGTGTTGCTATGTGGGTTTTAGGATATTTAAGGTTGTGGCTAGGGCATTGATTTATGGATTTCTAAGCTATTCCAGGTGGTTGCTAGGGTGTTGCTATGTGGGTTTTAGGGTGTTTGAAGTTGCAGCTAGGGCATTGATTTATGGATTTCTGAGGTGTTCTGGGTGGTTGCTAGGGTGTTACTATGTAGGTTTTAGGGTGTTTGGGGTTGCAGCTAGAGCATTTCTTTGTTGTTTTCTCCTTCTGACTGTCTGTTTCCATAGCAACCCTCCCGATATCCCACCGAAATTCAGCCGTCGGCGCAGTAAGCTTGACGTGACCAACCAGACGGAGGGAGTGTATGACAGCGGTAACCATAGCAACATCTATGGTATCACAGGTACAGCAGCAGACAAACTAACCTCATCATCATTTCATCTCTGTCCTGTATATACCATCATATACACATAATTCTATCATGTCACTCATAATGTTGGTTATCATCATTTGTAAATAATTATGTAAACAGAAGACTGACACATGACCTCTTCACGTGTGATATGAGTACAAACATGTGACTCGCTGTTGTTTATGTTTCTTCTCAGCAATGGATGGTGTTCCTTTCACTCTACACCCCAAGTTTGATTCTCAGTCAAACACAAAGGTCAGAGGTCACTGCATCACTCATTAACATGCATTCATCTGGCCATTATGACAGGGCGATCAGGGTGTGAAGTACATCTGATGAAATATTGATATGAGTGTAAATTATTTTATTATGTGAGGAGAAAGAGAGGCTTCAAAGTTGCTAGTTAATCTTCAAAATCAACCATTAACCAATCACAATGAAGTGTTCAGTGGCAGTGACCTGTGATGTGTGTCCATCAGGTGTCTGCTAGCACATTGAGTGACATCCGGATCAAATCCGTGCAGGACATTGAGAATGAGGTGAGATCCGTTCAGTTCAGACACTTTATTGCTGTTTTCATTCTGATTCTTACTGTATGAGAAATTAGTATTGCTGTACAGTTGTAAGACATGATTTTGAAACAATGTGGGTGACTTTTATTTTGAAATGTGCTTTTGTATCACTGTATTTCTGTGTGGTTGAGCAGATTTGAATGACAGATTGTTTCTCTGCAGTATAACTACACGTTTGCAGTGGAAGAACTGGCAGCGAAGAGAATCCGTCCGTCGCTCTCCTGAAAGCTCTTTCTTTCATCAGATCATAGTGGTTTTCTTCCAATGATCTGTGAAATCACACCTTGAAATGATGATTCTGGTGTTATGATCATGTATTAGATCTTTCTCACACTGGTTCTGGCTGCTCTCTCTCTCTCTCTCTCTCTCTCTCTCTCTCTCTGTTTCTTGTCTGGGTTTGTTGAACATGAAGGATTTTCTGCATCCAAACACATTATGTACATGTGTTTATATATATATATTACAGCTTCACGTGTTTCTACGAAACACTGACAGGCGAATCTAAGTGCTTCTCGACAGAGATATGTATGTTATGTTATTTTAAAAGGCCAAAATGTTTTTGAGCTGTAGTTGGTATTTAAACAGTGTGTTTACACTACTATTTATCTTATAAAATATGTTTGTACGGTTACAAATGTGGGGACCAAAAATGTTCTTGTATTCTCTGTTTATACTCTTACATATATCATACTATGGTGCTCTGTGAGATCGTCTTTGTACTCTGCTAAAATGATGTCTTTTTGTGGAATTTTAATAAAAATGATTTTTTAAATCAGATTTTGACTGAATATATTTGCAGATACACAAAGCAAATGAAAATTTAAAGGGTTAGTTCACCCAAAAATGAAAATAATGTCATTAATTACTCTCCCTCATGTCGTTCCACACCCGTAAGACCTTCGTTGATCTTCTGAGCACAAATTAAGATATTTTTGATGAAATCCAATGGCTCAGTGAGGCCAGCATAGCCAGCAATGACATTTCCTCTCTCAAGATCCATTAATGTACTAAAAACATATTTAAATCAGTTCATGTGAGTACAGTGGTTCAATATTAATATTATAAAGCCACGAGAATATTTTTGGTGCGCCAAAAAAACAAAATAACGGCTTATATAGTGATGGCCGATTTCAAAACAGTGCTTCAGGAAGCTTCGGAGCGTTATGAATCTTTTGTGTCGAATCAGCGGTTCAAAGCGCCAAAGTCACGTGATTTCAGCAGTTTGGCGGTTTGACTCACGATCCGAATCATGATTTGACACGCTGATTCATAACGCTCCGAAGCTTCATGAAGCAGTGTTTTGAAATCGGACATCGCTAAATAAGTCGTTATTTTGTTTTTTTTTGGCGAAGCAAAAATATTCTCGTGGCTTTATAATATTAATATTGAACCACATACTCACATGAACTGATTTAAATAAGTTTTTAGTGCATTAGGATCTTGAGAGAGGAAATGTCATTGCTGGCTGAGCCATCGGATTTCAACAAAAATATCTTAATTTGTGTTCTGAAGATTAACGAAGGTCTTACAGGTGTGGAACGGCATGAGGGTGAGTAATAAATGACATTATTTTCATTTTTGGGTGAACTAACCCTTTAAGTAAATTTCTGTAAAAATGTCACATGGGCTGTGAATTATTTTTCGTTTTAATTGTAAATACATGCTGACTAGTACATGTTGTAAATTCGACTTATCCCAGACAATGAAATACACACTTTTGTTTTGAAATACTGAACGTAAATCGTGTTTTTCCGCCGAAAGTCCATCATTGGGTCGTTCACACGTCAATCATCTAGCCACGCCCCTCTGGTGGGCGGAGTCTGCGCGGCCTGATAGTGACCTGATCGCTGCGCGTTCATCATCATCACACCGACACTGAACACTGCTGCAGCATGGACCGAGGATATTCTTCAGGTGAGTTTTTTTTACTCTTTCTTTATCTCATATAAGCATCTGTGTGTATTTAATGTAATCATCAGTATGCTGGAATCATGTTTTACTCTCTATTTGATGCTACGCAGTTCGATGATTCGTGAAATGGCGCAGGTCAAAATGAGGCGTAAACTCGTTTTAATCATTAATGCAGACTCTATTAGTGAATTAGTGTCCTTTAGTATAAGTATTTTCATTTTAAAGTGTAATTTCATCGAGATCACAGTGGATCTCATTGTTATTGTCTGCTGGCGGAAGTGCGCACACGAACGCGCTTTTAGAAAAACACAAACCATTATCGTATTGATGCTTTAATCAACATCATATCAAACTAATAATCTGTATTCTTCCGTTTTTGAGTGATAGTTTGTGCTGTGAATGTTGTACACGAGGCCTGTTCGCGCGCTTCGATCAATTCTGCCGTTTGTCGTCTAAAATGGCGAAGAATCACCATAATTTCTTGCATTAAACAGACACTGAGTGAAATGGAGGCGTTTTGTGTTGTTGTAAAATGGCTGCCGTGTTCATTCTGCTGCTCTATTGTTCGATTAATCGCCACGATTGAATAAAACCCAACAATACAGCTGATATCAGTGATAATCTACAGGATCTTTGAATGTAGTCCTCTTAAAGGAGCTCATGCTATTGAACTGTTGTGGATTGATCTCTCTCTCTCTTTCAGGAAAACAGACTGAATTATAGTTAACATGTCTGTAGGGCCTTTCTGTCCAATCAAATGTTCTTTTGAGTGAGAATGCCCCGCCCCTTATTATATCTGACTGGCTATTCTGATTATTTTTATTTCTGTTCATATAAATAAGGTGAAACTTGTATTGAACATCAATAAGATCTTTATAACAGTATAGCAGATACTTATACAGGTCAGGGGAGAGTATATATATATATATATATATATATATATATATATATATATATATATATATACACACACACACACACACTTATACTCAATGTTAAGGATTTTTCCAGAACATCCATTAATTTTTTTGTTGTGGGGCAAGTGAAAATTTTGGCGGGGCAAGTAAAAATTTTAACTTTTTTTCAAATTTTCACTTGCCCCATAACAAAAAATTAATAAAAGTAAAAGACAAGAAAATGGGCCTATAAAATAAGCATAGTTATTGTTTTCGTTGTCTTTGTTACATTTAACCTCAATAAAAATAGGGTTATGACACCAAAAGCTACTAGATTAACTTATATTTTAAATATTGTAAGACAAATAGTAAGTAATAATATAGTAACAAGTAAAATTAAGAAGAAGTAATAGCACAAATAAATACAACAGAACAAACAGATAAATGAAATAAATGGTGTTTTTCAAGTAGGTTTAAACAGATTTTCAGGTACAGAAATTGTAATTTAATGTAGATTAAACTTTATTAAAGTTAATCAGTTTACAGATGCATAAAAATGTTTTTAATGTCGAAAATATAAAACGTTAAATACTGTGGAATTATTAAAAAAACAAAGACACTTTAAATGTGAAATTAAACCCGCCAGTAGATGGCAGCGAATCACTGTTAATGAGCGAATCATTCAGATTCAACCGATTCATTCAAACGGCTGATTCGTTCAGGAAGTGTTGTTCAGAGACGGAAAACAATTCTGGAACTATTTTCGTAGGCGAAATACAGCGAAACAGACACTAAAATGTAAGTCGCTTGATATTAGGTTCTTCATTAAACTGTATGCTGTATAAAATCAATATTACATTAGTAATCATGCTAATATTTGGAGAAAAACGGCGCTCTTTGGTTAACTATATTAAATTATATAAATATGAAAGATATACAGGGTCATTTTTGCCCCTTATCTTGAATTCTGGGTCATTCTAAATGCATTTTAAGATTAAATCATGCAGTGAAAGCGTACACTTTAAATATGCGCGTGCACTAGGCTAACCTACTACATTGCGTGCACTCAATGGGTGTGTTTTTGTTTTTGTAAAGTGAGGGCCATCCTCGATAATATCAGATCGTTAAATCAAAAATTACGATATCATAGACGATATATATCGCACACCCTACAGCACTGGCCCGATCGGGCAATCGAGTGTCGTTCACACTGGCCCCGGGCCGTCGGTCAGTCCTTACTGTCGAGCCCTGATATATAAAAGTCGCCACTCTGTATCTGCCTAGGGTTTGAGTTATCAGCTGAATTGTTAATGATCTTGTCAGGTTTCTCTGGATGGGGAGGATCCGGTGGAGGAGGAGGAGGATCATCCAGAGGTGAGACGTTCTTCATCTTTGACGTGATTTACGTCCTTTAATCCTTGTTATCTCGTCCTGATGAACATGTGCTCCGTTCTGACCTCAGGCTCGGGCAGTTACGACCTGTACGGCTATAAAGACTCGATGTCCGGCGGCGGGTTCGGAGGGAGCGGTTACGGGTCAAACGAGCGGATGAAGAGAGGTCTGTCGGGAGGATCTCTGCTCTCCTCCGGTGCGACCGCAGACGCCGTCATCGCTAAAATCAACCAGCGGCTGGACATGCTGACGCAGCTGGAGGGAGGCATGAAGAGCAGCGCTCGCGGTGACAGGTAACGCACACACACACTCGAATGAGCGGCTGTGTTCATCAACACACACTTCAGACCTAACCTATCCTGTCTACTAATGTCTGCACAATTACACTCGAAATAGTCTAGAGTTCATTTCTGTTTTCTCGCATGTAGCACTAGTTTATTTGCTGATAATAGACTGTAAGACAAGATCCTGTCTAGATAGGGGTTCAAAGTATGAGCTAACATCAGAAGTGTTTCAGTTCGTGATTGTGCAGGTCTGCTAATGTTATCTCTCCCTTCAGATCTTTTCACCTGCTGTAATTTGATGGTTTTAAGACTTTCTAGATCTGCTCAAATTTGTCCCTGCGACGCATGTTCCTCTAAGATGTCGTCTTGTAGACTAGTCAGGGTAGACACCATATTGAATCATATTGTGAGTGAGGGAAAGACGTTCCAGAAATTGTTGTGAAAATGCATTTTGAATGTTGTGTCAGACTTACATTACTGTTCACGTTTTTAAGGGCTGGGTATTGACACAATTTTCACGATTCGATTACTGTTCACATGCTTTTGATTCGGTATTGATTATTTTTGGATGTAGTGTTTCAGTTTCAGCACATGGTAAATTTTCTAGAGGAAAAATCTCTCAACTAATGCTGTAAACTACACATTAGAGTCAGGCTGGTACTACTATAATAATACTGACGGTTAAATTAACTTAATATACAAACTTAAATTACACTCAATGATGTTTTATTATAAATAAAGTTCAGAATTACATAATCATATTTCTACTCCAATTCGTTTTTTTGAAATATAAACATTTAAATCGCGGCTGATTTATTCAAACATGCATTAAATATTGAAGAACATTAAAAATGATAATGAATATGTGACGGTGCATAGCTATATTTATCTTTCTAGAGTTCACTTTTCTAGCTGACTAATGAGTTTATGGTCACTGAATGTGTTTTTCTGAGGTAAATGTGACGTTACGTGACATTGAAGCTGTTTTATTGAGTCTTTCCGAGGTTGAAGCACTGATTGAGCGATTACACGAGACACGATACGGATTTCAGTAAGTTGTACTGTATATTTTAACATACCTTCAGATGTTCATGTTTATTTCGCTGTAACTGGTATTAAAGCGGAGGAGAGGATGATCACATGCTTCTCTTTAACTGAGGCGCTAAAGCGATCTGTCACGCCACATTAAACAGCGCCAAAACGCTATTTATTTTTTGAATCTCATAATAAGATGGACGTCATTTGAAATCTGAGATTTTGCTTCATATCAAAAGTAACAAAGATTATTGTGATTTATTGGATGGGAGGAGCTACATATTCTGCTCATTCATCAACTGAAAACAGACTAATCGATTCTTGGGATTTAAGAATCGATATCGTTTCGTAAAAATGAGAATCGATTAAAATCGAGAAATCAATTTTTTTTTTTTTTTTTACCCAGCCCTAAATGCTGTTCTTTTGAACTTTCAATTCATCAAGGGATCTTGTAAAATAAACTCAGTTTCCACAAAAATATGAACTGTTTTCAACTCTGATAATGTTTCTTGAGCATCAAATCATCATATTAGAATGATTTCTGAAGGATCACATGATGCTTTGATCACAGGAATAATTACACTTTACTATATATTCAGCTGTTCAAAATAGTTTTTACTGTATTCTTGATCAAATAAATGCAGACTTGATGAGATGAAGAGACTTTTGAAGGGTAGTATCCATCATCTCCTCACGACTTTTACATTTCTAAAAAGCTGAATGTGGTGTCTGCCCTGAGTAAGCTGTTTTCGATCATACTGTTCTTGTAAGTTTACACACTTTAAGCAGTCGCCATGTTTGTGTTAGTATGTAGTGACTCTTTTAAACGCACCCCTGACCATTTGAACACACAAAAACACGTTTCATCTTCCGACGGCCCAGATAATGCTAACAGACCCCAGAAGTCCCTCGAATCTCACTGTTTCCACCTCGTTGCCTTATATGTCCATCTGTGCAACCGTCATTCTGAAGCTTTTCCACAGCCTGTCTCTTCCCACAATGCACCTGAGAAACGGGGCTGTGGAAGGGCTTGAACGAATGAGCGCTGAATGATGAGTTTGTTTGCATAATGAAACGGTCATCTGAGACATGATGAAAATGCAGCCCATGGTCCCCGCTTGACCTTTGCTCTGCGCCTCCCTCCCTCTGCAGGTTTGACCAATACGAGTCTTTCGACTCGCGCTCCGCCTCCCTCGGCCCCCGAGATCTCTACAGATCCGGTAGCTTTGGTTACAGCGACTCCCGGGGCGACATGATGGCCCAGCGCGGAGGCGTGGGCTTTGGGGTCATGGGCGGAGCTGGAGGGGGCGGGTCCGGCTTTGATGGCTTCGGATCTGCCAAAATGCGGTCGAATCGAGACTCCGCCTTCTCGGGCTCCGGCTGGGGGGCGGGGCAGAGATCCCCGCGCAGGGGCGGAGCTTCCGGGGGCCGCGGCTTCAACCGCAGGCAGGACTCCTCCTCCTCCGCTGGCATGGGGGGCAGAAGTGGGCGGGGCGGAGGCCAAGGCCACTCCCCCGCCGGGCGAGGAAAGCTGCCCTCGCTGCTCTCCAATCGCATGTACCCCGACAGCGGGGCCTTCCAGTCTCAGCGCGGGCCCCAGGACTTCCGGAGCTTCGGAGGGGGCCCGAGGGCCAACCGGCAGCGCGGCCGCAAGAGACCCCTGAACCGAGTAAGTACCTCCCACTCCCTGCGGGGGGCGGAGCTGAGAGATCAGCGCTCGCCCCTGCACGTAGAGTCCAGTCAAGCGCATTCATCCCACCAACCCCTCGAGGAGCAGCAACCCCAGTCTGCCCCCATTTGACCTTTGACCTCTTACAGTTAGACACTGACAAACAGCACGAGGATAATTGTAAAGTGTCACATGATTACTGGCCAGTAATATGATGGGTGTGTTAAAGGGATAGTTCACGTAGCGCTAGGTGTGTTCGACTTTGGCGAGCGTTACCGTTTTTCATTCAATGCTAAATTTATTGCGTAATACAGCGTTTGTTTAAGATTTAGTAATAATAGAACAGTTCAACATAAGCCTGTACGACTTAAATACCAAAAAAGTGTAATCAGTTTGATAAATGACGCACCAGCTGACTGCTCTCGCTGTACTTTGATAGTCACAGTGCCTTACGTTAGACACAATTTCTAACCAGCATGCGCCGCGTGAAGTCGAACACACCTGCTGTAAGTCCTCATCATTGACTCACCTTCATGACTACACTAAAGGACGTGTCCTCGGATCTCATTTGCATGTGTAATGTCACGGCAGCAGGTGAAGGGTCAGCGCGACGGACAGAAGAAGAGGAAACAGACTCTGAGCGCCACCGACGAGCCCGAGTCCAAGATGGGCAAGACTGAGACCGCAAGAGAAAAGAGGGCCTCCGGTACGAGCACACGTGTGTCCGACAATCCCTTCTGATCTCCTGCTTTCTCCGCCCGTGTGTTCATAAGTGTGTTGTGTTTCAGATGCAGCCGCTGAGGAACAGAAGCAGGAGTCAGAGGAGGCGAACGCCGCCGCCGCCGCCGCTGCTGTAGGTCCACATTCATTTCTGTCGTCTGTCAAGAAATTAAATGCCAATTATAAATTAAAACCAATAATGTTTCTCTCTCTCTCTTCGCTCTTCAGGACAACAGACCAGAAGATGGAGGAGAGAGTGCTGGTGAGTTTCACTTTTAAGTAAATATTATGTCAAATAAATATACATTTCAGTGCCTAAATTGTGTGGCTGCCCTGCTCTCCTAAGATGCTGTCAAAAAACAAAACACGTTTTAGTGTAGTCAAAACATCGAGACACTGTAGCGCTCATGGCGTGAGATGCTGAAAAAACAATGTTCGGATGTGATGCAGCTGCCAAAGACGCGTGTTTGTCTGTCTCTCTCCAGCTACATCCAATCAGGACGAGGGTGCTCAGGCCAAGGCGAAACAGACTCCACCCCCTGCATCCAAAATCAGGAAGAGGAGGGGCTTCTTTGAAAGGTCAGGGGTCAAAGTGTCAGCTCACAGGTCAGGTTCTTTGCGGTCCATGTTCAGTGCGTGTACTCTAGGGCGTCTGTGACTCACCTGGGGGCGTCTCTCTCCCGTCCTTTCCAGGGTGATCTTCGCCTGCTCCGTCTGCAAGTTCCGCTCGTTCTACAGCGAGGACATGCACGCCCATCTGGAGAGCAAGTTCCACAAGGATCACTTCAAGTTTCTGTCCAATCAGCTGTCAAAGCCCACCACCGACTTCCTGCAGGTGCGTACGCTTCCTTTATAAGTGAACTGAGGCGTGGAGCCCAGTGTGCCGTCCCTGACGGCCGTTCTGTGTTTGTTTTGTAGGAGTATCTGAATAATAAGTTCAAGAAGACGGAGCAGCGAGTGAGTCAGATAGAAAATCACAGCGCCACCATCTGTCAGGTGTTCAAAGAGCAGGATCTGACGCGAGGTACGCTGCCGTTTCTGGAGTTTCTCTCAAGCGGCTAGAACCTCGTCACGTCTCTCATGGTGTCGTTTCCTGTCTGTAGATATCGGCATGGAGCACTTCATGAAGAAGGTGGAAGCCGCTCACTGCTCGGCGTGTGACGTCTTCATCCCCATGCAGTACATGCTGATCCAGAAGCACCTCAAGTCACCGGACCACAACTACAACCGCAAGGTACAAACATGCGTCAAATCGAAGCTTTCGATCTCCTCGTGAAATGCTGGTCTGACCTTCTGACCTGTGCGTGTCAGGGCATGATGGAGCAGTCCAAGAGGGCGAGTCTGTCCGTGGCGCGCAGCATCCTCAACCACAAGGTCATCGGCAAGAAGCTGGAGAGCTACCTGAAGGTTTGTGACCGCGCTCTCGTACAAGGCAGCGTACTTACAATTACTTTCTGTCAGCCATGAAACAGTCATTTGTTTTAACTTGACACTGCATCTTAAAATTGGGAATCTATTGGTGTAGCTTTAATCTTTAATATAAGCATTTATCTTTAAGATGCCAATTTCAAGGATACTTACCAGACGGTGGTTATAGTTATTTTTAGTAAACTCCTTAGCATATAAAAACAACACAAACCTTTTGTTGAAGGTTCTTCAATGCAGATACAGAGCTCTAGAGAGAAGAACGGGGAAGTCTTGTATACCCTTCTTGTTTATTGTTGTCTCAAACCAATCATAACACATTTTACCATATAAGGATCAGAAGAAATAGAAAAAGTGCCCAATTGTACTGTCTATCTAGACAAACACATTTGCACTTGCGCCTCACTTCCTTCGTGTTAGTTTCAGAAGTGTTTTTTAAAAGAGAACAGCACATGTAGTTTTTTCCACCGATGCAGGCTGTTTCCGGAGCCGTGCCGATGCACAATCCATGTAAAGATGATAATTCCACAAATAACTGCAATTGCAGGTTTCAAACAGAGGTGGCGACAAAGAGGCAAACCTTACGGACTGCAGTTTTAATAAAAATACAGCAGTTAGTTCACAGTACATTAATGTGAGCAAATACTACTCTTGATTTTAATAATGTATTGTACTGTAGTGTTTGGTGAGTGTCAGTTTTGCGTCTTGGTCAACTGCGCTCGATATACGCGTAACGTTCAATAATGCTCGATTCATTTGTCATTTCACAGGGAGAAAACCCGTTCAACGGCAGCCAGGACGACCAGGATCCCGAGGACTCCATGGTGATGGAGGTGTCGGAGGCCGATCTCACCAATGAGAGCCTGAATGAGGTCAAACAGGAAGAGGAGGGGCCTCAGGCAGAAGGGGCGGAGCCTGCAGCAGAAGCTGTGGGAAACGGGGAGGGGCATGATGAGGAAATGAAGATGGAGACTGGCGGAGCAGCAGAGGAGGCGGAGGAGGAGGAGGGCGTGGAGGTGGAGGAGGGCGTGGAGGGCGTGGAGGTGGGCGAGGAGGAGGCGGCGGAGCTCGCGGTCAGCATAGACGCAGGAGCGACGGGAGACGCTGACGCCGCGCCCGTCGAGTAGCCGTAAACTAAACAGCTGATTAGTGTTTGTTTGAAGAATCAGTTCTACATCCTATTCCTTTGAACTTTATATGAAATCTGACCCTGGGCCAGGGCAGAAATCCCAGAATGCACTCTGCAGCCTGAGGACCAATCAGAATAGACCAGTCGTCTTGTGTTCATCCAATCACAGGATTGCTCCGCCCTTATACGCCTGTGCCGTTTGGTCCGATTAGATACGCGCGTGCGTCATGTGACTGTTGATGTGCCTCTTGAGATTTCAGTTTGTCATGTCTTTACACGCTGAAGTAAAACGTTTAATTTCCTTCTTTTGATTTTTATTTTGTCGTTTTCGCTCGTTTATATCATTTGGTTTCATGGATGTGGCCTGTAGAAATTAAATGGTTTAATTTTGCAGTTTCCACTCATTGTTTTTTCTCTTGTGTTGAGGAAATAAATGTTTGTAAAGTCATTTGTGTGTGATGGTGGTTTCTGAGCGAATGTCGATGTTCTGCTGTAAAAATACAACATTAACAGGATATTTTGCTTTTTTTGTAGTCATTCTTTATTAAAGACCAACCATGGTGAAAATCAACTTTTTAATGTTGTTTATATGTCTGGTTTTTTTTGTTGTTTTTTTTTTTTAATATGCTTTCAGACAAACCATGTGCAAATGAATAAGTCAACATCATTGCTGAGTATTTTCTCTTTAAAACTGCAGTGAAAATAAAAGTCTCAAACCCAGTGTTGACGTCAACATAGGGGCGGGCTTTAGCATATCATTAACAGCGAACCAGGAGTCTGGAGAGAAGCCAGGTTATTCCGCTATATTTTTTTAATATGAAAAATCGTGTAGATTTTGTGGTATGTCTGCTGTATATTATGATGTTGTGATGAACTATATTTCTCCACTGAGTTGTTAAAGCGTTTAAATGTGAACACGGTTTGTGTAAAATTAGCAACACATTATTAGCTATTTGATAACACAGTCAAGCAAACTTTAATCATATTAATTACCGTTAAGTGTCCGATGTTGCAGCGTTTACCTCAGTAAACTGATCGAGTGGATCTCATCTCGTGCGAGTGAGTGGAGGCGGGGCTAATTAGCATATTAATCGATCCGCGGGTAATAATGAGGCAAGGGTGTCGAATTACATTCACGCTATTTTAAGGCATGAAAACGGAAAAAACTACGGGGGACTTTGAGAACAGCATGTTCTTTACAAAGAGACAAATTAAGTTCATTTTAATTCATATAATTTTATATTTATAGATGAAGTCGGCAAACATGAGCATAAATCTTGGTGTTAAAAAAATTGTCAGTGTTTCTGAATACTTATATTTATTTATACATTTATTTATTTCAACATTTTTTTATTAATTATTAAACAACATACAGGGGATACATGAAATAGACTGAAACAAAATACAAAAAAGATGTATAAACAAGCAAGCAAATATAAATAAATATATAATAATAAAAAAACTTTCATTTTCAGGAAATACACAGGAGGTATTTTAATGAAATCATAATTTTGTTAAGCAGTTTTAGCAGCTTTCTTGTTGAATGATGAACAAAGAGTCACAAAATAGTTTTAGATCAATACAGAAAAGCGTAATGTTGGGCTTACAGTCAGTAACTTTACATTTATGAAGATGAAATAGGTCACATATAGTTAGCAATTTTAACACAGTGTCCATCTCCTTTGACCCTGTTTCCCACATCAAAAATAAAAAGTTTGCTATATATATTGTCCACCACAGTGACCCTCAGTACGTGTGTGTATATATATTTGTTTAACCACTGTGGTACCAAATGTTCAGACATGTTCTGATTTGTTACACTGTTAATCTAAGTTTAAGTTATGTTATAATATTTGATATTATTTTCTTCTATTATACAGATGTTTTTTATTAGTATTTTATGTATGCTTTGGCAACATTGTATGATTTACAGTCATGCCAATAAAGCAATTTTAAATTGAATTGAATTGAATATAAGCAGAGAAAATAAGCCAGGCTACTTCTTTCCAAAAATCATTTGCATAATCACATTCAGAAAATAAATGTTGTGTTTCAATATTAGAATGTGCATTGTGAAGAAATGCCCAACTTAAATTATGTATGCATTATTGTTGCTTTCGTTCTTTTGCACAGGAATCATTCTGACGAGATTCGCCACGCATAACAATAGAGTCCGTGACTTTAAAGGATTAGTTCACTTTCAAATTAAAATTTCCTGATAATTTACTCACCCTCATGTCATCCAAGATGTTCATGTGTTTCTTTCTTCAGTCGAAAAGAAATGAAGGTTTTTGATGAAAACATTGCAGGATTTTTCTCCTTATAGTGGACTTCACTGGAGCCCAAACAGTTGAAGGTCAACATGTCAGTTTCAGTGCAGCTTCAAAGAGCTTTAAACGATACCAGACGAGGAATAAGAGTCTTATCTAGAGAAACCATCGCTCATTTTCTAAAAAAAAAAAAAAAAAAAAAAATTATACATTTTAACCATAAATGCTCATCTTGAAGTAGCTCTCTTCTTCTTCTCTATTTTATGGAGAAAAATCCTGGAATGTTTTCATCAAAAACCTTCATTTCTTTTCGACTGAAGAGAGAAAGACATGAACATCTTGGATGACATGGAGGAGAGTAAATGATCAAGAAATGTTTAATTTAAAAGTGAACTAATCCTTTAATATGAGTTTTAGTCACATGTAAATGAAGGTTTCCAGCAGCAGAGGGAGACATTTACATCTCAAACACAGATCATGCTAATGTGTGTGTGTGTGTGTGTGTGTGTGTGTGAGTGTGAGAGACAGGGGAGGTGTGAAAGTGTCTCATTTAAATTGATAATGATCTTAAACGTATTTGCGTGTGTGTGTGTTGTGACTCTAGTTTTCAGGATGTTTTGAATGTGCATATCATGTTAAATTTGTGTGTGTGTGTGTGTTTCTCCGACATTCAGAGTGAATGACATAATTTCTCATGGGCAGAAATGCTCAAAGATCCAAGAACAACTTGTGTGTGTGTGTGTGTGTGTGTGTGTGTGTGTGTGGGTGGGGTGATATTTCAGCAGAGTCCTCCTCAAATCTGTACCAGATGATAGTAAACAGCTCCATATGACATCAACCATCAACACACACACTTTAATGTCTTTTTTTCTCTCGGGTCTCAATAATGATCATTAATAATGTTCTCCAGCAGAAAAAACAAACATGAATAATAAATGACCTAACACTCGCACACATTTTAAAATGTTCAAAGTTAAAAAAAAAAAAAAAAAAAAAAAATCTTCTCCGCTCCTCATTAGTCAGTTAATAAATCAGCTGCGTCATCAGGGGCGCGTTTGGCTCCGCCTACAGCTACACCCTCCCCCCCCCAGCAGCTGCCGAGCACAGGTGAGTGCGCGCGCACAGGCAACTGCGAAGCGAGCGCGCGCCTGATCGTTGCGGTCAAGAGCACGAGCCGAACCGAGACATGAGATTCGACCCGAGCGGAGCAGATTGAGCAGATTACAACCGCTGCAACGCGAGGAGACGGTGAGTGTGGTGCTTTACTTAGTTTATCACTTCTTCTCTGAAGATGATAGTGCTTCAGTTTCACTGGACTTTCAGTCTTTGTTTTGCGGTTTTATGACTCAGCCCTTATTAGATAATTCATGAAGGTTTTTGAGGAATAACTCAAGTTTTTGTATGTTGTGTGTGTGTGTTGTGTGTAGTTAAAATATGCGACGCACCCACAAACACACTCAAGTGTTTCACACACTGACTCGTGAAGAGACAAATCACACCTATGATCATAAAAACAGCTCGAGTTTTCTGTTTTATCACATTCATTGTGACCTTTTTTGTTTTGTTTTTGTTTTTGTGTTTTTTTTTGCTGTTGTTAACTGCTAAAATTAATACAAAGCTCATGAGTTGTAATAATAATAGCGTTTTAAAATACATTTACTCAAGACAAACCATTTTTTTCTTTTTCTTTTTTCTCTCTCTGTCAATGCACTGGTCAATTTTGAGATTTTAGGCAATTTTCCTTCCATACTAGTCGAAATAAAACATCCAAAATATGTTTGAGTGATTATTTTATTGCACTTTGTCATTTTGGGTCTGTAGATTGCAGTTACAATACATATTTTTTTAATGGTCGCTTCCTCTAAATGAGTTTTTTTCTGCACTTCAGCAGAACTTACATGCACTGAAATTTACAGTTTTATTCTGATCTATATTCTGAAGGTTTTTACTGAGGGGTTTTTTCATATAACATTCACATGATTTTATACAACACTTTATTCCTAAAAATATGGTGAAAAATATTTTTTTCTGTCTGTTGACAGTATTTTCTGATTTATGGAACGATAAAAGGAAAAATCCAAAATCCCCTCTATAAAAAACTTTAACTCTAATATGTCAACAAAATCAAACAAAAATTTTGAACACATTTCTTTTTTGGAAATGTATACAAATGAGTACATATTTAATTAAATAATCCCATTTAATATCTAAACATGATAATATTTCAGAAAACTTGAAAAAAAAAAGTTGTCTTTAATGTACTATGATAAATCAACTGTGGAAAGTCTGTTGGTTAAATTTTTACCCTATTTACCTTTAGTGTCTTGCTTTAAAGTCAACGTAAAATTTACATTTAAAGGGTTAGTTCACCCAAAAATGAAAATTCTGTTATTTATTACTCGCCTTCATGTCGTTCCACACCCGTAAGACCTTCATTCATCTTCAGAACACAAATTAAGATATTTTTGATGAAATCCGATGGCTCAGTGAGGCCTGCATAGCCAGCAATGACATTTCCTCTCTCAAGATCCATTAATGTACTAAAAACATATTTAAATCAGTTCATGTGAGTACAGTGGTTCAATATTAATATTATAAAGCCACGAGAATATTTTTGGTGTACCAAAAAACCGAAATAACGACTTATTTAGTGATGGCCGATTTCAAAACACTGCTTCATGAAGCTTCAGAGCGTTATGAATCTTTTGTGTCGACTCAGCGGTTCGGAGCGCCAAAGTCACGTGATTTCAGCAGTTTGACACGTGATCCAAACTGTTTCATAACGCTCCGAATCTTCCTGAAGCAGCGTTTTGAAATCGACCATCACTAAATAAGTCGTTATGTTGTTTTTTTGGCGCACCAAAAATATTCTCGTGGCTTTATAATGGATCTTGACAGAGGAAATGTCATTGCTGGCTATGCAGGCCTCACTGAGCCATCGGATTTCATCAAAAATATCTTAATTTGTGTTCCGAAGATGAATGAAGGTCTTACGGGTGTGGAACGACATGAGGGTGAGTAATTAATGACAGAATTTTAATTTTTGGGTGAACTAACCCTTTAAACATTCCATAAAAGATGTGTCAGTGTTTACAGCAGCAACATCTTAAAACATAAAAATGGCCAGTTTTCACATTGACTTATTTTACACTTTAGAATTATAATAATGTTTATAGAAATAGTTTTGACAAGAAATTCAACATAAATTTATTCAAGTGGGTCCAGGCTTTTGGTTGGTGTTTATTGTGCATATTGAGGAAATGAAAGACTTGCCACATTTTGAAGACCAATGTAAAATGCTGAAATGGTAATAATAAAAAATGAATGATTGTAAGTGAAGGGCAGTTCTGCTGAATGAAAGAATCATATAAGAGCTTTTATAACAGATAAAAAAGTTTTTGATTTATGTGTGTGATAAAACTCACTCGCACTGGGACTCTTCATGTCTGTATGGAGTAGAGTTGTTACTCAGTTTGCAGAGGTTTTTCTTGTCTGAAGTGTTTGTGGGTTTAGCAGCACACGTCAGTTCCGTCTGTGTGTGTGTATGAATGACAGGCGGCCGGAAACTTTGACATGCGTACCTTTGCAGATACTACAGTGTGAAATGGCTTAAAGTTCCCAGAGAGAAAGATAGACAGAGAGAGCGACGGGCTGCTGAAGGGTGTGTCTGATTCTGTAATAAAAGGTTTAAGTTCATAAAAGGGTTGTTACGGTTCAGTTCACTAGACACACACACACACACACACACACACACACACACACACACACACACACACAAGCTTGAGATGGATATTATGCTGAATCGGATGTCGGTCTGTGTCTCTTAAACACACACACTCTTGTTTCCCTCTCAGTTCTTCTTTCGTTTGTACAGGAATATTTCACTTGGTTTTTATTGATGGTGAAACTTACTTCACAGTTGTTTGAGATTTTATGACAATCATGGTTCAGTGCTTCACAAAACACAAACTGTTAGATCTTTATACTTTCTGAAAAACATCTGAGTGGCATTTGACCATGCAAAAGTTAAAGCAGCAGTTTAAAGTTATTTCAGGTTATTTAAAATATGCATCATTTTATTAAACTTTTGACATTTCATTAGTTTTTTGTTTAAAATGTTGCTATTTAGGTTTATTTCAGTTTTAGTTTTTATTAGGGAGGCCCTTGACTAAAGATGTTTCTAAGCGATTGATTGACTAATCATGCGTTTACATTAATAAACCATTTAAATCATAATAATGAACCGTTTAATTGCCTATATATAATACATAACATAATCAGCACTCAAACGCACGCATAAAGTTTGCCACAACGCACCGGCAGACGCAGTGATTATGAATGTGGCGTTAAAAAACAGAAGGAGACTGATCATTTTAAATATTTTATTGATAAATGAGTGTTTTGGGCTGCGGAGATGAAGTCGACGTTGCTGTCTCGTCTTCTCCGCGGTATTGGACGCACCTATATGCATGTTACATATGGATGACAATCTGAGAATATTTGGTTTAGATTTGAATCAGTTCATTTTAAAAGTAGACATTTCAAGCTTTCCATAAATATTTTTCTCATGTCTCTGAGGAAAGTATATGCTCAGTTTCAGTTCTTTTTTATGACGCACTCAAGTTCACAGAGATCGAGACGGCAGGAAGTGCATCCTGTTTGTTTTCATTGTTTTACAAAAGCACAACGTTTTGTTTTTATTGTGAGTTTAAAGAAATAAAAGCAAACTATTTCCATTTTAAAGGGTTAGTTCACCAAAAAATGAAAATTCTGTCATTAATTACTCACCCTCATGTCGTTCCACACCCGTAAGACCTTCATTCATCTTCAGAACACAAATTAAGATATTTTTGATGAAATCCGATGGCTCAGTGAGGCCTCCATCGATAGCAAGTTAATTCACACTTTCAGATTCCCAGAAAGCTACTAAAGACATATTTAAAACAACTTTATGGTTCAACTTTAATGTTATGAAGCGACAAGAATACTTTTTGTGCACCAAAAAAACAAAATAGTGACTTTATTGAACAATATCTAGTGGTGAGCAATTTCAAAACACTGCTTCATGAAGCTTTACGAATCTTTTGTTTTGAATCAGTGGTTTAGAGCGAGTATCAAACTGCCAAACTTTGGTGCCGAACCACTGATTCAAAACAAAAGATTAACATTAGAGCGAGCGGACTTGGGAAGTTGCTAATACTTGAATGCGTCAAGATGTTGAATGATGAAAGGCGAATGTTTGGATTTCCTGCCGTTAACGATCTGTCTGTCGCAGACTGCGTGATTTTTATTTCAGCGAACAGAAATGTTTTTAATAGTTTTAGTTAACGATAATAACGCTGGTATATATTGTATCTAAAATAACCCAGAAAATAACTCTTTACTGCCAAGACTCGACCTTTGACCTGTTCCCATGATAGTGACATACACTAAGTTGTAAATAAAACAAAGTTGTAGTATGTTTTATAAGAAATGTGTTACTTGCTTTTCCATTGCACAAAAAGCTTCTTTACAGCAGAAAAGGTTTCTTTAGGTTTTTAAAAACGGATGTTCATACTAAGAAAAAACTGGTTCTTTTAAGAAGTGATTCACATTTAAATCCAGACTCAAAACACATCTGTTTAGCTGTGTACTGAGCCCTGTGCCACTGTATGTCTGACGGATTGCATTTCATCTTATCTATGTATAATCTTTTTTATTCTTTTAGTTCATTTTAATTAATCGTTTTTATTCTCTGCTTTTATCGTTATTTTTTTTCTTATGCATCTGTTGTAATTATTTTATGATTGTTTTAATTCCCTTTCTATGTAAATCACTTTGAATTATCAATGTGTGAAATGTGCTGTATAAATAAACTTGCCTTGCCTTTCCTAAGACCTGCTCACTGAATGAAATGGTGGTTCTGTGTCCTCGCTGTGGAATTCGTCTTTTGATACATTCATTTTTAAGATATGAATGTACAGTTGCGAAACGTTGTCTTTAACATTTGGCTTAGTGTCCTGGATGTTAATAGGGTTACATAGTAGCGATTAGTGACTTCTGTGTGATAAAATCAGCTTTTTTTTTCAGTTTAATCTGTTTGTAGTATATTTCCTGAGCTGACGGAAAATACACGGGGACAGTTGGTTTCATCTGACCACAGTTTTACACGCGATGAGGAGGATGTTTGTCCTTGTGTGAGTTGATTTGGAGGTTTGTGAGATAATAACGGTGAGTTACTGGAAACCTTCTGCTCGGGCACATGATTGACAGCCACGGCATCCAATCAGCACGCGTTTGAGCTGATACACAGGCTGTGATTTGTTGAAGTGCAGTCTGGCTGCTCTCTGTCCATCTCAGTGGGAAATGTTTTTCTTGTTTTGTGCGGCGGTCGGGTTACTCTGGTGAGAGAGTGTTGGATGGACGGATGATCTCTAGTGTGGTTTTGTGTTCAGTTTATTACATTTATTTGTTGCTAGTTGTGTGTGACGTGCAGTTTTGAGGCTCAGTGAATCTAACAAAACTGTCAGGAAATGTAAAAGTCAAATAGAAAAACATATATTAGAGTTTTCATGAAATTTACTGTAGTTCAAAAAGTTCATTCTCATTACTGTAACGTGAAGATCTTATTTCAAGTAAAGACATATATCATGGTTTTAATGTAGTGCATTAAACCATCCAGATGCGTTATGGCAATCTGACTCACAAATGTGTTAATTTGTCACGAAAATGTCAAATAAAATCTTAATGTTCATAAAACTGTTCTTTTTCTTCTTACAAATTATAATAAAATGATTCAAATTAGAGATGCACGATTAATCGTAAAAAGATCGCAATCTCGATTCAAGCATCCTACTTTATTAATGACAACGATTCTCCTGCGTCTATTAAACCTTTGGCAAAATCATACCAGGAACGTTCAAATCTGTGTTTGTGCTGACAGAGCCAGAAAGAGCAGTTTTGAATCGCACATTAGTTATTTCCGTTACAAATATGCACATACATGTGTATATATTTAAGAAAAAAATTATATTTATATATATAAAATATTTATATTTATATGTAATATAAAATATATATAAATATGTATATTTATTTATACATGTATATATTTCTTAAATTTATACATGTATGTGCATGTATTTATATATACATAATTATTATACACAGAACACACACATATATTATGTAAACACAGACTTTTATTTTGCAAACGATTAATCGCGATTAATCGTTGTGCAGCCCTATGTCATTTCCATGTACTGAACTCTTGTTATTCAACTATGCCAAGGTAAATTCAATGTTTCATTCGATGGCACCTTTAAATTAATTTGTCATTAAATTGTTCATTCAAAAGATTTGTTCAAAAAAGCTGATTCATCCAGCAATGAAACAAGTATTTATTAATGAGTCATTGAATTCATTCAAAGCCATTTTTTAAATGATTCATTCAAACATTTTCCAGCAATTAGAGTCAGCAAGTTATGTTTCATCAGAACCTCTAGTAAATTACATGTTATTTTGTTTGGTTGTATATTCAGAATCGTGATCTCTATTTGAAACCAAAAAATCGTGATTCTCATTTTATCCAGAATCGTGCAGCTCTAATTCAAATACATAATATTTTTTAATAACAAATTTTCGTGATGCAAATTATACTATAAAATTCTGTTATAATGTAAAATTGTAAAGATAAAATTGTTCATGAATATCATAATTGTATTGTGCTGACTTTTAATTAAAGGTATATAATAAAGTAAAAATAAATATTTTTGTATTATGGTTAAATCATCATTAACTCAACACTAAAACATCCAGGTGCATAATCTGGCTTGAAAATGAAAATAATGTTAATAAAAAACTGTTCAACTTCATTTTCTTTTAATACCAAAAAATCTCATTAATATGAAGAAAAAGAATTAGGGATTTTTTTTTTCTTTAATTTATGCAGATTTAAATGATAAAGTAAAAATAAATCATTGTATTACAGTAGACTAATCAAAGAAAACAACAACTCGTAGGTAAAACATCCAGTTGCATAATCCATTTAAAACAATATTCATTGCCTTCATGCATATTATAATTTCATATCTTTTCATGTAAGTTTTAGCATGAATGGTGACCTGACATTTGTTTGTCTTCACTCAACCTGATATATGAAGTGATTGGTGATTTAAAAACATGAATAATATTTATTCCTTGTATTTTTCCTCTGTCGCAGTAGATCCAATTCTTCAGACTGAAGGTTCACAGCTCCATGCCTCCATGAATGACCTCTGACACACGAAGGCCCCTCCCCTTCACTCCCAAATATCAGATCCCAGCCAATCACCCGCTTTGCTGTCTTCCACGGCCCAATCGCTGTCCGCCACGATGGATTGCCACTACAACGAGAATATATCTTTCTTCTACAATCTCAGCAAGAAGAACATCAGTGACACGTGGCGGACGAAAGACGTTGTGGTGGTTTCCCTGGGACTGCTCGTTTGTTTTTTTGTGATCTTCGCCAACATCCTGGTCATGATGGCCATCTTCATGAACCGCAGGTTTCATTACCCCATATACTACCTGCTGGGAAACCTGGCAGCCGCGGATCTGTTCTCCGGCATCTCCTACTTGTACCTGATGTTCCACACTGGTCCCTGGACCATCAAGCTGTCCATATATCAGTGGTTTGTCCGACAGGTAAGGCTGTGGTTTGGGAGTGTCTGGGATTGGTGTTTAATGAGTAATGTTGGTGCTGAATAGAGTAACCATGACTGGTTTAGCAATAGAAACTGCACAGAGATTAAGTTGTTTGACACACCAATGAAGCTGTGTAAGAGGAAGCATTTATAATTGTTGAATGGATATTGTAGTTTGTAAAGGAATTGTTATATTTTGATTTGATTACATTTTGAAACAATTGTTCAAATTATTAAAGTCCCCCCTGTAGTCAACCATTTTATCCCTTAAAAGTGACACATTTAATGTTGTTTTTTTTTTTTTTTTTTTTTTTTTTTTTTTTCTCCTTGAATGTAACTCGACACCCTTGCCTCATTTAGTATCTGTGGACCCATGAATATGCAAATTAGCACCGCCTCCACTTACTCACACCAGCTCGGTCAACTTTTACTCAACTTACTGAGGTGAACGTGGCACAGTGGTATTGCTCTTTACAACGTCAGACACTTAATGGTAATTAATAAGATTAGCCTTTTGCTTGACTACATTATCAGACAGCTGATAATGTGTTGCTAATATTACATGTTCCTGTTCGTTGTATCCGAGTCGGACAGCTGCTTTTTAACAATCTGCATCCTTAGAAACGCTTTGAACAACTCAGAACATCAGTGGAGAAAGACATATAGTTCATCATAACACTGTAAAGAGTAGAATATTCAATATGACCATAGCAACATAGCTTAAAAAAAATATCAAACAAAGATTTACTTCAAAAAACACATTTGTTTGATTATTTTGTTGTTGAACCTATTCTTCAGTCTTCTTCACAGTCTCCTCCACACTGACACAGAGCTGTGCACTGTAAGGAAGCTTTTTTACATTTGCAGTGACGACCGACAGCCTTTCTTGCAGCCACAGCTTAAAAGTTCAAGGATGGTCTGGCTTGGCTGTGGAAGAGTTAACCACAGTGGTCTCCAAATGCTTGGGTCCAACCAACCCCAATCTGTTGCCACCTCAAGTGCTTGTCCTCAACAGTGTTCTCCTTGGTACCCTGCTCTTTTGAGGTGCTGCACCAGTACATCCTTAGTTGGGGGATTAGGCCTCTGTTGTCATGTCATCTGGATTCCTGGTATCCCATGCTATATTCTTGCACCTGGTTGCAAATGCAGATTCTGTGTCACAGCCAGTGAAGGCATAGAACACAGGAAGGGCCTTGGATTTGTAACTGCCAGTAGTCTCCACATCCTGATGACATGGGCCTACAACCAGTACACTGAATCAAGACTGTCTGCTAATCTGCTTGTCACCATTGACAACTGGTTTACCATGAGACTGCAAGAAAGTCCTCAGTTTCTGCTATGGCTTGCACAAGAATCAAATAAGATTGCCTCTTGCATACATGAAGAGGCAGATACAAGAATGCTACTCCATGTGGCAGATTCTGCAAGAAAAGGATGTAAAAAGATCACCCTGTGCACTGAGGACACAGATGTCGTGGTCCTAGCCATTACACTACATACCTTCCCATAGACTGTCAAGTCTCTGGGTCCTGACAAATCCAAGGCCCTTCCTGTGTTCTGTGCCTTCACCGGCTCTGATATAACATCTACATTTGCAACCAGGGGCAAGAAGACAGCAGGGGATACCTGGACTGGAGATGACATGACAACAGAGGCCTTCAATGCCCTGTCAAATGCTCCAAAAAGCATTCCAGAGGATGTGATTTCCATTGTGAAACAGTTCACAATTCTTCATCTATAAAAATGTGTTCATGGAATGTGCATGGCATCCATAGTCCCATAAAACGAAAACAAATTTTATCATTTAAAAAAAAAAAGAAAAAGTTCATTCAGCCTTCCTCCAAGAGACACACTTAAAGGAATTAGAACATCTGAAGTTACAGCGGGACTGGGTAGGTCAGGTTTTTCATGCTTCCTTTAGTAGTAGGAGCAGAGGAGTAAGC
The DNA here is from genome assembly GCF_018812025.1 of Megalobrama amblycephala. Taxonomy (NCBI): domain Eukaryota; kingdom Metazoa; phylum Chordata; class Actinopteri; order Cypriniformes; family Xenocyprididae; genus Megalobrama; species Megalobrama amblycephala. Next base: position 5,636,999 of record NC_063050.1, on the reverse strand, counting down.
ATTTTACCTTTATTGCAGGTCGAAATTAAAAGAGACAATGCAGGGAGGTATGTAATGATTAAGGGTGTTTTATATGGAGAACAAGTTTCCTGTTTGAATGTCTGCCCCTCCTGGTAGTGGAACCTCTCTTTCACTCACGTTTCACTTTCACTCAGACCATGCTCCAGTATATCTTGAATTTCTTAGTAGTGAGAGTCAACAGCCAAGATATTGGCGATTTAATAAGTATTTGATTAAGGACCCTCATTTCAAGAATTTTTCTATAGAACAGTTCAGACTGTTTCTAAATGACAATGATAAAACAGATGTGTCTCTAGGTCTCCTCTGGGATACAGCTAAGGCTTATACCCATGGTATTATCATTTCATATGTCGCTGCAAAAAAAAAAAAAAAAAGAACAAAGGAAAGTCCAATTAAATCTAGAAAAGGAACTGAATAAACTACAAAAAGAGCATGATGCCAACCATCTGAGGCTTTACAGATTAGAATTGCCACTGTCAAAGTAGCCCTTGAGTCAATTCTTTTGGGCAATGCAGAGAAATCCCTCATGTATGCTAAACATTGTCTTTATTTTGGCAATAAGCCAAGCAGATACTTGGCTAACTTGATGAGACATAAAGCAAATTCTCAGGTCATTCCACATGTGAAAAACTCTTCCGGATAAATAGTATACAGTAATAAGGAGATTAATACAACTTTCCAGTTGTTCTATGAGAAGCTGTACAGTTCGGAGGTAGACTCTTTATTTGAATCTGATATGGAGAGTTTTTTGAGGAACTGAGGAAGAAATTAAATCTGCTATCAAAGCCTTGCGAAACAATAGGGCACCTGGGCCTGATGGGCTCACATTAGAATTTTATAAAGAATTTTGAAGATCTTCTAGTTCCCCCTTTACTTAAAATGCTGTCTTACTCTTTCGACGGGTAGTTTGCCACAATCAATGTTAGAGGCTACTATATCATTAATTCTGAAAGTGGATCATTGGTAGTGTCTCTCGATGCTGAGAAGGCATTTGACAGGGTAGAGTGGCCTGATCTCTTCTGGGTTTTAGACAAATTTAATTTGGGTAACAATATTGTAAGATGGGTGACGCTGCTCTATGCATCACCGCAAGCCTCTATATTGTCCAATGGTATTCACTCTCCATTCTTTCCTTTCAACCGAGGAACAAGGCAGGGTTGCCCTATGTCCCCGCAGTTATTTGCTTTGGCGATTGAGCCTCTAGCTCAGGCCATTAAAGAAGACGCTGCTATAGAAAGGATTGATGTGGGTTCAAAGAATCACAAGATATCATTGTGTGCTGATAATATACTACTATATTTAAGTAATCCTGAGTTTTCCATTGATAGAATTATTCAAATAATTAATAAATTTGGCAGCTTCTCAGGTTTCAGAATAAACTACACAAAGCCTGAGGTAATGGCTCTCAACTGTCCGAGTAACTGGACACCCACTAGCTTTCAACCTTTTCGATGGTCTCCAAAAGGATTCATGTCATCAAGGTATTCTGGTCAGATGTTGTTCAAGAAATTAATAAAATATTACGAATCTCCCTGGACCTGGACCCATTGGTCTGTATTTTAGGGATTCTTCCATATAACACCTGGAACTCTTCCCAGATTCAGCTGCTTAAAATCTTATTGTTTACTGCCAGACACTGCATACGGCTGCAGTGGATTTTTGAGATGCCGCCAACAAAGATGCAATGGACAAAGAGTATATGTAGACATATATTATGCCATTGGAAGCTCTGAGTTCTTTCCTTAAAAACAAGCCATTTCAGTTTCACAAAATCTGTAATCCTTTTCTCTCCGACTTGGGAGACAGTTTGTGTCGGACGCTGAAGGACAGCCTGTGTGGTATTATAGGGATGCGAATGAGCTGAACACAAATATTACTGGGTGCTTCAAACTGCCTACTTAAATGTGACAGTATGATTGTTTTACTATGACCCCTCTGAAGACAACTGTTATTTAATTATTATCGTTCTTGTTGTATTTGTTTTTACAGTCAGTTATTGTTATTGTTATAGTTACTGTTGGTATTATCACTATAGTTATCGCTGCAGTTATCGTAATTGTTATATTTATCTTTAGTTACCAGTATTGTTCTCATTATAGTTATAATTATTGTTCTCGTTCTAGTAATCAATATAGTTATAGAGATCATTATAATTAATAAGTGTAGTGTATAGTTGGTCATTTGGAGCACAACTATTGAGTTCCTCTTAAGACATTTCTGAGGTTCTCCAGTAGTTTGGTGATGGACTATGGATGAACGTCTTCACGTCGGTCGAATTTGTCGTGACTCTCATGTGTAAATTCTTTGCGTGTCTCCTTTAGGGTTTGATCGACACCAGTCTGACAGCGTCAGTGATTAATCTGATGGCCATCGCTCTGGAGCGACACCAGACCATCTTCACCATGCAGCTGCACAGTAAAATGACCAACCACAGGGTCGTGCTGCTCATCATCGGCATCTGGCTCATCGCCATAGTGATGGGTTTGGTGCCGACTATGGGATGGCACTGCGTGTGCAACATTCGGAAGTGCTCCAACATGGCGCCGCTCTACAGCCGCAGTTACCTGGTGTTCTGGGCTGTGTTGAACCTGCTGACCTTCACGGTCATGGTGGCCGTCTACACACGCATCTTCATCTACGTCCGGCGCAAGAACCACCGGATGAGCCAGCACACCTCTCAGGTCAAACACAAGGAGACTGTGTTCAACCTCATGAAGACTGTCGTCATGATATTGGGTAAGACGGATACTCGTTTCTGACTTACTACACAAATATGTATGTATATATATATATATATATATATATAGATCTGGTTCTGATCTATATATATATTATACTTTTCGTTATAATTGTAGTTATTTAATAGATCTGGTTCTGGTTATAGTTATCGCTCTTGGTGTGAAGAGGCCTTGAGTCTTGAAGGCCTCAGGTTGGAAAGATTGAAAACACTGCTGCCCAGTCAGATTATATTGTCACATGAATTTAGACTAACAAGATAACATGTTTTGTTTTGTCGTGGTGCTGTAGATCCAGAGTACCTCTGAAGACACTTTATACACTTTATACTTTACAGTCTGAATGTGTTCAGTAAACTCCCCTTCTGGAGAATAACACACAGCAGCACGGTCGACTTTCATAAACACGCTGAGGATCTGGGGGAGGAAGGCCTGTTCAGGCTCGTCTAACCGGACCTGCATGTTTTCACTATCTCAGCCTCATTTCTGCTCTGCTTTTCTCTCGTCACTTCACCCTCCCAGAGGGAGAGAGAGAGGCGAGTACGTGCATGTTCTGACAAATGACCGTCCGTCACGCCCGCTCGTGCTCACATACAGGGAATGTTGACACACATTCTGCCCAACTTCCTGGAAACTCAAAACTCGTCTTGGAAGTATCCCATAAACACACACTTTAGACACTTCCTGAATGTAAATTGTGTTGCATTAGTATCTAAATGCTGTTGTTGAACACTAACATCATAACAGAGCTTTTATTTATAAAGCACATTTAAACAACATAAATTGATCCAATGTTTTCACCTGGCTACAGAAAGCCTGATCATCTTTAGATTTATTGCGACAATGTGGAAGAGATAGAAGTAAAGTTTTAGTTTCAACAGCACTCCTCTGGCCGTCTATTGTCAAGTCAGCTTTATTTCTACAGCACTTTATTCAATACAGATGGATTCAAAGCAGTTTCACAGTGATAAACAGGAAAATAACAATCACTTCATCACTTCATGCAAACTTCATCAAATATGAGACTAATTCAGATTCTGCTGTAAAGCAGCTGTCAAAAGACTTACATTTGCATCACCTAGAAATGAAAAACGTTTCACCGTACTAAATTGCAGAAATACTGGTTTATTTTATTAATAATTCTATTATTATATTTATATGCACTGTAGAACACAAACAAATGTGCATCCTTGTTCTCATGTTAATGAATTGAGTACTCCAAATAAAGAAATTTGTGTAGATTTAAATAGTCAATTTGCATAAAACACGCCCAATGCATCTCCATATAAGGGCGTTCCGCACAATCCTATCCTTTTGCATTTTGTCGCTCTCAGCAAACATAAACGAGTTCCCTTGTGCTCTCTCTGGCAGGTTGTTTCGTGGTGTGTTGGACGCCGGGTCTGGTTCTGCTTCTGCTGGACGGTCTCTGTGAATCCTGCGATGTCCTGACGTACGAGAAGTTCTTCCTGGTGCTGGCCGAGTGCAACTCCTTCATGAACCCCATCATCTACTCCTACCGCGACAAGGACATGCGTGACACCTTCAAACGCATCCTCTGTTACCCGTGCCGGAGGTCCCAGCAGACGGGCGAACACTCGGGCGTCCGCTTCAACACCCTCGAGCAAGAGGTACTCTCTGAGAGCGACGGGACCCACAACAGCAATCACCACGCCAGCGTCAAACCGCCACTCAAGCGGCCGCTTTAGCACGAGAACTCATGTCCGACAGACACGCTTTCATGCGACGGAGTGAATTACACAGCGGTTACGCTATAAACGTGACAAAAAGAGTTCTTCTGCAGTCGTTTTGTCGTTTTCCAGTACAAATATCTAAACGTTTACTGGAGAAGAGATATGACTTGGGATGTTTCTGAAAAATGTATTAAAATGAAGTGAGTTTGTGCTTAAAACAGAAATATCTATGGAAACTTGTTTCCGCCACAAAATAAATAATAATAAATAATTGCAATTCTGACTTTTTTTCCTAGAAAAAAGTTGCAATTGCGAGAAACTCAGAATTGTTAGATGTAAACTTGCAATTGTGAGAAAAAAGTCAGAATTGTGAGAAAAAGTCACAATTATCTTTTAAACAAGCTTCCATAAATGTCATCGGGGTTCGAAAAAAATAAAATGAATTCAAAGACGGATTTATTTTTCAGACCCCACTGACAGATATTTGTTCTTGTTTTAAGCAAAAACTCACTTCATTTTAATAAATTTAAAAACATGACTGTCATTTTGCTTCTCCAGTAAATAAATCTTGATTTAAGAACATTTAGATGTTTGTAACATAAAATTACTAATAAAATAATTTCTGCTTTGCAGTGAAATATGTAAAAAATATTGTAGTGTTGCTATTCAATGTTTGTGTGTATTTTCCTTGCAAAGGGGCATTCTAGCTTTGCTTTGTCATTTGTACAAACTCATTCACTAACTGCCAATAGAGAAGCTAACTAACATAAAGTAGTTTAACCACTTAGAGATAAAATTCTAATTGAATCGCTCTACGCCTAACAAACTAAACCTCACGTGCCTGCGAGCTAGAAACACGGCAGTCGCGCAGTCTGTGTCCGTCCCAGCTGGTTAGTGACAGGAAATCAGTGCTCATTTAAACTAGGTACTTTCTGATGGGGTGGGTGTGTGTGTGTGTGTGTGTGTGTGTTGATGTGTGTCTAATGGTCTTCTCTTGTCTGTTGTGTGCAGCGGAGACGGCGTGTGCTGCAGGAGTCGTGGGTCGTATGTAGATTTGCTTGCTCCATAATCACTTGATCGCTAACATCTTAACCAGCTGATTTGCTCTGAGATTCTCCATCCGTCGGAAAAAACTAACACTCACTAATCGGTCAGATCATGTGATTTACAGGCGTCACACTTTCTGAGCTGGTTGGGGTTTTTCTTCATCACTGTTTTTGTCTTCTCACTAAACGATCCTGTGTGTGTGTGTGTGTGTGTGTGTGTATGTGTGTGTGTGTGTGTGTGTGAATGACGCGCACATTTGTGAATGTTCATCTAACGTCTTTGTAATGTTGCGGTTGTGTTTATGGCCAACAGATGTGCAGCGTTCACTGCTGTGGGCGTGTGTGTGTGTTAATTATGAAGATATCTGCATGTGTCAATGTGACACACACACGCACACACACACAGGTGGTTTCAGTTGAGTTACTAGATCAGCACATGCTGTACTAACCAACCAGAATGTGTTTCCTGCATTAACTCTCAAACAACATTCAAAATGTTCCTTTTTTTAAAGAGGGTCTTTTCTAAGGTTTCATCGGTTGTATTTTAAGAGTTTTGTTTCTGTCAGTCGTGTGTTCTGATTTGATCATCTGTTTGTAATCGACCAATGAGACGCACACACGGATATCTTGGTCTTGCGTTCTGTTTCTGATGTTGGACAGATAATAATCCAAACAGACGCTGGAAGTGTCCGTGTGTCCTCGCTCACTCCGTCTACTGATCCTCAACACTGATAATGTCTCCTGATGTTGTACGTAAATGGGTTTGATTAATAAACGTGCTTCCTGAAGCAGCTTCTGTCTGTGATCTGCTTGATGTTCAGTCGGAGCGTCTCCTGCGTTTAGACTGGCGGCTCATCTCTGATTGGTTGATTCTTACTCTTTAAAGCAGTCTGGGATTGATTGATTGATTGATTCTCTCTGATCTGTGACTATAAGCACTTCTTCTCTCACGGGTCTTCTTGGGTGAGGTCATCTTACAGTTATTTGCAGCCCAGTGTTTTGTCGGCTCTCTGTGTCTCAGGCTCGCAGGGCTCGTGATGGAGGAGACGAACAGGCTAACGGAGGACAGGTGGTGCTGAAGGAAGGAGAGAAGATGCTGGACTCCTCTGAGAGCTGAGGAACGAGAAGAACCGATCCGTCCTGCTGAATGAGCTGCCGATCAGATGAAGAGACTGTGTGTGTTTGAGAACAAACTGTGAATGAATGAGTGTAAATATAGTTTTTATTTAATTAAAGTCTTACTGGTGGAGTTTATGCATGTTTTTGTCTTTGATTTTTTAAAATGTGTGACTGAATTTGAACATTAATTGTGTACCAAAACCAATTTCCAATACCTGCAGGAGTGTCAGTGCAGGTTGTGCTATCAGATCTAATGAAGATGAGTCAAAGTTAAATGCATGAATGTTCAGTATTTCAGTACAGCAGTCATGAGACGCGTTGAGCAGGTTCAGCTGGAGCTCCTCTGGATCTGGGTGGAGAAGCTGATGATATCAGAGTGTTCAGGAATGAGGTAAACAGCTGATTTCACACTCTTAAAGGGACAGTTCAGCCAAAAACGAACATGCTGTCATTTCCACACACTCCTGCAGCTGCTCCTCAACTGCTCTCTCATTTCAGTCTTTTGTGTTCCACTGAAGAAAGTGGACTGACATGATTGAGGAAAAGTGAACGATGCCAGAATGAGTGTGTTGAACTGAACTTTCATGTAGGAGCTGGACTCTGTGAGGTAGAAATAAAACAGAACAGGCGCTGCAGATGCGTGTATCTGTCTGACCCACATTCGCTATCGGAAGATGACGTTATCACTGTTTTATTTAGTCCAAGTTATTAATATCATGTTTGTAGTAGGACAGTAGGAGTAATTTACTGCAGTGAAACATTAATTACTCGACTCCTGCTGTTTCTGCACTGGCTCAGAGCATGTGGAGAGCAGAACGAACTTCCAGATCCTCCCTCACAGGACTCGTTTCAAATAAATCATTAAAAAGATCAGTAATTTCTCAGATGCTCCCATTTGAAGTGACTTACACCTTGCCCCGCCCACAGTCAATCTCATTGGTCCGACCCAGCTAACGGGAAACGTTTTGTAAAAGTTATCTAAATGTTAAAATGTTCTTAGAATATAATTTATAGAACGTTCTTTTAACCTAAACATTAAACCTTTCATGCATAAATTGACCTTTTTTCTTTTACACATTTACACACTTTCAGACATTTTCAGATGTCCCATTGATTGGACAGTATGCATTTTTGCTTTTAACTGAGAATATACTGTATTAAACACAATACAGTTATAACACAGTAATACTGTGTGTATTTAATAAAACAATTAATAAAATCAAAATATGATTTTATTATGAATAATTGAATATAAATAATTGAATATATTTTTTATGTTATAAATCATATAACGTGAAAACTAAAACAATGCATTACAAGTAACATAATCAGATTCGTAACATCGAAACATCATTATGTAATCAAATTACTTTTTGATGTAACAAGCAGCGCATTACATAATTGGATTAATTTTTTGACACAAGTAATGCATTGCAAGTAACATGCATTACAAAATCAGATTACTTTTTGATAAAAGTAACATGCATTACATAATCGGATTACTTTTTGATACAAGTAACATGCATTACTTAATCGGATTACTTTTTGATACAAGTAACATGCATTACTTAATCGGATTACTTTTTGATACAAGTAACATGCATTACATAATCGGATTACTTTTTTGATAAAAGTAACATGCATTACATAATCGGATTACTTTTTGGTAAAAGTAACATGCATTACATAATCGGATTACTTTTTGGTAAAAGTAACATGCATTACATAATCGGATTACTTTTTGATAAAAGTAACATGCATTACATAATCGGATTACTTTTTGATGCAAGTAACATGCATTACATAATCGGATTACTTTTTGATGCAAGTAACATGCATTACATAATCGGATTACTTTTTGATAAAAGTAACATGCATTACATAATCGGATTACTTTTTGATGCAAGTAACATGCATTACATAATCGGATTACTTTTTGATGCAAGTAACATGCATTACATAATCGGATTACTTTTTGGTAAAAGTAACATGCATTACATAATCGGATTACTTTTTGATGCAAGTAACATGCATTACATAATCGGATTGCTTTTTGATAAAAGTAACATGCATTACATAATCGGATTACTTTTTGATAAAAGTAACATGCATTACATAATCGGATTGCTTTTTGATAAAAGTAACATGCATTACATAATCGGATTACTTTTTGATAAAAGTAACATGCATTACATAATCGGATTACTTTTTGATAAAAGTAACATGCATTACATAATCGGATTACTTTTTGATAAAAGTAACATGCATTACATAATCGGATTACTTTTTGGTAAAAGTAACATGCATTACATAATCGGATTACTTTTTGATAAAAGTAACATGCATTACATAATCGGATTACTTTTTGATGCAAGTAACATGCATTACATAATCGGATTACTTTTTGATGCAAGTAACATGCATTACATAATCGGATTACTTTTTGATAAAAGTAACATGCATTACATAATCGGATTACTTTTTGGTAAAAGTAACATGCATTACATAATCGGATTACTTTTTGATAAAAGTAACATGCATTACATAATCGGATTACTTTTTTGATGCAAGTAACATGCATTACATAATCGGATTACTTTTTGATGCAAGTAACATGCATTACATAATCGGATTACTTTTTGATGCAAGTAACATGCATTACATAATCGGATTACTTTTTTGATGCAAGTAACATGCATTACATAATCGGATTACTTTTTTGATGCAAGTAACATGCATTACATAATGGGTTACTTTTTTGATGCAAGTAACATGCATTACATAATCGGATTACTTTTTGATGCAAGTAACATGCATTACATAATGGGTTACTTTTTTGATACAAGTAACATGCATTACATAATGGGTTACTTTTTTGATACAAGTAACATGCATTACATAATCGGATTACTTTTTTGATACAAGTAACATGCATTACATAATCGGATTACTTTTTGATGCAAGTAACATGCATTACATAATCGGATTACTTTTTTGATACAAGTAACATGCATTACATAATGGGTTACTTTTTTGATGCAAGTAACATGCATTACATAATCGGATTACTTTTTGATGCAAGTAACATGCATTACATAATGGGTTACTTTTTTGATACAAGTAACATGCATTACATAATCGGATTACTTTTTGATGCAAGTAACATGCATTACATAATCGGATTACTTTTTTGATACAAGTAACATGCATTACATAATGGGTTACTTTTTTGATACAAGTAACATGCATTACATAATCGGATTACTTTTTGATGCAAGTAACATGCATTACATAAAGGGTTACTTTTTTGATACAAGTAACATGCATTACATAATGGGTTACTTTTTTGATACAAGTAACATGCATTACATAATTGGATTACTTTTTTGATACAAGTAACGCATTACATAATTGGGTTATTTTTCAATACAAGTAACATGCATTACATAATCGGATTACTTTTTGATACAAGTAATGCATTACAAATAACATGTATTATGTAATCAGATTATTGATGTAATAAGTAAAGCAATGTATTACAAGCAACATCATTACGTAATCAAATTACTTTTTGATGTAACAAGCAACGCATTACATAATCAGATTACTTTTTTGATACAAGTAATGCATTGCAAGTAACATGCATTACATAATCAGATATTTTTTAACGGACGAAAACGAGACGATGACTAAATAAAAATGCATTTTGAATGACTAAAACTATGACTAAAATCTACTCTAATTTTCGTCAACTAATAAAAACGAGACGAAAATGAAAGGGAGGGATGATTTGGGAAGATATCCAGTCAGGACTGCGGTCCTGTGTGGAAGATGCGCACATTTGAAGTGTAACGTGCTGATCTAACCGCGGGAAACGCGGCGCTGTTGCGCCCTCTACAGGCTCATCAGCAGCACTTCAGACTGCTTCGCAATTAATAAATAGTGTACATTTATGCCAAGCGATTGCTGATAAGCTAATGTTGATGAATTATGACAATGTTTACTACATGATGTTTATATGGTAGTATGTTTTAGGCGGTTGTATGAATGCATATTTATCTCCCTCATGAGAAGCCTGCTACAGTGCATACTGCAGACATTTCAGAATAAGAGTCACGGTGTATTTCGGGATGGTTTATAATTATTATTTTTTCCTGGTCATTATTGTTATTTTGTTTACACAAACTGTATTTAATTTAATTTCTATTTAATGCATAGTAAACTACTGTATCTCCTGTCACAGGAAGGAAAGACTAAGAACATTATTTGACACATTAAAACTAAAAGACATAAACACTAAAACCAGGAGTGGAGCCTGCGGCTTAATTTGACTCAACACGGGAAACCTCACCCGGCCCGGACACAGAAAGGATTGACAGATTGATAGCTTTTTCTCGATTCTAAAAGACATAAACACAAAAAAATTACTAAAACTTTTAACTAAAATTGCAATGAAGCAGAAAAACTAAAAATCAAATCTAATAAAAATTTTAAATGAAAACTATAATAGTAGCCTACCTCAATGATAAGTGTGTCGATCCCTCAAAAGTACTGAATTTTGCTCTTTCGTGTGTTTTTGCACTTGAACGGTCAAAAACCGTCTGCTTTGGCGAACAAAGTACAGTTGGGTGAACATAAACAATTTGGGGAATATCACAGTGTATAAGATCTGTGTGTTGTTAGAGAAATGCTTATTGCATTACAATTTAACTGAATTAGATTTTACTGTAGACTTAGTCGACTTAAATCTTATATCTTAATAAAAATCTCTTTTTTCAGACAGTCACTTCTGATACCCCAAATGGATTCTCACTCTACAACAACAAACAGACTGAGGCAATCCTATCAGAGTTTGAGTCCTCGTTCTCATTTTATTATTTCTTGCAAAGGCAAAAGCTAAATACACCTCTCTATGCAGCTAAGCTGGAAGATCCATGGTCCAGAATAAACAATTACATTTTAAAGCCTACCCTCTTCTCTATTCAGTATATGTTCTTCTCTAAGAAAATCAGGTGTCTGCTTTGAAGGTTGTGGTCTGGAGATGGCTTCCGCTTGCTGCTTGCTTGTTCTCTTTCTTCATCAGATCTTCTACACACTAGAGAGCTCTAAAGGCCCCTGTTTTCACTTTTGATGCACATTATCTCTTCATTTACGTACATGTTGCTACTACTTGGGTTAACGTCTATCACCTTATTTACTTGCTTCAGTCCATTTCCTGTTTGCGTCAATGGCTTTAGCAATACACACATTTTTTACTGTACATTTTTATCAGATTTCTAACTGTCTTCATTTCCTAACTGTCATCATTTTTGGCTGTTACGCACGACAGCGCTTCTGTCCCCCATCTTCACAGGATGTGGTATACACTACACTTGAGCCCACAGGATGTGAGTTTGAAACCTCATGTAAACTTCATGACCCAAGTGTTCTGCTTTTTATTATATCTTACAATTAAAATCTTTATCAAATTGTTTGGAAGAAAACACTCCATATCTCTTGACACAGGTAACATGCATTACTTAATCAGATTACTTTTTTGAACTTCAAATTACATTCTGATAACACAAATACATTCAAAGTTTCTGCAGATGAAGTATTTTCAAGAACAACAGTCACAGTAATAGTATGAATTGCAGCTGAAATATAGCTAGTGATGCATGACGTCCAATTTAGTGGTGAGATGATTAATCACAATTTGCTTCCAATGTAAAATCAATATGACTTACAAAAAAAAAAAAAAAATTAACAATGATTAGGTGTTAATTGATGCTGCAACATTTTTTACCTGCAAGAGTCTCTTAGGATAGAAGGAATGGATGGATATTCCGGAGCAACTTGGCATTGCTGATCTTGGTTTGGAGAGAAAAATATTCCACATACAACAGCTTGCCAGTGTATGGGATGATGCACTACAGTCCACTGTAGAGGTTGATGTGCGACTATGCCATCACAAAAAAAACCCATGCATACGCAAGAAAATGGCTTTCTAATAACTCTCCACTGTTCTGACCTCCATGAGTGAAAGGGTTAAAGGATTAGTTCACTTTCAAATGAAAATTAGCCCAAGCTTTACTCACCCTCAAGCCATCCTAGACTTTCAGAGAAATATTAATAAATATCCTGACACATCCAAGCTTTATAATGTGTGTTAAAAAAAAAAATCCATATTTAACAAGTTAGAAAGGAAAATATCTAGCTTCCACCATACCGTATTAACATTAACATTAATGTTGTAATCACGACAACAGCCCATTTTATCGTCTTAGAAACATTGTGAATCACTGTTCCCTCAACCTTTTTAGAACATAAATTTGTTAGCTGTGGAAGTAAAATAATCTTTGAAACATCCAGTGTTAAATGAACACTCTTAGTGTTAAATTAACATTGTCAGTGTTTATATAATCCACACCAGATTATATAAACACCGGGTGACACTGGATGTTTTGCTGCGCACGCTTTGATGATGCTTTCAACTCGTGGAGAATCTCTTCTGCAGCGCTGACATCCTCCTGCCGTCGCCTAGCAACAGTCTCTTTGGAGACAGAGATGCTCTTCTCCTGTTGCCGAGCGACAGCATAGCCAAAGGCAGCGTGGACCCCTTTTTCTTCCTCTTCTTCTTCTTCCTCTTCTTCTTCTGCAGAGAGATCGCCCTCTGGAGTCCCGCCCAGGACATGACGGATCTCACGTCAGCTCCGGATCCGAACAGATGAGTCTTTGAGGAGGATCCGCCCATTCCAGCCGGACTGACTCTGAGGAGAAGACAGACACACAAACACAGGGTTACACAACACGTAAACACACATGATAAACGTCTTCTGAAACTAAAACATGAGGAACAGCACTTGAATACAGCTTCACTAGATCATCATTCAGAACAACGGCTAGAATAGATGATTAAACAAGCGTTTCTTCACTGTTTGTGTGTGAGTGTCCTGTACCCTCCGTCCCGGTGTCCGTGTGTCAGTTTCTCTGAGTAAATAACCAATAACGGCGAAACACCAGAGCTAATCTAAACTCTTACTGATAGTGTCTCTGATTATCAGTAAAAGTAACGACTGCCGACTAATGAGAGCTGTGTGTGTGTTTTACTTCATCTGGAACAGGTTATGCTGCATTTTACAGCTGAATTCTTGCATCACTTCCAGTGAGTTTGTGTGATTGTGAACGTTCACTGTAAACTCTTGAACATGAGCTCACAGTCCTGCTGTTATTGTCAACTCTAGATAACAGTTTATTCTAGATCAGGGATTTTCACATTTCTTGATGCCAAAGGCCCTAAATGTGTGAGGAACATATAAGAATATTGCACTGGCGTAGCCACGGGTGTGCCACCCACATTGGCAGCTGGCACACCTAAAAATAGGTCCGGGTGAAACTGAAAGCACTATAAATGTCGCAAGATTCGAAAATGGGCTACTTTCTCATAGACTGGAGTGAGACCAGAGATGTCCCTCAAGGTATTTCGATCTGTGGTGTGACAGATCGCTGTAGCGCTTCAGTTCATGCAGAGCACACATGAACCCATCATCATACCAGTTACAACATGAAATAAACATGAATGAACATCTGAAGGTATGTTGAAAGATACAGTACAACTTACCAAAATCCATATCATGTCATGTAATCGATCAATCAGTGTTTCAACCTCGGAAAGGCGTCAATAAAACAGCTTGTAAAAATGTCACATTTACCTCAGAAAAGCCCTTCAATGTCTAAAAACTGATTAGTCAGCTACAAAAATGAACTCAGAGAGGAGCTTTTAGCTAAATATATGCACTATAGGCTATTGCATATTCATGTAACGTGTGCTTCAGTATTGATTGTATAAATCCGTTTTATGACAGCCACCATTGAAATGTTTAGGCCTATATAAAAATAAGTATAAACACAAATGTGTAATTTATATGTAAGTAGCTTACAAATAAATTAATATTAACCTTTAATATTATACTAATAATGCCTACAGCTGTGGTTCCCCGTTTACAGCGTTGAGATTTTTTTCTTTGAGGAAATTTTCCATACTGTACCTGATAGGCCCCAAATGAATCAATAATGAATTGAAGGTTATCAAATCGAAATCAAATCAAATTTGTGTCAGTGCCCAGCTCTATAGTGTCAATAAATGTTTTTTTGTATTGTTTTTGTTTTTTTACTTGAAGCAAATTTTGTCTTTTCCATTTATTTTATTTTCAGAGTGCACTAGAATGCTTTGTTTACATGTTAAAATCACAAAAATGTGATTACGCTAGTGGAATATAGACAGCTGTAGATTTTCATGTCCAAAGACCCATTGCGATGATAAATAGTGTATTCAAGTATGCTGTTTGCTAAATTAAAAAATTTGCTTTTGTATCGCCACTTTACTGAAGATATTAACTGAAAATATTATGTTGACTGTATATTTTTCTACCTACTGTCAATGATAGTTATATATCCTTGAAATGTTTTGTTAAATTTTTCAATTTTTAATAATTTTAATTCAAATGCATTTGTATAAAGTTAAATTTTTTTTTTTTTTTTTACATAGAATGTTGCCATAAAACCCCCAGTGAGCAGCTAAAGTTGCATAGAAAGTCTATATTCCCTGGACTGTAGTTTTCTAGTGTGAAGCGCCCTCTACAGGATGAATTGTGTTAGTGCAGGTGTCCCTCCTGCAATGAGTCCCTCTTCTCAGCTACAATCTCGTATCGCCGACTGCAAGTTGAGCATTCCAGACCGAAAAGTGAGAGGAAAAGCAGGATATTTTCACTTCAGCTAGCTTTACAAACAGCCTTCATATGTTATGTAGGAGCCATTTTAATGCAATTATTTGTCCATTGGGTGGCGCTCTGGCATGGTATATTAAGGGCACCTGGGTAATGAGACAATGAGACAAATACTTTCTCACTCCTGTTATCAATACCAGCGGCTTAGTGGAAAGCTGTAACATGTTAAATAATTCAGATAATGTAAATGATAACATCAGTGGCTCATACCGCAGTAAAAAGGGTCAGTCAAGCATTCAGTCAATTCACACTCCCTTTCTTCTCTCAAATAATTTAGACTCAGATCAATATTTATGTCCATATATTTATTTATTCAATAACTAGCCGTGTCATCATCACTGATAACCCCTTCAGGAGGATAACGATCTCTTGTCAGGGTTTGTTTTGTGGTAATAATGACGTAAAGTCACCGTTTCCCAGAATGACAAAGAAATCTGTCCAGATCTGTCTTTGACTGACAGTAAATGCGCTGAGATCAGTGAAAGCGCTGGCGTGAGCTGCTGTGTTTCAGTGAGAGCTGACCTCAGATCAGTTCAGACTCTGGATGTGGGTCAGGGTTTGCGTGAGAGAAACGCTCATCATGAAGTGTCTCTTGTGAATGACTCTGTCTCTCTCTGATCCTGTGTCAGACTCGTGCAGATCATCTCACAGTCAAAGTCCGTTCATTCTCGCCTCTTTGGCTATGTTCACAATGTCAGTCCAAATCATTTGATACTAATTATTTGTGTATCCAATTGGAATATGATTGTGACAAGGGTGGGCGTGCAATGGGAGAGAGCGTCGGGAGACGCGTGGTGAGTGAGTGGGTTAAATGTAAATCACGAACACCTGTTTCTCATTCCAGTAATTGGCGCAGAGACAGGATAAAATGCCAGGAGAAGCAGGAGTGTGTGAGAGAGAGAGGGACTACTGACTGAGAACCTGTGGACTGATCGGGAGATCATTACTGGAGTGAAGCCATTCTAAGGATGTGGATTATTTGTTGTGCGTTGCACAGACTTTTTATTGGAAACTTGTTTTATGAAATATAAGCTCAGTCAGTAGTCAAAGCCGACCCTGTCCTCTTCCTTCCCTATGAACTTGAACTGAATCATATTACACTGGTGCCGAAACCCGGGAAGGAAGACGGGCTGCCGCCGCCATGCAATCATCGTCCTCCACGCCGTTTGCGGATGTCATCGCCTCCCTCGCGGTCCTGCATCAGGAACAACATCAGGCCCTGCTGGATCTAAGAACCGGCCAAGAGCGCCGGTTCCAAGCTATCATCCAGACCCAGCAGGAGGGCCGCGAGAGGTTCCGGAGCTGGATCGACCGGGAGGTTCGTACGGAGTCCATCGCACAGCCGGCTGTGCCCACCCACCTGCCCCTAAATGAAATGAGTCCTCAAGACGACCCCAAAGCCTTCTTGGTCCTGTTTATTAAATCTGCCGAGGCGTGCGGATGGCCGCGGGACCAATGGTCCATGAGGTTGGTCCCACTGCTTTCGGGGGAGGTGTAGGTGGCGGCACAGCAGCTGCCAGTGCAGAACCTCCTGGTGTTTGACGACCTTTGGCGGGCCATCATCCAGCGGGTCGGTCAGACCCCAGAGCAACATCGCCAGCGTTTCCACTCCCTGGAATTAGGCGAGTCTGGCCGGCCCTTCGTGATGGCCCAACAGCTCCGGGACTCATGCCACAAATGGCTATTGGCTGAGGGAAGCGACATGGACCAGGTCGTCGATCGTGTGGTACTGGAGCAGTTCATCACTCGGCTCCCGAAAAGAACGTCCGAGAGGGTCCAGTGCCTCCGCCCCACGTCGCTGGACTCAGCCATCCACCTGGCGGAGGACCACATGATGGCGTGCCAAGGGGTCGGCGAACCCCTACCATCTACCTCTCTCTCTCCCTCTCTTCCCCTCTCTCTCTCTAGACCTGTCCCTCTCCCCAGGTCTCGTCCACCCGGCACGCCTCGGGAACTGAACAGGGACAGTTCTCCAGACCTAGAGCCCCGCCCAGGGGGGCGGGACTGACTGCTGCTGGGCCGGACCCCACTTCTGTTTCTCCCCTTTCTCCACGCCAACCATTTAACCCACTCTCTGCCACAAGAGCAGCGGGCAGGTCTGGGCCGGCCTGTTGGCGTTGCGGGGACCCAGAGCATTTTGTGGATAGGTGTCCTGTCATGGAGGTGGGGACGATGATCCGGGTCCCGGACGACCCGCAGGCTGCCCCTGGTCAAGCTGGCTGGTACCAAATACCTGTGAGTATCAATGGGGGTACTTACCAGGCTTTGGTGGACTCAGGATGTAACCAAACCTCTGTTCATCAAAGCCTGATTTTGGCCGGGGCATTGGATACAAGCCGCATGGTTAGGGTGCGGTGTGTGCACAGGGATGTGGTGAAATATCCTATAGTGCCAGTCATTATTTAATTCAGGGGTCAAAAGCATAGCGTTGAGGTGGCAGTTAATCCGCACCTCCGGCATCTGATAATTCTGGGAATGAATTGGCCAGCATTTAATAAATTATTGGGTTGTTTATGCTCGGATGCCTCTTGGGGGGAAAAGATGCTGGATAAGGATGCGCGAGTGCTGGTGAGAGAGACTGACCGGGGACCAGTGAGTTCAGCTTCAGGGGAACAGAGCGAAATCGGAAGACTTATTTCGGACCGCGTCTCAGGACGAGACGCTAAAACATGCGTTTGAAAAGGTCAGTACCATCGACGGTCAGCCTCTCCAGCCTGGACGTCCGCTTTCTTATCCATATTTTGCGATCATAAAGGATAGGTTGTATCGAGTGACCCAAGACACTCAGACAAAGGAAGATACAACCCAATTGTTAGTTCCAAAGAGCCGCAGGGAAATGCTTTTCCAAGCGGCACATTCTAATCCAATGGCTGGGCATTTGGGACAAACAGCAACACTAAATCGCCTCATGACCCGATTCTTTTGGCTGGGCATTCACGAGAACGTGCGCAGGTGGTGCGCGTCTTGTCGTGAATGTCAGTTGGTAAATCCACCAGCCACCCCAAAAGCGCCTTTGCGCCCCCTCCCATTAATGCAGGTCCCCTTCGAAAGAATTGGTATGGACCTCATCGGGCCATTAGAGCAATCAGCAAGAGGGCATCGCTTTGCATTAGTCATTGTGGATTATGCAACGCGATACCCCGCGAGGCAGAATCAGTGATGCTGGCGACGGTGATTAGCAGAGAGGATGATCTCGGGCCAGAGGTGAATGTCAAAAAACAATCCCTCGCTCTGGCCCCAGGGGGAGATCACCTCTCACCCTCCCAGCTCACTGATTTGACTAGATTACAAGCAGAGTTTGCTGACATGTTTTCTCCCCTACCGGGCCGTACCGACCTCATTCACCACATCGAGACAGAGCCGGGCGTGGTGATTCGCAGCTGGCCATATAGATTGCCTGAACACAAGAAAAAGGTAGTTCAGGCAGAATTAGGGACAATGCTTGAAATGGGAGTAATAGAAGAATCCAGCAGTAACTGGGCGAGCCCGATAGTTTTGATTCCCAAAACAGATGGCTCAATGTGGATTATCGCAAGGTGAACGCAGTGTCGAAATTCAACGCGTATCCAATGCCACGGGTGGACGAATTGCTTGACCAGCTCGATTTTATTCGACACTGGACTTAACAAAGGGATATTGGCAGATCCCCTTGTCACCATTATCCAAAGAAAAGACAGCTTTCACAACGCCGTTCGGATTACACCAATTCGTTACACTTCCGTTTGGGGCACCGGCCACCTTTCAGCGTCTCATGGATAAAATTTTGCAGCCCCATGGTGCATATGCTGCTGCCTATCTGGATGATATTATTATCTTCAGTAATGACTGGCAGCGGCATATGCAGCATTTGAGGGCCGTCCTGAGATCGCTGAGGGGGACCGGGCTCACGGCCAACCTGAAGAAGTGTGCGATTGGGCGCGTGGAAGTAAGGTATCTGGGCTTCCACTTGGGACATGGACAGGTGCGTCCCCAAATTGATAAGACAGCAGTGATTGCAACCTGTCCGCGTCCCAAGACCAAAAATGATCGCGTAAACGATTGGCTGATGTTTTTAAGGCCCTACCTCGTGCACAGATGATGTATATTAATATTATTCCTTTCAGTGCACCTAATAAATAGTCTTTTATCAGTTAGCAAAGACAGTTTCAAGTAATATTGCAAAAATGTATAAAACAAAACATCCTCTTTAGCACCTTTAATCACAATAAATTGTGCAGTCCTACTCCACACGGCTCTGGGGGGTTAATAAAGGCCTTCTGAAGCGAAGCGATGCATTTGTGTAAGAAAAATATCCATATTTAACAAGTTATAAGACCATTTTCCATAAGTTGAATGGGAAAGGCGTAGGACGTAGCGTAAGTGTTTTGAACTGCGAGAGGCGTTACACTTTCTTCATAAGTTGAATACAGAAGTAAAATTACAAACTGAGCCTCAAAAAAGTACAACCATATCTACATCTTCTACATCATTCCTGAAGAACTACAACCTGCTGGTGGGTGAGCACTTTATGGATTAGGCTAGATTTGACCAACCTTACCCTACTTGAATAATACTAGGGTTAAAGGTGTACAATATAAGGTCGCACTGAATCGCAATTCACAAATGTTTAATGAGAAATTCCAATTTTGTTAAATACACAACTTTGGATGGAAACATAGCTATAGACAAACGTATTGCTTCTGTAGACATACTGAAAGCAGCTTTTAAAGAAATCGAAATAATCAAACACACACACACACACACACAGACTCACACGAACATAGTCACACAAAAACACACTCACTCTCACACACACACACACAATGTCAAAGGAGTCAATCACTCTCTCACACACACACACACAATGTCAAAGGAGTCAATCACTCTCTCACACACACACACACACAATGTCAAAGGAGTCAATCACTCTCTCACACACACACACATTTTAAAAGCTCCAAAGTTAAAAATATTCTCCTCATTTGTCAGTCATATCACCTGCATCCAATCAGCTGCATCCTCAGGGGCTCATTTGGCCCCACCCTCACCCACACCCTCCCCCAGTACAGGTGAGTTTGCGCGCACAGGCAGGCAGCAGTGAAGCGAGTGCACGCCTGATTAGGACATGAGCTTCGACCCGAGCGGACCAGATTGAGTGGATCATATGCAGCGGGGCGTGAGCAGACGGTGAGTGTTGCATAGTTTTACTCTGAATGACTGATGTTTTACTGTGTAAAACAAAGTTTAGCTCACTTCTTCAGTTTCAAAAAAAAAAAAAAAAAAAAAAAATTAACATTTTTTCGGGGGGGGTGTATACATTTGAGTGCATATTTAATTAGATAACCTAATTTGCATATCTAATCATAACATTTCAGAAAACGTAAAACAAAACAGTTGTCTTTAAAAGGGACCTATAATGCTCCTTTCACAAGATGTAAAATAAGTCTCCGGTGTCTCCAGAATGTGTCTGTGAAGTTTCAGCTCAAAATACCCCACAGATCATTTATTATAGCTTGTTAAATATTTGGGTGTGAGCACAAAACAAGCAGTGTTTGTGTGTGTCCCTTTCAGTGGCGTGCAGTGGTGTTCTGAAATGAGGAGGAACATTTTTTAAATTCATGCATTACTCTTAACGTTGTTAAATGAACATTACTTTACATTACATCAAAAAAGAAACCAAATACAATTCTATTTTGTGATTTTACATTAACGATGTAATGTTCTATTTATCAAAACAAAGTCAATCTCATCAAGTTAGTGTTTTAAGCATTTCTACATTCATTCCAAAATAATATCTAAAGGCAATAATAATTTAAACAACATATTTTATTTGTGTATTGCTGTTTTTCTTTTTAATTGTCATCTTAGGCTATTGTGGATCATCAGTCATGCTCCGTAAACACCGTCTGTCACAAACACGAATTGTATTTTTAATTTCACCAAGCTGATTGCATTAAAACCCCTGCAGTCATCATGTTTTCAGTCCATTTCAAGTTTGATTTTGATGTGACATAAAGCAGTGATATCTAACTGGGTGATCTGTTTACTTACTTTTCAATTAGTCTTCCGATTGATGCCATGATTTGTTAATTCAATCTGACGCACGGAACGTGCACATCAACAAGAGGCGGGATTTAACGCACAACCCAATCATATCCAGTCATAACCAATTACGTCCAATCATAGCATGATGGAGACATTGCCTCCTTTCCCCCATTCATTCTCAATTACCCCCACAAAACCCACCACACGCCGGGGGTCTAATGGTTTTCTGTGATTTTCTATGAGAGCAAAGGGAGGCATGACTCCTGCTGAAACTACCTGCGGGTGTCACTGTTGGGCAGTGTTCCTTAAGAAATACGAGTGACTTGCGCTCTTTTTAACATCATAATTTGTAATATTTGTGTTGTTTTATATGTAATATGGATTATTTTCTCATCCTATTTTTTTTTTGAGGAGGCACTGCCTCCCTTGCCTCCTCGGAGAAAACACCCCTGGTCAATTTAAATGCAAATGAGCTGCTGCTCCCCGCCCCTTTTCCAGAAGAGGGCGGCGCTTTAACAGCTCAAAAATAACAAAGCTGGAGAATCTCACGCAGCCAAAATGAGGATTGTCAGTAACGGTGTTCAGCCTTACATTGTTCAAACCGGAGTCGACACTGATGGAGAGACTCAGGAAGAAGTTACAACTTTTAGACGTTTCTGAATGGTTAGTGGATAAATTGATGTAGTTGCTATGGTGTTGATTCATCTCATCCACTAGCATGTTTAGAGAAGAGGAAGAGTTGTTGTAGTAGAGTGTTGTTGACATGCCGTCATTTTACGCCGGACTGCTTCACAAACGAGGGTCAATTCAACACAAAAGATGAACATGACGGAACATTCTAGTCGATGAGCTGAATCAACTCCACAGCAAATTTATGTAAATTTTAGGATTAGTGATGTCAACCGTTTTGTCAAATTTAACAGATCTTTACAGATGGTTTTGAAATACTGAATCAATTCATTCAATTCTAACAGAGCTTAATGTGAGCAACACTATAGACATAGAGGGCATAGTGTTGCGTTATTTAAAGGGGAGGTTCATGCATCAATGAGTAACAAAGGAATAACAAAGGAATTTTTTATAAGTTTGACTGTAGTTATAATAATAATGCAAAAACGGACACTTGAAATCAACATTTCAAAAAAACAAAAACAAAAAACAAACAAACGCCCAAACGTTGATCAAAAGTAGTCATTGATAATATATAAAAATGTATCCAAATGCCACACAACACCTTACTATTTAAGAGAGTTTACATAATCAGTTTTATATTATTTTGTAAGTAATCTTAAATGATCTTGTTTGGTAGTGGGGATCAATAGGGATTTTGTCTAGGTCGTCAAAATATAACAGGTTTAAGTTCATAAGAGGGTTGTTACGGTTCAGTTCAGTTCAGTTCACTCCACACACACACACACACACACACACACACACACACACACACACACACACACACACACAAACACACACACACACACAACACACACACACACACACACACACACACACACACACACACACACACACACACAAACACACTCACACACACACACACACACACACACACACACACACACACTTGAGATGGATACTGAATCAGATGTCAGTGTGAAAGTCTGTCTCTCAAACACACACTCTTGTTTTCCTCTCAGTTCCTCTTTTCGTTTTTACAGGAATGTTTGACTAGGCTTTTATGGTTGATGATGAAACTTCCTTCAGTGCTTCACAAAACACAAGCTGAACTACAACTGTTAGATCTTCATACTTTCTGAAAAACATCTGAGTGATGTCCTCTTTAAATGATCTTAATTGTAGCACTTTGAAATTTGTTTCAAATGTAAAGTGCAGTACAAATAAAATTTATTATTATTATTATTATTATTATTATTATTATGTTTGACCCTGCAAAACTACCATAACCATGTCAAATATTAAGCAGCAGTTTAAAGTTATTTCAGGTTATTTGAAAATACTCATAGTTTTATTAAACTTTTGTCATTTTATTAGTTTTTTTCTTTAAAATGTTGCTATTTGGGTTTATTCCAGTTTTAGTTATAGTTTTTATTAATTTTCTGTTAATAATTTTAGTGCTTCAACTTAAGCTTTTTCAGTTTATTGTAAAGGCAACATTTCTAATTTTCATTTAGTTTTCCAACAAATATTTATAGTTTATTTCAGCTTTATTTCAATGAACAGAAATATTTTTAATAGTTTTAGTTAACGTTTATAAGACTGGTACATATATATTTACACACATAAAACTGTGTTTTGTCCTTGTGTGGGTTGAATCTGAGGTTTTCTGAGATGATAACGGTGAGTTACTGGAAACCTTCTGCTCAGGCACATGATTGACAGCCGTAGCATCCAATCAGCATGCTTTTGAGCTGATACACAGGCTGTGATTGGTTGAGGTGCAGTTGGGCCGCTCTCTGTCCATCTCAGTGGGAAATGTTTTTCTGGTTTTGTGCGGCGGTCGGGTTACTCTGGTGAGAGAGTGTTGGATGGACGGATGATCTCTAGTGTGGTTTTGTGTTAAATTTATTTAAACATTCATTTACGGTATGTTGCTAGTTATGAGTGACTTGTGCTGTTTTGAGGCTCAGTGAATCTAACAAAACTGTCGGGAAATGTAAAAGTCAAATACAAAATAATTTTCATGACATTTAAACATTTTTTACCCATTACTGTAATGCAAAAGTAAAGATATATCCATAATCTGTGTTAAAATGTGTTTATTTGTCAGGAAAATGTCACAAATTCTAATGGTCATGTAACAGTATTCATTGTTTTAAAAATTCATTGAAATTATAAATTATAATTGCATAAATTTCTTTCGATTTTTGGCCTAAAAGGCTACCTGGACATTTCTGTTTGTTGATTTGACTGTGAATCACTTCACCCAACCTGATATATGTCATGATTGGTGATTTAAAAACATGAATAATATTCACTCCATGTATTTTTCCTCTGTTGCAGTAGATCCGATTCTTCAGACTGAACGTTCACAGCTCCATGCCTTCATGAACGACCTCTGACAGTCGAAGGCCCCTCCCCTTCACTCCCAACTATCAGATCCCAGCCAATCACCCGCTCTGCTGTCTCCGATGGCCCATTCGCAGTCTGCCACGATGGTTTGCTACTACAACGAGACTATAGCTTTCTTCTACTCCATCAACAATAAGGAAATCAGCGTCCAGTGGGGGCCGATGGAAGCTTCTGTGATTTCCCTGGGACTGCTCGTTTGTGTTTTTGCGATCTTCGCCAACATGCTGGTCATGATGGCCATCTTCACGAACCGCAGGTTTCATTACCCCATATACTACCTGCTGGGAAACCTGGCAGCCGCGGATCTGTTCGCCGGCATCTCCTACTTTTACCTGATATTCCGCACTGGTCCCTGGACCAGAGGGCTCACCATATATCAGTGGTTTGTCCGACAGGTAAGGCTGTGGTTTGGGAGTGTCTGGGATTTAATGAGTAATGTTGGTGCTGAATAGAGTAACCATGACTGGCTTAGCAATAGAAACCGCACAGAGATTCAGGTGTTTGACAAACCAACAAAGGTGTGTTGGAGTAAGCGTTTATATTTGTTGAATATTCCTGAGGTAAGTACATCTGAAATCAGTGTGGTTGAGCAACAGGACATGCTGTGCTTCCCGTTTCCTGTAAGGAATTCTGAGAGAACACTTGCTGCCTTAGTTGAGAATCCTGTAAAAATGGAAATTCATTGGATAAAAACTATAAAAAAAATTCACACAGAAACTCAAAAGTCTTCATGCCAAACCACCAAAATAAAAGTTTGGTTTAATTAGAAGCTGTCAAAGGACCGGTTGTTGATCTTTGCATTGAAGGGTGGGCTAGAGTCCTCCGGGGGTGAAGATTTGGCTGCTTTGCCCCCTTCGGGGAGAGTAGCATTGTTCGAGTCTGACCCAGAGCTGACGGCCATGTTTTCCCGGGCCGCCACAAGTGTCTGGCTTGAGTAGAACCCTCCGCCATGTTCCAAACGCTCAAGGCTGGATGATTAATATCGGATTAATTTGCAAAGGATCCCTTTTCTCTGTATGGAGTTGGACTCGGTTAACATGACGGCTCGTCTCATAAACGATAGGTCCCAGTCAGTGCTGAACAGCTTGAATTAATTCAGAGGCAGAACTGCGGTTCCACTGAAACTGTATTAGAGGCTCCTGGGGCATATGGCATCCACAGCCTTGTTCGTGAGATGAGCTGTCACGTTGACTAAGTCCAACTCCATACCAAGAAAAGAGATCCTCTGCACAGGGGAGAGTTTGCTCTTTTACCAGTTGACCTGAAGCCCCAGCTGCTGAAGTGCCTGAGAGCCTGTGATCACATAACTGAGCTCATGAGTTGCCCAGGATGAGCCAGTCGTCGAGGTAGTTGAGAATGCGAACCCTTGCTATTCTTAGTGGGGCAAGGGCACAGCTTTTGTGAAAGCATGGAGCGGCAGGGACAGCCCAAAGGGGAGGACTTTGTACTAGTATGCCCGTCCCATGTACGCAAAGCGTAGGAACGGTCTGTGTTGAGGGACAGTCAAGACATGGAAGTATGAGTCCTTCAGGTCGATTTCTGCAAACCAATCAAATGTGTGTTTCTGCGTTAGTAATAATAATAATAAAAGTTTTATTTATATAGCGCCTTTCCATTGCTCAAGGACGCTTTACAAAGGAGATACAAAGAATAGGTAATAATCACAGACAACAGGTAATAAAGACAGACAATAATAGAAGATTAAACAAGGATAGTACAAAGACAGTAAAAGGGGCCATTAATCACAAACAGAGGAAAACAGAACACAAATTATGAGTGGTAACATTCAGAGAACAAATGGGTTTTGAGAAGGGATTTGAATTCTGAAATATTAATAGTACAACAGAGTGACCTGGGGAGGGAATTCCAGAGTTTGGGTGCAATAACACCAAAATGATTTGCCTCCCATAGAAGAGAGGCGACACTGAGGGACTGTGAGAAGGCCAGATTCAGATGACCGAAGTGATCGGGTCGGGGTGTAGGGAAGAAGCAGATTACAGAGATAACTAAGAGCCAAGACATGCAATGATTTGAAAGTGAGCAGGAGTATTTTGTACTTGATATGATAGGTCACTGGAAGCCAGTGGAGAGCAAAGAGAATAGGGGTGATATGGGCATAATGCTTGGTGTGGGTGAGTATTCTTGCAGCACTGTTTTGAATATATTGCAGTCTGGCGATGGAGCTAGCAGGTAAACCAATGAAAAGGGCATTACAGTAGTCAAGACGGGATGAAATGAAAGCATGGATAACCGTTTCAGCATCTTTAAAACCAATGAAAGTGTAATGGACAGAGCTTGGCAATTCGACGTAGGTGAAAAAATGCAGATTTAGTGACAGAATTGATATGAGCCTCAAAGCTGAAAGAGGAATCAAAAATGACACCAAGATTTTTACCAGTAGTGGATGGTTTGATGAGAGTACCAGCAATATCACAGGCAGAGTCAGTGTGAATTTTGTTAATAAGCAATGGGGTTCCAGTAATACTGATTTCCATCTTGTCCATGTTTAATTTCAGAAAATTGGAGTTGAGCCATTCTTTTATTTCATTCACACAGGTGGCAATTTTATCAATTTGAGTAAGTAGAGCAAACGTACATTTCGCATATATATTTGGATGTCATCAGCGTGGATATGATAATTAAAGCCATGACGATGTAAAATCTGACCCAGAGATATTATGTAAATGATGAATAGCAGTGGACCAAGAACAGATCCCTTAGGGACACCTTGCTTCAGGGGACAGTCAAAAATCTAAAATCCTGCATTGAAATGTAAGATTGTCTATTAGAGAGATAGGAGGAAAGCCAAGAAAGAGCAATACCGGAAATACCCATATCTGATAGGTGTGAAATAAGTAAGTCACGACAGACAGTATCAAAGGCGGAACTAAGGTTGAGTAACAGAAGTATTGAGAGAGAGACAGAGTCACCAGTGAGTAGTAGTTCATTCACTACCTTGAAAAGTGTAGTTTCGGTACTATGGAATGGGTGAAAACCAGACTGAAAGGGATCAAAGAGCTTATTTTCAACTAGGAAAGACTAAAGCTGAGAGGCAACAGTTTTTTCCAGTAATTTGGCAATAAATGGTAGGTTTGAAATTGGACTATAATTAGATAGAACTGAGGGGTCGAGGTTGGGTTTCTTGAGAACTGGGGTAACTGCGGCAGTTTTGAGTGGCAGAGGGAATGAGGCAGTGGTAATAGATGTATTAATGAAGTGAGAAATAGGTGCAGAAATGAAAGAGTGGCATAATTTCAGGAGAGAAATAAGGGCAGAGTCAAGTCGATAGGATGAAGAGCTGGATTTCAAGATTAACTCAGAAACAAAAGATGGATTAGTCAAAGAAAAGATAGTCAATGACTGGCCAGAGAGATTAGGCATGAAGCTAAACTCAGTCGTCTCACCAGAAAAACACCAGCATCTGTCTTTTCCTGTAAATTATTCAATTAGGAACAGCAAAATTCATCTGAAACTAGAGCATCATGAGATGGCGGTTTGGTGAGCTTGTTTATTGTGTTAAATAATGCTTTTGGCCTGTTGCTTGATTTGGTAATCATAGCAGAGACAAAACCAGAATGAGCAGAGTTTTTTTTTTTTTTTTTAATTTTTGAAGTGAGAAAAGCTAAATAATGAACAGTGAGGCCTGTTTTCCTGAAAAAATGCTTGAGACGTCTACTGGTAGCCTTTAAGACGCGTAGCTCAGGAGTGTACCAAGGGGAAGAGTAGGTGGAAGGGACGGATCTGATCTTAACAGAAGCATGCTCGTGCAAGATTTCAGAGATGATGGAGTAGTATTTAGAGAGTATAAGTGAGAGAGAAGTGATATCAAAGATTTCAGAAATAGTAGAGGAAACAATAGAGGCACAAAATTATGCAATATCAACAGATTTAAGGTTGCGATATGATATTACTTCCTTAGGGCATTTCTTATGCACAGGCAAAAAATCAATTAAATCAATACGTTTATGATCAGAAATACCAATGTGAAAAGGGGAGAAAGAAGAGATTTCAACCCCTGATGTACATAATAGATCAAGAATATCACTTGAGTATGAGTAGGAAAATGAACATGACTAGTTCCATGACTAAAACTGACAGTAGTTGAGTTGTGTTAGAACAGACAGTATCAACATGAACATTGAAGTGGAGTTAGGGTTAGGGTTAGCTAACCTAACCCTAACCAAAGCAGGAGAACAGGAGATGTCAAGGAACAGGCAAGGGTCAACAGTTCACTGAGTTTGGAAAAAAAGTTAGACAAGGTCTTAGGAGAACGGTAGAGTAGAATAATTATGAGAGAGCCATGAGAGTCAGCCTTTAAAGCCATATATTGAAATGTGGTAGTGTCATCAAAATCAAATTGTGAGAGTCTGAAGTTATCTCGATAGATGACAGCGAGATCACCCCCTTTACCATGCAGTTGTAGTCTAGATATAAGTACTTACATTCATCCGGTTTGAGTAGATTTAACTGCAAAAAATCATCAGGAACTTGCCATGTTTCAGTAAGAAGAAAAATGTCAAGTTTGTTATCATTGATAAATTAATTGAGATAAGGGGCTTTATCCGAGATGGATCGATAGTTCAGAAGAGCAAAGTGACAATGTGAGGGTATTCAAATCAGACGATGAGGTAGTACATTGTTCGTCACCAGTGAGATAAATCAGAGAGCGGCAGATAGATTAGCCAGCGGTGGTAAGGTAGACTTGGACGATATCCTATAGTTAGACCAGATGCATGGAAGATCATCAGGCTTGAAGCAGTGGATACTCATCGGGGACTCGTGGTGAGTTATGTATATATATCGTGGATGACAGAGAATTCCTAGACTTCCAGCAGTAAAGGCGTTCAGATTTGTGCAAAGCACGGCTGGCTTAAGCAATTGCACAGTCTTTTCCTTCCTCATCCCTCTGCATCAAAGCAGCTCCCAGACCGACATCACACGCATCAACGTGAATGAAGAATGGAAGTGAAAACTGTGGAAATCTCAAGATGGGCACAGATGTCAATTTACTTTTGAGGAAATCCATAGCATTTTGACAGTCTTGGGTCCACAGAAAAAGTACACTGGCCCTCGTAAGAGCAAAAAGAGGTTCAGCATGTCGTGCATACACGTGAAAGAATCACTGATAGTAACTTGTCAGACCTAAGAACTGTCTCACCTGTCTGGGGTTTACTGGAGTAACAAAATGAACAACTGCCTTCACCTTTTCCTTATTGGGTAGGATGCTGTCCTTTGTGATCCGATACCCAAAGAAGGTAAGCTCCTTCCTACAGAACTGACACTTCTCCAACTTGATTGAGAGACCAGCAGACTTAAGCCTAGCCAGGACCTCCTCAGGGTCTATCAGGTTTTGTTCAAACGTGGTCGAGGCAACCACAATATCATCAAGGTAAACTGTGCACGACTTGTAGATAAGGCCTGCCAGAACCGTGTTCATAAGCCTCTGAAAAGTGGCTGGGGTGTTACAATGGCCGAAAGGAAGAACACGGAACTGATACAACCAACGGTGAGAAATAAAAGCAGTCTTAGGCCTTGATGATTCCTCCACAGCCACCTGCCAATAGCCCCTGGCTAGATCGATTGTGGACACAAAATTTCCTCTCGCTAGAAAATCAAGGGACTTGTCTATTCTTGGAAGTGGGTCTTTCACCGTAAAACGGTTCAGCCCTCGATAATCTACACAAAACCTTGGTTCACCGTAGTGTTGTCACGGTACAAAAATTCCAATAGTCGGTACCGACACCATGAAAATGTTACGGTTCTCGGTACCAATTTCGGTACCACAGCAAAATCTATTGGAACTATTTTACTATTTTATATAGCCTATTTTAAAAACATTAAATATGATTTAGAGTGTGTGTGTGTTTGTGTGTATATATAGGCTACCTCAAATAAATACATTTTGGAAAATGAAAAAAAAATGCTCAAACATCCATTGTGTACTGTTGAAAAAACCAGCATATGCTGGTAAGGTAGGTTTTGAAGCTGTATGCTGGTCAAATGCTGGTCCTAAACTGGTCCTACTGGTCCATGCTAGTCCTAAGATGGTCCTGGACCAGCATAAACCAGCTCAAACCAGCATACCAGCTTCAAAACCTACTTTACCAGCATATGCACGTTTTTTCAACAGGGGTAACAGTCGTGCGTGTTTATTTTAGCTATTCCGTCAGAGAAACAACACACTACAGCCTGTAAAACTATGAAATAAATATCGGTAAATAATGGTAACCTAAATAATAAGAAAGTTAAATATTATTTCAAAAAGCATTCGTTTTTTATTTCCACACAAAGACGCGTCATATAGCCAAAGTCCCGTTATTACTTTGATATAGCCGCTTTGCGCTTTGAGAGGGATGTGGGACACGAGCAAGATTTATCTTTAATAATATCTTCGTTATCTCCTGATGTTACAAACAACGTACACTTGTTGTAAAAGGTCTGAAGAGCGAGTTTTATCCTCCGCAGGGGCAAGCCATTCAGGCTATGTTTGATTTAGCGCTGCCAGAGAAAAAGAAAGTAAAAATCACTGGTGTGTGAAATGCGCTATACAAATAAACTTGACGTGCCTTAAAGTCTAATAACAAGCACAAACTGTGTTAAATAGAAACTGACGTGCAAGCAAAAAGGTTTTGTCCTACGGTGTTTTTTCTACTTTACCACAGTAAATAATGCGAATAGCCTATAATAGGCCTAAATGCGAACGAAAGAAACGTTTATAATCCGCTGCGTGAGTAAAGATTTGGGAAAAGAAACAGATGTTCGGTGGAATAACTAATGGAATATTGTTAAATTCTCTGCTAATCGGGTGACCAGATTGCGATTCGGAAAACAGAATACGAAGCTTAAATGTATGGACTCGCGTACCTCACTCATTCGGCATTAACCAAAATGTTTCCATGGCTGCGAAGTCACATTTAATTGCTAACCTATTATTTCTTCTGTAAACAAAGCTTTGTGCTTCACTCGTGTCATATTCACGTAAATAGCCTACTGCCACAGTCCTAACAGTGGGTACCGAATATACCCGGATTCTCGGTACTACCGGTACTACAGAAATGCGGGTATCGTCACATTTTCAAAATTTCAGTACCGACTTGGTACCGAAGTACCGGTAATTTTGACAACACTAGTTCACCGGAAAGCTTTTGAACGATAACAACTGGTGCAGCCCAATGCCCTGATGCTGGTTCCACAATACCTTCTGCTAGCATCATGTCGATTTGCCTGTCAATCAGTTCTTTTTTCGCAGGTGAGGTACGGTATGGAGCAAGATGGACAGGTCTGGCCTGACCTGTGTCAATTTTGTACTTAACTAGGCATGTATGGCCTAGATGTCCATCAAATAAATCAGAAAAAGATCTTAACAACTCAGCTAGCTTAATTTTTTCACTATCATTTATAGCAGCCTCGTCCACTTTTGTAGCCAAACTAGAAGAACTGGACGTTAAACCAAGTATACTGTGACTTGGTGACATCAAGTCAACTCCCTCCAGCTCTTCTGAGGCCTCTGGCACATCACCCAGAACAACCATTCTGGAAGGAACCTGAATCACGACAGAAGCTCTCATCATAAAATCCATGCCCAAGACGAGCGGCGCTGAAAGGTTTTCGATGACTGCAAAACGATGGTAAAAGTGCTGGCCCATGAAACCAAACTGTAGCCAAGCTAAACCCAAAGGACAACACAGTGCCCCATCTGCAAGGTATAAAGGAGATGCAGACCAAACTGTTGTCTTAAAAGTCCCCCCAGGAACCATTTTTGAAACATCCACTCGCACTGCTGAAATGGAAGCACCCGTATCCAGGGTAGCTTCAAGCACCTGGCCGTGAAAATTGACCTGAACAAGGAAAGGTGTGTTCCAGGAAGATGAAGATGTGACGTCTTCAACATGACCAAGAGCAAGCTGAGTGGACTTAGATGAGTCAGATAAGCGAGGCTCAATTACTGTCTCGGGGGAGGGTTGCCTCTCTGAAACGCCCCCCCCCCCGAAGTTTCCCGACCTGGGCCTAACTGAGGCACCCGCATCCGCAACCACTGTACGCGACAAGTTACTTTGACGTTCTGAACTTTGCATCTCCATAGTCTGTTTAGTGTGCCAACTGGGCGAACCTCCTGAGCATACATTTGGACTACTGGAGTCTACAAGATGGACAGTTATGGGAAGTAAACCCCGGCGTCAAACACTTGAAGCAATAAAGTTCTCTCGTGACAGGAACCGACTGCGGGACTTGGGGCGCATAAGAACCACACGGACCCAAGACTGCATGTAGCTCATGCACATGTAAAAGAAGGTCCATCATGGATGTTACTGCAGTACCATAGAGCGCTACCCTGTATTTCTCAACAGCATGCTTGCATATTAACTCGATTTGCTCCAGTTGAGGAGGCGGAGTTCTCAATTTTCGAAATTCACTCAGCATGTGGGCGACAAATGTAGGAAAAGGCTCGTCTGGCATCTGAACTCAGTCCAGGATACCTCTTATAATGTGCTCCTGATTATCAGACGGCAGAAAAACCTTCCTAAACAGATCGCAAAACTGGGCCCATGTGGAAACATGAGAACTCAGGAAACTACTTCTTTGGCTCTTTGGAGAGAAAACGGGGAAGCTCCAGTGACATCTGGGAATCAGTAAGATCTAACGAAGTCCTGTATATGTCGACAGACTGAAGCCAATCATCATTTCCTTCACTGTCAAATATTACAGGTTCAAGATGTGACTGATGGAGGACAGAGGCCATGACCCTGGACGTAGCAGACAAATCAGCCAAAACTGGTTGAGACACTGCAGGTGTACATACATGAGGCGCATTATGAAAAACTGACCTTGAATCACCCATCAGAGCCTGTCCTCGAACATATGGAGTAGAAGCGGCTAAAGTACAAGATTCCGGGCATGACACAATAGGAACTTTACCATCATCTGGACTCATGCAGTCAATCACACTCTTTTGCAGGTCCAACGAGTCACGGAGACAGCATTGCAGTACAGCGACCTCGTCCTGTAGGAACTGAACCTGAGACCGTAAGTCTCCATCCTCTCTCCGAGATGTAGTCTGTCTTGGTAAATAGTCAGAACATGTCAGTAAATCAAGTAGGTCACGATTTTCAGCCATCTTGTATAATCTATGACATAACAGCAAATTACAGAAATATTCTGAAATGTAAAACAAAATATTATATGCAGATGCAAAGTCTACAATGATTCAATCAGGAAATAAGCACAATACAGTACATCAAACCTGTTTGTCTGCTGAAGAAATAGTAATGTGCACCTGTACAGTCTCTGTTAAAACACTATAAACAATTTAACTCAGAGAAGATGCACAAAATACAATACAAACTTAGATAAAAACCAATAGCAGTTTTTTTCAGACAGTGTCAGGCCAGGCGAAGTGATGAAGAAGAAAAAAACGTGACATCGAACAGTAAAGTCTTGTGTAGTTGCCTCAAAAAAATGTCCAATCCGGCAAAAACAGAAAAAAATGTCCGTTTTTCAAAGAGAAAGAAGAAACAAATTCAAAATAATTATTCCAAGTGTTTTCTTTTTTCTTAAGTCTCTTCAAACAAAGTTCTGAATTCAAAGAACAATAAACTGTTCGTCCCGTTGAAAAATATGACCAACTAGACGAAACAAAACAACATAAATCTCACCTGCACTATTTGCAGCTCCAGTCTATCTCGTACGAGTCTTTAAAGAACAGCAGAAAATCCGCGAAACGCGGTCGCACGTCCATCAACTGAATTTCACGCGCTCTCCGTGGTTAGCAAGCTAACGTTAGTTGTCTTGCCTGGAAAACCCATCGAACCATGAACACGTCCATCAACATTCCGTAACCAGCAGGAGAGAATGAGACAACGTTGGTAGATAGAAACTGTTCGGGCGCCACTTTTTAACATAGAGTTGAAATGTTGTTGCCCAGAAAAACAAATGTGTTAAAGACAAACTTAAAGCTCGAGGAAATGATGCACGTGAGGCGAGAGCTGGCTTATTTTCCCTGGGTTTAATAAAATTACTTATACATCATCACACTTGTCCGCATACATGGGGATGAGTGAGAGAAAAGGATACAAAAAAACATTAGTCACAAATAGAAAAAGGAAAATAAAAGGGAAAAGAGTACAAAGTCGATAGAGCGGTTATCTCTTCTCCTGCTCACCGTTCGCATTCTCTTACAGACGCGTGCACACAATGCACATACGCAGTTCACATTCTACCTCAAATTATTGTAAATGCTTCTAAGTGACCGTTACAAGTTCCCTCTGTAAATGCAAGCTCGTCTCCACCAGAGTTGCCAACTGCTTTCAATTGAAAGTAGCTAAAACTGGTAGCTAAATGTCACTATATGACATCATAATGGCAAATTCATTGATCTATATAAATATGAATAGAAATCAGTGGGCAAAATAATAATCCAGATAAGGTTTGTCCAAGAAGTTTCTAGATTTGTCCCTAAACTTTTGAAAAATGTCTCAAAAGGGGAGGGGAAGTCACTGAATCTAGTGACAAAATCCCTAAATATGCAACACTGCTTTCCACAACTCAACTGAGGAACAGGCGGCATCAATTAGGCTCCTGCAAGAAGACAGGGAGGAACAGAAGAAAACAGGGAAAAACTACATTTCCCTTTTGACTCTCTCTCCCTTGCATTATCATCAACATACACAGCGAATTACACAGAAACACTTGTTACAACCAACAATAAATATAAAACGTATATAAAAATATATAAAGACCTTATGCCTTTTCGGGTGGTACTTAATAAACTGATAAACTTTATATCCGTAAATCAACTCTGATGAGCTATAATAAAGTGCTCTCACCTTCATTACTGCCGTATCCAGTATCACTCTGGAGGCTGTAAGCTGGATCACGAACAGTACTGATCTGTCCTTGAGTAACACATATTTAGCACAACCTCTGTTTTGTATTGTCCCTTTGTATTGACATTCCTTCACAAAGCAGTCCGGTGTGAAATGATTCACTCAGACATAAACGAATTTCGGTAGAGTTGAGGGAGCATTTTCTTCGAAAACAAAATTAATCCACCTCATCTTCATCAGCTCAGATTTAGGGAGTAAATGGAAAGAGCTATGTGGATTAATCCATCCAGCTACAGAACACCCTAAAACGCTTGGGAGACATTCTTTTCAGTGCAGCAATGGCAGACTGTACAACTCACTATGAACTCACTCAGGGCGGTTCTATGTTAAAATGGCAGTGTCTGTCAACATTTGTGGGTGGGGCCTGTGGCTAATGTGATGTCACATTGCCAGGGATCTGGAAATGGCTTGTTCTGAGACACTGGTTATGATTTATGGGGATTAAAAAAAGGGGTTAGTGTTAGGGTTATCATTATAGGGTGGTTGTGTACACACACTGCCAACACACATTTATAGCCAAACACCATGCAAAAGCGAATTTTGCATAATATGCCCCCTTTAAAGGGGTCATGAACTGAGAATTCAAAACTTTCTTGTTATTCCAAAAACAGCTTTTATTGAAACAAAGGCCAGACAATGACAGGATCTTAAAAGTGTAGAATTTGACATCATAGTGCTGCAAAAGATTGTCTTTGCAGAAGAAAATCAATGGCTACTTCTATCATCACGTCTTTGACCCTGCCCACTGGCACGTTAGTGAATAGTGACATGAGAAGGAGAAAATCCCATATGATGACCGGGCTAAAAATAACATTACCTTCCAAAGGATGTTAATGCTAGTGGGTTTTTTCAACTATGTGAAAGTCTCTGTAGAAAATTATTTGTTTGTATTCAGTACATTTCACGCTGGATAACTACTCATTTGAAACTGACCTATAATATCCTATGATATGAAATTTTATCTAAATATAAATGATCTCATAGATGTGGCTGTTTTGGTTCGCGGTTATAAATGCACCAGCTGCGGCAGTAAATGTGGTATATTGATATGACTTTGACATAGTCCTTTTTTATTTACTTGTTTTAAATGCATATTGCCCATCGTGCACCGTTTCCCTAAAGCCACCGTGGTGGCGGCGGGTCTTGGGCCCATCATCGCTGCTTGAAGCTATATTTGTTCTTATTATAGTTATCATTAGTTACTGTAATACTTGTTTTTACATTCTCGTTATAGTTGTTATAGTTACCATTATTGTTCTTATTATAGTTATCGTTAGTTACTATTATTAACAACTCGCTGTAGTTGTTGTTCCAGTAGATATTTTTATTTTTATAGTTACTGTTGGTATTTTCACTATAGTTATCGCTGCAGTTATCGTAATTGTTGTATTTATTGTTAGTTACCAGTATTGTTCTCATTAAAGTTAGAATTGTTGTTCTTGTTATAGTAATCAATATATAGTTATAGATGTCATTATAATTATTGTTATAGTGTAAGTGTGTAGTGTATAGTACGTCATGTAGAGCACAACTGTTGAGTTCCTCTTAAGACTTTTCTGAGGTTCTCCAGTAGTTTGGTGATGGACTATGGATGAACGTCTTCACATCGGTCATATTTATCGTGACTCTCATGTGTAAATTCTTTGCGTGTCTCCTTTAGGGTTTGATCGACACCAGTCTGACAGCGTCTGTGATTAATCTGATGGCCATTGCTCTGGAGCGACACCAGACCATCTTCACCATGCAGCTGCACAGTAAAATGACCAACCACAGGGTCGTGCTGCTCATCATCGGCATCTGGCTTATCGCCATAGTGATGGGTTTGGTACCCACTATGGGATGGAACTGTGTGTGCAACATTCAGAAGTGCTCCACCATGGCGCCGCTCTACAGCCGCAGTTACCTCTTGTTCTGGGCCATGTTGAACCTGCTGACCTTCACGGCCATGGCGGCCATCTACACGCACATCTTCATCTATGTTCTGCGCAAGAACCAACAGATGAGCCAGCACAGCTCTCAGGTCCAACACAAGGAGACGGTGATCAACCTCATAAAGACCATTGTCATGATATTGGGTAAGATGGATACTCGTTTCTGACTTATGACGTGTCCTAATTTTACGCAATGCATTTCTAACTATATATTTCTCTGTACAGTCTTTACTGGTAATTTACCGGTAAATTACCGGTAAGAGATCATGTGTGAACAGGACCTATTCAAAAATACTAGTAAATTGCCAGAGCCAAGTTGTAACATTACCAGTAAATTACTGGTAATGTGCTCTGTGTGAACACAGAATGAAGATTACCGGTAAGATCACATACAAAGTCAGGACGCGCTGATGTAAGAAGTCTGCTTTGGACCAACCAAAGTTTTTATGGAGATGATGTGATTACTCAGCACTGTTTACAGTGAGCTTTTTTAATAGTTCTTCTATTTAAACATGCCCTAAGATGATCATCTTTGACCGTTGTGCCACATCTCACAGCTTTTTCAGTTTGTCGCACTCGAGACCCAGCCTCCTTTTCCATTCATCAGCATTGCGGCTCTGCAGTTACTATTATGCATGGCTTGTGTTTTTAAGAGCAAAAACGTGTTCTGTTTGATCATTCGTTATGCCTGTCACTCAGATGTCAAAAAATGTTGTCATATTGAACTGAAACTAAAGCGCTTATCCTCATGCGGGCTAATGAAGACAGATGCGCAGTGTTTAAAGATCATTTCCGATGACTGACTTCACAGAATTTACTGGTATTTTGGTGCTATTGTGTGAATGGTCTCTTACTGGTAAAAAGCCAGAAAGTGTGAACAGCATATTTTTGTATTTACCAGTAAAGTCATTCTGGTAATTTTATAGTAATTTACCAGGATTGCTGTGTGAAAGAGGCTAATGTTCCTGACATTCAAGATATGGGGCAACAAATGCCCCTGTTTGAATTTTCCATCCAGAACAGCATGAGTGCAAATGTGATACTGTAATGAAGTCCACTGAAGTTGTTAGAACCCAGATGGAGTTTATTACATGAATCCGAACATAAATGAAATACAAAAGAAACAAAGTCTAGGCTTGGCTTTGCTAACATGGACTCACCAACAATGGTTACAGGGACAATACTAGACAAGGAACAAGGCAAGGAGCTTAAATACACAAGACTAATGATAAAACAAGGAACACCTGTGAACACAATCAAGATGAACCAATGAGAAAACGGAACAGTCAATCACCTTGTCACGAGATGAATGCAGATGAAGGCTGAATAACAATAAACCAAGTTTAATAATATAAGCAGGCGAGAATATATACACAGGAGTAAATGAGGGAATTAAACAGGAGCAGCTGGGCAAGGATTAACATAATCAGACACCATGGCAACTAATGAGAACATGACAGACAACAGAACAAACATGACATTAGCTCCCCCTCCAGAAGGCGCAACCACACGCCATAACAGAAAAAAGTTCACAAAGAAAGAGGGCAGAGGCTTTGGAGGAGGGCGAGGAGCTGGAGACGGACTGAATCCTGGGGACGTTGGCCACAGGCACCATGGTGGCGCTGAAGGTGGGAGGATCCAGGGTGGAGCCTTGACTGACGGGCTGGGCGGCAACCGGGAGTCGATCGGCGACGACAGAACCATGGTGAGTGGTGGAGGAACCGGCGGAACAGAGTGATTGATGGACCGTGGCGACATCGCAGAACTGGAAGATGGGAGTTGAGCCACTGACTCGCGGGAATGAGGTGATGACGTGGGGTGATGGTGTGGTAAGGGAGGCCGACGGGGAGGTTGGAGGAAGGGAGGAGTCCAGTGATGCCGAAGGGGTGCAGGGTGAGGACACAGCCCGAATCCCGGAAGTCCGTGGCTGCAGCTGGGCGTCGAATGCCGAAGGCCAACCTGGAGTGTTGAGCGATCCCAGCGGAGCTTCCGGGCAGATGGACCATGGAGCCGATGAAGGATCAAGGTTAATGCGATGGGCTGACAGGTCGAGGTGGAGGTGTGGGCCTGGAGGCCTGAGGTGCAGCCGGGGACTCGGCCTCTAGCCGAGCTGGTGGTAAAGAAGCTATGATTTGAAATACTAAGAAATGAAAAAGTAGGCTAAAAGGTAGCCACAATGTAACTACAATAGTGGACTTAAAACGCAGAAACAAATATACCAATAAAACGTCCTCATGTTTCAACTAAAGCAAACGATTAATAAAACACACTTGTAGCTGACTTCAGGTAGCTGCCAGTTTGAGCAGATTAATTAATCCCTGACATAGTATTAAAGCCCCTGAAATTTGTGATGGTCTGTTTGCCATCTGCCTTGAGTCATTTCCTGAGAGATTATCTTCTATCTTCTTCTTGTAGACCCCCTTTGCTTCTTTGATCCCTCTCTGAAGCTTATCTCTCAAAGCAGTGTACAGAGCTCTGTCACCTGACCTGAAGGCAGCATTATGGTCTTTGAGAAGTGTGCGGACCTGACTGTTCATCCAGGCCTTCTGGTTGGGGAAGAACCATATGCATTTGTCCACAATGACACTATCAAAACAGAACTTAATGTAGGATAGAGCTGTGTCTATGTATGTACCCAAGTCCTGATGTTGAAATAAGCCCCAATCAGTGTTTGCAAAACAGTCCTGTAGCTGATCAAGAGCATCCTTAGGCCAAGTTCTAACGGTCACCTTATGTGGTCTAGTCTTCTCCTGAGCTGGAATAAGGAGCAGAAAAAGGTGGTCTGACTGACCTAGATGAGAAAGAGGTGCAGCTCTGTACGCGTGTTTAATGTTGGTGTATACCTGGTCAAGTGTGTTTTCACCCCTAGTTTGGCACTTAACATGCTGGTATAATTTGGGAAGTACCGACTTAACGTTTACTTATAAGGTTTACTTATAATTGTAGTTATTATATAGATCTGGATCTGGTTATAGTTATCACTCTTGGTGTGAAGAGGACTTGAGTCTTGAAGGCCTCAGGTTGGAAAGATTGAAAACAATGCTGCCCAGTCAGTTTATATCTCCACATAAATTTAGACTCAGATTTTTATAGATCCAGAGCACTTCTGAAGACACTTTGTCAGTCGTTTCATCATGTTTTAGTTACACTCATATAAAAGAGCAAACAGACCTGCAGCGGTCTGAATGTGTTCAGTAAACTCCCCTTCTGGAGAATAACACACAGCAGCACAGTCGACATTCATAAACACGCTGAGGATCTGGGGGATGAAGGCCTGTTCGGGCTCGTCTAAGTGGACCTGCGTGCTTTCACTGTCTCAGCCTCATTTCTGCTCTGCTTTTCTCTCATCACTTCATCCTCCCAGAGGGAGAGAGAGGCAAGTACGTGCATGTCCTAACAAATGACCATCCGTCACGCCCGCTCGCGCTCACTCACATACAGGGAATGTTGACACACACATTCTGCCCAACTTCCTGGGAACTCAAGCTATGTGAAGTCTTGGAAGTATCCCATAAATTAATCCCATAAATTATTACATTAATTTTCCTGTTATCACTGTGAAGCTGCTTTGAAACAATCTGTATTGTGAAAAGTGCTATATAAATGAAGATAACTTGTTTTTAGAAGTTTTTAGTTTCACTTTAACAACACTCCTCTGACTTTCTCTTGTCAAGTCAGCTTTATTTATACAGCACTTTATTCAATGGAGATTGTTTCAAAGCAGCTTCACAGTAATAAACAGGAAAATCAATGACGTAGAATCACTGATGCAAACTTAAATATGAGTGTCAGGGATCAACTATGGATACCTTCTAAAGTTCTTTAAAGAATGATTGGAGGATGTTAAATGCCAGTTTTTCTTTTTATTTGGTTTTCTCCCAAGCCAGTAAAGTTCAGGATGCTCACAGGTGTGAAAACATGAAAAAGTTCCAAAGCCCCATCCACACTCCCACCACAGAGGGTGAGCAAGCTCTGGATGATTTTTTTTTTTAAAGAGAACTGTATGGAAGAGGATGATTCTCTGCCCCCACTGGTTCCGTCCAACAAAACTCCTCCTGTGTCTCTGCTGGTTCCGTCCAGCAAAAGTCCTCCTGTGATTCCATTGTTCCCTCCCAGCCTCCCTCTCCCGCCTCCTCTTCAGACTTCATCCAGTTTCTCTGCCCAGTCGCTGCTGTCTCCCGTCGGCCCCTTGGTTCCTCTTCCACCAGCCCTCTGTGGTGTGGATCCATCTCGGGCTCACCTTCTACCTCTGATCCAGTCGCTCCACCTTGGCTCGTCATCCAGAATCCTCCACCCTGGCTCTCCCCCCCTCAGCTCCACCTGGGACCATCGGCAATTCGGCTACACCGGGCTCCCCCAAACCTCCGGCTCCACCTCGGTCGGATGTCACCACGCCTTGGCCACGGACTTGCAAGCCGTCTGCTGTGTGCTCTCTCTCCACCCCTACGGCTCAGTCTGGCTCCACCCTCCCCCTGGCTCCGCCTCAGCCCTCAGTCGCTCCGGTTCCACCTCAGACATCTGGTACTCCTGATCCACCTCGGGGATCGTCGATACGCTTCCGTCATGGCCACCGACAAAGCCTGCGGTATCGTGCCTGGTCAACGGCCCTCTGTCTGCACTCTGGGCTCCTTCTCCACCAGCTCTGTCTCCATCTCTCATCTCCATGGCCTTGTTGAGGAGTTTTACACCATGGCTTCTCCCTCCCCCGACTTCGCCTTGGGGTATCATTTTGGCTGGACTCTGGATTTCCACCAGACTTATGGTGTATTCCAAATTACAAGTTCCAGCACATATTCCAAGTTACACTGGTTAAAAACTCCAAGAATGATCACAGGGGCATCAGGGTAACAGAGCTGCAGTTCGTGAACCTGGTCAGCAATTAGACTAGCCGCCTGCGATGGTTTGCCGTTGGGTGGTACATATACTACAAACAGCAAGATGCAACCAAATTCTCTTGGCAAGTAAAAAGTTCTTAAAGTCATGCCAAGGATTTCTACATTAAAATCACAAATCTCGCATTTAACTGAGTGCGCCCGGCATCACTTTTCGTTTATATACACACATGTCCCACCTTCTCTGGTTTTCCCTGAATCCTTACCCCTGTCCGCTCAGATTAAAGTGAAACCAGGTAGCTCAAAAAGAGAGTCTGGCATTGAGGGTTGTAGCCAGCTTTTCGTAAAGCATAATGACGATGCCTCACGAAATTCGTTACAGTACCTTGTATTTGATCTTTATAGTATCCACTTTGTTGTGAGCGCAGGTTACCGAAGGTGATGGAGGGCAACGGCGGCCGACTGAATCTCTGATGCAGACGAGTTTGTATGTCGCCTCTCTTTTCTTGTGTTTCAGTTTGACCACCTCCTGTGGTGTAATTGTACTCTCCTCCAGTTTTAAACGCTCAATACATTAAACAATAAAACAAAAACAATGGACGAACCATACTGAAAACACAGTGCACAGCTGAGCAGCGCACCGGAAGAGGAAGTAATTTCTTGGATGCTCTTCACCTTCCTCCAGAACCCCCGCCCTCCCCCTCATTTGGACTCTTACAGCGCAAGAACGCGTATGAGAATTTATACACATGGGTACAACCATTTCTCAAAAATAATATAATATGGAGGAGTACTAATAATAAAGCAACACAATTTCCTTCAATACACCAATATAAATTGCACAATACAGCATTAATTTCTGCAGTAATTATAGAAAGTCAAGAGCAATAACTTGAGTATTCTAAATAAAGACATTTGTGTATATTTAAGTCCGTTTGCATAAAACACGCCCAATCCATCTCTATATCAGGGCTTTCTGCACAAACCTTTCCTTTATGCATTTTGTCGCTCTCTACAAACATGCAACATTTCCAAACGATTGTCCTAAAATCCTAAACATTTATTTTACACGTCACTGTGTGTTTCTGATTATGTGTTCAACGCTCTTGTGCTCTCTCTGGCAGGTTGTTTCGTGGTGTGTTGGACGCCGGGTCTGGTTCTGCTTCTGCTGGACAGCTTCTGTGAATCCTGTGACGTCCTGACATACGACCAGTTTTTCCTGCTGCTGGCCGAGTGCAACTCCTTCATAAATCCCATCATCTACTCCTACCGCGACAAGGACATGCGCGACACCTTCAAACGCATCCTCTGCTACCCGTGCCGGACGTCCCAGCAGACGGGTGAGCACTCGGGCATCCGCTTCAACACCCTCAAGCAAGAGGTACTTCTACCAAGAGGTAAATCTTTTTTTGTTGTTTTCTTGTACAAATATTTAAACAATCTTAAATCAGCATACATTTACTGGAGAAGCAAAATTACTTAGGATATTAAAGGGGGGTGTAGTGCTATTTCATGCATTCTGACTTATTTACACTGTTAAATAGTTACATTCTCATGCTAAACATGGCCAAAGTTTCAAAATACGAGTTGGATGTATGACGGAGTATTTCTGTGCCAAATATACTACTTCCAGTTGTGGACATGTTTCGCCAATTTTTTTTTTAGTATGGTCCTTTATCACGTAATAAAGCGCGGAATTCCTTGTATAGGCACTTCTCCCTGATAAGTGTGCACACACACATCACCCAGAGCAAGAGCACGCCCATCAACACGCTTCGTTCGGGATATGGAAGCCGAGAGATTTTTCAACAGTGGCTGTGTC
This sequence comes from Megalobrama amblycephala, assembly GCF_018812025.1. Taxonomy (NCBI): domain Eukaryota; kingdom Metazoa; phylum Chordata; class Actinopteri; order Cypriniformes; family Xenocyprididae; genus Megalobrama; species Megalobrama amblycephala. The sequence goes on along the minus strand of NC_063050.1, from coordinate 5,593,085 downwards.
CCAATTCAGGGGCTGCACCCTTCGAAGGCCACATTTGAAGGCTGCATACATCATCGAGGCAGTCTCATTTAAGAAAAATAACCATTAGATTGCAAAGTAAGAAAGAAATAACAGTATTTTACACCTCACAATGAATATCAGTCAATTTGATTACAGTTACTTTTCTTAAATATGACATCCTTGCCTTCAAATGTATTCAGCCTTCAAATGAGACCTCCGGAGGATGCAGCCTCTGAAATGAGATGCAGCTCCTGTCACCAAAGGAGTGTGTTTTTGGTTGTGAGGGAAAGATTACCTTTTTCAGCTTCCTAAAGAACCCAGCATTAAGGGAACAGTGAATGAAGTTTGTTTTTCCAGGGCAGCAATGGAGTTGTGCACATATGCTTGTTTGTTCCTGGGATTTCAGTGATGCTTTGTAAACAAGTCCCAGTTCGTCGCTGGATTTGCAGATCGTGGGCAGTGAGTAAAGCTGCATCAGATGCTGTGCTTTGTTGGCAATCGGCGCGCAAGTGCATATAATGTAAACAACACAAACGTTTTTGTTCCCTTTTTATTTATAATGATGTCGCAGCTAGCAGACGATCTCTTTGCAAAAGCTGCGCACGCTCGTGACTCTTTAGCTCTGCCCACGGCACGCCTCCAGGAGCTCGGCTTTTTTCGGAGAGACTCGGTACAGCGTATCTATCTTTTATAAATGTGATAAAACTAAAGACTTTTCAGAGATATGAAGGATGCAATATTACTCCATATGTACTCAAGACCCTTTTAAGTCTTGTTTTCAGAAAAACTGATTAAAATGACGTGAGTTTGTACTTAAAATAAGAAATATTTATGGAAGCTTGTTTATGCCATAGAATTTAAAAATGTAAAATAATGACTTTTTTTCTTGTAATTGCTAGAAAAAAAAATCTGAACTGTGAGATATAAACTCAATTGCAAGAAAGTCAGAATTGCAAGATAAAAAATCACAATTGCTAGAAAAACTGCAACTGTGAGAAAAAAGTTGCAGTTACCTTTTGAACCAATGGGGTTCATTCTCATGTTACGCAGCACATTTGAGCTTTTTCAAGAACCAATGAGGTTCATTCGTGTTACGCAGCACGTTAACCGAGAGCTTAGTTAGTTAGCAGGCTAGCAGATTTGCCCTTTGTTTACATCATAGCAACTACATAAAATTTATAATTGGAACTGTTAATAGAGAATACAACTACAAATAATAAAACATACTTACAAGTTGTGATCCATAAAAACAGATTGACCTGACAAAATGGAACGGCTCCATCTTTCAGGAGAAGCTTTTGTGTGTAGCCTGCATTGTGCTCTCTTACATTCTGGAAGCTGTTCTCCGTAAAATGTGCAGTGCACAGACAAACGCTGGGGTTATAATGGAACAGTGTTTAAAATTAATTTTAACCACTCTAAGTTCATCCTCCTTGGGACAGAGTTCTCTAGCGCAGCTCAACCAGGCCTCGTCCCCTTTTTTGTGAATTCTGTGGGCGGGGATTATTTAAATGAGTAACATTGTGACTTCACAAGATCTGGGAAAAAGCGCTGTTGTCCAAACTGTTCGTTGTAGTTCTTGGAAAGTGGATTCTGTTAAATAAAATATCTCCCTTTGGAGTGAACTTTGAGTGTCATAACTTTGCAGATGTTGTTTGTGCTCTAACAGCAACATTACACACTAACTAAAGTTGAAAAAGTGAAAAACCATAACAGGACCCCCTGGATCTTCCCCCATCTTTTTGATTGATTGATTGATTGATTGATTCTCTCTGATCTGTGACTATAAGCACTTCTTCTCTCATGGGTCTTCCTGGGTGAGTTCATCTTACAGTTATTTGCAGCCCAGTGTTTTGTCGGCTCTCTGTGTCTCAGGCTCGCAGGGCTCGTGATGGAGGCGATGAACAGGCTAACGGAGGACAGGTGGTGCTGAAGGACGGAGAGAAGATGCTGGACTCCTCTGAGAGCTGAGGAACGAGAAGGATCTGTCTGTCTGTCTGTTGATGAAATATTTTATTTATTCTATAAGAAAACAATTATAGAAATATTTTGAATACTATAAAAGCCAGATGTGTTTTAAAGGCCTCATGGCCTACATGAAATTATTATTACATAGGTCAGATGTGTCTGAGAAAGTCTTGTGGCCCAATGAGCAGTTTTTTGCTAGGTCAGGGGTTTTCCAGTAAACAACAGATGGCTTTGAAAGACCAAGTCCATTATTAAGGGGTGTGAAATACATATGTCACTTGGAGGATTCTTGTCTCTGGGAAAGACAGTCAAGTCACCTTTAATCATATAGCGTTTTTTTTACCATGCAAATTGTTTCAAAGCAGCTTTACAGAAATAGCAGGATCATATTTAGAACTCTAGAAAAAAATAAAAATAAAGTCCTACACCTTCCCTATTCAACTTAAAAATGGAACGCGGCGCCAGTTCCATTTTTTTCCATAAGTTGAATAGGGAAGGCGTAAGACATACAGTGTAAGCTTTTTGAAGAATACGGAAAGCAGAAGAACATGCAAGCCGATCATTTGTTTATAAAGCATATACAGTTGTATTTTTTTTTTCAAAAATGACCTATGGTTTAGCTAGATTAGACTCTTATTCCTCGTCTGGTATCGTTTAAAGCTCTTTGAAGCTGCACTGAAACTGTAATTTGGACCTTCAACCGTTTGGTGCCCATTGAAGTCCACTATAAGGAGAATAATCCTGGAATGTTTTCATCAAAAACCTTAATTTCTTTTCGACTGAAGAAAGAAAGACATGAACATCTTGGATGACATGGGGGTGAGTAAATTATCAGGAAAAGTTGATCTAAAAGTGGACTAATCCTTTAAAATAGCATGGGGAAACTGCTGTTGTCAATCAGATGAGACTTCTGAAATTAAGAGACAATTAAAAGAGATTATTGTAGAATTTATAAAGGATACATTTGATTAATGCAGATCTCTGAGTGTTTAATTTCCAGATGACACCAGATGACTTCTGGGGCAGATGCCTTGACCTACCAAACGACAGAAACTGGACTGTGTAACAAGTGAAGGACATGTCTGCAGAGAGAAGAAGAGGCATTGGTTGATGGGCCTTCATCGCCCCTGAAAGAGGAAGTTGAAAACTTCTGAGGGGCTGATATGGACAAAGACTGAGTCAATGCAGAAATGACTGAGAAAACATGTTGTCATTATAAAAAAAAGCTTCCTCCACAGCTTGATCAAAAGTCAGACTGAACAGAGGCAGAGGCAACAGCATCCAGAGTCAAACCACTGTCACACCATGACTCCAAAGCCACTATTAGATCGGAAGTCTCGCACATTCACAGATTACACAGTTTACATGGAGATGACAACAGTATCGTTTTCAAAAACTTGCACTTTGAAACCTGTTTTCAAAAGTTTGCCTTTTCAGGCCACCAAAACACCGTTGTCATATAAATGTATGGCCATAAAATCTTTCCGTTTTTAGTTGAAAACTGTGTCGTGTAAACAGCTTACAAATGTCATCTAGTGAAAAGGTTTGGTACTGCGCACAAAAAAAAAAACGTACTGAAAAGTTTTGGAGATATCAACTTCAAAATTGGCACAGAACTTGTTCAGATATTTACCTTTTAAGTTTTAGAGTTGAACATGTTTTGTAAAATACATATTTTACATTTTCTTAAAGGGACAGTTCACCCAAAAATGAAAATTATTCCATGATTTACTCACCCTCAAGCCATCCTATGTGTATATGACTATCTTCTGTCAGATGAACACAATCAGAGATATATTTAAAAATATCCTTAGTCCTCCAAGGTTTATAATGGTTCTGAAATCCATTAAAAAATTAATCAATACGTCTCCAGGGGGTTAATAAAGGCCTTCTGAAGAGAATTGAAACATAGTACACACTGCCATGACGTTCTACACTACGCCACAAACTTTGAAAATAAAAAGTTGTTAAACTGGCACTTCAGTAATAGAGTTGAAGAGCTAGTGTTTTTGATTTTGGGTCTGTAGTTGCTTTTGAAAGGCTATCTATATGGGTCAAATTGACCCACGAAGAGTAATAACGTATACAATTTCTGTATGCACATTTCACAACACATCAGCATGTTGAAACTTTGCATGCATATTCATGACCCTAAATGAGAAAATGTCACAAAATTTCAAGACAAAAAAAAAAAAAAAAAAAAAAAGTTTAACCGGCATTTCAGTTAACTCAAAAATAGAAACGGGTCAAACTGACCCACAAACCTTATATAAGGGTTAAAAGAGCAGCTTGTGAGCAACAAAAAAGAGCAAAAATAAAAATATCTATTATATATTGAAAAACTTTGAGTTTACAACAGCAGTGTTTAACACAACCACATGCCAAATGACATCGGCCAGCTGTATTATTAGTTGTGTTACTATTGTGGTATTCACACCTTGATATTTAGGATGGATAATTGAACATAAAAATAAGGCCATATTGATGTCAGTTATTAGGCGAAACACTTCAACTTTAGATTGATGGACAAATGAGATAAAAGGACATATGATTACACCAGCAACACTTTTTACTATTTTAATTTTAGATGCACATGGTTTTGACCATTGCACAAAGGGGGGAAGTGGTTAGAAAAATACAACCAAAGTTGATGGTAGATGAGTTTTTTGAGCCGAATGCAACACAAACAATGCGAAACAAAAGGTGTGTACGTAGATCTGGTTGGTCAATGTGTCTGTGAGGAGATCTATCCAATGGACTGGATGAACTGGACGAGACTGAAGAAAACCCCTTTAGAGAAGGGGTGCCTTTTATTTTTGCTCTTTATTTTCAAATTTATTGTATTTTGATAGTAAGGGAGTCAGTATGCTCATTGTATTTTTCATTTCTTCTAAAATTAGTTAGCATGATTAGAATTGGGGTAGTGTAGGAAGAAAGTTAGAGGGTGTTATGTTTGTTATTTTGGCATATACCCCGTCATTTATTATGTCCTTATATTCATCAAGAATTTGCTCAAATTAAGATATGTGAAAGTAAGGTGACGAAGAGGGTCAGAAGCAGGTCATTGCCCATGTTATGAGGTAATGCAGATTTAAGGGGATGATAAGAAAGATGTTTGATTATTATTTTTTTTATTTGCATGATAAATATAATTTACTGCCTGAGTCTATTTTGGTTAGTAGATACGATAAAAGTGTAAGAATGGCCCTGGCCAGAGATGAATTCAGATGTCCTGCAGGCGTCTTGCCTTTGTTGCTTTGTTCAATAAAGTCTTATTTTGACTTCTGGAACTCTGCCTCTTCATCTTCATTTGCAAGAAAGAGATGACTTTTCTCCACTACATGAAGTTGTGTGAACAAAACATGATATCCGTGTACATCCGAGCACATGTGCACTTTAGTCAGAGCGGGAATAAAGCGATTAAGGTGTTTACATGCCTGTTTATTGCGATTAAAACTGCCGTACACCACCTAGTTTAATGCGATTATGCTTACTATGATTATGAGCTTAATCGCATTACTTTAACCAAAGTATTGCGTTTACATGAGGTGAAGTCGCAATATTGCCAAAATCCCATTATAATCGTATTATGAGGGTGCATGTAAATGCACTCAATGTGTTATATATCATATTAAAAACGTGTTAATTTATGTTAGAAACATGTTAAATAATGCTAACAACGTACTAAATCATGTTAGAATCATGTAAGCAACATCTTAAAACATGCCAGCAATGTGGTCAATCAAACTAGAAACATATTATCAACAAATTAAAACACCTTAGCAAGATTATCTCTCTGTTTTTTTTTTCTGATGAACTGTATTGCCTTCAAACTTTAAGCTTGCGGTACTTTGACGTCATGCACCGATCGGTCTGTGCAGCGTTGCTATCCTCCTGCCGTCGCCTAGCAACAGTCTCTTTGGAGACAGAGATGCTCTTCTCCTGTTGCCGAGCGACAGCGTAGCCAAAGGCAGCGTGGACCCCTTCTTCTTCCTCTTCTTCTTCTGCAGAGAGATCGCCCTCTGGAGTCCCGCCCAGGACATGACAGATCTCACGTCAGCTCCGGATCCGAACAGATGAGTCTTTGAGGAGGATCCCAAAGTCTAAAAACTGATTAGTCAGCTACAAAAATGAACTCCGAGAGGAGCATTTAGCTAAATATATGCACTATAGGCTATTGCATATTCATGGAACATGTGCTTCAGTATTTAAAATATTAACTATTATGTTGACTGTATATTTTTCTACCTACTGTTAATGATAGTTATATATCCTTGAAATGTTTTAATTACATTTAATTTTTAATAATATAAATGCATTTGTATAATGTTTAATTTTTTTACATAGAATGTGAGCAGCTTACAAACAGCCTTCATATGTTATGTAGGAGCCATTTTAATGCAATTAATTGTCCATTGGGTGGCGCTCTGGCATGGTATATTAAGGGCACCTGGGTAATGAGACAATGAGACAAATACTTTCTCACTCCTGTTATCAATACCAGCGGCTTAGTGGAAAGCTGTAACATGTTAAATAATTCAGATAATGTAAATGATAACATCAATGAATCGACTGTAATCTACCTCATCAGTGGCTCATACCGCAGTAAAAAGCGTTTAGCATTCAGTCAATTCACACTGTGTTTCTTCTCTCAAATAATTTAGACTCAGATCAATATTTATGTCCATATATTTATTTATTCAATAACTAGCCGTGTCATCATCACTGATAACCCCTTCAGGAGGATAACGATCTCTTGTCAGGGTTTGTTTTGTGGTAATAATGACGTGAAGTCTCCGTTTCCCAGAATGACCAAGAAATCTGTCTTTGACTGACAATAAATGCGCTGAGATCAGTGAAAGCGCTGGCGTGAGCTGCTGTGTTTCAGTGAGAGCTGACCTCAGATCAGTTCAGACTCTGGATGTGGGTCAGGGTTTGCGTGAGAGAAACACTCATCATGAAGTGTCTCTTGTGAATGACTCTGTCTCTCTCTGATCCTGTGTCAGACTCGTGCAGATCATCTCACAGTCAAAGTCCGTTCATTCTCGCCTCTTTGGCTATGTTCACAATGTCAGTCCTATCCTATTGGAATATGATCCAAAATTATTGACGTCCACATTGTGTATCGCAACTGTTCAGATCCGATTTGTGAAAAATCGGATTTGGACTGACAGTCTGAACGTGGCCTGAGTGTGAAATCAGACAGATGTGTGTCTCTTCTCTGATTGGTTGCAGGGGGCCCATCTGGCCGTGATTGATTCGCTGATGTCGCTGAGCACCATGGAAACGGTGGGTCGGGTCAAGATGTCGAAGGGACGGATCAGTTCAGGCCCGGCAGGAGCTGGGAGAACGCTCTTCTGGATCAACAAGGTTCCTCCATCTAGAACCCTAAAGCGAGAGCCCAATCTAGATCTCAGCAGAAGCACCAGGCCACAAACACACTGCAAAGTCAGAAGTGGAGTGAATCCGTATTTAACTGCAGTGTGAACACGGCAAATAGGATCTGAATAGATGCGTTCGTGTTTATAGAGCAGAAAGATAAAAATACTGAATAAATTTGTTTAAAAAAATTGGATAACTGCAGTTGCAGTTTTATACGAAATTCCAACTTTGCACAACTTTGGATGGAAACATAGCTATAGACAAACTTATTGCTTCTGTAGACATAGTGAAATCAGCTTTTAAACAAATCGAAATAATCAAATCAAGTTCATCTCTAGATGTGTTGATGTTGCAGTGATTGTCAGAAACCAATCCAGTGACATCAAATCACGGCTTGATTTCTCGTGCAGGTGAATCAGACATTGCGGGAAAGCACTAATGTTGAAGATAATCCAAAATCAAACCCCTACACACACACACACACACACACACACACACATTTTAAAAGCTTCAAAGTTAAAAATATTCTCCTCCTCATTTGTCAGTCATGTCACCTGCATCCAATCAGCTGCATCCTCAGGGGCTCGTTTGGCCCCGCCCTCCCCCAGTACAGGTGAGTTTGCGCGCACAGAGAGGCATCAGTGAAGCGAGTGCACGCCTGATTAGGACATGAGATTCGACCCGAGTGGACCAGATTGAGTGGATCATAACCAGCGGGGCGTGAGGAAACGGTGAGTGTTGTGTAGTTTTACTCTGAATGACTGTTTTAAGTTTAGCTTACTTCTTGAGTTTTGTCTGCAGTTGATAGTGCTTCAGTTTCAAAAAAAATTAAAAGTAAAAAAAATAATAAAATATGTGAATTTATGAGCAACAAATGAGTGCATATTTAATTAGATAACCTCATCTGCATATCTAACATTTCAGAAAACGTAAAAACAAACAGTTGTCTTTAAAGGGGACCTATAATGCTCCTTTCACAAGATGTAATATAATCTCTGGCAGGGCTCTGAACCGGATCAAGGAACGAAAATGAAAACTGGAAACGACCAAAATTTTGTTCTATGCAAAACTACCATAACTGAGTGTTTAAGCAGCAAAAAAAAGTTTAGCAAAAAAAGAGATCAGTTTAAAATGAGTTTGAGTTGTTAAATACTCATAGTTTTATTGAGACATCAAGAATCAGCATTTAAATCTCAACAATGGTGACAATCAAAAGTGCCCTACTGCAATGCATGCTGGGTACCAGAATACTACAAAACACCCAGCATGCATTGCAGCATGGCACTTTTGATTGTCACCATTGTTGTCATCATATATTAATTTTTAGTGCTCATGACTGATAAAATCTTCTGATTGCTGCAGGAACTCATGATGATGTAAGACAGGGTTTATAATGTAAATATATTAATAGCACAACACAATTGTTAGATTCAAATGACATCAGGCCATTTCATGATGACCACAAAACAATCAACAGACAATCATCATCATCATCATCATCATCATCATCATCATCATCAGATGTTGTTTTGCTTCAGCTTTCTTTACTACTGCAAATGTGTTTAACAAACACACTGTCACAGCAGACAGTAAAGACAAATGAGTATAATAAGAGTGAAGAGCCCAGCTAGTGGAAACAGTAATCACTGTTACGGTGACTTCATAATGAAACACATTAGAGTTAAATCGCTGTTAATTCTCAATAACAACCTTTGTAGATTTCTAACATAAATAAAATCAGTCTGGTTAGTAATAAGTGAAGCTGGTGATGCTGTTTGTGGAGTAGTTTAATCAGATCTTCAGAGATTTCATGTCTTTTATCTTCAGTTGATTTCATCTAAGGCTGTGGCTGAAGTCAGTTGTAGTTCTTGTGTTTCTGCTCGTCTCTTTTTCTGTTCTCTTCTTTCCTTCAGTGATTCTTACAGTGGCCGAGAGAGCTCAACGCACTGCAAATGAAGAAAACACATGCAGATAGAAAAACACCAGCAAATAAAGAAAACATCTTCATCAGTTTGACAACAAATCCGCTGCAAAAGGTCACAACACATGCAAATACAGAAACGCGCTGCAAATAGGCCTCCTCACTATCCACATACGATAAACCAAACTCACCTTTCAGGTTCACACCACTGAAGAGTAAACATTTTCGTTGTGGTCTGTGCCCCTCCCGGCCTCAGGACAAATGATTTGTGGGGTATTATTTTGCATAAAAAATATTATTAATAATAAATAATATATTTTTTAATAATTTACTTGATTTTATGTCTCAAATCCCAGTCATTTATTCACTGCAGAAAGTGAAACTAAAAACTCAGCGATGAGAGCTCTACTTCAACATGTTCTGATAACACGATTGAACCTTAATTTATCTCTTAATATTTCTCTTGTGGCCCGTACATAGTTTTTTTTTTATATAAATGAGTAGTTAGCTAATCTTATCACAGCGCGTCGGTTATGTGTGATGCGCTATAAATTATTGCGGGGCAAATTAAAATATAAATTGAATTCTAAAAGTAGCCCAATCATCATCATCATCATTATCATCTTCATCATCGTCATCATTCAGATCATCGCAGAAGGGGCTTGAGGTCACCGGGCCTGGTATGTGCTATTTGCAGCGTGTTTCTGTATTTGCACATGTTATGAACTTTTGCAGCGCATGTGTTGTCAAACTGATGAAGATGTTTTCTTTATTTGCTGGTGTTTTTTCTATTTGCGTGTGTTTTCTTCATTTGCAGCGCATTGAGCTCTCTCGGCCACCATAGATTCTGCTTGATAACGGGCTTATTAAGGCTGAGATGACTCTATATTTAATATACACAGATTTTGTGGCTCAGATAAGGGCCAGTTTAGGTTTATTTCTTTGCTCTTGGCTGACATGTGGCATTGCTGTGGCCTGCTTGTGGCTCAGATCTGGCAAACCGAAGCGGCCCACACAAGGACCGTAACTCATTGCAGCATGTGGGCCAGATCATCATGCCACATGTGCCAGATGTTGGCCGAATCTGGGCTGACACAGTGTTGCTATCTGGGTTGGTGATTAAAAACCTGAATAATATTCACTCCTTGTATTTTTCCTTTGTTGCAGTAGATCCGATTCTTCAGACTGAAGGTTCACAGCTCCATGCCTCCATGAATGACCTCTGACACTCGAAGGCCCCTCCCCTTCACTCCCATCTATCAGATCTCATCCAATCACCCGCTCTTGCTGTCTTCCACGGCCCAATCGCTGTCCGCCACGATGGTTTGCTACTACAACGAGTCTATAACTTTCTTCTACAATCTCAGCAAGAAGAACATCAGTGACACGTGGCGGACGAAAGACGTTGTGGTGGTTTCCATGGGACTGCTCGTTTGTTTTTTTGCAATCTTCGCCAACATCCTGGTCATGATGCCCATCTTCATGGACCGCAGGTTTCATTACCCCATATACTATCTGCTGGGAAACCTGGCAGCCGCGGATCTGTTCTCCGGCATCTCCTACTTGTACCTGATGTTCCACACTGGTCCCTGGACCATCAAGCTCTCCATATATCAGTGGTTTGTCCGACAGGTAAGGCTGTGGTTTGGGAGTGTCTGGGATTGGTGTTTAATGAGTAATGTTGGTGCTGAATAGAGTAACCATGACTGGTTTAGCAATAGAAACCGAACAGAGATTCAGGTGTTTGACACACCAATGAAGCTGTGTTGGAGTAAGCGTTTATATTTGTTGAATATTCCCGAGGTAAGTACATCTGAAATCAATGTGGTTGAGCAACAGGACATGCTGTGCTTCCCATTTCCTGTAAGGAATTCTGGGAGAAGACCTGCTGTCTTAGTTGAGAATCATGTAGAAATGGAAATTCATTGGATAAAAACTATTTAAAAAAATACACACAGAAACTCACTCACACACACAGAAAGTCTTCATTACAAACCACCAAAATAAAAGTGTGGTTTACTTGAGGAAATTATGACATAAATATATTACTCTTTATAATAAAATTGTAACTTGTATAAAAACTAAGTTTTATAAATTTTGATAAAAGATAAAATTTTTAGATTTTATTACATTTTGAAAAAATGGTTGAAATTGTTAACCCTCTTATGGTTCTAGTTTTCTGTTGACACTCAATGTGTTTGGGGTCAATATGACCTCAAACATTTATAGAGTGATTGTACAAAAAACAAAAAACCTCAACAACACCATTAGCATGCATATGAAATATTACATTTGTATGGAAAAAAAATTCAATTCACATTTATTTGTATAGCACTTTTCATGATACATATCATTTCAAAGCAGCTTTACAGAGAATGCATGTCAACATTGCAATTTAAGAATGTAGTTAGCAAATAATGTAATAATTTAGGCAGTTTAATTTACAATCACTGTTAGCAGTTTAATTGAAGGTAGAAACAATGAGCTCCTGGAAACATTAACAATAATTAGGATATATAGAAATTGGGCAGTGTGCATGTTGATCCAGATGATTGCGTCTTCTGAAGTCCTCGCAGGAGTTGGCGCCGTCTCTTCATAGGTGTTGGTCATCTGAGGTCTTCTTAAGAGGCTGGATCCAAACTGAAGCTGATGTACTCTCTAGTCACTCTCTAAATTCTTTGTGTCTTCTTTAGGGTTTGATTGTCACCAGTCTGACAGCATCTGTGATTAATCTGATGGCCATCGCTCTGGAGCGACACCAGACCATCTTCAACATGCAGCCGCACAGTAAAGTGACCAACCACAGGGTCGTGCTGCTCATCATCGGCATCTGGCTCATCGCCATAGTGATGGGTCTGGTGCCCACTATGGGATGGCACTGCGTGTGCAACATTCAGAAGTGCTCCACCATGGCGCCGCTCTACAGCCGCAGTTACCTTGTGTTCTGGGCCGTGTTGAACCTGCTGACCTTCACGGTCATGGTGGCCGTCTACACACACATCTTCATCTATGTTCTGCGCAAGAACCACCGGATGAGCCAGCACAGCTCTCAGGTCAAACACAAGGAGACTGTGGTCAACCTCATGAAGACTGTCGTCATGATATTGGGTAAGATGGATACTCCTAATGTGACGCAGCGCTCTGGAGATGAAGATGACGCTGAGCTTCCCACTTCTGCAGTGTTTGCTTTTGCAGATTCAGAGTTAGCAGCCATGCTTGCCCGTGTCGCTGCATGCTCGGACTCACTCTGAGAAATCATGACTGGATGATTGGTTTCTGGGGGATCAGTGCGATGCTGAAATCGCCTTGCCCCACCCCTGTGCCTTTCTTCCCAGAGTTGCATGAAAAATTTTGGCTAATTAGTGCCCGTATGGAAGGCCAAACATGCCAAAATCTTCACCAAAAGTTTTTCCTCTCTCACTACCCTTAATGGTCAGGTTGTCGGGGGGTAAGGATTCCCCAGGTGGAGTGTGCAGTTGGGGTGCATGCCCGCAAAGGGCTACAACCTGGTGGTGTCATCCACAACTCCCGTCCAGCACCTGTAAGATAACAGCAGCTCTGGCTGCTAAGGTTTACAGTGCTGCTGGACAGGCCGCCTCTGCCCTGCATGCGATGGCCAGCCTGCAAGTCTACCAGGCCAAAGCACTCACAAAGCCACAAGGGTAGTTCTGAGCCGGTGTTGACGCAGACACTTGCGCATGGTGACTGACCGTGATGAAAGTCACAGCACAGGCCCTTGGCTAGACAGTGTCCACCCTGGTGGTCCAGAAGAACCCCCAGGCTAAACCTTGCAGAGGTGCGAGATGTCATCAAAGTGCACTTTCTTGATGTTCCCATCTCACAAGGGTGCCTTTTCGGCGACACTGTCGAGGACTGTGCCCAGCTGTTCTCCACAGTCCAGAAGCAGGCTGAGGCTGTCAAGAGCGTGCCCCGACATGCATTGTGGGCTGCCCCTGCTCATCGCCCAAGGGCATCCGTCCCCTGCAAAAAAATAAAAAATACTGTGCTGGTCAGCTTTACTGTGATATTGAGTTGCTGCAGAAAGATGACGACGCCCGTCTCAGCCGCCGTTCAATCCTCCAAATGGTCGGCCTGAGATGATCAGCCTGGAAATGGAGGGATTTGCTCTTCCCCCGGAGGAGGACCGGGTGGAGTATATTTTGAGTTAAATTTCTGTTCCGCCACTGACTTTACGGCTACTGCAGTAAGGAGCAGTTTCCTCTATTTCTGTGTCAACAAGTAGGGGCAGATGGTAGTGCGTGATGCTATGCTTTGCCACTTTCATCCCCTCTTATTGCCAGCGGTCCGTGGGGTACGGTTCAAGGACGCTATGCTTTCAAGTCCTGAGGTGGGCATGGCCTTGATTCACACACTAGGTTACATTCACCTCATCCTGCTGCCAAACCTTCAGCCTATGCTCAGACCTTGCTTTTCCATGGGCAGGAGTTTCCCTTGTACAAGTGTCCAGGCATGATGTTGTCTCCCCTGAACAGATGGCTTTGCTATTGGCTGGGTGCCATGTGAAACAGGCATGCAGTATGGGCTCCTGGATAGGACCTCAACTGCATTGGCACATCAATTACCTTGAGTTGCTAGCAGTATGGCTTACTCTGTGCCACTTCAAATTGCAGCTTAAAGACAAGCATGTCCTGGTCCAGACAGACAATGATGCAGCCATTGCACACATCAATCATCAGGGTAGTCTACGCTCCCTTCGCATGTAATGTTGAATGTGACTGAACGTATGTAACCCTCGTTCAGAACAGAGACAAACAGAGACGCCACTTCCCGTTGCCTCATTATAGTTATAATTATCTTTAATTATAATTATCAGTGTCGTTCTGTTGTCATTGATGGATGCTCCGTTCTCAATAGGGGAATTTTGTGCTGCTAATAAAATGGGAGGGTGTCACTAGAAGCTACTGCTGTTCCCGGTCTTAGCTTTCATGGAGCTCATGAAAAGGATGGGTAATTTAGAACAGAGCCAACCGCCAAATGTAACTTCAGCAAAATATGCCAATAAAAATTGACTAAAAATTTTGTTTATGGTCCTGACCGAATTGGTTATCGTTATAGTTATCATTTATGGTTCTAATTGTTGTTATATAGTTATGATTATGGTTATCATTATTATTTATGGTTATAATTGTAGTTATATGGTTATGGTTATCATTATAGTTATCCTTTATGGTTTTCATTGTAATTATATAGTTATTGAGTCTTGAAGGCCTCGGGTTAGAAACGCTGTCTGGGTAAGAAACGCTGTCCAAAACAAACCACAAGGTTTGTTTTGTAGATCCAGAGCTCCTCTGAAGACAGTCCTCAGAATTACTCTGAAGTTAAACTCTAAGAGCGAACAGTCTGAATGTGTTCAGGTAACACCCCTTCTGGAGAAAAACACACAGCAGCACAGTCAACATTCATAAACAGGATCTGGGGGAGGAAGGAATGTCCGGGCTTGTCCAACCGGACCTGCATGTTTTCACGATCCCAGCCTCGTTTCTTTTCATGTTTTGTCGCTCCCAACAAACATGGGACATTCCTGGAAGATTTTGCCAAAATTCTAAACATTTATTTTGCAAGTCAATAGCTGTGTTGCCATCCAAAGTTTGCGAATTTAACTTGTGTGTAAATTTGGAATATCACATAAAACATTTAAATAATAAAGCACTGTTTCCATCCATTAAGTCGAAGAGAACAAAATCATCACTTCTGATAAACCTGCGCTAAATATCATTAAGAAAAATGTGCTGCTGTAGAAGCCACTGTATAATCATTTGCTTGTGCCTCAAAGCTTGCAGATGAAGCACAATAAAAGCTGTCATGTTATCTTGCATTCAGATGCTGGTGTTTGTGAATAAAACACACTTTGCTCAGGCATTACAGAAAGACCAAAAACAGCATTTCAGATGCTGTGCAACGAGATCGCTTCAGTTCTGTCATCCCATCTTTTTTGATGCGCATCAAGGAATTTATTCAGTAAAAGTGTTTCCATCGTATATGCGCATGTTTTCATATTGCATAAGCAATTTCTCTGACTCAGTTGAGTGCAACATTTTCATGTGCATTTTTAGAATTTATGCACATCTTGGCATTTCCATTCAGTGATTTTTTTTTTTTTTTAAATGCAATATCCCAAAATGCACGTAAAAATAGGTGGATGCAAACATAGCTACTGTATGTTTCAGATTATGCACTCTTAGATGGTTAGATGTGTTAAAACTGACTCAAACTGTGTTAAATTCTTACACATCAATGGGTGAGTTTAGGGACAACGCTTGTGTTAATTCTGACACATTCATTGAGTCAATGATTTTAACACAGTGAATGTGTTAGGAAGGTTAACCAGATGTGTAATCAAGACCAGACCCTCCATGTATGGAGGTATGATAATGAGATAATTAATGAGATAATGAGATAATTAAGTAATTCAAGCAGTAGTGATGAACACCTGCTGTTAACAGACAGAATCACTGAAGGAAAGAGGAAAACAACAACAAAATAAAACACCTGTGCTACTTCTGAACATGAAGACCAAATTTGCAATGATCTCTTTATCAAGTCCAGTCAAAGAAAGAAAAAAAGAAAAGAAAAGAAAAGTCTTACACATCAGTGTGTGAGTTTAGGGACAACGCTTGTTGTGTTAATTCTGACACATTTATTGTGTAATGATTTTAACACAGTAAATGTGTCAGAAAGGTGATCTGATGATAACAAGCAGAACCAAAGAAAATCACAATTTTTAATGGAGATCAGTGTTTGCTTTAGTTGAGCACTTCACCCTTGACTTTTTAATATTAGATTGTGTTTGGGCTGCTGTAACTGAGTTATAAGAGCCAGACAAGCAAAGAGAAAAGACGATCAGGTGATGTTGGTTATGTTTTCACATAATCATTATTTGACCTGAATCACTGAACTCATTTAGAGCCCAATCTCTGAGTTAGATTTACATTATTGATTACAGCAGCACTGTGATTCTACAGCAGAAGATCAGCTTTATCAATATAATCTGAAGGATTTCTCAAAAGCTGTTCTGATTTAAAAAAAAAAATAAAAATCTTTATTTTAGGCACACACAGACATCAAGAATCAGCCTGTGAATCTCAATGACGGTGACAAGCAACATATTCTGATCAACAGATCAACTCTGAACATTAGAAAACAAGCTACTAAAAAGTCACATAAAACAGAACAAAATAAAATAGTGAGAATAAAGGAAATTACTAAGACAATTCAGCTCATAATTTATTGATGCAGCAATGCATGATGGGAGCCATGGATGAATTTTGATTGGTGGCTCCCAGAATGCACTGCAACATGCTTTATGATGGTCACCACTGTTGAGATTCACAGGATGATTCTTGATGTCTGTGTGTGCCTAAAACAAAGATTCTTTTATTCATAACAACTTTTGTGAAATCCTTCAGATTATATTGTTGTATAAAGCAGATCTTCTGCTGTAGAATCACAGTGCTGCTGTAATCAATAATGTAAATCTAACTCAGAGATTGGGCTCTAAATGAGTTCAGTGATTCAGATCAAATAATGATTATGTGAAAACATAACCAACACCACCTGATCATCTTTTCACTTTGTTTGTCTGGATGTTATAACTTAGTTACAGCAGCCAAACTAAATTTAATAGTATAAAGTCAAGTGTCAAGAGCTCAACTAAAACAAACCCTGATCTCTATGATGGTAACTTAAAATTGTGGTTTTCTCCTTTGGTGATTCTGCTTGTTAACAGCAGGTGCTCATAATTAATGTTCAATATTCATTGAATGATCTTGTTTTGGTCTTGGAAGGTCTGGTCTCGTCCACACCTCTGGTCTTGAATGGTCTTGGTTTTGGAGGTCTGATCTTCACCTCTGAAATGAACACAAAGTTGTGTAAATGTGTAATATTAACACATTACAGGTGTTGTTGGCTGCACAGATTGTGTTGATGCTGTGAACAAATACACAGGTTGTGTTCATTTTAAAACTACACATAATATGTGTAAAACAATTGAATTCTTCCAACACATTTTTATGCAATATTGACACAAAATGTGTAAACTAGAGTGTTACACATAATATGTAATTTTTTCTATAGTGTGTGTTCATCGCTCTTGTGCTCTCTCTGGCAGATTGTTTTGTGGTGTGTTGGACGCCGGGTCTGGTTCTGCTTCTGCTGGACGGTCTCTGTGAAACCTGCAACGTCCTGACGTACGAGAAGTTCTTCCTGGTGCTGGCCGAGTGCAACTCCTTCATGAACCCCATCATCTACTCCTACCGTGAGAAGGACATGTGTGACTCCTTCAAACGCATCCTCTGTTACCCGTGCCTGAGGTCCCAACAGGGTGAATACTCGGGCATCCGCTTTAATACCCTCGAGCAAGAGGTACTCTCTGAGAGCGACGGGACCCACAACCCACCCTCAAATCTCCATTTTAGCACAAGAACTCATGTCCGACAGACACGCTTTCATGTGACGCTATAAACACGCCAAAAAGAGTTCTTCTGCAGTCGTTTTCTCGTTTTCCAATACAAATATCTAAACATTCTTATATCAAGATTCATTTACTGGAGAAGCAAAATGACTTGGGATGTTTCTGAAAAATGTATTAAAATGAAGTGAGTTTGTGCTTAAAACAGAAATATCTAGGGAAACTTGTTTCCACCACAAATTAAAAAATAATAATAAATAATCGCAATTCTGACTTTTTTCCTCGCACTTGCTAGAAAAATGTTGCAATTGCTAAACAAGTCAGAATTGTGAGATATAAACTTGCAATTGTGAGAAAAAAGTCGTAATTGCAAGAAACTCAGAATTGTTAGAAAAAGTCGTAATTGCGAGAAACTCAGAATTGATAGAAAAAGTCGTAATTGCGAGAAACTCAGAATTGTTAGAAAAAGTCGTAATTGCGAGAAACTCAGAATTGATAGAAAATGTCGTAATTGCGAGAAACTCAGAATTGTTAGAAAAAGTCGTAATTGCGAGAAACTCAGAATTGATAGAAAAAGTCGTAATTGCGAGAAACTCAGAATTGATAGAAAAAGTCGTAATTGCGAGAAACTCAGAATTGTTAAAAAAAGACGTAATTGCGAGAAACTCAGAATTGTTAGAAAAAGTCGTAATTGCGAGAAACTCAGAATTGTTAAAAAAAGACGTAATTGCGAGAAACTCAGAATTGTTAGAAAAAGTCATAATTGCGAGAAACTCAGAATTGATAGAAAAAGTCGGAATTGCGAGAAACTCAGAATTGATAGAAAAAGTCGTAATTGCGAGAAACTCAGAATTGTTTAAAAAAGACGTAATTGCGAGAAACTCAGAATTGTTAGAAAAAGTCGTAATTGCGAGAAACTCAGAATTGATAGAAAAAGTCGTAATTGCGAGAAACTCAGAATTGTTAAAAAAAGACGTAATTGCGAGAAACTCAGAATTGTTAGAAAAAGTCATAATTGCGAGAAACTCAGAATTGATAGAAAAAGTCGTAATTGCAAGAAACTCAGAATTGTTAGAAAAAGTCGTAATTGCGAGAAACTCAGAATTGATAGAAAAAGTCGTAATTGCGAGAAACTCAGAATTGTTAAAAAAAGTCGTAATTGCGAGAAACTCAAAATTGTTAAAAAAGACGTAATTGCGAGAAACTCAGAATTGTTAGAAAAAGTCGTAATTGCGAGAAACTCAGAATTGATAGAAAAAGTCGTAATTGCGAGAAACTCAGAATTGTTAAAAAAAGACGTAATTGTGAGAAACTCAGAATTGTTAGAAAAAGTCATAATTGCGAGAAACTCAGAATTGATAGAAAAAGTCGTAATTGCGAGAAACTCAGAATTGTTAAAAAAAGACGTAATTGCGAGAAACTCAGAATTGTTAGAAAAAGTCATAATTGTGAGAAACTCAGAATTGATAGAAAAAGTCGTAATTGCGAGAAACTCAGAATTGTTAGAAAAAGTCATAATTGCGAGAAACTCAGAATTGATAGAAAAAGTCGTAATTGCGAGAAACTCAAAATTGTCAGATATAAACTCGCTATTGTTAGAAAAAGTCGTAATTGCAGGAAAAAAGTCAGAATTGTGGAATATAAATGTGCATTTGTGATAAAAGTCAGAATTGCAAGATAAAAAGTCGCAACTGACAATGACATTCCAGTTGAAGTTTTAAGGGAGTAACCCTCTATTAAAGACATGTAATGTTGCCAAAGAAGACTTTTATAGCTAAATGTTCATTTAAAAGCAGCCGAGTTCAGCGCAATACCATAATCTTCACGCTGAACACTGAAAATTTGAATTACTGTAATATGACGATCGGGTGCGAATATCTAAATCAGAGAAAATCATAGTTGCGGGTGGGTGGCGGGCGGATGACTAATTTTTAGAAGTGGATTCGGGTGACGTTTGAGCCGATCCGTGCATCACTAACGCTCACTAACCGCTCGTATGGGTGGCAGATCATGTGATTCAGAGTGTTTTTACATGCGTCGCCCTTTCTGCTAGTGATGTTCGGTTTTTGAACAAATCTTTCTTTTGGGCTGGTTGAAACTTGTTCATAGGAAGTAACCGATCAAGCCGGTTCACTAATCGAACTGAATCAAACTTTAGTTCCGGGTTGATGACGTGAAACGCACAACCGACCGTTGAAGTCTGTCGAGGATTACCGAGGAGTCTGATGAGTGAGTCGATGATACCATGCAAGCCTGAGACTCGTACTGGAAATGTGCTTATTATGACCACTGTTATTAAATAACATTTCATTAAACCCTGCAAAAACCTCAAGAGATTACATCAAGAGATGTAAATAAATTTAACTATGGCTTATTATACATGCAGATTATATTTTAAGTTGTGAAGTGAAATCAATGAGTTTATTCGTTCTATACTTTAGACATGTAGAACATATCTGCGTTTGTGCATTAGAAAAGAAATGCATAGTGACATCATAGCATGATGACGTCAGGAACCTATAAATCTGCTTTTTGAACCGATTCATTGAGCCGAACTGTCCGAAAAGATCCGGTTTGAGGAAATGAATCGGACTTTGCATCACTAGTTTCTGCACAGTCACTGAGCTGGTTCATCACTGTTTTTATCTTTTCACTAAACGATCCTGTGTGTGTGTGTGTGTGTGTGTGTGTGTGAATGACGCACACATTTGTGAATGTTCATCTAACGTCTTTGTAATGTTGCGGTTGTGTTTCTGGCTAACAGATGTGCAGCGTTCACTGCTGCAGGCGTGTGTGTGTTAATCATGAAGATATTTGCATGTGTCAGTGTGGCGCACGCGAACACGCGAACACACACACACACACACACACACACACACACACACACACACACACACAGGTGGTTTCAGTTGAGTTACTAGATCAGCACATGCTGTACTAACCAACCAGAATGTGTTTCCTGCATTAACTTAAAATTAAGTTGAAAGAACGTTTGAGGAACATTATACCTTATAAAAACGTTCCTCTAACGTCAAGAAAACTGGATGTTTTTAATGTTCCCAGAACCAACATTGAATATTTAGAGAACGTTCTTATAACAAAACTCTGTTAGCTGGGATGAACTGTGTGTGTTTCACTTAATCTGAAACAGGTTATGCTGCATTTTACAGCTGAATTCTCGCGTCTCTTCAGTGAGTTTGTGTGATTGTGAACGTTCACTGTAAACTCTTGAACATGAGCTCACAGTCCTGCTGTTATTGTCAACTCTAGATAACAGTTTATTCTAGATCAGGATTTTCACATTTCTTGATGCCGAAGGCCCTAAATGTGTGAGGAACATATAGGAATATAGACAGCTGTAGATTTTCATGTCCAAAGATAAATAGTGTATTCATTATGTTGTTTGCTAAATTAAATAATCTCCTTTTTGTCTATTTTGTCTTTACTGAAGATAAATAAAATTATATTATCTGGAATATATTAGTTGACTGTATATTTTTCTACACACTTTCAATGATGGATGCATAACCTTGAATTTTTTAATTCAAATTTAATTTTCAGTCATTTTAATTCACATTTATTTGTATAAACTTAAGTAAGTAGCTGAAGTCAAGATGCATAGAAATCTATCTATCTATATATATCTATATATATAAACTCACTTTTATTGTTTTATTATTTTTAGGTGTTAAAACATGAATAAAATAATCAAAATTAACTTAATTATTTCTGACCATTCAGTGTGTGTATATATATATATATATATATATATATATATATATATATATATATATATATATATATATATACTCCACTGGATCCCTGGAATGTAGCTTTCTAGTGTGTAGCGCCCTCTACAGGATAAATCGTGTTAGTGCAGGTGTGGAATGAGGGTCAGTGTTTCACTGCTCTGATGCTCGTGCGTGTTCTGCAGTGTGTGTGGTGCTGTGATCGCCCAGAAAAACTGCGCTCTTTCTTTCTTTCTTTCTTTCTTTCTTTCTTTCTTTCTTTCTTTCTTTCTTTCGTTCTTTCGTTCTTTCTTTCTTTCTTTCGCTCCGCCCATCCTCGCGTGTGATTGGACGGCCGTGGGTTGATTGACAGCTCCAGCAGGACACCTGACGGTCGGTGCTGGAGGCCCATGCGCGCGGGGGACACGGGGATGGGCGGCTCCGCGGCAGCGGGATGCGGTTCGTTCGGTGACGGACATCAAACGGCAGGATGACACTGTAAGATTCGCGTTTTCGTTCGTCGTCGTATTTTGTCTCCACTAACGGCGTCCTCGCGCGCGCACGATGGACACATCTGCGGTGAAGAAAAGCGCGCCGGTGCCGGACATCTGCCCGCTGGACCGGTACGACTCCACCCGAGCTAAGACCCGAGCCAGTGTGAGCTGGCTGCTGAGCCGGAGCCGCGGACCTGAAGGTAAACCACCACCTGCGTGTGTGTGTGTGTGTGTGTGTGTGTGTGTGTGTCTGCAGCATCAGCACCAGCACCATCATTCAGCATCCGCGCGCGCGCTCCCGCAGCTGGTTTAATAGAGACAGAGGGCCCGAGTGTGTGTGTGTGTGTGTGTGTGTGTGTGTGTGTGTGTGTGTGTGTGTGTGTGTGTGTGTGTGTGTGTGTGTGTGTGTGTGTGTGTGTGTGTGTCCCTGTGTGTGTGTGTGTGTCCCGGAGCGCAGGGCGTCACCGCGGCTATCCGTTGATTCAGCGGCTGATCATATAACAGTGATGAAACAGCAGCTTTTACACACTTCAATATCACACAATCACCACGAACCCAAAATATGAATGCACACACACACACACACACACACACACACACACACACACGGGGGAATGTCTTTGTTTTTCACGGGCACGTGCGCGCGCGATGATAACAGGACACGGGAGTTTGAGATCAAGACTCATTGTCTGAAGCGGGCCGGTGCCTTCTGCGTGTCCAAAAACAGTTTTAAAGCCAATTTCTATAATACACTCATTATATCACCTAAAAATGAAATATATTTATATATATATATATATATATATATATATATATATGTGTGTGTGTATATATATATAGTTAATATTAATATAGCTTATGTATTATTATACATTGGTCAATCACAGCATTCAGTCTTGTTTCGCTCCACACTCCCTTTCTTCTCTCAAATAATTTAGACTCAGATCAATATTTATGTCCATATATGTATTTATTCAATAACTAGCCGTGTGATAATGTCCATTCAGACAGTCATCATCACTGATAACCCCTTCAGGAGGATAACGATCTCTCGTCAGGGTTTGTTTTGTGGTAATAATGACGTAAAGTCACCGTTTCCCAGAATGACCCAGAAATCTGTCTTTGACTGACAGTAAATGCGCTGAGATCAGTGAAAGCGCTGGCGTGAGCTGCTGTGTTTCAGTGAGAGCTGACCTCAGATCAGTTCAGACTCTGGATGTGGGTCAGGGTTTGCGTGAGAGAAACGCTCATCATGAAGTGTCTCTTGTGAATGACTCTGTCTCTCTCTGATCCTGTGTCAGACTCGTGCAGATCAAGTCCGTTCTTTGTTGTGCTGTTGAACACATACAGCATCGATGTTTCTGAGTGGACGTCCAGTGATTTGTCCTCTGATGCCAATAAATGTAAATGTATATGGGCCGTTCTAACTGCTGTTCCACAACCAAAAACACATTTAAAAAGCATTTAAGTATTCAAATCTTACATGTTTACTAAGATCCTTCTATTATCTATTGAATCCCACAATAATTTAAAATATCAGTAAGATTAATATATATATAAATCATCATTTATTGGGTAGTTTCAATTGGGAGGTGTCTGTCCTGAACCCTGACCCCTAAATTCAACTTGTGAAAATGATATTGAAATAATTTTTTGCAATTTCCATTGTTGTTTTTGAAGAATGAGACTGATTTTAACACACTTTAGGAAATATTCCTGTGTTCCTCCTCTCACAGCCTCTCTTTCACAGCAGATCATCATTCTGAGTTAAATGTGTTCAGAAGTCTGAAAATCTGTGTGGAGCTTTCAGGAACGTCACTAACAAACACCTTTTTCTGCAATTAAGAAAACTTAACCATGTGCTGATCGTCATCTTTGAGTGGCTCAAGAGTCGAAAATTGTCACTACCGAAACATGTCACCATTGTTCTGGTAGTGACAAAAGGAAACACATAATCATTTATTTGGGAGAAATAAACACAATTTTAGTACAGTTATGCAAATCATTAGAGTTTTATGTGAGATAAATTGTGTCATGTGATGTGGTCACTACCAACACATTACTGTCACGACCGAAACATGGGATGATTGGTCAAAAATAAAGTATATTGAATGATCAACTAAGATGTTATTATAGTGTTTGGATCAATGTTTATTCAAACTAATGAATCCTTCATCAGTATGAGTAAAACTTTTTTTTTTTAAAAATAGCAAAATATATATTTACAAGCTAGACGTAAACAAAATCTCAATAGGTCAATGTAACTCTTCTTATTAAATGATTTATTATTGTGTTTCGGTAGTGACAAATTTGGGGAGATGAAAAATATTCCAAAACTTTCTGAAAATACAATATGAGAGTTAACTGCACAATTGCTAGAAATGTGTAGCTTTGATATTATACAATTTGCATAGATACAAAATTTGTTGAAAAAGGCATTTTTTTCAAGACGTTTCCAACTGACTTTGAGACAGATCTGTAGAATGGCTCGTATACAACAATCAAACGCAGGACCTTGGTGTTGTTAGTGCCACGCTCTACTGTTCGACCAATTTCATAATATTAATAAGTCCTGCCGTTGTTGTTATTTGCGGTACAGTGTGTTCATCTGATCGTTCAGTCCTTATTCTCATGCGTTTGATGCTGTGCCTGTAGAGAGTGATCCTGCTGGGCTGAATCAGGACGGAGGGATCTGTCCCGCTCTAGAGCGCCTCCTGCTGTCCGCAGATCTGTACTGCAGGGTCTTTTCCTCACACGCTCTGGCCGGCATCACAGCGCCTCCTAGAGACCACGGCTCCCTACTGCAGCTCCTCGGCCGGTACGACCTGATCCCGCTTCACACGGACCTGCAGAAGCCGGTCGACGAGACACAGCTGAGCCAGAAACCAATCGATATGGTGAGTGAACGATACACAGACTCACACTGCGGGCAGTTATGTGATTCGATTGGCTCTTCTCTGATTGGTTCGCAGGGGGCCCATCTGGCCGTGATTGATTCGCTGATGTCGCTGAGCACCATGGAAACGGTGGGTCGGGTCAAGATGTCGAAGGAGACGGATCAGTTCGGGCCCGGCAGGAGCTGGGAGAACGCTCTGCTCTTCTGGATCAACAAGGTTCCTCCATCTAGAACCCTAAAGCGAGAGCCCAATCTAGGGCCCTGTTTCCACCTGGTATTAAGATGCGTTATGGTCGATTGGATCACAAGTAGACGACACTAAATACAGGTGTAAACGGGGTCTAAAATGTTTTGAGTTTGTCCACTTTTGACCACTTCCAGAGGTAGTTGAAAACGCATTTGACCGGATTGTTTTCATAGTGTAAAAGCTCATGTGGTCGAATTCATTCGAACAGCCACTAAAGACTCTCCACCTACTGAGGACTTTAGCCTCCTCATTAGAGCGCCCGACTCCCATGCCGGCGGACACGGGTTCGAGTCCTGCTTAGAGCAGGCGGTTCGAACATTAGGGGTTACATTGGTGCCGTGACCCGGACGGAAGTGAGGTTAAGGGGGGGGTGAATGTAACTGTCATAGGCTGGTGAGAGCTGTGCATGTAAACCTCACTCCTCTGATCTCAAGAAGCGCTCTAGGGACTGACGTTAGATGATACGGTCTTTAGCCTCCTCGTTAGAGCGCCCGACTCCCATGCCGGCAGACCCGGGTTCGAGTCCCGCTTAGAGCGGACGGTTCGAACGGGAGAGGTTACACAAGCACAATGTTCTCTCACCATTCCTGATTTTTCTTACACACACTCACAGTGTCCGGCCACAGCGTATGAACCCTCCCTTTGAAGAAATCAGGACAGAAGTGGTTGAAAGTGGACAAAAGTGACGGATTAATACACCAGGTGTAAACGAGTATGTGTCTCCTTCGTCCACTTGTGATCCGATCGACCAAAAGGCATCTTAAAGGGTTAGTTCACCCAAAAATTCTGCCATTAATTACTTTTCTGTACGCTCCAAACCTGTAAGACCTTCGTTCATATTCAGAAGACAAATTAAGATATTTTTGATGAAATCCGTGAGCTTTCTGACCTCCGATAGACTGCAAACATAATGTCCAGAAAGGTACTAAATACATCGTTAAAACAGTCATGTGACTGCAGTGGTTCAACCTTAATGTTATGAAGAGACGAGAATACTTTTTGTGCGCAAAAACAAAACAAAAATGCCGACTTTATTCAACAATTTCTTCTCTCTCCTGTCAGTCTCCTACACTGTTGATGCAGTGAACGCAGTGCAGAGCTTCCATGTTGTTCGTCAGAACGCCGGCTCATTATTGGCCGGCTCCTGCGTCAGTTTCACACGCGTGAATCGTGCTGATCACGTGACCAGGAATACTGAGCTGGTGTTCTGACTTAGAACCCGGAAGTGCTGCACTGTGTTTACTGCGTAGTAGTTTGAGTGATAATAATTTGAATGAACTAATCCTTTAACACCAGGTGTAAACAGGGCCTAGATCTCAGCAGAAGCACCAGGCCACAAACACACTGCAGTCAGAAGTGGAGTGAAACCGTATTCAACTGCAGTGTGAACGCGGCAGATAGGATCTGAATAGATGCGTTCATGGTTAAACTGGGTTTCCATCCACCTATTTTATTGTGAATTTTGGGTATATTGTGTAAAAATATCCAGTTGTGGCCTAATGGTTAGAGTTGGACTTGTAACCGGAAGGTCTAGATGTGTTGATGTCACAATGAATGTCAGTAACGCTATGTGATTCCTAAACATCCAGTGACATCAGAGCACTGCTCTGTTCACATTTCTTGTGCAGGTGAATCAGAAGTTGCGGGAAAGTGCTAATGTTGAAGATAATCCGAAGTCAAACCCCTGCACTGACCTGCAGCCGGCTCAGCCATCTGTGAGTGAACACACACACACACACACTCACTGACACACACACTGACGCTGACGGCCGTCTCTCTCTCTCCGGTGTGTTTCTCTGCTGCAGTGCCCACAGCGCTGGTACTGGAAGCTGGTTCCAGTGAGTATTACACCTCTGATGCCTGAGCCTCATTTAGTGACGTGTGACTCCTCATTGTGAATGTGATCATGGATATTAAATCAGAGTTGGAGCCATTTATCAAGTGTGTCTGTCTGTATGCCGATGTACCCGACAGAAGTGCCTTATTCTGACTGATCGATTGTTTTGACTGATGGGTACAGTAGCATTCAAATGTTTGGGGTTGGTAAAAATACAGTAAAAACAGTGAAATATCATTACAATGTAAAATAGCTGTTTTCTATGTGAATATCATTAGTGTCACGTGATTCTATTATGCTGATTTGCTGCTCGAGAAACATTTCTGATCATCATCAATGCTGAAAACAGTCTATGATGAATAGAGAGTTCAAAAGAACAGTATTTATTAGAGGTAGAAATGTTTTATAACATTATATATGCTTTTACTGTCTCCTTTGATCAGTTTGCTGATTTAAAGTATTAATTTCTTTTAATAAAAATCATATTGACCCCAGACTTTTGAACGGTAGTGTATATTTACCAATATTTGGCCTTTTATCCACTTTCTCCTTCGACTCTCTCCATTAAATGACATGTGTGCTCATATAGGTCCAGCCAATAGGAATCAGGGGGTGGGGATTCAGCATTGTCCCCGCCCCCTTTTACTTCTGTTTGTCATGTGACTGTGTGTGAATCTGGTTGCTGTAGCGACGACCCCTGGGCATTTACCCGTGTGCTCTCTCTGCCATACTGCACCCAGCATGCCATCGCATTTTGTTTGAAGGAGTCGGGGAATAAGCCTCCTGTGGTAACGTATCCGCCCGCCTCCTGTCTCCATCACACACACACACACATCTGCATGACGTCATCACTGTCCTGTCTCAGATCTCTGCAGGAAACACATGCTTTTTGTAGTGTATTATCGCTTTTCTTTTGCATATAATTCAGTTTTTCTTCCAGTTTTACACGGTTTGTTTTCTCACTGTCACCTGCTGTATTTCCATGGCTGGACTCTGGATGGCGCTGCAACACGCTGAAGCCAGCAAAACCCACATATATTCACACTCACATCAGTGTTTTGTTCTTCCCCTTCACCTGTGAGCCTGTGTGAATCTCATGAAACCTGTCAACATTTCCCATATTTCATCCCAAAATCATATGGTAAAAAAACTATATTTTAACCTACTTTTGGAGAATTTAAATTTGCATAATGATGTTTTTATGGCAGTTAACTCCCCAAAACTGTGAGAAGTGTTTGTTGTACAACCTTTCATTTATTAATAAACTATACATGCAATACCATAATTAAAAGTGCAATATTACATTAATGAGAATCAATATCAAATTAAATTTACGCTTTAAAGCTGATTTGAATTCGTTTCATAATTGGCAAATTTTGCAACATCGACACTATTGCACTGAACTGAGCTGAATAATGAATTTGTCTCACATTTGATGAAGTTTGCATCATTGATTCTGTTATTTTCCTCTTTATTACTGTGATGCTGCTTTGAAACAATCTGTACTGTAAGTGCTGTAGAAATAAAGCTGACTTGACTATTAAGAAAAATGACAATTGCAAATATGCAGATACATTATGATAATGAGATTTATTGCATTTAGAGTAACAGGAATTTGAGGAAAATGTGCTTATGTTGTGAAAATATTACAATGCAAACCATTTTATTACTAGTAAAAATAGGTTTCATTTCCTTAATATACAACATCATTTTTTTTAATGTGACCCAGACATGTTTCATGTGATTATGTATATATATTTGTGTGTGTATGTGTGTGTGTGTGTGTGTGTGTGTGTGTGGATCTGAACACTCCTGCACGCTGACATTCACTCAATGATCTGAGTCACTGAAGGACTGTGAGTTCTGATGCACTTTTCAATCAGCTGCACATTCACTGATAGTGATGAAATGAACAGTGAATGAATCACTGATTCTATGAGTCAGAATAAAAGTGAATCTGATTCAGTTTGTTTGTGTTGCTGTTTACCTTCCTGGTTTTCTTGAACAGTCTTTCTTTTTTTCTTTTATCTTCTTTCTTTTATCTTTTGAACACATCTGAACTGTTTTCCTGCTTTCTGTGTGTGTGTGTGTGTCTGTCTGTCTCAGATCCGTTACAGGAAAGATAAGGTTCAGTCTAAACAGACTCCGGTGTTCGTGGTGGTGTCGGGAGTGAAGGATCTGTCTAACGGCTGCGCCATCGCTGCTGCGCTTCACTTCTACTGCCCTCAGATTCTGCCTCTGGAGGGTAAAACACGACGGAGAAGACTAACGGAAACCATAAAGTAAAACTACCCACATTTTTAGAAATGTAATTTACTTGTCTCTGCTTCTGTCTGTAGATGTGTGTTTGAAGGACACCATGTCCCCGGCAGACAGTATGTACAACCTCCAGCTGATCAGAGAGTTTTGTGAAAGTCACCTGAAGATCTGCTGCCCCCTACAGCTGGAGGATTTACTGTATGCCCCGCCCGTTTTACAGGTGAGAAATGCCCCACCCACTTTACAGGTGAGATATGCCCCACCTACTTTGCAGGTGCATCTTCTTGTTATTGAGAATTATGAAATATATTATGTAATTATAATAAAAAAGCAATACATAAGAGTTTTGTCTTTTGACCCCAAAGGTGAACATTATGTGCTTCCTTTCGGAGCTGTTTGCCACCTTCGAAGTGCAGAAACCAGATTTCGTCAAACCCATGCACACACTGGACCTAACAGGTAGAAATAAACATACATAAATATACGAGTGAACACAAAAACACACAGTGCATTCAGATCCTAGTTGAGCTCTCTCTTGTCTTACAGATGCATCTGATCTGGTCGACTGCACGAGTCCGATCAGTGGCAACAGGTAAGCGCTTCTATCAAAACACTCACATTATGTTAGCAGATGTTGAAAAGCATAATGGGATCTGATGTTTTTCTCGCAGTGGCTCCCCGTCTTTCCTTCTGAAGCAGTCGCTCCTGCCTCAGTCCCCCTCTGTGTCCGGTGAGAGCTTTCTGCATGCTGGGATGTGTTGTCCAATCTGTGAGATCTGTGGTACTTGTAGGTCTTGCTGTGAATTTGTGTGTGCCAATGTCTTGTTTTAAGTGAAGTTTTGCATGTGGACTTTAAATTCTCAGTTTGGGTTTTACACTACAGGCTATGTTTTCTGTGGGATTTGTAGTTTGATGTTTGAAATGTTGCTCATTGTGTATGAGCATTGTGTAAGTGAATTATTACTTTTACATTTGTTGTTGTGCAGAAGGACGGGGCTGGAGCAAAAAGCAAATTAGGTATGTCTGTCCTTCAGTTCAAGAAAGTACAACTAATTTAATTTTTATGATACTAATTCTGTGATTTATTAGTCTAAATAATTTATATATTTTTAATTTATTTAACTCTGAAAAATTTGGGCATGAGCCCCTTCATCAAGCACTAGGAATCTTCAGTAATTTTCACTTTCTCTGTCTCAGCCGTCCGCTCTCAGCTGTGACCTTCAGCATCCCATTCCCACTGGACAGTGATGTTGATGTTGTTATGGGCAACCCTCTCTTCCGTTCTGTCAGCACGGACAGCCTCACCATGGTGACCAACCCTGGCTCTTACACGCCCCCAGAGGATCTGAGTAAGCTCATTGGTCAGGCTCCTCTAGGAGAGTTGCCTACCATAGAAGAAGCTTTACAGATCATTCATACCGGCCGTCCAGTACACAACGAGCCTCGTATGCGGCCAGAGGGGGCGCCGTCTGGCTTTTACCTCCACTCGCCTGAAGAGGGTGGAGCCAGACTAAGCAGCTCCGCCCCCTGCCGAACAGGGATGATGTACCGACCAATAGGAGGAGGGATTAATAGCAGTGGGAACCGAAAACGGCAACCGGTAGGTTCACAAGAACACAATGGAAGTGTAGAGTGTGACACACCAGAAAACTCCCCCAAAACCTCCTCCAGTCCAGCCAACGGACCCAAGACTGGTCGCATGACAAACTTTGCTGAACGCAGGAAGATGATACCAGAATCCCCAAGTAATTCCAGGTCCCAGGACGTAGCGTCATTGTGCAGCCCTGCAGAGATGAGCCCTGTTGGGGCAGTGGAGGCGCAGGAGCTGGGTGCACGTCTGGAGGAGAAACGCAGATCAATTGAAGCTCAAAAGAGGCGGATTGAGGCCATCTTTACCAAGCACAGGCAAAGGCTGGGCAAAACTGCCTTCCTTCAGCTCCAGAAGAAACAGGGGGAAGAGGTGGAAGACGACGGACAGTCCCTCACCCTGGATGAACGACTGACACAAATGGAGCAGCAACTTCAACAAGAGGAGGAAAGAGAGAAGGAGGAGGAGAAGAAGAAACTGGAGGAGGAAAAGAAGAAAGAAAAGGATGGGGAACAGAAGAAGAGCACCAATGATGTATCCCCACCTAAACTGGAGAAACAGGTGACCTTCTCTGTTGAAACAAAGAAAGAGGTAGAGAAAGAGCCACCGTTGGTGGAATATAATGAGGCAGTAGCTAAGCTAAGCTCCACCCTACAGACCCTACAAAGAGACATGCAGCGCCTTACAGATCAGCAGCAAAGGCTCATGGGAAAGAAAACTCTGAGTTCTCCGAAAAACAACTCAAATAAAACACCAGCCTCCGGTAAGGCCTGGGTCATCCCAGCTGGTCCTAAATCCCCTGCTACACCCCCTCATCTTTCTAGAGACTCCACCCGTATCATTTCACCCTCTGGATCTCCATCACGTTCCGGACAACCTTCGGACACACCCAGATCCCCTAAAAGCTCAGCATCATCTGCCCCACGCAGATCCCGTGGAGCTGCTCCTAAGAGCCCCAAACGTCAACGTCCCTCCCGCCCCACGGACCTCGGCTTCCAGCCTCTCACACGTGTCCTAACGCCCCCACAGAATGTGGACACGCTTCCTCATCTGCGGCGAGTCTCTCCAAGCCAGTGTCAGGTGCAGACTTGCTCCTCACTGCGATTTGGAGGTCCACGTACACCTCAGGACTCTCCACTGCAACCTGCTCAGCCTCAAGAGAGCACATCAGAATCAGGGTCCAGCGATCATAACACTCCAATCTTCACCCTGGAGCTGGAGGCTGGACCTCCGTCTGCGCTCCCAGCTGAACTGTTAGGAGGTGGGAGCAGTTCGGGAGCCCCGTCAGAGTGCTCGTTTGAAAGCGACATGCTCCTCAGCAGCGCCCTGGTGAAAGATGAAACCGAGGGTGCGGGGACGGTGGGAGACGACACAGATCTGGAACAGGGTGCAGAAATATTCTCATCAGATTCCATGAGTGACCAAACAGAGAATGAGAGCAGGCTGGGACTTGATGTGTTCTTTAAGGTGTGTGAAGAACTGCATGTGCATTTGTCGATGATACATGTCTGAGGTGTTTGTAACGTGTGTATTTGTGGGTGTTCAGGAGGAGGGTCTATCAGAGGAGGAGATGGCCCAGAAAAGGGCTCTGCTGTTGGAGAGGCAGCAAAGACGTGCACAAGAGATCAAGAAACGGGCAAGATACGGGCAAGAACCTGAGAACAGGTAAGAACACCCAAATATCCAAACCCTCTCATTTGGGACCTGCACTCAGGACTCACTGATCTCTCCTTTCTCCTACAGTCAACAGGCTTCTGTGGATGACCTGCAAGCCTCTCAAACTCCACTGCTTTCACAGTCACTACCCACCTCGTACACCCCACCCCCTCCTTCAAAGGCCACGCCCCCAGGCACACCCTTGCGTCGGGGCGCATTCACACGGGCAGAGTATGAAAGGCGCCAGCAGCTGAAGATAATGTCTGATCTAGAGAAGGTTCTAAAACAGAAACCAGCAAAGCACAGTGGCAAAAAACAGCACACACACAAACCGCACAACAACCATGAGCTCACTCACACACGCTCGCCAGGGAAGAACAAAACAGGTAACCACACACATCACAAGCATCTTGTCACCTAACATAATTGCTATCTGCCTGAATGAATGAAACTGCAACATGTGCTCAACCATTGGATGGAGTTTAGGGCAAGACTTTTGACCTGTTTTCCGAGCAAAGTCAGATGGGAGTAGCCTTTGAAAGTTGTTTGAAAATATTTTTTGCAGTTGTTTGGTAGTGCTAGTGGTGCAGAAATTACACACAGTGCCGCTTTAAAGATTTCACTAGCATTCCCTAAAACAAGTTGTGTTTTCTCACACAGCTGTAGCTATCCAGAAAGATGGCAGATCTCTACCAACTGAAAAACCAGCAAGGTACTGTACCCTGCTGCTTAGCCATGTTCTTATCTTCTGCTTTCCATTCATCTCTGTCCTTACTTACACACTTTTCTCTCTCACCCAACAACTCAGTCGTTCAGAGTCACCCTCAAAGGTGATGTCATCAGGGAAACTGGCAAATCAGAATGGAGAGAAAGACTGGGAGCAAGCCTCCAATGCCTCCTCTCCAGCCTCACTCCCAGAATACACAGGTAAAGAGCTGATACTTGACAAGAACCTGTTTGAAATATGAAGGCAATTTAAGTCATCTGCAGCTCTGTAGGTGGTTGCTGTTGCAAAGTTGCTAGGATGTTTTGTGTGGTGCTAGGCTGTTACTAAAGTGCTCTGAGTGCATGTGGGCACCTTGCTAGATGGTAGCTATGGTGTTTTGAATGATTGCTAAGAACCTCCTAGGATGTTCAGAGGGGTTTCTGGGATGTAGCTGTGTGGTTAATAATGCTTTTTGAGTGGTTGCTAAAGTGTTTGTGGGAGTGTTGCTAGCTGATTGCTAGGTTGTTCTGAATGCTTGCAAAGCATTGGATGATTAGGATGATCAGCCACTTCCTTATTCTCCTGAGTGATTCCTACTGTCAGGCCCCGTTTACACTTACATGGTTATTTTGAAAAACGGAGACATTTCCCTTCGTTTGCGCCCTTCGTTTACATGCAAACGGAGAATTCGCCTCTGAAAACGAGTCTTTCTAAAAACTCCGGCCAGAGTGGAGATTTTGAAAATCTTCGTTTGCACGTTTGCATGTAAACTGAAACAAACAGGTGTTTAGGCAGCCAACGTCACAGTATGCGCCAGAGCTCGCACATATGTCAAATTGCGACCTATGTTTACATGTGATCATGGAAGCGTTCAGAGTGGCAGTCGCATTTATGTTGGTGCAAACTCTTCTCGTGTGTTTGCATTTGCAAATACAGCTGCTCCATTATGTCGAGGAGCAGAGACGAATGAGTGCTCGGAGATCAGCAATTTTGCAACAACTTCGAATCACTTCAAGAGGAATTCGGGATTCTTTTTCGGGATTCTGATTGGCTTACGTGGGCTTGAGCTGCTCGTTACACTCTTGACGTCATATATACACGGCACGGGTACGTGTAAATGAACACTTTTCTGAAAACTGACATGTGTGCACGATGTTATTTTTGAAACCGGAGAGGTTGAAATGTCAGTTTATGTAAATAGCCGCCCACGTGTAAACGTAGCCTCAGTTCTGTGCCATCTACACCCTAGATGATTAGGATGTTCTGGGTGGTTACTGGGACTTAGCTGAGGTTTTCTGAATGGTTTCTAGAAGGTATTTAGGCTGTCCTGAATGATTGCCTAGTAGTTTCTATAGTCTGGTCAGTTGAAAGATGTAGAACACACCATCAGAGCAATCTGAATGTAGTCTAGATGTGGTCTAGTAATGTTTTTATGTACTGTTTAAAGTATGTTGATTTTGTCAAGCCAATTAATAATCATATGAAGTCATAGTGGTTTAACTGCACTGTGTAGAACAGGTAAGCATGAAGACAAACCACGTGATTTGACCTGATTTGAGAAACAGCACCACCTGCAGGCTGTAATCAGCTCCTAACTTTATATGTGTGGTTTTCACTCACAGTCACAGTTTTATCTTCTGTTTCAGGTCCTAAATTATTTAAGGAACCCAGTTTTAAATCCAACAAGTTCATCATTCACAACGCGCTCTCACGCTGCTGCCTCGCTGGCAAGGTCAACGAATCCCAGAAAAACAAGATTGTAGAGGTGCGTCACTGTTCATCTTTTTTTGTCCACAGTCTTGACTCAGTCGTGCCCTTTCACATTCTGACAGTTCATTTTCTCTCTAGGAGATGGAGAAGAGCTCCGCCAGCCACTTCCTTATTCTCCTGCGTGATTCCAACTGTCAGTTCCGTGCCATCTACACCCTAGACGGCCAGTCGGAGGAGCTGCATCGACTGTGCGGCGTCGGCCCGCGTGTCATTTCCTCGTCGGCCGTGGAGGCCATTTATAAATACAGCTCTGACAGGAAACAGTTCAATACACTTCCATCTCGTACCCTGAGTATGAGTGTTGACGCTTTCACTATCCCCGCCCATCTCTGGCACACTAAGAAACACGGCACGCCCAAAAAAGTAGCCACACCCAAATAGGCCACTCCCACCATTATAAAGACTTGTTTGCACCAAGAACAATAATTTTAACAATATAAGCACCTACTTGAATGTACAATAGCTAAAATGATAATTATAATGATAACTATATTAACGTCCACACCAACGGACAATATCGTTCTCTTTATATAAGCGCGCTGCAGTTTTGTCGTCTGTCTCTTTAAAGCAGGATGGATTCTGATTGGCTGTCAATCTTTCTTTGTTCATCAGCTGGAAACATTCACTCTGAAAGTGATTCCGGTGATATCTTTCCTCTCTGCAGTTATCATTATAGTTGTGGTGTGGACATTGTTATTCTCATAGAGTTACAGCGATTATTAAAAACTTTGGAATTATGGTTATCATAGTTATAGTTATTGTTGTTGGTGTGAACGAACCTTAAACCTCTCCGGCCCAGACACACCTACTATAAGTGCCATTCCTCTAAAAATAAACATCTTACCAGCACTAAACACATGACACAACAATCTGTGTAATGAATTTTATGATCACCGAAAGACCTTCTCATGTTTTCTGACTCTGCATGAAGACGTAGACAAGCCCTGAGGTTTTCACGCAACTAAAGACTGAAGAAACCATACATCCTTTCTGCATGTGAATGTTCGGTTCAGTCCACATATCTCTTGACAGTCACACCAACTAAGCACTTGCAGCATTTGTCTCCCATTTTTATGCTCTATATTCTCTGCTCTTATAGATACAAATTTTTGAATCTCTGTCTACTGTAGTTTTAGTGAGAATCAGTTTCACTGTCAATCATCTGACTGGCTAGATGATTTTAGAGATCTCCTGCTGCTTGTTCTCTTTTACATTATTGCATCAGCCTTTCCGTTCCTCATGTGCTGAATCTGTGTGGAGTAAATGACTCTCGCTGTCCTCCAGAGACGTCCAGCCGTCCAAAGACTGTGAGGCACCATAGGAGTTGGTGTCTGGACTCTGTTGCACAGAGTTTGTGAGCTGAGTATGGATCAGTGGATCACATCTCTGAGAACCTGATCCTGGATCAGTATTAAAAAGCCATTGAACCTCCATCATAATCATACAGCATTGGTGGCTTGTGTGCTGTGTGTGTAGAGATTCCCTTCGGGTGTGTGTGTGTGTGTGTGTGTGTGTGTGTGTGTGTGTGTGTGTGTGTGTGTGTGTGTGTGTGTGTGTGTGTGTGAAGGGCTGCTGGAATGTTTTCTAATATGAGTTTTGACATCATGTTTGTGTGTGTTTTCCTGATCCATGATGATGATGATGATGATTTTATGTGGTGATGAACATTTAGATCAATAAAATCATTTCTAACATTTCAACTCCTGTTCCTGTAACTGGCTGACAACAAAGGTATAATTCCTGAATGTTGCTTATAAATAATGTTTAATGTAAATGTTCAGTTGTGTCTGAACCAACTTATCTCGACTAGATGTCCACAATGCTGTGCATAAGGAATGCAATAGGCCTAAAGTCTAATATTTGGTATTAGTGTGTTTTTATAATTACAGTATTAAATATGTTTATTTACAGTATATATATATATATATATATATATATATATATATATATATATATAAAATGTACCCAATGCTGATGAGAATCCTGACAGATGTGGTTCCCACACACTTTGCGTTTACATAGTTTTGTTTAATCCTCACAGCGATGATTAATTTGCTTGTTTAATGAGCATTGTGAAGACAGGTGAGACAGATGAGACAGAAGAACCTCCAGCATTTGTGCTCGAGGCTTTGTGAGTCCATTCCACCCAATGGGTGACATTGTATGTATAAATATATATCTGAAATCTAAGTCAAAAAAAAAAAAGTGTTACATGTCCCCGCTATCTAAACCTAAACTTTATCATGTAATATAATTATTAATCATTAATCACTTTCAGAAATCTTATTTTATTACATTGTCGTGTGACTTGGTATGATACCATCTGTACTTTATTTTTTTCCATAATATGGAAGAAATCCATAATATGTTATATAAAAATGTTATATGAAAATACACATTTTAGTTGTGTCCCCAGGTTTACTCTCAGTCCTGTTTTACAGTGTGAATGCCATACTTGCAGGGAGCTAGTCCACAACGAAGTGACTTAATCTTTTTGTCTTTTTCTTTCTTATCTTTTGTAGAAGAATGGAGTGAACCTATACTATGCAGTTGACAGAAACACCACCCACGGCATGCTGCAAGGGATTGAGTGAAACACACCCGCAACATCTCTCTCTCTCCCTCCCTCTCTCTTCTCCTCTCTCTCCTCTTTTCTTTTTCCACTTCCTTCGCTACTAGCACACAGCACATCCCTTCAACACAGAAATCTCACACACATGCACACACAATCATTCCTGTTTCCCAGTGTTCATTCCTGTCACCCAGTGTTTGTTCCTGTTACCAAGTGTTCATCCCCGTTACCCAGTGTTCGTTCCTGTTACCCAGTGTTCGTTCCTGTTACCAAGTGTTCATCCCCGCTAACCAGTGTTCGTTCCTGTTACCAAGTGTTCATCCCCGTTACCCGGTGTTCGTTCCTGATACCAAGTGTTCATCCTGATACCAGTGTTCGTTCCTGATACCAGTGTTCGTTCCTGATACCAAGTGTTCATCCCCGCTAACCAGTGTTCATTCCTGTTACCAAATGTTAATCCCAGTTACTCAGTGTTCATTCCTGGTAACAGGAATGAACACTGGGTAACGGGGATGAACACTTGGTAACAGGAACGAACACTGGGTAACAAGTGTTCATCCCCGTTACCCAGTGTTCGTTCCTGTTACCAAGTGTTCATCCCCGTTACCCAGTGTTCGTTCCTGTTACCAAGTGTTCATCCCCGTTACCCAGTGTTCGTTCCTGTTACCAAGTGTTCATCCCCGCTACCCAGTGTTCGTTCCTGTTACCAAATGTTAATCCCAGTTATCCAGTGTTCATTCCTGTTACCCAGTATTCGTTCCTGTTACCAAATGTTAATCCCAGTTACTCAGTGTTCATTCCTGTTACCCAGTGTTCATCCCCGTTACCCAGTGTTCATTCCTGTTACCAAGTGTTCATCCCCGTTACCCGGTGTTCGTTCCTGTTACCAAGTGTTCATCCCCGTTACCTGGTGTTTGTTCCTGTTACCAAATGTTAATCCCAGTTACCCAGTGTTCGTTCCTGTTACTATTTTTTTTAAATAAAGTGAAACCACCATTTTTATCAGTTTTGTTTGGTCCATCATTTATACAATTGTTTAAATTATAAAAAAATATATAAAATTGAGGCTTCGGTCTTCTTTAAAGTGAACAAATGGCTTTCTGGGTGTTTTTTATTAAAATACACCATGTCTTTATATATAGTGATTTCTTTAGTCACAAATACCAATTATTTAAACACATAACCAACCTTTTTTTTTTATTATTTAAATAAGCACTTTGTTGAGGGGAAAACAAAGGAATTAACTGACATGCTTTTAAACATGCTTTTTAAATGGCACATTAGTTTAGTTAACAGGACTGAAAAAACATGCATCCATCTTCTGCTTAGAATATGTGTATTATTGGATTCAGTGTTGAAAAAAGATAAAAAATAAAGTTTAATTTTGAAGAGTTACAACAAGAAAATATCACCTGTTCAGTGGAATGGCCTGTGATGAGACTCTCTCAGACATTGAGATATTATTTCAGCTTTTATAAAGATAACTCGGTCAGTAGCGATATTTTAGCAAAATTTTGCTGCCAAAATAGGTTGATTGTCAGTAGTGTAGCGATGTCACTTTCAAAACAAGCAGATTTCTGTTGGTGAACGCCGGGAATTTGGTAACTTTTTTGTCCTCACATGAAAGTCCCAAACACAGAGACAAGGATTCCTATTAACATGACTAGATTTCACCCACAAAATTTTGCCACACAGCGTGGTAAATGTAAGTGCACCTTAAATTTAGTTGCAATGGAAATTTTTGTCTTCTAGCTTTTCAAAAATCAATGAAATGTGTGCCACTGCACCAGTGAGTGTGACTTCACTGGATCTGCTGTGTTTTCTTGCACAGTTTTGTTGTGTAGTTTTTGTGTGTCTAAATGTAGCAGGCCTAGATGAGCACACATGAATTCAGCTCTTCCTCAGAGATGTTTCCTCACTTTTCTCATGGTCCCTCATCAAAGAGCTCTTTTAACATTTGCATGTCATTATTTCTAGAAACCGTTCTGTCCCCAGGGGCCCGTCACTGAGGGAGTGGCGCACATGAAGAGCAGATATAAACCACGGGCTTCACCACCGTCCTGCACTGCACACACCAGCACCTCTGTTGACATCATCACCGTCTCTTCACCGTTGACATGTCGTTCACCAGAGCTCAGCGCTTCTCCGGCAGGTCTCACTCCACATCCAGCAGTTACTCAATGGCTCCTGTTACTTTCTCCAGCTTCGGAAGTCAGTCGGCCGGGGGCCTGCAGGGCGGGGCTGGGTTAGGCTTCGTATCCAGCGCTGGTTTGGGCCTCGGATCCAGCGTTGGGTTGGGCTTGGGGTCCGGCGCTGGGTTGGGCTTGGGGTCTGGTTTTGGGGCAGGTTTAGGGTCTGGATTTGGGGTGGGTGGAGGTTCTCTCTCGGGTGGTTTGAGGACGGTTGGGGGCGCTCTCTCAGCCGCAGGTGGAGGTTTCAGGGCAAGTTTCAAGGCGGGCTCGGGTTCATTCTCTGAAGCCATGTCCAACATTATCAATGAGAAACAGCTGCTTCAGGTTCTGAATGATCGTCTCGCGACCTACCTGGAGAAGGTCAAGCGCCTGGAGACCACAAACCATGAGCTCAACGAGAAGCTCCGTGCGTTCACTGCCAATCGAGTCCAGACCAGCTTCAACCTGGAGCCCTACGAGATCCAGATAAAGCCGCTGCGGGAGAAGGTGCTCAGCATATGTTTCTTTCAATTTCAGTTTTAAAAATACATTGTTGGCTTACACACAATATTGCCAAAGAACTATAGCAACACAAAGTAATGGCAATACAAAGAAATATACAGTATAACAATAGCAAATAGTGATAAAATAGGGTTAAAATAAGCTGCTAAGTATCTGATCATTATCTTCTCATTCTCTCCTCCAGCTTCTGTTTCTCATTCAGGAGCACACGCGCATCTCTTTAGCCGTGGACAACGCCAAACTGACTGCAGATGATTTCAGAATGAAGTAAGTTTGAGTTGTTTGTGCAGCATCAGCTGCTCAATTTAGATTCTGACTGGATGAGCCACGTTCAAAGCCGTTTTCAGTCAGTGTAAAACACAGGTTTATTATAAGCTACTATAAGCTCAGGTTTATTTTCATTTGACCGTGTCGTGCAGGTTTGAGACAGAGTTGGCCATGCGTCAGTCTGTGGAGAGTGATATCGCAGGTCTGAAGACACTGAAGAAAGAGTATGAATCCACCAACATTATGTTACAGCAGGAGCTCACGGCCCTGGACAAGGAGTGCACCGCTCTCAAAAAACTTCACCAGGAGGTGAGGACACGCTTCAGTGCAAACACACAGTTTCATCCACAAGCATTTGTCTAGTTCTGTGGATGTGTAAAGTGAAGTCAACTGACTGAGTGCTGTGACCTTTGCCCTCGGGTTCAGGAGATGATCTCCCTGCGCGGGCACATGGCCGGCACCGTGACGGTGGATATTAAGGAGATCGAGAGCACGGATCTGTCCCGAGTGCTGGCTGAGATCCGCTCGGAGTACGAGATGGTCATCGAGAGGAACCGCAGAGAGCTGGAGAGCTGGTACACCAAACAGGTACAAACACAGTGAGGTGAGATGCTCACATGGAGCTCCAGCGTGTTTTACTGACGCTGATGCTGTGGTTCAGTTGCAGAAGAAGCAGAAGGAGAGAACTGAGATCACAGAGATAACTATCAGTGGCAGCTCGGAAATCACAGAAAACCGCAAACAGAGCCTGAGCCTGCAGACACAGCTGGACTCCATACTGATGAAGGTGCAGACGCGACACACACACACACACACACACACACCAGTTAATGTTATGTGTGTTAACATGTTCAACTTTACCAGAATATGCTGCAATGTAGACACATTTGAATAGTTCCAACGTTTGCTTGTGAAACACTCAAAACCTAGTGATATACTAAGCCAAAATTAAGACATGAAATTAAGTCAAAACTATGACAAAAAATTAGTTATTTTATTTATTTGTAAGAAAATGTTAAAAAAATGTTCAGCAAAAATACGTTCAACGTTTTGCTTATGTTCCTTTTAAGTCAAAATTCTGACATGATAAATCGAAATCAACTTAAAATTTGAAATTGACATATTAAATCAAAATATGACTTAGAAGTGGAAATTGACATAAAACACCAAAATTCTGGCTTAAAAAGTTCAAATTGACATACACATTGACATCACAAGTCAAAATTCAGACATACTCGAAATTGTAAAAAATAAAATGTTCACACATGCCGTCGAAACTGACAAGTTGAAATTCAGACATGCTTTGGAAATTAACTTAAACTTTAAAAGTCTTAAACTTAAAAATTAACTTAAAAAGTTGGAATATTGACTTAAAAAGCCTAAATTTAGATATACTGTTTAAATAAGTTAAGTTTATACGTTTAAATTGACATAAAAAGTTGAAATTGAAATTATGACAAGTCAAAATTGACATATTTAATAAAATATTAAAACATTTGTTTGTGAAACTAACGTTCAAAACAGCACTGCCTTCACAGCTTACAAAAAATATGTTCTAGAGATGATTTCCATACGTTCCATTTAAGTTATGAAAATTTTGTTTCTGAATGTTAAAAATGTCCTATTTTTTGAAAACATTTTTCTTGGAGAATGATTTCTGAAGGATCATGTGACACTGAAGACTGGAGGAATGATGCTGAAATTCAGCTTTGATCACAGGAATAAATTATATTTTACTATATATTCACATAGAAAACAATGCATTTGCATTTGTAAATGCAAATAAATGCAGCTTTGATGAGCAGAAGAGACTTCTTTAACTTATACAGTATTGTCATGTAAAGTAACTTCTTTGTAGTTATTAAAGTATCACACTGATATCTGGATTGTGCCATGAGTTTGAATGCTGCTGCTTGTGCCAATGCAGAAAGCAAATGTGGAGCAGCGTTTGGTGGAGGTTCAGGCTCAGTATCAGGCTCAGATCTTCTCTCTGAGTCAGCTGGCCGGCAGTCTGGAGGGAGAGCTGATGTCGGTGCGCGAGAACGCAATGCAGCAGAGCCGCGACTACCAGCTGCTGCTGAGCACCAAAGTGCAGCTGGAGCGCGAGATCAGCACCTATAAAGCTCTGCTGGAGGGCGCCGGAGAGTTCAGCGGCATCACCGTTATCGCACCCATGCTCAAGTCGGCCCCTGCAGGTGAGCAGTGTTATGATATACTGTGTCATAATTATGAGATGAGATGAGATGTTGGAATTATGACAAAAAAACTTAAATGACTTAAGTCGAAGTTATGACATACCAAGTTGAAAATAACAAAGTCAAAATGATGACATACAAAGTAATAGTAATTATGAGATGAAAAGTTGGAATTGTTACAAAAAAAAAATAAATGACTTAAAAAGTCAAAATTATGATATACTAAGTCATAATTATGAGATTTATGACATGTAATTATAAGTCATTGACATAAAATGTAGAAATTATGACAAGTTGAAATAACGACTTAAATTCAATTATAAATCAAAATTATGAGATTAAAAAGTCAAAATTATGACATACAGTCGTAATTATCAGATGAGAAGTTGAAACTGACAAAAAATTTTGAAATTCGGACTTGAAATGTCATCATTTTAAAAAGTCAAAATTATGACACACACTAAGTCATAATTACGACATTAAAAAGTTGAAATTATGATAGAAGTTAAATTCTGAGTTAAGTCAAAATTCTGACATACCAAGTCATAATTATGAGATGAAAAGTGGAAATTATGATAAAGAATTTAAATGACTTAAAAAGTCAAATTATGACATACTAAGTCATAATTATTAGATGAATTTTGACAAAAAAATTCAAAATTATGACAAGTCATTGACATAAAAAGTAAGTCAAAATAATGACTTATTAAAAAGTCGAAATTATGAGATGAAAAGTTGGAATTAAAATTGGAAATTGTAGTTCTTTTGAAAGTCATAATTTTTAAGTCATAATTATGAGGTCAAAATATTGACGTAAAAGGTCGAACTTTTGACTCCAAGTTAAAATGGACAAAAAGTTGAAATTGACATGCAAAGTCATAATTAGGAGATGAAAAGTTGAACTTGACAAAAAATTTAGAAATTCTGACAGTCATAATTATAAGAAAATTTGGAATAATGACAAAAAACTGTGAATTTCTGACTTAGTATGTCATAATTTTCACTTTTTTAAAATTATGACAATATAAGTCATAATTATGAGATGAAAAGTTCTGACAAAAAACTTCTAAATTATGACTTAAAAAGTGAAAATTATGACATACTAAGTCATAATTATGAGATGAAAAGTTCTGACAAAAAACTTCTAAATTATGACTTAAAAAGTGAAAATTATGACATACTAAGTCATAATTATGAGATGAAAAGTTCTGACAAAAAACTTCTAAATTATGACTTAAAAAGTCAAAATTATTATTTACTGTCATAATCATGAAATGAATAGTTGAGAATGATGAAAAAAATAGAAATAGTGACCTAAAAAGTCATAATTGTGTGTAAAAGTTTGAAATAGAATATACAGTAGGATCAAAACCTTCTTTGGAAAACTTTGATGAACTGTTTTGATCCTCTTCGAATGTTGACTACTGCACTGTCAAAATTATGACTTCAACAGTTGAAATTGACAAAAAATAAATGAGTAAAAATTTAGACATGCTAAATCATAATTATGAGATGAAAAGTAGAAATTGACATATCAATTATGAATTGTCAATTTTCAACAATTTGACTTTTTTTCAGTCATATTTTGATAAAAAGTCAAATTAAAGTCATAAATGAGATGAAAACGCCAAATACTTAAAGATCTGTTTTTATTTGCACTTCAGTCTTTTTAAAACAGTTGTTTACTTTGTGTATTGTTTTATTGCATTCAAAAGTTCAAAGTTCAATTCAATACCGAAATAAAATTTTTTTTGCGATTATCTTGATATGAAAATGTGTTACATCACATGCCGCCTCTGAAGTATTGGCTCATTTCCTTGT
This sequence comes from Megalobrama amblycephala, assembly GCF_018812025.1. NCBI lineage: Eukaryota > Metazoa > Chordata > Actinopteri > Cypriniformes > Xenocyprididae > Megalobrama > Megalobrama amblycephala. Next base: position 5,548,657 of record NC_063050.1, on the reverse strand, counting down.
TCTGTCATTGGTTGAGGTCCCGTCGGTGGAATCGCCGCCCTCATCTCTTCTGACGTGCAGTCCAGCGCGAGTGTGACGTCAGAAGTGTCAGTGGACGGGGCAGCAGCAGATGCAGTGGATGCAGTGGGCGGGGCTATAGCAGATGCAGCAGATGAGGTACGATCTGCCCGTCATCATCTGTTTATATCAGATCTGGATCATTCGTGTCTGAAAATGTCTTATAAATGTGTTGAAAGTTACTGCGGAATGAAATCATATTCACAACGCTGATGTAATTTTACGTTTGTCTGCTGCTAATTAAAGTAGATTTGAGGTCTTCAGCTGATCTGTCAATGAAGATCAAGTACAAAGAGCTGCAGTTACTACAGACCAGTGGTGTTTTACTATCGCTCATATACTGTTATAGCTTTAGTGATATTTTGAATTTGCTTTTTATTTTAATATTTTCGACTTTCATTTTAGTTTAGTTAAAAATGTAGTAATTTTCTTGTTTTTGTCATTTTAGTTTTTTTTTTTAAGTCTATATAGTTCTTAATTTTATTCTATTTTTAGTTCTCTGAAGTTAAATATTTAAAGTTTATCTTTTAAAGTTAAACTAAAAGAAAATGAGAAACGAAACCTTGGCCACTAGCTAAAATAAAATAAGTTTAATATTTTGTAGTATGCATATATTATAATAATAACCCTGCAGACAGTGTTTGGGGGTAAGACATTACAAGTAATGTGAGTCATGTAATTGGATTACTTTTTTAAAGTAACAAGTAATGCATTACTTTTAAATTTACAACTGAGTTATTTTTTTTAAATGAGTAACTTAAGTTACTTTGTTTTCTCATTTATTGCATTATTATGATGAAATAACGTGACTGATGTGATGTCAGTGTCGTATGGTGAGAACGAGGCTGAAAGCTGTAAGGTTGTACGTTCACACGACAGACAAGAGAAAGAACTGTGTGTGATTTGACTGATGAGATCTCTGTTTGGTCTTTTGCAGAAATGAAGTCCTCTGGAGGGTCTTCGAGGGCCAAGTCATGTCATTGACGCTCAACCAATCACAATCTGATGTGTGTTTTCTGTCTGCGTCAATAAACTCAAACCCTCAAACCACTCTGAGTGTTTCTTTGATCACATTCTTGAGTCAGATAATAATATTTTTACAGACCAATAAAAAGAGACAAACACAAGCAGTCAGCAAAAGTTTATTATGAGCACACGACACTAACATCTGAGTTATTGAGCTGAAGCAGATTATTGCAGGGTCAGTCTGGATGTTTCATGGGATTATAATATTACAGCAGATCTGTGTCACAAACTCTCACACTCATACAGAGAACGCTCATCTGCTTCCTGTGAGAGAAACAGAAGGACATTCAGTTAGAGTATTGAGACACATCCGGCTGGAGTTTCACACTGAGTGTGTGTTTGTGTCACCTGTTTAGGGTGCGTCGGTCGGGTCTGATCCGCAGACCGGCTCTCCTTCAGCCACGTACCACACCTCATTATGCCTGTTCAACAACTTCAGAGGACTGACACACACACACACACACACACACACACACACACACACACACACACACACACACAGTTAAATTAAATAGCACCATGTAGGTTAATATGTCAAAAATCTTAATAAATATCCAGACAGCAACAGTGTTGGCCCAGATCTGGTACATGTGGCTTCCACGTGGCCCAGATGTGGGCCAGATCTGGACTGACAGTATGTTGCTGTGTAGGTAAAAAAAAGTTAACAGATTTCAGCAGAATTAGTCTCATATTTGATGAAGTTTGCATCATTGATTCTGTTTATCACTGCGTAGCTGCTGTGAATCAGTCGGTGTTGTATAAAGCGCTGTAGAAATAAAGCTGACAATGTAAGTCTAAGAAAAAGTTGTCATGAAACACATTTTACTTCAGTAATCTGATATATTTTTGAGACAAACGGCATATTCAACATGGAAATTATTGGGCTTGTGAGATGAACTGAAAAATTCCAGAAAATTATTAAGAAAAACTTAGAACAAGACCAGGAACATGAATTAAAGTCACCATGAAATCATCATGGATGAAATATTGCTTGTACTGTGTTTATTGTAATTGATTTATCAGTGCACATCATTATTGCGTCAAATTCATGTTCTTGCTAATCTTCCACTTGCAGCATCTCTTCTCTTCTCTGATGATGAGGGCGGGGCAACCTGTCACTCACATGAGATCCACCAATAGCAAACCACAACCATCCAATCAATTCCCCACTGACAAAATCAAGCCCCGCCCTACATTTGTTCTTGTTTGAGAAGCGTTTCACTCGATATACGACACAATAGAGGAGAAAAGACCCTTTCATGATGACTTTAGGACAGTGTGTGTGTGTGTGTGTGTGTGTGAACACCTGTCGTAGCCCACGGCGTAGTGGTATGTGTGGTTGTAGCGCGCGCCGGCTCTGGTCAGCGCTCTGTTCAGCAGGTGAGCGTGGAGTCGAGACGTGATCGACAGCATCCAGCCGCCGTAACTCCTCACGTACACATCCATGTCCGGCATGTCCGTGAAATACAGCTGAAACAAACACACACACTGATGACCTCACTGAACGCATCACTATCACATGACTTACAAACGCCTGAAAGCACGCCGAAAATCTGCTGCTTTTTATTGGAAACTAATGTTTAAAAGTTTAAATAATGTTTTAGGATTAAAAACAAATGTGAACAATCAAAATAAAGTCTTTCAGGTTTTGCTCTTTTTCTATGTGATTAATCAAATGTAATGAAATAAGTGTCACTGATCATGTGACGCCCAAACTGAAGCTCAAGATGCTCTCTGGAAGATCTCAAATCATGCTGACACACACATTTTATATTATACATACATTTGTTTCAAATGAAAAATATTACATATTAATATAAAATATTAAAATAAAAATACGAAACACTAACATATATTAAACATTAATATAAATACTAAAATACAATGAATATTTGTAAATAAGATACAAATACGTTACATATTAAAATAGAAATATTTTAAACATTGAAATAAATACTAACACATATATTAATTATTGTTATAAATACTGTTACAAATATTAATGTAAATATGAAATAAAGTGTTTTAAATATTAAAATAAATACTAGCATAAAAATATTACATATTAATATAAATACTAAAATAAAAGGTTGACAAATATTAAAATATTCTTTAAATAAAAAATACAAATATTTTACATATTAACATAAAAGTACTTTAAACATTGAAATAAATACTAACAGTAATACTAAATTAAAAATATTAACAAATAATACAATAAATTATTATAAAATATTAAATATATATTTAAGATATATGATAAATAAATATTACAATATGAATGTTTTTTAAAATTTTTTTATATTGTATTTTAATGTTCAAAGATATAAATATTTTTGAACATTAAAATAAATACTAACGTAAATATATTAAATCTTATTATACATATTAAAAAATATTGTAGATATTAAAATAAGTACTAACATGAAAATATTAAATATGAATATAATACTACAATAGAAATGTTAACATAAATATTAATATTATTTTAAATAAAATACAAATATTTTACATATTAAAATAAGTACTAACAAATATTTTAGATATTATTATAAATACTAACATAAATATTAAAATAAAAATATTTGACAGTAAATACTAACATAAAACAGTAAATATTAATATAAATACTAAAATATAAATAAAAAGGCACAAAAGAAGTTTGCTCTTAATCAGTTTGTTCAAATGAACTCAGTCTTACGCAGTTCTAAATGCCACCAATAGAACTAGAAATCAGCAGTTTTTAACTAAATGTTTTATTGTAATAAATATTGCAGTGGAAAATAACCATGTGAGCACATGATGAGCCAAATGACGCCCAGTTCCCCTTGTCTGGACGTCATGGGTGGAGCTTGACCTCTGTGGGGTTATGGGTGTGGTCAGACATTCTAGCTCCACCCATCACATCCAGAAGGGGGCCGGACCTCACGCTCCCCCCACGGCTCTGCTCAGCGCGAGTCACCTTGTCGTTGGTGGGAGTGGGCGGATGCTCCTGATAGGCTGACGGGAGCAGGAAGCTGAGTGTGTAGATCGCCGGTTCCCACATCTTCACTTCCTCCGGAACTTCGACAAGAACCGGAGCCGTCATCTCAAACTTCACACCTACACACATACACAGAGCTGTGTCAGTCGCTGCCGTCGTCTGTCAGCGCGGTTATGACATGAACGCTCACAAACCCTCTTCATTGGCTCCAGATATGTAATGATAGAGGCGTCTGAAGGCCATGGCGGCGCCAACACCGAGGAAATACGCCTCAGCGTCCGTAGAGACCCAGCGCGAGGACGAGTAGTGACGTACCTGCACAAACACACGCGTTCAGATTCAGCTCACGTATGGATTCGTAACGTAACGGATCAGAGCGTCTGACCTCGTACTCGCGTGTCCTGCAGATCAGATCAAACTGAAGACACTCTCTAGACTCGGTGCAGAAACTGCTGGACGAGTTACTGGGGCTGAGAGAGACACAAACACAGGTTAATGCACCGCTGCCGTCCACAGAGGGGTTAATAATGATGTGAAATATCTGACCCGACGCTGCTGACGGCCAGAGACTCCAGCGACAGCAGCGACAGCAGCGCCAAACCGTACAGACCCCTGGAAAAACACAACATTCTGTCACACAGACATACAGATATATTAGGCAGCATTTTGTTCTCAAAGTTGATGTTAGAAGCAGGAAAAATGGGCAAGCGTAAGGATTTGATGCTAGGTCCAGATTGTGATGCTAGACGACTGGGTCAGAGCATCTCCAGAACTGCAGCTCTTGTGGGTGTTCCCGGTCTGATAGTGCATTAATATCGCTCACCTGTATGACTTTCTTCTGTGGAACACAAGATGGTATTTTGAAGACTTTCTGTGAATAAATCTTCTTTTGTGTAGAAGAAAGAAAGTCATGCAGGTTTTGCACGTAAATGACTGGATGATCATTTTTAGGTGAACTGTCCTTTTAAATATGTACACAAAACAATTTAGAAATGCGTCTCCCATCTGAATATTAGTGAATAGACGTTCTGTCAAAAGTTTCTGATCTCTATCAGTATATCGCCTCGTCAAGCTCAATATTTCATCAATAATTAGCCGAATCATGTGACTGTAACAGAAACAAACATTTTTTCAAAGAAAAATCACAGGTTAGAAGTATGTCTTATAATGCGAGATTACAAAAATAACTGAAATGGACTGATTTCAGCAGAATGTGCATCTGTGAGGCGTTTACTGTATCGATGTGCTGAAACTACAAATTTTTCAGTCATTCTACGAAACGGGTGCCGCAACGTTTGATCAGATGCATAAGGCACAAAAAATCTCCCAAAGTCTGTTTCCAAAGCTTAAAGGTGCCAAAGAACATGTTTTTAAAAGATGTAATATAAGTCTAAGGTGTCCCCTGAATGTGTCTGTGAAGTTTCAGCTCAAAATACCCCATAGATTTTTTTTATTAATTTTTTTTACTGCCTATTTTGGGGCATCATTAACTATGCACCGATTCAGGCTGCGGCCCCTTTAATTCTTGTGCTCCCCGCCCCCAAGAGTTCGCGCTTGTCTTAAACAGTGCATAAACAAAGTTCACACAGCTAATATAACCCTCAAAATGGATCTTTACAAAGTGTTCGTCATGCAGCATGTCTAATCGCGTAAGTTTTGCATTTATTTGGATGTTTACATTTGATTTTGAATGAGTTTGATAGTGCTCTGTGGCTAAAGCTAACATTACACACTGTTGGAGAGATTTATAAAGAATGAAGTTGTGTTTATGAATTATACAGACTGCAAGTGTTTAAAAATGAAAATAGCGACGGCTCTTGTCTCCGTGAATACAGTAAGAAACGATGGTAACTTTAACCACATTTAACAGTACATTAGCAACATGCTAACGAAACATTTAGAAAGACAATTTACAAATATCACTAAAAATATCATGTTATCATGGATCATGTCAGTTATTATTGCTCCATCTGCCATTTTTCACTATTGTTCTTGCTTGCTTACCTAGTCTGATGATTCAGCTGTGCACAGATCCAGACGTTAATACTGGCTGCCCTTGTCTAATGCCTTGAACATGGGCGGGCATATGCAAATATTGGGGGCGTACATATTAATGATCCCAACTGTTACGTAACAGTCGGTGTTATGTTGAGATTCTTTCTGTCTTTTAAACAAATGAGATTTACATAAGAAAGAGGAAACAATGGAGTTTGAGACTCACTGTATGTCATTTCCATGTACAGCACTCTAATTATTTAACTATGCCAAGATAAATTCAATTTTTTAATCTAGGGCACCTTTAAAGTTATTAATTCAAGTGTTCTTTTTAACATGATATATGATTTTGAAGATAAACATACTATTTTTAATCATTTTTCATTATTACATAGCCAATTTCACATCTGTGTTAACCAACATGACATTTGCATCTAAAATATTACCAAATAAGTTAACATAACATATACTATTTTCAGGATTATATGTGTCCCTGTTTACACAAGATATATTTATTCACAATAAACCTTATTTTTTTCTAAAAATTTTATGATTTGTGCGCGCCCCTCAGTTTCCGTCACACTAACTTGTTTTATCTATAAATAATGCACTGTTGCTTTAAATGACATCACAAAGCCGAAGTGACATCATTTGAGCCTTATAGCCACCAACAACAAAAGCAGGAAACTACCTACATTTTTGTTTTTTACATTGTTGCTTTTTCATGTTAGGCAGGGCTCAAACCTACCACCCCGTCACGCAAAATAGATACTGTTTTTTTTATTAATTTTATTAGTTTTTATTAATATAAATGAATGTTGAATGATGTTCTTGTTGTGTGGACTGATCAGATAAATGTAACTTTATTTGTATTTTTTAAGTAAATTAATTTTTTCAGTACAAACAATGAGGCCATTGAAAGGTCAAATTCATATTTCAAGATTAAAAATCTATGAATAAAAAAAATATATATATTAAATTACAGACTTCCTATTGATGGTTTCCAAAAAAGGGACATTAGGAAAACATTAGATTTTAAAAATCTATTTCTTGTTTTTTACTACTCCAATGGCCTACATATTGTCCGTGACGGGGTGGAACAAGAATGGCTTCCTTGCCTGAGTAAAAAGGATAATATTAATAAAGATTTTGTTAAAAATCATGTTGACCTTTCATCTCATAATTATGATTTACAAAAGCATAATTTATTTATTTTTGTCCAGAAATGGGCTTCTAGAAAGTTCATTGACATTTTCAACTAAATTATTAAGAAACACTAAAAAGTATTCATTGTTAATAATTAAACTAATTGAATTGTGAGAGAAAGAAAATTCTGCTGTATCATTTATTGTCCCTGAGAAAAGCCAAGAATAGAAACTTTCACACACACACACACACACGAAAGTTTCTTCTTGCCGCACTGCGGAGAAACTTAAACCCGAAACACCTTCATCAATCATCAACATCCCTGTCATTAAACATTTATTTGAGCTGTTTATAAATGCACGTTTTAGCGATGTGAAAAATCTTTTATAAAATATTATTATTCATCTCAAACATCATCAAGTCCAGATTACTCCCTCACAGCCCAAATCAAGGCAGATTTCAGGCATTTATCGCAGAATTGCTCATTCAAACTCAGTGAATTACAACAATCCTCTAAGCTTAACATTAACGTGTTACAAAACCAAACAATGTTATACTTACATTGTGTCTTATCTGAAGCAGAGGCGGAGATGAAACTGGGCGGATCACATCAGCACCGGAGCGCGTTCACGAACCTCTGCGCGCGTGCGTGAGCTCGTGCACGGGACGAGAGAGGCGCGCGCTGAAGTGGTAAGTAAACTTTTACCTCACATGTTTACAAGCCAAAGAAACGAGTCGAGGTTTAAGTTATTTGATTTATTTTAAACTCGAACACAATTCACATGATAAACCAGCAAAATCAAGCAGGAGAAGTTTATTTCTCTGACAGTTTATGGAAATATTAGCCAGACTAAAAGCATTGAAGAAGGAGGAGGGAAAAACTGGCTAAAATCTGAAGTGACGCTCTGGAGAAGTTCTCAAGTCTTAAAGGATTAGTTCACTTTCAAATTAAAATTTCCTGATAATTTACTCACCCCTATGCCATCCAAGATGTTCATGTCTTTCTTTCTTCAGTCGAAAAGAAATGAAGGTTTATGATGAAAACATTCCAGGATTTTTCTCCATATAGTGGACTTCACTGGAGCCCAAACGGTTGAAGGTCCAAATGTCAGTTTCAGTGCAGCTTCAAAGAGCTCTACATGATCCCAGACGAGGAATAAGAGTCTAATCTAGAGAAACCATCGGACATTTACTAAAAAAAATAATTAAAATTTTATACATTTTAACCATAAATGATCATCTTGAACTAGCTCTCTTCTTCTTCTCTATTTGAATTCCAGCAGTGTAGACACTGCTAAGTGTATTACTGCCCTCCACAGGTCAAAGTTTGAACTAATTGTTATATACTTGCACTAGCATATTATATATGACAATTTAGTTCAAACTTTGACCTGTGGAGGGCAGTAATACACTTAGCAGTGTCTACACTGCTGGAATGCAAATAGAGAAGAAGAAGAGAGCTAGTTCAAGATGAGCATTTATGATTAAAATGTATAATTTAAAAAAAAAAAATTTTTTAGAAAATGTCCGATGTTTTCTCTAGATGAGACTCTTATTCCTCGTCTGGGATCATGTAGAGCTCTTTGAAGCTGCACTGAAACTGACATTTGGACCTTCAACAGTTTGGTGCCCATTGAAGTCCACTATATGGAGAAAAATCCTGTAATGTTTTCCTCAAAAACCTTAATTTCTTTTTGACTGAAGAAAGAAAGACATGAACATCTTGGATGACATGGGGGTGAGTAAATAATCAGGAAATTTTAATTTGAAAGTGAACTAATCCTTTAACCGCGTCTATACTGCGACTGGTATTACAATAACTGAAGCTTTGCGCGCTTTCAGTGTAGACCGTTGCACATGCGCACACGCAGTATATACGCGGTGTAACAGTGGTTAGTCCTTCATTTATAACAGTATACATTTCAAGCTGTAATATAAATGGGATAGATGGAGCCATCAGAAAAATATTAGGAAACAACCTACTCCAAAGACGCAAAAGACAAATCGTTATTGGTACGAATCGTTATCGCATGACTGATAAAATTGTTTCACATCTCAGAAACATTCGGCTTCATCAAGGATAGAATATAAATGTTGACAGTCGCAGAACCTGGTGAAATACGCAAAAAATGCTGTTCTTATTTAGAGTTTTTGTCTTGTTTCTAGTCAAAATATCCTAAAGTTCTTAAATCAAGAAGCATTTTCTTGACAAGTAAAAATTATTTTCTTGTTTTCAGGAAAAATAAGTCAAAATTAAGTGAGTTTTTCCTTAAAACAAGCAAAATAATCTCCCAATGGGGTAAGCAAAATAATCTCATTTCAAACCAAAAATAAGATAAATAATATTGTTTTCAGTTTGGATTGTTTTAAGGAAAAACTCACTTAATTTTGACTTATTTTTCCTGAAAACAAGAAAATGCTTCTTGATCTAAGAATTTTCAGACATTTGGACTGGAAACAAGAAAAAAATTCTAAGTAAGAACTGCATTTTTTGCAGTCTAACGGCAGAAAATCCTCCTATTCCATCTATCTGAGGCAAAACTTTCTCCAAATCTTCAGCATAACTGATGGTGTCTGTTTTATGAACAACAACAACAATCTCCAGCAGTCTAATAAAATATTTTACACAAAACCATGATATACAAACATTAGCATCAATTCAGAAAAAAAACAGCATTGGTTAAATAATAATAATAGGAAATAAAAGAAGGCTAAAATCAAATTAATTGAGCACATCCAGTATAATGATTGTAAATCTTTGGAATGAAAGAAAAAAATTAGCGAACAAATTAACGGATAGAGCAGAGTGACCATATCATTACTGTAAACCAAAGCAAAAGATCCGGTCTATCACCGCCGTCCCAGAGTCCGTATGGGAAAATCAGCTCGTTCTCTCATGGAGATCTGACGGAAATCGCGTCAGGTGCACTTTATCCTCACACGTTTTTTTTTTTTCCCCATTCCGTCCTTATTTCACTTGCATAGCGAGTCTGTGGTTACCATGGTAGCAACCTTTGAAAGGGGAGGAGTTTAAAGTCCAGGCTCCACCCTCTTCGATATGAAACTCACAACGCAACCTCTCTTTGTCTCTCTCGGCCGTTAGACGTTTTCTTCACCTTGTGGATGCCTTCCAGCGCTCCCGATTCTGTTACACTGTGTGCGGAGAGAAGAAATATCACACACTGAACACTGAACTGAACTCACAGAGACAGAGAAAGAGAAAGAGACCTACACTTCATCCATCTCCAGGTCCTCCTCGTCCTGAGGCAGCTGGAGGTACGGGTTATTTGATGCTGGACGGAACTTGAATCCCGTCAAGACAAAGAAGATCAGAGTAGAAACCTCCACTAAAAACTGCAAACACAAGATGAAATGACATCAGGTTTAAAGGAGTGTTCAATAAATGAATTTCCACAGAATATTTTCTACTTAAAAAAAGCAAATATTTTTAATTTGTCATTCCCTTGAGGAAACGAGCTTCCATTAAATGCGGCCATGCACTTCAGAGAGTTTAAACGCAGAAAAGCGAAGCCTGCGCTTTTGCTAATGCACTTTAACTCTTCTATTCTCCATGTTATCTGAGCTGTAAAATGGCCCAAATCATCATTTTTGTGCTGGTTCAACAGCCCTTGATGGATCAACTTCTGGTTAGGGAGGAGTCAAAATTATTTTTGAGCCACAAATGCTCACATTAATATTCCTGAGCGTGATTACCTCTTGGCACCACTGCCACTGGAACGGCACAGTGACCTTCAGCAGTATAGCGATGATCCGCGTGAAGTAGATATAACACACGATCTGAGGACAGACAGAAACCGGTTTTAGCTAAATGATCTGAATAAATGTTAGTAAATGTGAGTACAGATGAAATGCCTCACCATCACATAATAATGTCTAAAGAGCTTCAACTTCTCCAGGTTCATGGCAGCTACAAGAGAACATACACACACAAGCACTGAGTATTTAGAAATAGCATACAAACAACTTTAACTAAAAACCGATACCGATAATAACTATAACAACAACAATTAACAATAACTACACCGATAACTTTAAAGATAATTATACTGATGACTACCCCAATAATAATTAATAACTTTACCAATAACTAGAACTTTAAGTATACTCATATCTATACTGATAACTGTACAGATGATGATAACTGTACCGATAATTATACCGATAACTATACCGATTACTATACCGATAACTATACTGATTACGATAATCATAACCGTAATGATGACTGTACCAATAACTATACTAACTATACTGATAACTGTACCAAAAACTATACAGATAACTGTACCAATAATGATAACTGTACCAGTAACTATACCGATAACTGTACCGATAATGATAGCTATCTTGATAACTGTACCCATAATGATAACTGTACCGATAACTATATGGATAACTGTACCAATAACTATACTGATAGCTGTACCGATAATGATAACTCTACCGATAATTATAACTATATTGATAACTATACCGATAACTGTACCGATAATGAAAACTGTGCCAATAACTGTACTGATAACTACCGATAATGATAGCTGTACTGATAACTATATTGATAACTGTACCGATAATAATAACTATACCGATAACTGAACTGATAACTATATGAATAACTGTACCGATAATAACTGTACCAATATCTATACTGATAACTGTACAGATAATGCTAACTATACCGATAATAATAACTGTACCGATAACAGTACCAATAACTATGCCGATAATGATAACTGTACCAATAACTATACTGATAACTGCACCAATAATGATAACTGTACTGATAATAATAACTGTACCGATACTAAAATGTACCGATAACTATATTGATAACTGTACAGGTAACTATACTGATAACTAAATTGATAACTATACTGATAATAATAACTGTACCAATAACTATACTGATAACTGTACCGATAATGATAACTGTACTGATAATAATAACTGTACCGATAATAACTGTACCGATAACTAAATTGATAACTATATGGATAACTACACCAATAATAATAACTGTACCGATAATAATAACTTTACCAATAACTATACCGATAATGATAACTGTACAAATAACTATACTGATAACTGTACTGATAATAATAACTGTACCGATAATAACTGTACCGATAACTAAATTGATAACTATATGGATAACTGTACTGATAATAATAACTGTACCGATAATAATAACTTTACCAATAACTATACTGATAACTGTACTGATAATAATAACTACCGATAATAACTGTACCGATAACTAAATTGATAACTATATGGATAACTACACCAATAATAATAACTGTACCGATAATAATAACTTTACCAATAACTATACCGATAATGATAACTGTACAAATAACTATACTGATAACTGTACTGATAATAATAACTGTACCGATAATAACTGTACCGATAACTAAATTGATAACTATATGGATAACTGTACTGATAATAATAACTGTACCGATAATAATAACTTTACCAATAACTATACTGATAACTGTACTGATAATAATAACTACCGATAATAACTGTACCGATAACTAAATTGATAACTATATGGATAACTACACCAATAATAATAACTGTACCGATAATAATAACTTTACCAATAACTATACCGATAATGATAACTGTACCAATAACTATACTGATAACTGCACCAATAATGATAACTGTACCGATAACTATATTGATAACTGTACAGATAACTGTACTGATAACTAAATTGATAACTATATCAATTTAGATTTAGGATAACTGTACCGATAATAATAACTGTACCAATAACTATACTGATAACTGTACCAATAACTATATTGATAACTGTACAGGTAACTATACTGATAACTAAATTGATAACTATATGGATAACTGCACCAATAATGATAACTGTACCGATAATAATAACTGTACTGATAACTATACCAATAAATGTACCATTAACTACATTGATAACCGTACCGATAACTATACTGATAACTATAAATATAAATATACTGATACTGTACAGATAATTATACTGACAACTGTAGCGTTAACTGTAACAAAGATAACACTAGCAATAACTATACTGATAATTATACCGATAACTGTAAAAGTTAATTGTACTGATAACTATATTAACTATAATGTTAACTATTTAGATAACTGTAATATAATAATAACTATAGCAATAACTATTAGCATCCATTCCAGTGAACGATAACATTCTGTTTATCATAAGCGCGCACTGCAGTTTTGTCACCTGCTGCTTTAAATGTTTGAACTCAGATGGATTCTGATTGGCTGTCAATGTTCAGTGTTTCCAATGATACCGTTATCATTATAGTTGTGGTGTGGAAACTTCATATAGTTATAGTTATCATTTTTGTTGTCAACAGACCATCACACACACTATGTTTTGGGTTCAAACACACACACACAGTTCCTGTCATACACACCTTTTCCATCCGTGTTAGAAGCCTCCTGCAGATGCCGGATGGACCTGTTAGACACAGAATCATAAAAACACGTCAAATTTCACAAAATAGCAACACGTCACGAATCTCGTGCACAAATACGCACCAGACGACAGGGAACAGGACGGCTCCACAGCAGATGAGATCCACCAGGAACAGGATCTCCCTCCAGAGAGTGTATTCACTCGCTCCCTCCTCCGTCTCCTCGATGATTATATAGGACACGTTAGCCAGAACCTGCACCAACCCATCAATAAAATCAACATCAGTCACTGACATCAAATCATAAACACGCGGAAAACATCTTCAAACACACACACACCTGCAGAGGAATGACAATCATGAAGATCTTCTTCTCTTTGTCCGACAGGATGTATTTAACAAAGGCAAAACCGGTGCCAATGAGAGCCAGCGTGATGAACAGAAGAGCCCCCTTCAGCCTGACACAAACATCACATGATGATCAACACTGCGACTCTGAGATCATGTGCTTTGATACAGTGTTTCTAAAGGAAAGTAAGGTGTGATACGCACAGGTGTGTGATGTAGTACATGACGGCCCAGCCTTCGATAGGATGACCCTCAGAGTTGATGAAGTGATAGTTGATCTGAGAGGAAGACAAGCGAACACTCAGAATCAAGAACATCAACACAAATACAGTGTATCCAATATCAAAAATATCAAATATTGCCATTTTATATTTATTTCTAAATACAAAGTAAATAAGGCAGGTTTATATATATATATATACACTAAAAACTAAAACTTATAAAGAAAACAAAAACAACAAAAATAAATTGAAAACAGATCTGAAAATCTAAAAATTTAATTCAAAATAATAAAAACTATGATAGTATATCAGCGACACTAGAGTAAGACTGATTGAGTGTTTGTACTCACACTGTGAAACAGCAGAGACACGGCTTTAGTGTAGGCCAGCGCCGCCATCAGCCAGTGGATCTTAAACACACTGTACCTGTCAAACACACACACACACACACACACACATTAAGCAATTACGTAATTAATGTCATTTACGTCACACAGATGATCTTAGTCAGAAGTATCTACAATAGCACAAGTAACCCTATTCTAAAAGGCCCGTTCAACTATAAAGATAACTATATTTACGTTCACACCATCGACCGATAACGGTCTTTTTATTCTAATCTCAAAGTGTTTGTTGCATTTACACAGCTTTAACCAGCAGATGTCCTCAGCATGCTATGTTTGGAGTGAATAGCTAGTGTAATCGATCCAATCTAACAGTCAATTTAGCTGACAAAGTCAATATAGCGTAGGGCTGGGCGATTTTTCGGATTTTTTCAATTAATTCGAATTTATGTTTGCCTCGATTTTATTATTTTTTAAATCGAGAAATCGCGATTTTGAACAATAAAATGTTAGCAAGCGTTACAATTAGACATGTTGACAATACAGCAATGATAACCTTATTAGGAGAAGAAAATGATACGACCTCATGATGGCGCCGGCGCGCCTGATTAACCGCTCTCATGTGACGACTTATTTAGTGATGGCCGATTTCAAAACACTGCTTCAGGAAGCTTCGGAGCGTTATGAATAAGTGTGTCGAATCAGCGGTTCGGAGCGCCAAAGTCACGTGATTTCAGCAGTTTGACACGCGATCCGAATCATGATTCGACACAAAAGATTCATAACGCTCCGAATCTTCCTGAAGCAGTGTTTTGAAATCGGCCATCACTAAATAAGTCGTTATTTTGTTTTTTTGGCGCTCCAAAAATATTCCCGTCGCTTTATAATATTAATATTGAACCACTGTACTCACATGAACTGATTTAAATATGTTTTTAGTACATTAATGGATCTTGAGAGAGGAAATGTCATTGCTCAGGCCTCACGGAGCCATCGGATTTCATCAAAAATATCTTAATTTGTGTTCTGAAGATCTTACAGGTGTGGAACGACATGAGGGAGAGTAATTAATGACATTATTTTCATTTTTGGGTGAACTAACCCTTTAAACAAGATAAATATACCACTGTGTGTGTGAGTGTGTGTGTGTACCTGTACTTGAGCAGTGTGTACGTCCACACCACAGCGGCGGTGAAGAAGATTGCCGCCATGCAGATGTAGAGGCGCGGCAGGGGAATATCAGACGCAGACAGATAACCGTTGGGATTCTTCTCCGTGATCTCCACCTAACACACACACACACAGTTTGATCCTGATCGTCAGACGCACGGCTCTGTCAGGACTGCAGTACTTACATGGAGAGAGTATGGATTCGGCGTCCTCTGTCTCATGTTGTTGCAGTTCTGGAAGTCCAGATTGTACAGGCCCTGTGAGCGCGCGCTCATGACGAGACGAAACTGAGAGCGGGAGAGAAAGCAGACCGTGAGCTGCCTGATATCAGACCTGTGTACTTGAAAGGATGTTGAGAGCGGTTTCTCACGCTGAAGTTGTAGGATTCTCCCTGTTGCTCCAGCTCCAGCGTCTTTCCGTTCAAACTCTCCACCTGATTCAGGAATCAATGACAAAAACAAGATTTTAGAAATAAAATGCCAGACTTTTTGAGACCTGCACAAATACAAACAATACCGTCTGTCTGAACAGAACAAACTTGTATGGAAAGTATGAAAAATGAGCAGAATGATGACACTACTGTCAGGGACGTACCGGCTTGCTAACGGCGCTGCTGACAGGAGCCGTCACTTTGGCCTGAACTTGTGAATTTTCTTTCTGTTTTTCTGTCCCATCATCTTTTGGCTTTCCGTCGACTGGTGCTTCTTCCCTTTTCCTCCTCGCTGAGCAACACAGACATCATCAACATCCGTCACACACACACACACACACACACACACACACACACACACACACACTTCAGACACGTGGTTGTTTTACCTTTGACTTCATCCGTGTTCTTCTCCAGCTTCAGTCTGGACACCAGCACAAGGTCAGAAGAGCCCATGTGCTTCACCTGCACACTGCACACACAATCACAGATGTCACAGGAAGTGTCACGCTTAATTCTACAGACGCCTATTTCCAACGCATTAAACGAAAAATCGCATTATTGCAAATCATAATGACAAAAAAAGTCATAATTATGAGACGAAAAGTTAAAATTACAACATAAAAAGTTTAAATTGACATTTAAATTGTGATTTAAGAAGTAATAATTGTGACAAAAAGTCAAGATTGTGACAGTCAAAATTATAACACACTAAATACTAATTATGACAAAAGTTGAAATTATGACAAAAAGGCAACATTTGTGACTTAAAAAGTAACAATTATCACAAAAAGTCAAAATTTTGACAAAGTCAAAATACTAAGTCATACTAATAAGATGAAAGGCCGAAATTATGACATAAAAAAATTTAAGTTATGATAATGTCAAAATTATGATTTAAAGTCAAAATCATGACAAAAAAATAAAATGACAGTGAAAATTATGACATGAAAGTCAAAATTATGATTTAAAGTCAAAACTGACATAAAAAGTTAAAATTATGACAGTCAAAACTATGAGATAAGTCGAAATTTGACAAAAAAGTCGAAATTATGTGTACAGTTATGACAAAGTAAATGTCCTAATTTGGCCTTTTTAATCTAATAATTATGAATGTCATCATTTTGAATTTGTCTTAATTTTTTATTTGTTTTTATCTGATAATTTTGACCTATTTAGTATGTCAATTTTGAATTTTTGTCATAATTATTTACCAAAGCATGGTGTTTTTTCGTCATGTGGCAGAAACGGGCTCCATATAATTCAGACAGTGTTGGAAAAACAACATTTAAACCAACTGGACAGTAAAATAATTTCTCATGCTGAATATTCAAGAGGGAAAATTGCTCAAACAGCAGAGCAATGCTGAGATCATGGGTTCGATTCTCAAGCCAGAGTT
This sequence comes from Megalobrama amblycephala, assembly GCF_018812025.1. Classification (NCBI taxonomy): domain Eukaryota; kingdom Metazoa; phylum Chordata; class Actinopteri; order Cypriniformes; family Xenocyprididae; genus Megalobrama; species Megalobrama amblycephala. Next base: position 5,531,071 of record NC_063050.1, on the reverse strand, counting down.
TCTCCTCATCAGCGGATCTGACTCACCTGTGCTTCTCAGTGTCGATGAGGAAGAGGATGAGTTCATCTTCACTCTTGGTCTTCATCAGCAGGCACTCCTCCATCTCCTCAGCCTGAAGAACGACAAACACACAAACATAAGGACGATCCGGCCGTCAGACAGAGAAAGAGAAGAGAGAAGACACTCACGGTGAAGGACAGGATCCCGTTCACTCGAGACCGAGCCAAACTGAAGCCCACCTGAAACACAGAGAAACCCTGATGAGTGACACACACACACACACCAGAGACCGACGGACGGACGGACACTTACCGGGAGATTGCCCTTCACCTGCGGAAGAGTCAGAGACACCAGGTGGACGTCCAGAGTGCCGTTAGCGAAATAACCGAACGTGTTCAAATGGACGACGAACCGCGTCTCATTCTGAGGGAGAGAGAACAAGAGAGTTTAAAAGTAGTAAGTGACACCCAGATAGCACACGTACGTCTGCAAGACGTCTGTTAAAGATCACTTCATCTGGAAAGCATCTGCTGTTCACAAGCATCTTTAAGATGTCAATTTTACATACATCATCATAAGTCATAAACATCTTAAAGACATCTTCTAAACGTCTATTTGACATCTGACAGGAAACTTCCTATAGACGTATTGCAGATGAGCTAACACTCTAAAAAATACGTCTTCCAGACGTAAACACACACATCAAATAGACGTCTCCGAGATGTACTTGTGCTATCAGTGAAATAAGTGAAATAAATGATAATTTAATGAATAAATCTTTACATATGTCAAGTAAATAAGACAAATCATCAAATATGTGTAAAATGAGCTACATAAATGAGGTCAAATATTAAACGACTATGAATAACACATGATTACACGGGCTGACACATCAGAAATGTGATTTAAACAGATAAACAGACCTTGAGTTTGAGCTGGTGGATCCTCGCGCCGCTCTCAGACACTGTCAGGATCAACAGCATCAGCGCGCACGCGGCGACGGAGCGATACATCATCACACACTGTCTGTCAATCACTGCGCTGTCAACTATTAGCCTGTCCGTCAAAGGATTGACATGAACTCATAAGATCGCTAGTTTGTTTCCAAACTCTTTCCAGCTACACCTTCACTTCCGGGACGCGTGAGCGCATACACGTCATCACCGACCGCGGCGGCGCGCAGCACTCTGGCGCCCTTTCTGGCGGGAGGACGCGCTCGTCATCATCGCTTCGTCTCACAAGGTAAAAAATCTTCTTTTTTTTACTGTAATGTACAATTATAACATTATATTTTGTGTTATATATTATATAAATAGCATAAATAAAGATGCTGGTGAGTTATAAAGGAATTCTGTCCAGCCGGAGCCGAACCAAACCAAAATATTCATCCAAACAGAATCATAATAAATTATGTTGCAACAAATATTTTCTGATTTTCTAGACTATTTTAAATCGTAAAGTGAGCATGATATTTTAAATTTAGATTAAAAAAACTTTGTTAAAACAATTTTTTTCTCGAAATTATGCGATGATCGCGATCTGAGGAGATTTGAGCGCCAAAACTAGGGCCGAGGAAACAAATGCAAGTTAAATTATGAAAAATCGTCCTGCCAAGTTTGAATTTCTGATCAGTTTAATTTCTGATTAATCATTTAAAGATTGCGATCTCGATTCAAACACACACGCAATCTTATTTCTAATGACAACTCTGTATTAAACCTTTAGCCACACATATTGTTATTTCTGCCTTACAAATATTCAAATTATCACAGAAGTACTGGGATAAACATTTATAGTTCGCATATAAACTACTGTGGCCATCAAAAGTGCAAATCACCTTTTAAAAAATAAAGATTGTATCAATGACATCGTTATGGCACCAGGTGGCGACAATGTTAAAAATGCACTTGCCATTGAATCATTCATTCATGAGATTCGTTCAAAAACGCTGATTCATCTATTAATGAAACAACTGAAGTCTTTATGAGTCATTGAATCATTCTTTCAAACTGTTTTTAAAAAAAAAAATAATTCATTCAAATTAATTAAACATTTTTAAATACTCTGCAGCAATTTATTTTGTCAGTATCTCTAGGCTATTAAATTACGTGTTATTTTGTTTAGTTATCTGTTCAGGGAAAATTGTGATTTAGTTTTTTAAATGTTCAAGATTTTTTTTTTTAATTTCATTTTTCTAAAATGCCAGTTGGTGTTTAAAAAGTTACTAAAACATTAATAAAAGGACTAATGCAATAATGTTTCACTGTAAAACTTTGAAAATAAAACTGGATTAGTTAAGAAAATTGATTAAAGTATTAAAATTATTAAATCATAATTCAGGGGAACCAAAGTTTACCACTTTAAACATAATGGGCCCTATAATACACCCGGCGCAATGCGACGCAAGGCGCAGCGCAAGTGTGTTTGCTAGTTTGCGTCCGGCGCCGTTCGCGTTTTCCCGTTCAGCGCCACGTCCTTAAATTAGTAAATGCATTTGCGCCAGTTAGTGCGCCCATGGGCGTGCTGGTCTAAAAAAGAGGTGTGTTCAGGCGCATTGCTATTTTAAGGAGCTGAAAATAGACTGCGCCATAGACCAACTCAAACCTGGTCTAAAGTCTAAAGTCAATGGCGCAATATTTTTTTGTTAGAGCGCGTTGGTAGAAACTGCGCCTCTGGGCGCGTCCACAGTGCGCGTTGACTTTCCTTATTACACACAGGGATGCGCATCACACAAACATGCCAAATATTAAAAACAAAAGGATTACAGTGTAAAAGAATATTATTGTGTAGGCTACATAAATATAAAAATGTAATGATGAATAGTCATTGCGTGTATTAGAATTAGGCTACCTATTTTCAATTCAGCCTATTACTACTTATAATGATGGCTAATTAATTGAACAATCGTGCCAATACACACACATATTAACTGACTCATCGTGCTGAGCTATTTGAAAGCCTACATCCAACGCAGACGACTGAAAGATTGACTGGCCACTTAACAGGTAGCCTAATTTCAGCAAAACATCACTCGTTGAACTCCTCAGTTGAATCGGTGTGTTTAATAAGTCAGTGTATTTTATAATGTTATATGTTATATAATATATAATTATATAATATATATAATGTTATATCCTGCTTGTCCCGTAGATGATCTGCTCGCGCGCTTTAACTTCGCGCACGAGCAGATCGGTTTCTCTGCTTGAAAAGCGTTCAGCTTTTACGCCAACAAATTCCGCCATGTAAATAGCAATCCGCCATGGCGCGAGCGCATCTCGCTCTTAAAGGGAATGGGAGATGACACTCTGATTGGTTTATTGAACGTTACGCCCATTACTCATTAAGAGAATAGGGACAACCCATTTCAAAAATGCGCCCCGGCGCACGGACCGTTTTTCCGTCGTTAAAATAGCAAAAGTGGATTTGGACACGCCCTGAGTGCACCTGCGCCATGCGCTTTACACTTTGCGTTTAGATCGTTAAAATAGGGCCCAAGAAGTTTGATATAATGCAACTTTTAGGGTGCTTTCACACTTGGTTCGATTGCCTGGACCGAACCCGAGTTCGATTGCTCCCCCACTGGACTGTGTTCACATTATATTATTTGGGTCCGACCCGCGGTTCGTTTGCGTCATCAAACCAGCAGATGTTTAGCTCATTGCTCTCCTCACTTTTATAATTTTGTTTTTGAACAGTTGTTTTGTTTCCAAGGCTTCAATACTAACGGCACTTGCTTACATCTATCTGTATCAAATATATTTTGCTGAAGGCGAGCAGAAATGAGATAACGTTAAAGGATTAGTTCACTTTCAAATTAAATTTTCCTGATAATTTACTCTCCTCCATGTCATCCAAGATGTTCATGTCTTTCTTTCTTCAGTCGAAAAGAAATGAAGGTTTTTGATGGAAACATTCCAGGATTATTCTCCATATAGTGGACTTCACTGGGGTTCAACAGGTTGAAGGTCCAAATGTCAGTTTCAGTGCAGCTTCAAAGAGCTTTAAACGATACCAGACGAGGAATAAGAGTCTTATCTAGAGAAACCATCACTAATTTTCTAAAACAAAATTAAAATGAGTTTTAACCATAAATGCTCATCTTGAACTAGCTCTCTTCTTCTTCTCTATTAAAATTCCAGCAGTGTAGACGCTGCTAAGTGTATTACTCATAGGTATACATGATAAAGGCTAGATGTCTCGTCCGCGCTGCTGGCCAATGGAGGTCGACGTCCGCACCTGGCGGCCATCTTGTCACAGTCAGCTCGCTCACTCGTAACATTGTGTTTTAATGGTGCATGTACTTTTTAAATAACCATAACTTGCTCAGTTTTCTACCGATTGTCAAACTGTTTGGTTTGTTATAAACGTCAGAGATGTACGTATGACACTGCATACTTATAAATAATTATAACCATGGACTTACATATAAAAAATAACATTGAACAGAACAGATAAGTGCAATGAACATACACACGCACAAGGTATTTATGTTAAATCAATAAATCTAAAAACTCAGTGTACAGAATGGCAACATGATTATATATATATATATATATATATATATATATATATATATATATATATATATATATATATACACACTTTTATAATATGAATATTACTATTATTATAAAATAATTTGAATTATTACATGTTACTAGGCTGCACAAAAGTCTGGCATCTTCTCCTATAAAGCCAGCAAATTCCTGTATCATAATGTAAGATGTTTTTAACAAACCAAACCGATTGGAAATCATGTGCAACTTAAGTTATATTGAAAAGAAAGAGCAATTCTGCCTCTCCCACTCATGTAAAATTGCTGGTAGCAGCTAAACTGTAACTACTAGGTCTCACTCACAGCTTCTTGTTATTAGCCATAACTACAACCACATCCACAAAGATTGTAATTTAGACAAAAGATTAGTTGTCATAAAATCGTTATTGGTGTCAGTAAAACCTTTATAACTGAACAGCTCGATTGTGGTCTCAACCTTGATAACTTGCGCAAGTAGCCGTGATACACAACTATGCTGCACGATTAAGTTGTTTTTCAAAAAGAAAAGCTGCAATTTCAACATGTTCAAGCATTCTACTCGCACCGCTCTGCACGGGCCTCAAACCTGGATCTCTGGCGTAGGATTCAGACACTTTAACAACGAAGCTAAATGTTGCAACCTCTTCCGTCAGTTGCTAGAGCATCTTTTGAGATCAGAGGAGTGAGGTTTACTCGAACAACAACTACTAGCTGGCCTCCGTTACACAGGGTCAGGACGTGTACACTAGCGCCCCTCGGAAACAGGTGGATAAAGCTTACAAAATGGTTATCATAAACTAGCACCAAGACCCAGAATCTGCCCTACCTAAATGTATGACCAGGAGCCACTACTGATACTCACTTTACAGTTGCTCTTGGAAACAGAAATAAAAATTCTGGATATGCTTGGCTGAAAACCGACAATTACTTTTTTGTATAGTTGTATTATTATTAGGCTTGTTAATTAAATACTATTTTTCTGAATCTGAATTTAAAAATACAAGCCAATAAAATAAAATAACCACTTTTTTTTTTTAAAGTAACTCAGAAAAATTGGACAGAAAATAGGCCTGTATGAAAGTAATGTTAAATATTGTATTATTTTTTATTCAGTTCTAAGCAACACAATCTGATGTAACAGATTTATTTTTGACCAATTATCAAAATATAGTGCTACAAAAGCTATTATTATCAGAGCATGTGAGCAGACAGAAGGGAGCGAATCAGTGAACGAGAGCTTTATTATGTCTTTTATTATTATTATTTCAAAAAGTACAAAGATGACATTAATGGTATACAACTTTATATACAACACACAAAATGTATCAATAAGTATGTTCAATATCATCTGAACATATAGGAGAAAAAATTAACAATTATTTGTTAAAAAAGAAAGATGATAAAAGAAAAATAGGATATAAAACAGAAAAAAGAACATTAGGGTAAGACATTGATTTATACATCAATTAGAGTGTACAAATTAAAGTCATTACAAATTGAGGTTGTTTTTCTTGCTTTCCTATTTACAGAGGATGAAAAAGTGTTAACATACATTTTCAATTCTTTTTTAAAAGAAACAAAACAAAACAGGAAAAATTGATTTGTTTTTGGAGTTTGTTTTAAAGTTTGTTTTAAATTTACATTTATGCTGGATTTAAAGTCTAAATCCAGAATAGAGGGGTTCAGTGAATGTGGTGTTGAATGTGTGTAAGTGTGTGAGTGTGTGTGTGTCAGAGACGCTGAAGAAGGACAGAGTGCCGGCCGACACGTCCACATACACTCCTACTCTATTACAGCGGGCTGAAGGGACAGGTATAACAGTTTGTTTCTTATTGTGAGAGAGAGTGAATCTGTTATCAGTGTAGTACAGACTCCAGTAGATCCAAACACAGTTTCTCCCTTCTTTCCTGCTGATTCCTTTATATGTCACTCATCAAACTCTATGACCTCATCAAACTCCACACAGAACCTGAGGAACAACATCAAATCTCTCAGAATGACCAGGATACGGCTGATTTATTCAGATTCATACACTGATTCTTGATGTCTGTGTGTGCCTAAAAGAAAGATTTTATTTTTGTTGTTTTGATCAGAAAATCATGCTGGAAAACTCTACCTCTCTGCAGATCTTCACACTACTGTTAGTGATCCGTACTCCATACCAGCCCTTCCAGAACTGCATATCCTTCCCACCGTGAGTGAAACGGATGAACCGGACACCAGGACCATAATCCTTGAAGACATGGGTCACCTGAAATAAAGCAGAACATACACAGGGACAACAGCGATTTGACTAAGTTTGATTGCAGAAGAAGAATTTGACGGTGTGTATTATTCGACTCACTCGACGCCACGGCTCATCATTCCACTGCTGAAACACAATCTTCTTAGGCTTAAAGGATCTGATGGGTTTTTTATTTTGATCAAGCAGCTCTACACAGATCTGATACTCACTCCCACAATCAGCTCGTGGAGCATACCTGCAGATAAGACTTCAGATCAGTGTGCTTTCATATTAGAACTTTCTTCTCTACCCTAAACAGGAGAGTTCGTAACACCCCCTACAAAACCACCCAATCATTCTATGATATTCAAATTACCTGGTGAACATTCCTGTGTTTTTAATAATTGCAACATTCTTCACAGAAAAACTAAATATCACAATAATTTTCTTTTTCCAATATCGTGCAGCACTATAAAAGTTCACCACCTAAGATACTGTAGGATGCAATGAAGTTTCAGCGAACACTCACCAGTCTGATATTCTGATACGAGGTTGCCGAAGATCCATGAAAGCATCACTGTAGCCTTCTTTCTTCAAATCAATCAGCTGTCGCTTCAAACATAAACTGAGGACAAATGTGTGATTTATGTGTGGATTGGCTTGATGACCGATTTAGTTTCATATTTTTACATGAAAAGAAACGGGCTCAAAACTTTCTTGAAGCATCTAAACATACCAGTAAGATGTTATAAAACAGTTGGTGACCGTGTCGTCTGGATGTGGTTTATTATTGGTTCCTGTCACCCAGCCGTCACCTCCATTCTTTACAATCTCCCATCCTTGGAGTCCATCTAATAATAACATCAGAAAAGAGACATTAGCTGAAGCAAAAATTCATTTATTAAATAGTGACACTTAATGAACAAACTTAATTATGTGAATCACCTTTGGCTCTGGGATTTTTTATCAAGTTGGACCTACAGGTGGAAACAGAGAAGTTACATTACATATTCTGATGATAAACCAACTGAAATACAAATAATCTCATTACAGGCTGACGTTAACTTTATCATTTTTAATGTTTCCTGATGTGCCTACATATAAAAAAAATATCCTACAGGCAGAGGTATAAAGTCCAGAGCTCAGAAAGTAAAAGTTCTGCCATAATTTTTATTCCACCCACTGAAGCAGTGTTAAAGTTAATGAGATAATTAAGTGATAAATTGAGTGATGATTGACCATTATTGAAGACACCTGATGATAACAAGCAGAATCACCAAAGGAGAAAATCACAATTTAAGTCACCATCATGGAGATCAGGGTTTGCTTTAGTTGAGCTCTTGACCCTTGACTATTTAATATTAGATTTTGTTTGGCTGCTGTAACTGAGTTATAACAGCCAGTCAAGCGAAGAGAAAAGATGATCAGCTGATGGTTATGTTTTCACATAATCATTATTTGATCTGAATCACTGAACTCATTTAGAGCCCAATCTCTGAGTTAGATTTACATTATTGATTACAGCAGCACTGTGATTCTACAGCACAAGATCAGCTTTATCAATACTATCCAAAGGATTTTGCAAAAGTTGTTCTGAATAAAAAAAAAATAATAATTAAAATATCTCTCTTTTAGGCACACACAGACATCAAGAATCAGCATAGTTTACAGTTTATATTCGGTTTCCCCTTTTCCCAGTCATTTATCATTTTTTAATGTTTTGAATGATCTTTAATGTCATGCATTTCACTCTTTTTTTAAAGTTTATTTTTTACAGTGTACATTGTGTCAGTAAAAATATAGCAAAGAAAATGAACAGAAAAAGAACCAAATCCTTTGAACACTACAAATTATATTTATGTCTATAAGATGAGTCCTGAGTAGGAATAATATAGGAATGGTTCCAAAATATTATAGAAATTCTAATTAGAATCCTGTACAACTTTCTTTCTGGAATCCTTTAGGATTGTTTGACAAGGGCATGGAGTCAAGGATGTCACCTGACATCAGAGACGGTCACGATGTGGAGTTCTTTTAAGGGTTGGGGGACGTTATTTGGTGGACCTTCAGGGAACATTCAGGATGTTCTGGGAATGTTTAGGGGACTATCACTATAGGACGTTCTGTTAACTTCCCAAATGTCCTCTTTGTAATGTTCTTATGTGACCATAAAATAACCAAAATGGAAAGTTCCCCTAAAGGAACCTTAAACTGCAGCACTTTATCCTGAATGTTCTGTAAAGGTTCTGAATTTTCATCACCTTTAGAGGACTTTTAGGGAACATTGCTCAGGTTCACAAGAACGTTGCTTTCTACATGGGTTATGACCTGAATCATAATCATGCACTGTTCGTTGTTGGCCAGAGGAGAACTGGCCCCTGACTGAGCTCCATTCTGTCACCTGAAGGAGTTTGGCTTCTTGCTGCTGTCGCCTCTGGCTTGCTTAGTCGGGGACACTTGATATTCAGCAGTGTTTTGATCTGTCTGCATTGACACTATTGAATGAGAACAGAACTGAGCTGGATGATGACATCGCCGTTCACTCCAGTGCTGATATATAGATAAATTAACTAATTCTTGATTTTTACAACAGAATGAATCAATACTGAATTTACTTAAGCTGGACAATGATCCCACCATCTTGATTCCCGCCTCAAAAAGTAAAAAAAGTCAATGTTAATTTTCTTTTGTTCGCAGATATGAGAAATTTAAAAAAAAAAAACAACATCTAGCTTATCTCTCTGTGTGCACTCAATGTGTTTTTGACTCCCAATGTTAAATTACCCACTACATGTTTATCCTCACCTGACATCATCATTGAAATTAGGAGGAGGAGTTATGGATTGATCACTCTTCAGAGACACATGGTCAGGTTCTACAGCTCTCTCACTGCTCCCTACATTCCCCATAATGAGAAAATCACTTTAAACCTGCATATGGAAACAGACAAACAAAACAAATCATACATAAAACCAAAAAACTTTCAGTAGACAAAAACTCCATAAAACAGTTTTGAAACTTACATGCGATCTATGACCATTATACACACACGTCATTGTAAAGACTGTCGGTCTGTCCCTCACAGCTTTGTTTTCATCCACATACAGTACAATATAGTGTCTATCCTGACAAAGGTCTATAGCAAGCACCTGTTATAACCCCCACAAAATTAACAGCCACAAATGTGGAGGAAAAATAGGGCAATAAAGACTGAACATTTACAAAATATTTCAAGAAATGTGTGGGAGTGTTTTCTTCAGCTCTGTATTTTTCTAAATGTCTGAATGTGTTTCTTCATCTGTTTGTTTTGACCTAGGCTGTGTGATTGTCAAACTACAAAGTTATTTAAATTTGAATTTCTAAAAAATGCTAATATTTTAATAAAAAAATAATAATTGTCTTTTATTGACAAAATATTTTATTACCTATGGGGCATGTTGTCACATTTCACTTCCCTTCTTTCAGGGTAAATAAAGAAAAAAGTATACACTATATTAATAAAACAAAGCCACATATTTGTGTGAAATTAATGTGGAACAAAATAAATTCTCTGAACCCTAATTAGATTTACACAAACAGAAAGTCCCCTAATCATATTATTCAAACACATTCATTCTTTCTTCTTTTTTTTTTTAAGTGAAAAAGGTGCAGGTGCTCCTCTGATTATTGTAATAATATTATAGACTAATTATTTTATTAATCAGTCTATAATATATTCAATATTCTATGGGATGTTCATCAGTGTCTGAATTCACACGTGTTTTCATTCACTCTATTAGTGAACTAATGTAGGGAATAGTGAATGAGGGTATAGGGTGTGATTTAGAACACAGCCTCTGAGTGTCGACTTTGAGCGATGTTAACTCACAGTATATTCCTGTAGGCTATTTTCTCGAAAACGTCAAATATTCCCAAGAATACATTGTTTTCTACATTAGTGTTTTAATGGAAAATTGTTTACTGTCAGAATTTGGTCTTTTTTTACAGCAAGGTTTAACAGTGTATTACAGCAACTATACAATTACCACAACAAATTAGTTCAAATACTTTACTATGGGTCAAAAACATTAGTATTTTTTCACATGAGGTATTATTAAAGGCTTCATCCTTTAAATATCACAAACTTTGACAGGAGTGTATAGAGTTTTTGTAGCCATCAAAAATACATCTCTGTGTCATAATCGATCTTCTCATTGAAGCTGATCGTCTGTGAATCGACGCCTACAGAACCGCGGAAGTATCTAAAGTATCTACTTTAAATGTTTACATTTCACCCCAGCTAACAGAATTTTGTTATAAGAACGTTCTCTAAATATTCAGTGTTGGTTCTGGGAACATTAAAATCATCCAGTTTTCTTGACGTTACAGGAATGTTTTTATAAGGTATAATGTTCCTCAAACGTTCTTTCAACTTAATTTTGATCTAAAATTCAACATCGTAGGAACGTTGATTTGTAACATTCAAAGAACATAAAAATGTTCAGTTTCCTTAATGTTAGTAGAATGTTATTTAAAGGTTAGTATGATGTTCCTGAAACATTCTTTCAATCATTTAAACACCTGCTGTGAACAAACACTGAAAGAAAGAGAAATAAGAACACAAACTACAACTTTCTTCAGCCACAGCCTTAGATGAACTGAAGATAAAAGACATTAAATCTCTGAAGATCTGATTAAACAACTCCACAAACAGCATTACCTGCTTCACTTATTACTAACCAGACTGACTTTATTTCTGTCATACGTCTACAGAAGCTCTTATTGAGAATTAACAGAGGTTTAGATGTTTAGTTTGAGGTCACCATCATGGAGATCAGTGTTTGCTTTAGTTGAGCTCTTGAGCTCTAAGGCTGTGGCTGAAGAAAGACGCAGTTTGTGTTCTTATTTCTCTTTCTTTCAGTGTTTGTTCACAGCAGGTGTTTGAATGATTGAAAGAATGCTTCTGGAACATCATACTAACCTTTAAATAACATTCTACTAACATTAAGGAAACTGGACTTTTTTTCTTTTTTTTTTTACTTTTTTTTTTTTGCATTTTTTAATTTTCACAATGAACAAGATAACAACTGGTAGGGTGCTACAAATACAGATCTTCCATTTGTTTCATATATTTGAGTGGGTTACATAGCTGGTCCATTTCCACCATCGTTATTTACATTTATGTGCTTCCAATCTCAGGTCGTGGGTCATTTTTTCCATTGCAAATATTTCCGCCATGATATTCTTCCATTGGTCCAGACTCAAAGGCTCACTTTTCAACCAATTCCTCATTATAACTTTCTTACTTGATTTCAGCATCACTTTGAATAGATAAATGTCTTCCCCTCTAACAACATCTTTAGTTAACAGGCCTAAATACAGAGTCTGTGGGTCATTCGATATTTTGTACACTGTTACATAAAATCTTCTGTATTTTCTTTAGCTTTTTAATGTAAAATTATGGTTATAAACTGTATTTTATTAAAAATTAAGTAAGAAAATCCTGTTAAAAAAAGATTATTTTCTGGCAGCAGGGGCGCCAGAAAAATACCATAAAATAATGGAAAATAACTGTTATTTTAAGACATTTAATAAGACATTTATTTTCCGTTAATTTAAGGTATTTTTCTGGCGCCCCTGCTGCCAGAAAATTACCATTTTTTTATGAGGGATTTTGTTTTTTTAAGTTTTTAATAAAATACAGATTCCCAGTAGGGGCGAATTTTTATACATGACCAAAATATATGAGAATGATTGACATTGACATCCCTGCAGAGTCTCCAACACTGTTGGGGTTTTTTAACTGTTTGCTTTTAATGAGGGGTGTAATAAAGTATCTCATCAAGTTCTTCCAGCCAAATTCTCTCCATTGTCTGGAGCTAGTAGAAGTTTGTTGTAAAAGACAGATTGAATGGCAATCATTCTCTGACAGTTTAAGCTGCAGTTCTGCTTCCCATTTCTGTTTTATGTATAGTGAGTCAAACCTATTGCAATTTTGTAAACATGTCTTAGTTGGAAATACCTAAATAAATCAGAGTTTTCCAAGTCAAATTCCCTTTTCAAGTTTTCAAAAGATTTAAACTTTTTTCCATCCGTTAATGTACACACTGCAGTGATTCCCTTGTCAATCCATCTTGTATATGTGCTATCCATCTGACCACATCTGAATTTTGGAGAGTACAATGGCCAGATCAACAATTTACAATCCTCCTCCATTTTGTATTTATTCATTACATCCCACCAGATCTTAATTGTTGTATAGGATTTGGTTCTATAAGTTGGTTAAATGTTTTCTCACCCAACCTTGCTTGTGGCTGACATGATCCGTAGTTAAGCTCAATGTGTTTCCATTTGGAGTAATATTCTGATGAGCACCAGAAAATTATATATCTCAGCTGGGCAGCTAGGAAATATTCTTTAAAATTTGGAAGAGCAAGTCCTCCTCTTTTTTTTTTTTTTCTAGTTGTAGAGTTTTGAGCTTAACCCTTGGTCTTGCCCCCTTCCAAATAAATCTACTCACTTTATCCCATTTATCAAATTGAGTATTTGGTATACAAACTGGCAGTGAAATGAATAAATAAAGCAATAGGTAACACATTCATTTTTATCACCTCTATCCTTGAGCTTAAATCCATGACTAGTGTTGCCCATTTTGTCAAATCTTTTTGTATAGTTTCGGAAACTGGACATTTTCATGTTCTTGGAATGTTACAAATCAACATTCCTACAATGTTGAATTTTAGATCAAAATTAAGTTGAAAGAACGTTTGAGGAACGTTATACCTTATAAAAACATTCCTATAACGTCAAGAAAACTGGACGTTTTTAACGTTCCCAGAACCAACACTGAATATTTAGAGAACGTTCTTATAACAAAATTCTGTTCGCTGGGACCTCTGTAAACTTCAGAGTGTAAAGAATCCTTACATTAATCTCAACTAAAAGCAGAATCCTTGGAGCTCGATATTGTTATAATCCTGAAGATGAACTTTGTTTTGTTCAATTTTAAGTGTGTCACAACTCCATAAAATGTCCGCTGAAGTTTAAAGATCGAGTTTTAACATGATAGCGACACGAAAACTGTACAATAATATGACATCAGAAGCCCATTAATGCACTTACCGTGATGTGAAGGTTGTGACCGGTTTTTAAGACAGATTACAGTTTTAATTCGAAATGTATAAATGTTCTTCTCGTCGGAATCGAGTCGTCTTTCACTGCGGTCAAGTGGGCCGCGCGTCGAAAATACACGGTCAAGCCAGCCGCACTTTTTTTTAGTTTGCGCGTCTATTCCTGCACTTACGGTATGGGTGCTGGAAACGGTCTAAATGCATTTAAAGACGGCAGTTTCCTTTATACTCTTGCAGTTAACCGTAAAAAGGGCAAGAACATAAAGAGACATCAGATAAGTTATGTATTGCTTTTTCCCCATCTTATTATGACTCAAATAATTTTTTATATAAAAAAAGTATTTTATTTTCGAATATGTTCTTTGTATATTTGCTATACATCATATGTTAATGTTAATATTAATGGTAATTATTATGAATCATTTATTAATTTGATTTTTTAAATTATTTTTTATTATTTTAATGTTTTATATATATTATACATTAATTATTATACATTATGAATATTAATTAATGTTAATGAGTTTTATGCATAATTTGTTAATTTTATTACATTTTTGTTGGATTGTAATGTTTAATATTCGTTTATTGTTCTACATTATTAATGTAATCATTAATCTTAATAGTAATGGTAATTAATATTGATCATTAATTTTACTATTAAATAAAAATTTTTGATTTTAATGTTTTTATATATACAATAATTATTAAACATTATTTATTAGTTTTAATGTTAATTATGATACAGGGTTAATGTAAATTGTTTTATTTTTATATATAAAACATACATACATACATCAAAAATAAAAATTGTAAAAAGTACCTTTATAGGTTTGCTCATTCTGTCAACTGATATTTTTTTCAGGGTCACCCTAGATATCAAATCATTTTACTGTACAGTTTGGGAGAAAATTAGTCAAACTAACCCACAATATCCATATAAAAAAACACTCATAAAAATATTTTCTTTACAGGTTTCCTCATTCTGTCAACTGATATTTATTCAGGGTTAACCTGGCTATTACTGTACTCATTTTCAAGTCATTTTACTGTACAGTTTGGGAGAAATTTAAAGTTAAACTCACATACAATATCAAAGTCCATTCAAGCACTTGCACTGTGGCTCATTTTCAAACACTCATAAAAATCTTTTCTTTATAGGTTATCTTATTCTGTCAACTGATATTTACTCAGGGTCACCCTGGATATTACTGTACTCATTTTCATATCATTTTACTGTACAGTTTGGGAGAAAATTAAAGTCAAACTCACTCATAATATCAAAGTGCATTCAAGCACTTGCACTGTGGCCCATATTCAAACACTCATAAAAATATTTTATTTATAGGTTAGCTCATTCTGTCAACTGATATTTATTAAGGGGCACCCTGGATATTACTGTACTCATTGTTGTATCATTTTACTGTACAGTTTGGGAGAAAATTAAAGTCAAACTCACTCATAATATCAAAGTGCATTCAAGCACTTGCACTGTGGCTCATTTTCAAACACTCATAAAAATCTTTCCTTTATAGGTTTGCTCATTCTGTCAACTGATATTTATTAAGGGGCACCCTGGATATTACTGTACTCATTTTCATATCATTTTACTGTACAGTTTGGGAGAAAATTAAAGTCAAACTCACTCATAATATCAAAGTGCATTCAAGCACTTGCACTGTGGCCCATATTCAAACACTCATAAAGATATTTTCTTTATAGGTTAGCTCATTCTGTCAACTGATATTTATTAAGGGGCACCCTGGATATTACTGTACTCATTTTCATATCATTTTACTGTACAGTTTGTGAGAAAATTAAAGTCAAACTCACCCACAATATCAAAGTGCATTCAAGCACTTGCACTGTGGCTCATTTTTAAACACTCATAAAAATCTTTCCTTTATAGGTTTGCTAATTCCTTCAATTGATTTTTATTCAGGGTGAACCTGACTATTACTGTACTCATTGTCTTATCAATTTACTGTACAGTTTGGGAAAAAATTAAAGTCAAACTCACCCACAATATCAAAGTACATTTTATTACTTGCACCATGTCCCATTTTCCATCACTCATGAAAATCTTTTCTTTATAGGTTTGCTCATTCTGCCAACTGATATTCATTCAGGGTCACACTGGCTATTACTGTACTCATTATTGTATCAATTTACTGTACAGTTTGGGAGAAAATTAAAGTCAAACTCACCTCCACTATTAAAGTGCATTCAAGCCCTTGCATTGTGGCCCATTTTCAAACACTCATAAAAATCTTTTCTTTATAGGTTAGCTAATTCCTTCAATTGATTTTTATTCAGGGTTAACCTGACTATTACTGTACTCATTGTCTTATCAATTTACTGTACAGTTTGGGAGAAAATTAAAGTTAAATTCACCCCCAAACATCAAAGTTCATTCTAGCACATATCATGTCCTGATTTCAAACACTCATAAAAATCTTTTCTTTAGAGGTTTTCTCATTCTGTCAATAGATATTTGCTCAAAATAGCAATGGCTATTACTGTAATTATTTTCATGTCATTTTACTGTACATTTTTGGATCAAATTAAAGGCAAAACTCCAATATCAAAGTGCATTCTAACTCTTGCAGCCCCTGCAGGAGTCGCAAGTTGGAAAAGTCATGTTGGAGTCGACTTGGTGGCAGACAACACCCTGAGGACAACCAACAGAGATGCAACCGAAGATGGAGACCCAGATGGAGCTGATGAGCTCACGTGCAGCCGATTGTCCTGGTGACCGAGGTGGCCGGGAATCCTGAGGACAGAGTCTGAGCTGGTGGGACTGAGGATGGAGGCAGAGCTGGGGGGAAGGTAGAACCAATGCTTGACCAAGGGGGAGCCTGAGGGATGAGGGAACCCAGAGAAGCTGTATGGCCGATGGTGGATCTGAAGTGTCGAAGGACCGAGGTGGAGCATGGGGCACAGAGGCTGGAGGTGGAAACGGGATCCTCTGTGCAAGAAGGAGCTGGTGGCCTGAAGACACTTGGCATCTCTTGCTGGCACGTGGAGGATGTGGAAGGCTGCAGGACAGCAACGATGGTGGGGCTGAGGAACTGGCTGAATGAAGAGGTGTGAGAGGGAGGCTGGGCGGGAATTCAGGAAATACAAGGGACACTGGAGATACAGGTGCTGGAGATACAGGAGACTCTGGAGATATAGCCAGATGGTACACCAGAGACCAGAGAGGAAGAGACCCCAGGGTGGAGTTGCAGGTGGGAGGCAGAATAGCGCCCCGCTGGAAATACAGGGTAGAATCACCTCTCCGAAAAAGTCTATCAAGATCACTTCAACAAATCCTTCAGTTCATCAAAATATTTGCCAGAGTTTGACATACACATTTCCACAGCAGTGGGGTTTTTTTCCCAGCCCTCAAACTCCACAATCACTAACTTAGTGATGAATGGTGTTGCCAGCTTGCGCACCTGGTCAGACTCTGTAGGTGGTCTGGGCTACAAAACACTCTGTCCTTATCATTGGTATGGGCCCGGTCTCCACTGTCTGCGGTGGGCTCAAACAGCATCTCCGTCACATCGTTCATCGTTGGTGGTGGTTGGCTGGCCTCTGGCACTGGAGTGGGACTGGTGGTGAAGTCAAACAAAGGAACTAATAAGGGAGTAAATGAACACAGGAGGAAACTAATTACATAATTAACAGACTGACAGAAACTAAGTCAAACTAAGAAACACAACACAGCAGATATGTAACACTGTAGTCATGTTGACAGTTTAATTGATGCTATTACTACTTCTCTGGACCTTGAATGTTGCAACTTTGTTGCTTTCAATGGAGGATGAAAAAACATCTTGGATTTTGCATAAATATCATAATTTGACATGAAACAAATGTGATTTTTGGGTGAACTAACCCTTTAATATAACTCTGATTGTGTTCATCAAAAAAGACAAATGTCATTGAAAAGAACATTCCTCCTTCTCTCAATGCTATAACAGATGCCGCTCTCCCACTCCAGCGTGAGATGCAGCCTGTAACACATCAAGCAAAATTTTTGCATTCTCACGAAAATAGCATTCCCCTCCTCTCAATGCTGTGACAGGTGCCTCTTACTTTCTTCAGTGCAAAACACAGCCAGTAGCACTTCAATAATTCACCACTCGACTCCAGGCATGGCAGGCCATCCCCATGCTGTCGAGCTGGATATTGGAAATAATAGAACGAGTCTACTAGCTCCATTTCGCTCACAGACCACCACACCTCTTGGGCATGATTTACTCCTCAGTCTCAGGCAACAGGTCTCATGTACTCCAATCCAAAGTGCAGTATCTGCTAGAAAAAGGCGATGCGGAGGTAGTTCCCTCAGAATCCAGAGAGTCAGGCTTTTACAGCTGCTACTTCCTCGTTCCCAAGAATGATGGCGGTCTCAGGCCCATTCTTGATCTGTGACGTCTGAACCGGATCCTCATGAGATTAATTTATATTGGTCTATCTGAAAGACTGTGACTTTCATATCTAGAAAGTCCCCCACAAAAGGCCATTCTTGAGATTTGCCTTTGAGGGAGTGATATACGAATATAAATTCCTTCCATTCAGACTCTCTCTAGCTCTGCATAACTTTATGAAGTGTGTAGATGCGGCCCTCTCTTTTCTGCAACAGAACAGAAAATCGGGAGCATGGCAGCCTCCTTCAAGTTGGGGTCTATTCTTCCCCTCAATAGATTTCAGAAGCTGCTAGGCCATTTGCAACCACTACAGCATTGGTTGAAAGACATGTTCCACCTCGTGAGTGGCACACAGGCCTGCACCTTCTTAGAGTTCGCCACCACTGTGTTCTTGGTCCCCTTGAAATCGTCCCATTTTTATTAGAACAGGATAATGCTGGGCTCTGTTTCCAGAAGGAAAGTGGTCATGACAGACATCTCCAAGATGGGTTTGGGGCCCTGTGTGACTGCAGAATAGCCTTCAGCTCATGGGCGACTCCCTTGATGAATTGGCACATCAACCATCTGATGGGATACGTTGGCACTAGATGTACTAGATGGCACTTTGATATTTAGGGTGAATTTGCCTTTAGTTTTCTCCCATACTGTACAGTAAAAATATATGACAATAAGTACAGTAATAGTCAGGTTGACCCTGAAGAAATATCAGTTGACAGAATGAGCAAACCTATAAAGAAAAGATTTTTATGAGTGTTTGAAAATAAGACATGATGTAAGTGCTAGAATGACCTTTGATGTTTGAAGGTGAGTTTGCCTTTAATTTTCTCCCAAACTGTACAGTAAAATGATATGACAATGAGTACAGTAATAGTCAGGGTAAATCTGAACAAATATCTGTTGACAGAATGAGCAAACCTATAAAGGAAAGATTTTTATGAGTGTTTGAAAATGAGCCACAGTGCAAGTG
Organism: Megalobrama amblycephala; assembly: GCF_018812025.1. Lineage (NCBI taxonomy): Eukaryota > Metazoa > Chordata > Actinopteri > Cypriniformes > Xenocyprididae > Megalobrama > Megalobrama amblycephala. The sequence goes on along the minus strand of NC_063050.1, from coordinate 5,511,822 downwards.
CTTGAATGCACTTTGATATTGTGGGTGAGTTTGACTTCAATTTTCTCCCAAACTGTACAGTAAAATGATATGACAATGAGTACAGTAATATCCAGGGTGCCCCTTAATAAATATCAGTTGACAGAATGAGCAAACCTATAAAGAAAAGATTTTTATGAGTGTTTGAAAATGAGCCACAGTGCAAGTGCTTGAATACACTTTGATATTATGGGTGAGTTTGACTTTAATTTTCTCCCAAACTGTACAGTAAAATGATACAACAATGAGTACAGTAATATCCAGGGTGCCCCTTAATAAATATCAGTTGACAGAATGAGCAAACCTATAAAGGAAAGATTTTTATGAGTGTTTGAAAATGAGCCACAGTGCAAGTGCTTGAATGCACTTTGATATTGTATGTGAGTTTAACTTTAAATTTCTCCCAAACTGTACAGTAAAATGACTTGAAAATTAATACAGTAACAGTCAGGTTAACCCTGAATAAAAACCAGTTGAAGGAGTTAGCTAACCTATAAAGAAAATATTTTTATGAGTGTTTGAATATGGGCCACAGTGCAAGTGCTTGAATGCACTTTGATATTATGAGTGAGTTTGACTTTAATTTTCTCCCAAACTGTACAGTAAAATGATATGAAAATGAGTACAGTAATAGCCAGGTTAACCCTGAATAAATATCAGTTGACAGAATGAGCAAACCTGTAAAGAAAATATTTTTATGAGTGTGTTTTTTATATGGATATTGTGGGTTAGTTTGACTAATTTTCTCCCAAACTGTACAGTAAAATGATTTGACAATGAGTACAGTAATATCTAGGGTGACCCTGAAAAAATATCAGTTGACAGAATGAGCAAACCTATAAAGGTACTTTTTACAATTTTTATTTTTGATGTATGTATGTATGTTTTATATATAAAAATAAAACAATTTACATTAACCCTGTATCATAATTAACATTAAAATTCATAAATAATGTTTAATAATTATTGTATATATAAAACATTAAAATCAAAAATTGTAATTTAATAGTAAAATTAATGATCAATATTAATTACCATTACTATTAAGATTAATGATTACATTAATAATGTAGAACAATAAACGAATATTAAACATTACAATCCAACAAAAATGTAATAAAATTAACAAATTATGCATAAAACTCATTAACATTAATTAATATTCATAATGTATAATAATTAATGTATAATATATATAAAACATTAAAATAATAAAAAATAATTTAAAAAATCAAATTAATAAATGATTCATAATAATTACCATTAATATTAACATTAACATATGATGTATAGCAAATATACAAAGAACATATTCGAAAATAAAAGACTTTTTTTATATAAAAAATTATTTGAGTCATAATAAGATGGGGAAAAAGCAATACATAACTTATCTGATGTCTCTTTATGTTCTTGCCCTTTTTACGGTTAACTGCAAGAGTATAAAGGAAACTGCCGTCTTTAAATGCATTTAGACCGTTTCCAGCACCCATACCGTAAGTGCAGGAATAGACGCGCAAACTAAAAAAAAGTGCGGCTGGCTTGACCGTGTATTTTCGACGCGCGGCCCACTTGACCGCAGTCTACTTTCGGTTTGAAAGACGTTTCCTTCTTCGAGCTCTCTGACAGGGTTCAGTCTGAAAATAATCAGGAACAGGAAGTTCACACAAGTGTTTGGCATTTAGATATTTAAGCTTTCTCTTTTTTTCTAAATGGTGCATGGTTGTATTTTGATTTATAACAATGTTTATATTTGATGTGTAATTACTCAAACAATTTTTAAGTGCATTGCACTGGGACTTAAATGTGAATTAATAATACTAATTAAAATAATAACAATAAATAAATGAACAAAACTGTCAAATTAAGCTACACTTTTGTGCTGTAATCAATATCATGACATTAAGCCTCATATACAGACAGTATTTTTGTTTAAAACTAACAGCAGTGGCACTGGGACTTTAATCTGTTAAAAACAACAACAACAAAATAATAAAATGACAAAAGCACAAAAAAATTAAAATTAAACTAAAATTAACATGAAAAGTAAAAGTATAAAAATAAAAGCTCAAAATATTATAGAACATAATAATATTGGTATATTAATTGATGCTAAAACAACACTGCTGTAAATATTACATAATATATCAGATAAATCTGTACATTTGTTTTAATAATTATTAAACTATGAACTAATGAATCTTTATCCTATTTTCACTAAATTAGCTGAAGAACTTAAAGGTTCATTAAAAAGTTACACTAAAATTTACATTAAAGTTACAATAAAATATCTCAATAATATTGTTTTATTATATAAAAAGTAGCTAATAATAAGTAGAAAAATGTAATAATACTAAAACTGAAATTCAGTTGAAAATAATATAAAAATAAAAACTAATGTAAAATATCATTCCTATAATAAGATCTCTTCACAGTGTGCAGTAATTATATAAATGATATTGTCAGTCGCCATAGTTACACAAATGAACAAGATCACTGCATTTATTTACATTCAGAAAGTCTTTTTGCTCTGTCTTCAGATCAGTGTAATGATCAAAATAAGCACACACACTATTTTCACTGTGACGGTCTCGAGCTCTCAGTGTGTCTGAATGTGCTGTCAGTGTAAAATATTGATTTTAAAAGAGCCGTCTGGAGATGATCCTTTCATCTGAAGCCCGTCTGACTTACGCTCTCTCTAGAGTTCATGTTCCTGTGTGTTTCTATCAGCTCAATGATGACAACAACTCTCACAACTACAACAGTGACAGATGGAGACTCTACTGGACTCATTTCTCTAGAGTTGTTGCTGAATTTCATGACATTGTTTTCATCTCAACACAGTGTCAAATGAGTGAAATGAACAGCATCTTTTAAGAGATCAAGCTTTGTTGCACCTTTACAGATTATATTTTAAAATATAGATAAAAAACTGATTATTTACACCATGAATAATTATTATAAATATGCTATATGATATTTACCATCTGAAACAAACCATATCATGTCAACAAATGGAAAAGTCAGCAGCTGTTTACTATCATGTTAAGTATTGTGTCTTTCGCCCCAAATACCATACTTTTAAATATTCTTCTGTTATTGAAAAACTGTTGCTTTAATTACATTCAACAAAACTTAAAATCATTAAGAAGGCCTTTGTCTCAAAATATAAACGTTGATTTAATCGATTCTCATTTGCAACATTTTAAAAAACATCATCAAACTACCTCAGAATCAACTTTGTGTTGCTGCCCTCGATCACGTCAAGGATCAGACAAATTTGCACATGCCTCTTGAAAAGCGGATGTTTAGGAAAGTGCTGCGGCAAGTTTTTGTGCCATCTAGTGGTGTAGAGGGAAATAAAATTAGAGGAGCATTTCGCCCTGTTGTACCTTATATAACAACTGCAAATCTTCCAATGTGTAAACAACATGATTTACACACTAAATCCAGCATAAACCCCAGCACAACCTGCATATGTACAACCACCACCTGGACCTGAAGTGATTGGGACTGCTGATGCAATTACAAACATTCAGAAAACTGTGCTAAGGCGAGTCTGAGGGGATAGAGAAGGGGAGGGGGAGGCAAATCCATAGCCAGAAACTTGTGCCTCCGTTGGTAAAACAATCAGCCAATCACCATTGAGTATTTCACTTTCAGCGATTAGGAGAGTTGAGAAAAGACACATGGTAGAGGAGGCGTAAATTACGTGATATTAGTTTGAACTGCTGACGCTGATGTACCAACTACTTCTGGAGAGTAGAGATATTGATTATTTGATCACAAACAAAATTACCAAGATTCGAACAACAGCTACAAATGAATAATGAAGGAAGACCCCGCGCCTAAGCTAAGATATAGGCTACAGCAATCATTCACTATGTGCTCTTTTAACACAGACATTAAAAAGGACATGAGGACATTTTTGCTTCAAGTGATAGGCTAGGTGAGTGAAATTACATTGTGTTGTTTTCTCTAAATGTACTCTCTGAAAGTGACCCAAAAAAGCCATTTTAAAGCATTTATGCAAACTGCTGACAATAGAAACTGTAGTGATTGGCATTAAAATTGCATTTTAAACCCAGAAATGTGATATTAAGTTTATTCACAAATGGAAAGACACTTATGGTCCATTTTGAAAGAAAAAGAAACTACTGCTAACCATGTAACTTATCACCAATACATATTTCAACATCTTGCAATGCAAGAGTGACTGAAATGTCAGATACTCTTACTGATAAAAAGGTTGGTTGAAGATGTGAGTGACAACGATTTTATAGACATTTCTATGATAAATGAACCCAAATTAAATTATCATTCTGTCATCATGTCAGAGGTGAGTTGATGCTGTACTTTCCTGCTGCTTCTCCTCTATCCTGGCGAAATAAAAGCAAAAAGCGATTTAATAAATAACAAAAGCAGCAGGCAGCATGTTAACATTCAGTTTGTGGCAAGAATCAAGGGTTTTGCAATATAAGTTTCTACAGTAACACAGAGGAGGAGCCTGAGAATCTGACAGATATATAGAGATTGTGTCAGACTGAACCACACAAGGCACAGACGGTGAGTTACTGTTTTATTCTGCATTATTTACCTCACAGAATATTAAGACATTTCTACAACAGAAAAACAAACATCTGATGACTTTTGGTTTGCTTTCTTCAAGATTTAAAAAGAAAACATTGATAAATCTCTGCAGTGATCAGCTGAGAAAATATTGAGAAGATGGCGGTAAGTTCAATCACATTTACTGTTTTTACTTTTATTATAATTGATCATCATGAACGAGGATCTTGATCAGTCGTGTCTCTCTCTAGATGACGGTGTTTGTCGCGGCTCTGCTCTCTGTTTTCACGGGGTTTGTTGTGTCGGTTCCTGATGGATTCAAGCCGGTCGACTGTTCTGACCTTTATAAAGCAGGACAAACAGTCAGTGGGATTTACTCCATCTATCCAGCAGGTGACGTTCCTGTCTGGGTTTACTGTGACATGATCTCAGATGGGAAAGATGAAGACAACGGAGGATGGACGGTACGAATGTGACTGTAGATCATTAAACGCACATCAGAACATACATTATGAATCATATCTTCTATATAAACCCATCACAGGTGTTTCAGAGGAGAATGGATGGCAGTATTAATTTCTATCAGCCGTGGAATCAGTACAAGAGAGGATTCGGGTCCACTGAAGGCGAATACTGGCTGGGTAAGATCTCACAGTGTGTCTGTTTTGGTTTGTCAGAGTTTTAAACTTCGGCATTTGGTGTCAAGAAAAGGTTTGAAATGATAGAAGTGTTCATGTGTTTGGTTGAACATGTTCTTCATGTGTGTGTGTGAACAGGGCTGGAGAACATGTACCAGCTGACACGTAACAGAAAGTACATGCTGAGAGTGGATCTGGAGGACTTCACCGGAAGGAAAGTTTTTGCTCTGTACTCGTCCTTCTCTGTGGGTCCTGAAACTGACGGGTATAAACTGCATGTTTCAGGATTCACTGATGGAGGAGCAGGTATAGGACACTTTCATTCACATTAAAAAAATTCACACTCAGTTGAGTAAATGTGCTCCTGATGTCCTCAATGATGCTCTTCTTCTCTGCAGGTGACTCTTTGACTTACCACAATGGTATGAAGTTCTCCACCTTTGACAAAGATCAAGACTCCTGGGGAAATAACTGTGCCAAACTGTATCTCGGGGCATTTTGGTACGCAGCCTGTCACTATGCAAACCCCAACGGTGTGTATTTAGGGGGAGAAGATCCCACCATTTTCGCCATTGGAAATGTTTGGTACCACTGGAAGAACAATTACGCTGTTGGTATGAAATTCATCAGCATGAAGATCAAACGTGTGTCTTAGACCTTTGAAGAAACATTACAAAACAAAACAATCAAATTAAAGTTTAGTTTCCTTTCCTCTGTTAACTGTGTAACTTAGTAAATCATGTCAGAATATATATCACTGATGTTTTGTGTACTCATCATTTGTTTTCTTCTTCTTTGTTTTGGGTCACTTCTTTAAATTTACAACTGAAATGAATCAACAATAAACTCCAGCAATGAAAGTCAATATATATCAATGTAGTTTTGATTATTGCCACATGAAATAAGTCATAATTTTAGTTCTTGAAACTGAGTAATTGAATTACTTAATTCTCAAATATTTTAAGTAAAATTTAACAAAATATTAAGTATATTTTTAAAATATAATTTGTTAGTCAAATACTTGTTTCCTTTAAAAATTTAAATGAGAAAAATGTAATCAATAGATTTTAGACAAATCAAACTGTTGGATTTTAGGAGTTTATTTTGATATGTTGCACAGATATTTTTAGAGTGTACTGCTAACCATGTAACTTACCACCAGTTTGTATTTCAACATTGTGCAGTGCAATGACTGATGTTCTTACCGATAAAAGGTCAGATGGAGATTTGCATCATATCAGATCCTGCTGCTTCTCTTCTGTCCTGTCAAAATAAAAGCAAAATTAAAAATAAAAGCTTTTTAATTTAATAAATAATAAGAGAAGCAGGCATTATGTCAAAGGGTTAGTTCACCCAAAATTGTCATCAAATAACTGGGAGTCTATTTAAATAAGTTAGACTGGTGTGATCACATGAATTACTTGTATAAAAGGCTCAGAGTCATATCCACTTGAGTTTTGGTGTATGTCGGGTATAGTCAAGGACTTTGTATGATATACTCAAAAAAATATTTCAGTCTAAATTTAAGTAAATTTACTAAATTTAATGTAATTGATTTACATTCAAATTTTCCATCCATTTGGATTACATAGATTTTACATAAACAAACTAATAAACTTAATGTGATCCATATTTGTAAGTCATATGTAGGTAACACTTTACAATAAGGTTGTATTAGTTAGCATTAGTTAATGCATTAGTTAACGTTAACTAACCATGAACAACACCTCTGTTCAGCATTAGTTAATGTTTGTTAACGTTAACTCACGCATGTATTACAGTATTTCACAATTGCTAAAACACATTTCTTGAAACCATCACTCATTTTCTCAAAACATTAAACACAAATCCAATCTTCAAACTAATTTCACTCTGACTCTTATGGCAAAATCAAACAAAGCTTTCAGATCATACACACATTAAACAATATATAAACACTACAGATCATTCACTAGACACTACATTAAAAAATGGAAAACACAACATCCAGAACATGAGGTTACAGAAAAAATGTATATTGAAACACAGTAAACACATTTTGCCATTACATAAAATGTATAGAAATCACAAGTAATGTGAATTTAAAGTATACTATATGTACTGCAAGAACAGTATTAAATTCAATATTATATAGTATTGAATGTCTGTATATTCAATACTTACATACTGCAAACATACAGCAGTCTAAATGCAAATGAATAAAAGGTCAAAGAAAACTCTAAATGAAAAGCATGATACATGCATGATACCTTTATTTCAATTGCAATTTATACTACACAGATACTAGTATAGTATAGTATAGTATAGTCTAGTATAGTATAGTATAGTATAGTATAGTATAATATAGTCTAGTCTAGTATAGTATAGTATAGTATAGTCTAGTCTAGTCTAGTATAGTCTAGTATAGTCTAGTATAGTATAGTATAGTATAATATAGTCTAGTATAGTATAGTATAGTATAGTATAGAATAGTCTAGTATAGTATAGTATAGTATAGTATAGTATAGTCTAGTATAGTATAGTCTAGTATAGTATAGAATAGTCTAGTCTAGTCTAGTATAGTATAGTATAGTATAGAATAGTCTAGTCTAGTATAGTATAGTATAGTCTAGTCTAGTCTAGTCTAGTATAGTATAGTATAGTATAGAATAGTCTAGTCTAGTCTAGTATAGTATAGTATAGTATAGTATAGTATAATATAGTCTAGTATAGTATAGTATAGTATAGTATAGTATAGAATAGTCTAGTCTAGTCTAGTCTAGTCTAGTATAGTATAGAATAGTCTAGTCTAGTCTAGTCTAGTCTAGTATAGTATAGTATAGTATAGTCTAGTATAGTATAGTATAGTATAGTATAATATAGTCTAGTATAGTATAGTATAGTATAGTATAGTATAGAATAGTCTAGTCTAGTCTAGTATAGTATAGTATAGTATAGTATAGTATAGTCTAGTATAGTATAGTATAGTATAATATAGTCTAGTATAGTATAGTATAGTATAGTATAGTATAGTATAGTCTAGTATAGTATAGTATAGTATAATATAGTCTAGTATAGTATAGTATAGTATAGTATAGTATAGAATAGTCTAGTCTAGTATAGTATAGTATAGTATAGTATAGAATAGTCTAGTCTAGTATAGTATAGTCTAGTCTAGTATAGTATAGTATAGTATAGTATAGTATAGTCTAGTCTAGTCTAGTATAGTCTAGTCTAGTCTAGTATAGTATAGTATAGTCAAAGCAGCTTTACAGTGATAACAGGTACATGATGATCAGTAATGCAAAGAGGGTTCATTTTGGCTGTACAGCTCTAAAAGAAAATAGTGTCATTGTTCAGCTGAAGTCAGTTCAGTGTTGATTCACTTACATTGTAAAGACCATCAATTATTACAGTATTTCACAGTTGCTAAAACACTAAACCCCATTCTCTGAACCCAGTGCTCAGTGGCCTAAACCCATTTGTCGAATCAGTCTCTTTGTAGGCAAAACCTTAAACAAGTTCAGGTAGTTAAGACACTGTTTGCAAATCTCATCCACTCTTTTTGCAAAACTCTAAACACATTCTTACTCACTAAAACACATTTTTCACTGTGTTGCAAAATGGTAAATACATGTGGCAAAAGTTAAACACAACTACAACACAGTTGTCATCCTTTAAACACAATGACTCAAAATTATTCACACTTATTTCTAATGATGTGATCAAATCAACTGTATAAAATATAGGTCAGTTCAGAGTGCACAGGTGACACAGGTGCTGAAAGATGATACCAACAATAGATGGAAACAATCTGAAAAGTAGAGGAGGAAGAGTATGTGTAAGAGGATGATGAGGAGAAAGAGCAAGGGGTGTGGAGACAAGGCTGTCAAGGCTGGATCCGGCACAGGTTTTTCCCTTTGCCTGGCAAGAGACGACATTGCCTGTGATGTGGAAAATGTCCTCAACAATATTCAATAATATTCAACAATATTATTGATCTGACAGTACTGACATTATAGGATGAGAACTGAACTAAGCTAGCCTAGATGATGACATCACTGTTTTCTGCAGAACTGCTTTATAGAGGAAAATAATTTAACAAATATTTTCTGATTTTCTAGACTATTTTAAATCATAAAGTGAGCATGATATTTTAAATTTAGATTAAAAAAACTTTGTTAAAACAATTTTTTCTCGAAATTATGTGATGATTGCAATCTGAGGAGGTTTGAGCGCCAAAACTAGGGCCGAGGAAACAAATGCAAGTTAAATTATGAAAAATCGTCCTGCCAAGTTTGAATTTCTGATCAGTTTAATTTCTGATTAATCATTTAAAGATTGCGATCTCGATTCAAACACACACGCAATCTTATTTCTAATGACAACTCTGTATTAAACCTTTAGCCACACAGTATTGTTATTTCTGCCTTACAAATATTCACATTATCATAGAAGTACTGGGATAAACATTTATAGTTCGCAAACAGTGGCCATCAAAAGTGCAAATCACCTTTAAAAAAATAAAGATTGTATCAATTACATCGTTATGCCACCAGGTGGCGACAAATGAATGTTAAAAATGCACCTGCTATTACAGTTTTTCTTGATTGTTTACACACATTTTCTGAAAGCATGCCTCATACTCTCAGAACTCTACACACAAATCAAAAAACACACACACAATGGGCAAAACCCCTCAATTCTCCTGCAAAATGAAACTTTACATTCAAAACAATGTTCTTTCTTCTCAAAATGGTATTTTGTTTTCAAATGACACACACAAACCATCATATGAATAGACATTTATAAGAACCAGTTGAACACTGATGTGCTCTATGTAAAACACTATGATGAATGGAAAACACTTCTCCATTCATCATAATGACTTTGGTCTTTATTTGGTTCAGTGTTACACTTACTACAGACAGTACATACATAAGTGTGTTGTAAAATATTTGTAGTATATATATATATATATATATATATACATATATATATATATATGTATGTGTATATATATATATATATATATGTGTGTATATATATATATATATATATATATATATATATACATATACATACATATACATACATATATATATATATATATACATACATATACATATATATATATATATATATATATATATATATACATACATATACATATATATATATATATATATATATATATATATATATGTATGTATATGTATGTATATATAATCAGAACACAAATACACGGTAACAAATATATTTTATTTTTCCAACAAAAACAATGTACAGTGCACATCCCAACCAATGCAAAGTTGCACATACCGTACAAAACAACAGAAGAATTTACTGTATACAGTTACAGTAAAAAAACTATGCTGCTCTGCCTCTGTTTCCATTGTTGGCATCCATTGCTCCAAAACAGAAGAGCTCACCTGTTGCCCTTTTATGCTAAAGCTCTGTTTGCTAATTGTAAAAATGTGTGACAGGTGTTTGCCCATGTGATGAGTCAGTGTGCATATTTGAATGGCAGTGTGTTCCTTGTGAAAACAAGAGATTTTTCTGCCCGAAAATTGTGCCAAATGCAGAGAATTGTGTGTAGTGTTTTGAAAAAAGTGTGTTTTAGAACTGCAATATGAGTGTAAAGCAGGAATTGTGCTTGTAGTTTAGCAGAATTGGTTCAGGGGGTTGGTGCATGAGTTACATGCTGTGGTCATTGTGTCTCAAGTACCAATATTTGTGTGTAAACAATTGAGAAAAACTGTAATCATTCATTCAAGAGATTCGTTCAAAAACGCTGATTCATCTAGTAATGAAAGAAGTGAAGTCTTTATGAGTCATTGAATCATTCTTTCAAACTGTTTTTTTTTTTTTAAATAATTCATTCAAATGAATTAAACATTTTTAAATACTCTGCAGCAATTTACATTTTGTCAGAACCTCTAGGCTAGTAAATTTAAGTGTTATTTTGTTTAGTTATCTGTTTAGAATCTGAGGGAAAATTGTGATTTAGTTTTTTACATGTTCAAGATTCTTTTCTTTTTTTTAAATTTCATTTTTCTAAAATGCCAGTCGGTGTTTAAAAATTTACTAAAACATTAAAAAATCTTTAATGCAATAACGTTTCATTGTAAAACTTTGAAAATAAAACTGGATTAGTTAAGAAAATTGCTTAAAGTATTAAAATTATGAAATCATAATTCAGGGGAACCAAAGTTTACCACTTTAAACATAATAAGTTTGATATAATGCAACTTTTAGGGTGCTTTCACACTTGGTTCGATTGCCTGGACCGAACCCGAGTTCGATTGCTCCCCCTCCCCCTGCCCCTACTGGACTGTGTTCATGTTATATTACCCCAGACCACCCTTTTTAAAGGATTAGTCCACTTTTTTATACATTTTTCCTGATAATTTACTCACCCCCATGTCATCCAAGATGTTCATGTCTTTCTTTCTTCAGTGGAAAAGAAATGAGGAAAACATTCCAGGATTTTTCTCCATATAGTGGACTTCAATGGGCACCAAACTGTTGAAGGTCAAAATTACAGTTTCAGTGCAGCTTCAAAGAGCTCTTAACGATACCAGACGAGGAATAAGAGTCTTATCTAGAGAAACCATCGAAAAAAATACAACTGTATATGCTTTAATATATAAACAAATTATCATCTTGTACGTGCTTTGGCTTTCTGCATTCTTTGAACAGTTTCCGCTGTATGTCCTACGCCTTCCCTATTCTACTTACGGAAAAAAATTAAACTGGCGCTGCATTCGTTCCATAAGTAGAATTTTATTTTTTATTTTTGACCAATTATCAAAATAAAGTATAGTTCTACAAAAGCTATTATTATCAGAGCATGTCAGCAGACAGAAGGGAGTGAATCAGTGAACGAGAGCATCATTATGTCTTTTATTATTATTATTATTATGATTACAAACAGTACAAAGATGACATTAAAGATATACAACTTTATATACAACACACAAAATGTATCAATAGTATGTTCAATGTCATCTGAACATATAGGAGTAAAAAATAACAATGCTTTGTTAAAAAAGAAAGATAATAAAGGAAAAATAGGATATAAAAAAGAAAAAAAGAACATGAGGGTAAGACATTGATTTATACATCAATTAGAGTGTACAAATTAAAGTCATTAGAAATTGAGGTTGTTTTTCTTGCTTTCTTATTTACAGAGGATGAAATAGTGTTAAGATACATTTTAAATTCTTTCAAAAAAAAATTATAAAAGAATTATAATTATAATTAAGTTGGCTTGAAAAAGACTGTTAAAGCTCGGAAAAATCCCATTGACTTTCATTGACGGAATGTTCAAATGAGCCAAGACTATTCAAACTCCAACTGTCAAAATTCAAATTTAAACAATGGAAGCCCATTAGACTCAAAAACTCAATTAGACTCAAGTGCCATTCTATGTACTATTTCTAATCCATTGAAACTTATTCAAACTCATAAACTCATCTAATCTATCTATCTATCTGTCTATCAAACTAAATCTATCTATCTATCAAACTAAATCTATCTATCAAACTAAATCTATCTATCAAACTAAATCTAGCAACACCCTATCAACCACCCCGAGTACCCTAGCAACCACATAGCAACACCTTAGCGACCACCCCGAGTACCCTAGCAACCACATAGCAACACCTTAGCGACCACCCCGAGTACCCTAGCAACCGCATAGCAGCACCATAGCGACCACCCCGAGCACCCTAGCAACTACATAGCAACACCATAGCGACCACCCCGAGTACCTTAGCAACCGCATAGCAACACCCTAGCAACCACCCAGAGCACCCCAGCAACCACATAGCAACATCTTAGCAACCACTCAGAGTACCCTAGCAACCGCATAGCAACACCTTAGCAACCACCCTAGTACTCTATCAAAATTACTAAACTAAAACTGAAACTTTCAAACTGAAAACTTTTAAAACTGCTTCAAACTTTCTGGACCGGCTTTTTCATTTATAATTATAATTATAAAATTAGAAAATTGTATATTCCCGCCACCTGTTTCCCCCTAGCAGGCATTCATGAGAAGTTTAAATATCACATAGCTCCTCCCAGTCCACACTGCCATCTAGTGGTTAAAAATGACATATGGCTCCTACAAGTATTGTTTCCTTGTGACATAAGCCTTCGAGTTTAGTCAAATAAGCTTTTAAGATCATTTTTATTTTAGCGTTTCAGATGCTATATAAAGTATATCTTTGTGCTCATGCAGACCTAATGAAGGATCAAATGATCAAGGTGCTGCTGAAGCTCCTGAAAGAATCACACCGTGTTGTTTAATGTCACACAGAGACAATGAGGACTTATCATCAACCCTAAATCCAGCATAGAGGGGTTCAGTGAATGTGGTGTTGAATGTGTGTAAGTGTGTGAGTGTGTGTGTGTCAGAGACGCTGTAGAAGGACAGAGTGCCGGCCGACACGTCCACATACACTCCTACTCTCTTAGAGGATGAACGGACAGCATGCACTCCTGATCTATTAGACAGGGGTGAAGGGACATGTATGACAGTGTATTTCTTATCGTGACAGACAGTGAATTTGTTTTTAGAGCAGTTCAGACTCCAGGATTTGTCATTGCATCCAAACACACAGTCTTTCCATCCTTTCCTGACGATTCCATTATAGGCCACTGCTATACGAGCTGTCCCGCTCCATTCAGCCTCCCAGTAACAGCGTCCAGTCAGACTCTCTGCACACAGAACCTGCTCATTGTTCTCAAATCTCTCTGGATGATCAGGATACGACTGATGCTGAAACACACATGTGATCTTCCTGTTCTCCTCAGACAGAATGAGACGAGTGTGTGCTGTGTTTGGATCCAGTGTGAGATCACAGGCATCTGAACACGAGAAGAGAGAAACATTTCACTAAATGAGACAAATCAACATCAAATCACTAGATGACTGTGTGTGGAGACCTACATTTGTGTAGTTCTGCTGTACTTCTGAACTCTCCCCCATAAGCAGCTCCGCTCCGTTCAGCCTCCCAGTCCAGTCCAGTCAGACTCTCTCCACACAGAACCTGAGGAACCTCATGCATCTGAGGCTCTTCCGTGTGTGTGTTTGAAGACACACGTACTTCTGCTGTCGTCTCAAGCTCTCCTCCATGATCCACACTATAAACACACATCAAGAATACACACACGTTCAGTATGTCAGAATTCAGTCCCTGTGATCCAAATCTCAAGTCAAGTTCTGTGTTTAGCAAGCTAGCTATTACAATTAACAGTGTATTTATTAAAAAAATCAATTTATTCATTAATATCATTTTTATATATTAATTCATTCTAATGTGAAATGGTTAAATGAAAGATGCACATTTTCTCCCCAGTAGAATTTTTCTGAAGGAAGAAAATCTCTCAACTAATGCTGTCATTACATTAATATTAAAGGTTAAAATTAACTGATTTGTAGAGGCTATATACATTTAAATTACACATGATAAGTTTTTAAAACAATAACATTATAATAATACATTTTATAATGACATAATTATGTTTCTGCTTGTTTTTAGAACAAACATTTAAATGGTGTCTGTCATAAAAACAGAACGAATTTATTCAAACATACATTAAATATTGAAAAACAGGTTAAACCTCTAGGAGGAGTTTGTTAAAGCAAGACACCTGGAAATGGAAAAACTGCATATAAATTGTAGAGGAAATTTAAAATGGCTGACTTCCCGTTGGGTTTAGGGAATGGCTGCAAGAGGCTGTTTTATAGGTACTAGGATGTCACATGTATCTACCAAATTATGTACATGTACGCGATATGTAGCACGAGGGGCGCTTCGTTGAAATTCGAGCCATTTTGGAATGATTAATTCTGAAACCCTGGGGAGAAAATTTAGTCTGGGAAAAGCTTCTTGCCAGGGACGTGAGATGTCTATAGCTGTACTTATAGTCGCAACTAAGATCCTTCATTTTAACAAGAGTAACATTCAACATTTATTGTAACAAAACACATATACAAGAGAGCTTTAAAGGTGCCCTAGAACGCTTTTTCAAAAGATGTAATATAAGTCTAAGGTGTCCCCTGAATGTGTTTGTGAAGTTTCAGCTCAAAATACCCCATAGATTTTTTTTTATTAATTTTTTTAACTGCCTATTTAGGGGCATCATTAACTATGCACCGATTCAGGCTGCGGCCCCTTTAAATGCTCGCACTCCCCGGCCCCCGAGCTCGTGACTCTATTTTACATTGCATAAACAAAGTTCACACAGCTAATATAACCCTTAAATGGATCTTTACAAAGTGTTCGTCATGCATGCGTCAGATCATGTAAGTATAGTATTTATTTGGATGTTTACATTTGATTCTGAACGAGTTTGATAGTGCTCCGTGGCTAAAGCTAACATTACACACTGTTGGAGAGATTTATAAAGAATGAAGTTGTGTTTATGAATTATACAAGACTGCAAGTGTTTAAAAATGAAAATAACGACAGTCTTGTCTCCGTGAATACAGTAAGAAATGATGGTAACTTTAACCACATTTAACAGTACATTAGCAACATGCTAACAAAACATTTAGAAAGACAATTTACAAATATCACTAAAAATATCATGTTATCATGGATCATGTCAGTTATTATTGCTCCATCTGCCATTTTTCACTATTGTTCTTGCTTGCTTACCTAGTCTGATGATTCAGCTGTGCACAGATCCAGACGTTAATACTGGCTGCCCTTGTCTAATGCCTTGAACATGAGCTGGCATATGCAAAAATTGGGGGCGTACATATTAATGATCCCGACTGTTACGTAACAGTTGGTGTTATGTTGAGATTCGCCTGTTCTTCGGAGGTCTTTTAAACAAATGAGATTTATATAAGAAGGAGGAAACAATGGAGTTTGAGACTCACTGTATGTCATTTCCATGTACTGAACTCTTGTTATTCAACTATGCCGAGGTAAATTCAATTTTCAATTCTATGGCACCTTTAATGCTACACTTGGTTTACCTCCTTAAGGCACTGTTCCACAACCTTTTTTTGGCCACAGCACAGTTTTGATAAATAAAAAAATCCCACAGCACACCACTATATAAAAACATAGCAAAATTGCACAAGCATGCATTGCTTCAAATCGTATATTAAAACATATTATATTTAAAGTAGTACTCACATTTAATGATCTTAAAGTTGACATGAAACGGAAGTTGCAATTGTCTTTTCTTCTCTACTATGATGTCTATCCGAGTGAAACGGCATCTGAAATGAGAGGGCGGGACTTGATTTTGTCCTTCGGGAATTGAAAGTTGGGCGTTGCTAACAAAATGGAAGCAGATCCGAATGCCCGTTTGCAGGCAGTTGTGGGGGATTTCTCTCCACAGGACTCACTGAGAACACCCTCACGTTACTGTAAGAGCTTTATTTACTGAGGATGACGAGGACGGTCAATGGCTGTGACTGGCATCAGCGCTGGTTAATGCATTGATCTCTATAGTGAAGCATCAGCTTAGCCCAGTCACAGCATTTACATTCTACATGGAGGTGGGCGGAGTTATGAGGTTTGACTGACATTTTAAGGAACCAATGGAATTCCCTTTTTAAATGCTTTTTATTGGTTAATATTTGTAAAACCCACATACAGACATATAGGATGACCAATAGTATTAATATTATAAAACATAAATGACGAAATATAGAGATACGAGGTTCCGATAATATTCTTATCAACCTGTCTCAATGGTTGGGAAACTCTACCTCTCTGCAGGTGGACAGATCTCCACACTACTGTTAGTGACCTGTATTCCAAACCAGCCTTTCCAGAACTTTATATCCCTCCCACCGTGAGTGAAACGGATGAACCGGACACCAGGTCCATAATCCTCGAAGACGTGGGTCACCTGAAATAAAGCAGAACAAACACAGGGACAACAGCGCTTTGACTAAGTTTGATTATTGAAGAAGAATTTGACTGTATTATTCGACTCACTTGACGCCACGGCTCATCATTCCCCTTCTTAAACACAACCTTCTCAGGCTTAAAGGATCTGATGGGGTTCCTCATTTGATCAAGCAGCTCTACACAGATCTGATACTCACTCCCACTGTCAGCTCGTGGGGCATACCTGCAGATAAGACTTCAGATCAGTGTGCTTTCATATTACATAAGTTTTTTCTTTTTACATAAGATTACAATTTATGTTTATTCTTACAATAAAAATATAACAATCTACCAATAAAAAAAACTAAATTCACATATGAATGTCATATCACTTTGGGTTCTCATACTGCACATAAGGCACATTTAAACCAGATATATGCCATTCACTAAAATTAATCACATAAAATAGGGCTGAACAATTAATCAAAATAAAATCTAATTTATGATATTTTATAATTTAAATAATTATATAATAATATTTTTAATTTTATGTGCTGTGTGTTTCAGAGTGAAGCGTGGCACTGTGATCATTTACGTATGCTCTCTTTAGGGCTGGGCTATATGTTACAAATATTTTAATCGATAATCGCCTTCAAAATATTGCATAATTGGATTATATCATCCGCCCGAGCCCCAACGGAGACATACACCGTAAACACACATTAGCTTTGCCACGGATTAAAAACTAATTGGTTTGTTCTGCATGAGCAAAAACAGTAAGGTTTTTTCTTTCTTTCTGGTTAGAGTTTCATGGCCTCCTTAGGCTGCTTATAACGAAATAAAAATTATTTATTTAGAAACATAAGGAATTAAAAATTATAGTGGAGTATTTTATGTTTTGTAATTTTTTTCATCTACAGCAATGCTCCCATTATGCTGCCAAAATTGGAAACTATGAGCATGTGCATGAGATATTCAAAGCACCGCAATTGTTCATCCATTTGCAATATAACTAAATTGTATTTATAAAATAGAGTGAATTACAATGGTCATGTTTGTGATTTTTGTTTGTTAATTATGTACATTATTTAAATTAATATTGAGGAACAAGTGCAGTTACTGCTAGCATTTTGTTTCTCATTAACCTTTATTAAACTGCAGACCACAATAAAAAAAGGCCTACCTGATAATATTTAATTTTTAAATAATTAATAAATAATTTTTCGTCTGCAGAACAGAATAATTTGCACACGCACAAAAAAATGAATAGCAATGTTAACTTAGGAATGAAAACATCAAATAAAGATGTGTAATAAAGAAAAAAATATTTGACAAAAAATTATGAAAATAAGGATAAATGATGTTTGAGGGAACGCATCTACACAGACACGTGTTTCCGACTTCGCCACTTCCTGTGGAGCTATTTTTATTCTGCGACTAACCGACTAATACAATTTTTCAATACACAAGCCTAATCATGTCCCTTTAGGGGCTCCATAGAATGAGTTATTCATTATCCAGTTAGATTTTTTTCCCCCAAATCGTTTAGCCCAACTTGAGAATAAAAACAAATCTTTCATTTTCTTTGTCACTGTTTTTCCTATGTTCTCTAAATAAATCTTTCTGCTTGATTTATGGTTCGGGTGTTGAATCAGTTCTGGGACGAGAAACAGGAGCTCTGAAGATGTTCAGTTTGTGCAGTTTATTTAAACTCTTTATTTAGTTCATTGTATCTGTTCTTTCTCCTCTACTCTAGACAGGGGAGTTCGTAACACCCAATCATTCTATGATATTCAAGTCACCTGGTGAACTTTCCTGTGTTTTTAATAATTGCAATATTCTTCACAGAAAAACTAAATATCACATTACGTTTTATTTTCCAATATCGTGCAGCACTTTAAAAGTTCACCAGCTAAGATACTGTAGAATTAAATGGAGTTTCAGCGAACACTCACCAGTCTGATATTCTGATATGAGGTTGCAGATCCATGAAAGCATCACTGTAGCCTTCTTTCTTCAAATCAATCAGCTGTCGCTTCAAAGATAAACTGAGGACAAAGTTATCATGTGTGGATTGGCTTGATGACCGATTCAGTTTCATATTTTAACATGGACTGAAAAGAAACAGGCTCAAAATTTTCTTGAAGGATCTAAAATATCAAACATACCCGTAAGATGTTATAAAACAGTTGGTGACCGTGTCGTCTGGATGTGGTTTATTGTTGGTTCCTGTCACCCAGCCGTCACCTCCATTCTCTACAATCCCCCATCCTTGGAGTCCATCTAATAAGAACATCAGAAAAGAGACATTAGCTGAAGCAAAAATTCATTCATTAAATAGTGACACTTAATGTACAAACTTAATTATGTGAATCACCTTCGGCTCTGGGATTTTTTATCAAGTTGGTCCTACAGGTGGAAACAGAGAAGTTACATTACATATTCTGATGATAAACCAACTGAAACACAAATAATCTCACTACAGGCTGACGTTAACTTTTTATTCTTTAATGTCATGCATTTCACACTTTCTTTTAAAGTTTATTTTTTACAGTGTACATTGTCTCAGTAAAGACAAATCCTGAGTAGGAATAATATAGGAATGCTTCCAAAATATTATAGAAATTCTAATTAGAAACTTTCTTTCTGGAATCGTTTAGGATTGTTTGACAAGGGCATGGTGTCAAGGATGTCACCTGACATCAGAGACGGTCACGATGTGGAGTTCTTTTAAGGGTTGCGGGATGTTATTTGGTGGACCTTCAGGAAACATTCAAGGATGTTCTGGGAATGTTTAGAGCACTATTACTATAGGACGTTCTGTTAACGTCCCAAATGTCCTCTTTGTAACGTTCTTATGTGACCATAAAATAACCAAAATGGAACGTCCCCCTAAAATCATACAAGGAACCTTGAACTGCAGCACTTTCAGTACCAAAAGATGTTTTAGAACGTCCCTAATGTTCTGTAAAGGTTCAGAATGTTCGTCACCTTTAGAGGACTTTTAGGGAACATTGCGCAGGGTCACGAGAACGTCACCTTCTACATGGGTAATGACCTGAATCATAATCATGCACTGTTCGTTGTTGGCCAGAGGAGAACTGGCCCCTGACTGAGCTCCATTCTGTCACCTGATGGAGTTTGGCTTCTTGCTGCTGTCGCCTCTGGCTTGCTTAGTCGGGGACACTTGATATTCAGTGTTTTGATCTGTCTGCATTGACACTATTGAATGAGAACTGAACTGAGCTGGATGATGACATCACTGTTTACTCCAGTGCTGATATATAGATAAATTAATAACTATCAGTACTGAATTTACTTAAGCTGGACAATGACACCGCCATCTTGATTCCCGCCTCAAAAAGTAAAAAAAGTCAATGTTAATTTTCTTTTGTTCGCAGATATGGAAAATAAATAAATAAATAAATAATAAAAAAACTCTAGCTCATCTCTGTGTGCGCACTCAATGTGTTTTTGACTCCCATTGTTAAATCACACATGTTTATCCTCACCTGGGGTCAAAGGTCACTGGTTCATTATTGACATTAGGAGGAGTTATGGATTGATCACTCTTCAGAGACACACGATCGGGTTCTGCAGATGAAGATCCCTCATTGCTCCCTTCATTCTCCATAATGAGAAACTGACTTTAAGCCTGCATACAGAAACAGACAAAACAAATCATACATAAAACCAAAAAACTTTCAGTAGACAAAAACTCCATAAAACAGTTTTGAAACTTACCTGCGATCTATGACCTCTGTCTGTCCCTCCACATACAATACAATATGGTGTCTATCCAGACAAAGGTCTATAGCAAGCACCTGTTATATAAAACCCCACAAAATTAACAGAAAAAAGGGGCCTGCCCCTTTGATCGCGAAAGTGAAAGTGCCCTTTGAGGTCGCATTGCGGTGCCCCCGCGATCCCGTTTCTCCCCGCGAATCTTTACTTTCGGTTTTGATAGAAAGACGTATTCTCAGTATGCGCATGCGCAGAGGCATCAACAACAAACAAACCCCGCCTATCGCTCTCTTTCTGATAGGGTTCAGTCTGAAAAGAATCAGGAACCAGGAAGTTTACACAAGTGAAATGTTTTTTTTTTCTCTCAATAATATTGTTTTTTTTTATATATATATATAAAATATCTAATAATTAGTAGAAAAATGTAAGAATACTAAAACTGAAATTCAGTTGAAAATAATATAAAAATAAAAACGAATGTAAAATATCATTCCTATAATAAGAGCTCTTCGCAGTGTGCAGTAATTATATAAATGATATTGTCATTCGCCATAGTTACACAAATGAACAAGATCACTGCATTTATTTACATGCATAAAGTCTTTTTGCTCTGTCTTCAGATCAGTGTAATGATCAAAATAAGCACACACACTATTTTCACTGTGACGGTCTCGAGCTCTCAGTGTGTCTGAATGTGCTGTCAGTGTAAAATATTGATTTTAAAAGAGCCGTCTGGAGACGCAGCGCTCTGATCCTTTCATCTGAAGCCCGTCTGACTTAAGCTCTCTCTAGAGTTCATCCCAGCTATCAAAAAGAAGTTATCAGAACATTATGTTAACATTCTCTTTAAGTTATGAAAACGTTATTTTGGAATGTTTTTTAAACATTCAAAACGTTCAGTTTTTTTATGTATTAAGAACGTTTTTTTCTTGGTTTATGTGAACGTTAGAGGAACATTCCATTCTATATGTTTGGAAATGTTATGAAAACGTTATTTTTGAATATTTTCTGAACGTTCAAATGATCCGTTTTTTATGTATTAAGAACGTTTTTTCTTGGTTTATGTGAACGTTAGAGGGACATTCCATTTTATCATTTTGGAAATGTTATGAAAACGTTATTTTGTAATATTTTCGGAACATTCAAATGATCCGTTTTTTTATGTATTAAGAAAGTTTTTTCTTGGTTTATGTGAACGTTAGAGGAACATTCCATTTTATCATTTTGGAAATGTTATGAAAACGTTATTTTTGAATATTTTCTGAACGTTCAAATTATCCGTTTTTTTATGTATTAAGAACGTTTTTTCTTGGTTTATGTGAACGTTAGAGGAACATTCCATTCTATAATTTTGGAAATGTTATGAAAACGTTATTTTTGAATATTTTAAAATTATCCGTTTTTTTTATGTATTAAGAACGTTTTTTCTTGGTTTATGTGAATGTTAGAGGAACATTCCATTTTATCATTTTGGAAATGTTATGAAAACGTTATTTTTGAATATTTTCTGAACGTTCAAATTATCCGTTTTTTTATGTATTAAGAACGTTTTTTCTTGGTTTATGTGAACGTTAGAGGAACATTCCATTCTATAATTTTGGAAATGTTATGAAAACGTTATTTTTGAATATTTTAAAATTATCCGTTTTTTTTATGTATTAAGAACGTTTTTTCTTGGTTTATGTGAATGTTAGAGGAACATTCCATTTTATCATTTTGGAAATGTTATGAAAACGTTATTTTTGAATATTTTCTGAACGTTCAAATTATCCGTTTTTTTATGTATTAAGAACGTTTTTTCTTGGTTTATGTGAACGTTAGAGGAACATTCCATTCTATAATTTTGGAAATGTTATGAAAACGTTATTTTTGAATATTTTAAAATTATCCGTTTTTTTTATGTATTAAGAACGTTTTTTTTTTCTATGTGAACGTTAGAGGAACATTCCATTCTATAATTTTAAAAATGTTATGAAAACGTTATTTTTGAATATTTTCTGAACGTTCAAATTATCAGTTTTTTTATGTATTAAGAACGTTTTTTCTTGGTTTATGTGAACGTTAGAGGAACATTCCATTCTATAATTTTGAAAATGTTATGAAAACGTTATTTTTGAATATTTTCAGAACGTTCAAATTATCCGTTTTTTATGTACGTTTTTTCTTGGTTTATGTGAAAGTTAGAGGAACATTCCATTCTATAATTTTGAAAATGTTATGAAAACGTTATTTTGTAATATTTTCGGAACATTCAAATGATCCGTTTTTTTATGTATTAAGAACGTTTTTTCTTGGTTTATGTGAATGTTAGAGGGACATTCCATTTTATCATTTTGGAAATGTTATGAAAACGTTATTTTTGAATATTTTCAAATTATCCGGTTTTTTTATGTATTAAGAACGTTTTTTCTTGGTTTATGTGAATGTTAGAGGAACATTCCATTCTATAATTTTGAAAATGTTATGAAAACGTTATTTTGTAATATTTTCGGAACATTCAAATGATCCGTTTTTTTATGTATTAAGAACGTTTTTTCTTGGTTTATGTGAATGTTAGAGGGACATTCCATTTTATCATTTTGGAAATGTTATGAAAACGTTATTTTTGAATATTTTCAAATTATCCGGTTTTTTTATGTATTAAGAACGTTTTTTCTTGGTTTATGTGAACGTTAGAGGTACATTCCATTTTATCATTTTGGAAATGTTATGAAAACGTTATTTTTGAATATTTTCTTAACGTTCAAATTATCCGTTTTTTTATGTACGTTTTTTCTTGGTTTATGTGAACGTTAGAGGGACATTCCATTTTATCATTTTGGAAATGTTATGAAAACGTTATTTTTGAATATTTTCAAATTATCCGTTTTTTTTTATGTATTAAGAACGTTTTTTTTTTCTATGTGAACGTTAGAGGAACATTCCATTCTATAATTTTGAAAATGTTATGAAAACGTTACTTTTGAATATTTTCGGAACATTCAAATGATCCGTTTTTTTATGTATTAAGAACGTTTTTTCTTGGTTTATGTGAACGTTAGAGGAACATTCCATTTTATCATTTTGGAAATGTTATGAAAACGTTATTTTTGAATATTTTCAAATTATCCGTTTTTTTTATGTATTAAGAACGTTTTTTTTTTCTATGTGAACGTTAGAGGAACATTCCATTCTATAATTTTGAAAATGTCATGAAAACGTTACTTTTGAATATTTTCGGAACATTCAAATGATCCGTTTTTTATGTATTAAGAACGTTTTTTCTTGGTTTATGTGAACTTTAGAGGAACATTCCATTCTATAATTTTGGAAATGTTATGAAAACGTTATTTTTGAATATTTTCTGAACGTTCAAATTATCCGTTTTTTTATGTATTAAGAACGTTTTTTTTTTCTATGTGAACGTTAGAGAAACATTCTATTCTATCATTTTGGAAATGTTATGAAAACGTTATTTTTGAATATTTTCTGAACGTTCAAAACACCCTGCCCCGCTACAAATGTTCCCAGAACATCCTCACTGGTGTTAAGGATGTTGTCTAGTAACATTCCCAGAACATTCAGAAATGGTCACGATGTGGAGTTCTTCTAAGGCAGGGATGGACAACTCCGGTCCTGGAGGGCCGGTGTCCAGCAGAGTTTAGCTCCAACCCTAATCAAACACACCTGAACCAGCTAATCAAGGTCTTTAGGATTAGTACACAGCAAAAACTGCAGTGTTAAATTAACTCTCCTGGGAGTACATGTGAGACCATACTCAAGAGTGTTAAAGTGTTAAAATAAGAGTGTTAAAAGAACACTGAAAAGTGTTAAAGTTAATAAGATAATTAAGTGATTAATTGAGTAATGATTGACCATTATTGAAGACACCTGATGATAACAAGCAGAATCACCAAAGGAGAAAATCACAATTTTTAAGCCACCATCGTGGAGATGAGGGTTTGCTTTAGTTGGGCTCTTGTCCCTTGACTTTTTAAAATAATATTTAGTTTGGGCTGTTTTAACTGAGTTATGACATCCAGACAAACAAATGGCAAAAATGATCAGGTGGTGTTGGTTATGTTTTCACATAATCATTATTTGACCTAAATCACTGAACTCATTTAGAGCCCAATCTCTGAGTTAGATTGACATTATTGATTACAGCAGCACTGTGATTCTACAGCAGATCAGCTTTATCAATATAATCTGAAGGATTTCACAAACAGTTCTGAGCAAAAAAAAAAAGAATCTTTCTCTTAGGCACACACAGACATCAAGAATCAGCCTGTGAATCTCAATGACGGTGACAAGCAACATATTCTGATCAACAGATCAACTCTGAACATTAGAAAAAAAGCTACTGTGAATCTCAACAATGGTGAGAATAATAAAGCATGTTGCAGTGTATTCTGGGTGCCACCAATCAAAATTCATCCATGGCTCCCATCATGCATTGCTGAATGAATAAATTATGAGCTGAATAAATTATGAGCTGAATTGTCTTAGTAATTTCCTTTATTCTCATATTTTATTTTGTTCCGTTTATGCGACTTTTTAGTAGCTTTTTTTCTAATGTTCAGAGTTGATCTGTTGATCAGAATATGTTGCTTGTCACCGTCATTGAGATTCACAGGCTGATTCTTGATGTCTGTGTGTGCCTAAAAGAAAGATTCTTTTTTTTTTTGCTCAGAACTGTTTGTGAAATCCTTCAGATTATATTGATAAAGCTGATCTGCTGTAGAATCACAGTTCTGCTGTAATCAATAATGTCAATCTAACTCAGAGATTGGGCTCTAAATGAGTTCAGATATTCAGACCAAATAATGATTATGTGAAAACATAACCAACACCACCGGATCATTTTTTCCATTTGTTTGTCTGGATGTCATAACTCAGTTAAAACAGCCCAAACTAAATATTATTTTAAAAAGTCAAGGGACAAGAGCCCAACTAAAGCAAACCCTCATCTCCACGATGGTGGCTTAAAAATTGTGATTTTCTCCTTTGGTGATTCTTCTTGTTATCATCAGATGTCTTCAATAATGGTCAATCATTACTCAATTAATCACTTAATTATCTTATTAACTTTAACACTTTTCAGTGTTCTTTTAACACTCTTATTTTAACACTTTAACACTCTTGAGTATGGTCTCACATGTACTCCCAGGAGAGTTAATTTAACACTGCAGTTTTTGCTGTGTATTAATCCTAAAGACCTTGATTAGCTGGTTCAGGTGTGTTTGATTAGGGTTGGAGCTAAACTCTGCTGGACACCGGCCCTCCAGGACCGGAGTTGTCCATCCCTGCACTAACAGATCTCTCTAGATATCTGCATCTTCACTTATTACAAACCACTCTGACTTTATTTCTTTCATACAATTCTTTCAACACATGGTGTTGATGTTTTATCACTTTATAAATGTCACCGTTACGGAGGTAAGCGCTTGCTTTAGTTGGGCTCCTGACCCTTAACAATTGGACTTTTTTTTTCTGCAATTGTTGTAACTGTGTTACTAAAGCATTTGTTGCAAAAGAAATTGTGAGAAAGAAAATCTGATCAAATGGATTTGGCTGCTCATTGTTGATGATTTCCTTATCATACTGTGACCTAATTCACTGATCTCTGAACATTGTTTTTCTTTCATGTTGTTGTAGTCCTATGATAATGTATAAAAATTGATATTTTGAAAGTTTTTATCATTAGGCGGAAATCATTCAGACAGCATCGGGTAGATTCACACAGACATCAAGATTCTGCATATGATCCTCAACAATGGTGACAAAATTTTCAGATAAACAGATTAACTCTGAACATCACAAAACAAGATAATAAAGTCACAAAAAATATTTTTGTTTAACTAACCATTAATAAGAATATTTTCAATGCAGGCAGATCAAAGCACTGTTGAATATCAAATGTCAAGTCAAATGTCAAGTGTCCCCAACTAAGCAAGCCAAAGGCGACAGCGGCAAGGAACCCAAACTCCATCAGGTGACATCAGGTGGCAAACAGATGTTAAAATGGAGAAAAAAAAAAACCTTGGGAGAAACCAGGCTTAGTCGGGGGCCAGTTCTCCTCTGGCGAACAGTGCTTTGTTACGATTCAGGTTGCTATCATAAGTCTGATAGGATCGCAACAATCAAAGTATTTATTTCAGTTCCATCCAGTTGAGGATCGTATTCATCACGCCGGTATGGACGGTCTGTTGATGATGTCTTCACAATGGATGATCTAGTCGACTCGATCTCTGCTGATACTTCAGGGCTGCGTTGTGGTCGTGTCAAGGCGCAGGTCCTTGGTCTCAGCTGGATACAGCCCGGATCCGGTTGACTACGGTAAACCTCGGGATAAACAGAAAGACTAATATTAGCATAGATGCCATTCTTCTTCTGATGTAACGAGTACATCTGGTGTTATAGGAAGTGTACCCGGTTCCGGCTGACATAATTTATGCAGCCTAATAATCCTTTAAAATGTAATAATTTAGGCAATTCATTTACAATCACTGTTAGCAGTTTAACTGAAGGTAGAAGCAATGAGCTCCTGAAAAATGAATTACATATTAACAATAATTAGGATATAGAAATTGAGCAATGTTGATCCAGATGATTGCGTCTTCTGAAGTCCTCGCAGGAGTTGGCGCCGTCTCTTCACAGGTGTTGGTCATCTGAGGTCTTCTTAAGAGGCTGGATCCAAACTGAAGCTGATCCTCTCTAGTCACCCCCGTCCCGAGGTAAAACAGAAAAGCAAATGGAGAATAATTAGCGTAGCTGCTGTTCATAACATTAAGCAAAGATAGTCATGTGCAATTGATCTGATATGAGATGCATTATGTGAATGCTTGGCTAAAGCGATGCGTCTTTAATCTAGATTTAAACTGGGTGAGCGAGTCTGAGCCCCGAACATTATCAGGAAGGCTATTCCAGAGTTTCGGAGCCAAATGTGCAAACGCTCTCCCTCCTTTAGTGGACTTAGCTATCCTAGGTACAACTAGGACTGTAAGCACTGGTATGACAGGACAGGATATCATTTGAAATTATATGTATTGTGAAAAGCGCTATACAAATAAATGTGAATTGAATTGAATTGAATTGAACTTCCCTCTTGAATGGTCTTGGTCTCGGTCTTGGAGGGTCTGGTCTTGACTACACCTCTGGTTAACCTTCCTGACACATTCACTGTGTTAAAATCATTGACTCAATGAATGTGTCAGAATGAACACAAGCGTTGTCCCTAAACCCATTGATGTGTAAGAATTTAACACA
Organism: Megalobrama amblycephala; assembly: GCF_018812025.1. Classification (NCBI taxonomy): domain Eukaryota; kingdom Metazoa; phylum Chordata; class Actinopteri; order Cypriniformes; family Xenocyprididae; genus Megalobrama; species Megalobrama amblycephala. The sequence goes on along the minus strand of NC_063050.1, from coordinate 5,483,762 downwards.
CTTTGAGTCCGTTTTAACACATCCTTTCTAAGAGTGTAGTAACGTTCCTAGAACATTCAGAGACGGTCGCGATGTGGAGTTCTTTTAAGGTTTGGGTAACGTTATTTGGTGGACCTTAAGGGAACATTCAGGACGTTCTGGGAATGTTTAGGGCACTATTACTATAGGACGGTCTGTTAAAGGTGCCCTAGAAATAAAAATTTAATTTATCTAGGCATAGTTGAATAACAAGAGTTCAGTACATGGAAATGACATACAGTGAGTCTCAAACTCCATTGTTTCCTCCTTCTTATATAAATCTCATTTGTTTAAAAGACCTCCGAAGAACAGGCGAATCTCAACATAACACCGACTGTTACATAACAGTCGGGATCATTAATATGCACGCCCCCAATATTTGCATATGCCAGCTCATGTTCAAGGCATTACACAAGGGCAGCCAGTATTAACGTCTGGATCTGTGCACAGCTGAATCATCAGACTAGGTAAGCAAGCAAGAACAATAGCGAAAAATGGCAGATGGAGCAATAATAACTGACATGATTCATGATATCATTAGTGATATTTGTAAATTGTCTTTCTAATTGTTTCGTTAGCATGTTGCTAATGTACTGGTTAAAGTTGCCATCATTTCTTCCTGTATTCACAGAGACAAGACTGTCGTTATTTTCATTTTTTAAACACTTGCAGTCTGTATCAGAGATGTTCACGAGTCTTTTATCTGGAGTCCGAGTCAAGTCTGAAGCCTTTATCACTGGAGTCTGAGTCAAGTCTGGAGTCTTTTGTCACGAGTCTGAGTCGAGTCTCGAGTCATTAAAAATAAATAAATAAATAAATAAATTCTCATAATCAAATCCTAGTTTATCCTAGTTGTATTATATAGAAAAATTATATGATCTTTCTATAATCTGTTTTATTTGAAATTAAGGTCCTATGATGTAAGGGATAATGTACATCCAGTTTTTTGCTTTATAATCCATTACAATGTACAAAACAGTCGTCCTGGCAACACAAGTAGTCATTTTCAATACAGTCGCTAAACGGACACAAGAGGGCGCCAGTGAGTCACGGTTTGTTATACACTAGTTTGTTATACAGCTTCATTGTTATTGACGACAGTCATTATCAGAAAATATCAAACTTCGGAATGTTTAAGAATGTCAATATAAAACACATGCTGATTGTGATACGTTAAAATATGAGCTTTAAGTAATAAATGGATTAACATCTCTTTCTATCTTTCTCTCTTATGGACACACATTAAGAAATAGAAAAGCTGCAAATAATACGAAGATTGATAAAAACGTAGTGCTAGGTTTAAAATCTAGATTTTTTTTGTTCATATTTTAACAGGCTGGTAATTCAAATGAGCCATGCAGCTACACCACAGTATAATAGCTAGCTGTATGAGTTAATGTGACTAACCTTTGTGGATGCGATGTCTCATAAAATTTGATGATGTTGTTCCGGTGTCTTTAATTGTTTTCCCACATTCTGTGCGTCTAGCTGATCTGACGTGATAATAAACCCAAACGAAATAACATATGGCACGGTGGCTCCCGTCATGTTGCATGGGACTCTTATTATGACATTTCAGAGTTAACGCGCACAGACATACGTAATCAAAGTGTATGACAAGAGTCCGATCTACCACGACACGCAAGGAAATGTATGTGACGCAGATATTATAAAACCATTTAAACACAACACAAATTCTTTATTTATTATATCAGTAGTTATGGGTAAAAGACTTGAGTCGTTTTTAAAATATTTAGAGTCTTTTGTGCCGAGTCAAGTCTGAAGTCATTTCAGGTCGAGTCCGAGTCCGAGTCTGAAGTCTGTTAAAATGTGACTCGAGTGCCCATCTCTGGTCTGTATAATTCATAAACACAACTTCATTCTTTATAAATCTCACCAACAGTGTGTAATGTTAGCTTTAGCCACGGAGCACTATCAAACTCATTCAGAATCAAATGTAAACATCCAAATAAATACTATACTTACGCAATTAGACATGCTGCATGACGAACATTTTGTAAAGAACAATTTTGAGGGTTATATTAGCTGTGTGAACTTTGTTTATGTTGTTTAAGGCAAGCACGAGCTCCGTGGGCGGACTTGGGTAAAGTTGGTTTTATATTCGCACATTCGGACTTCTGATAAATTCAGACTTTCCAATAAATGTGCAATAAATTAATGTTTGCGAATTTTAAGCAGCGACATGATATTGACAACCAACGATTGTCAACTTACAACATTTTTCACAGTCGATCAAAATAGGCAAGTATTGTTTTAATGGCATATTTACTTGTGAATGTCCACTGAATGTCCAATGTAGTGTGATTAACAAGACTATTGAATACGGATGTCCGAATGTGCGAATATAAAACCAACTTTACCCAAGTCGTGGGCGGGGAGCGTGAGCATTTACAGTATTTCACAATTGCTAAAACACATTTCTTGAAACCATCACTCATTTTCTCAAAACATTAAACACAAATCCAATCTTCAAACTAATTTCACTCTGACTCTAATGGCAAAATCAAACAAAGCTTTCAGATCATACACACATTAAGCAAAATATAAACACTACAGATCATTCATTAGACACTACATTAAAAAATGGAAAACACAACATCCAGAACATGAGGTCACAGAAAAAAAAGTATATTGTAACACAGTAAACACATTTTGCCATTACATAAAATGTATAGAAATCACAAGTAATGTGAATTTAAAGTATACTGTATGTACTGCAAGTACAGTATTATATTCAATATTATATAGTATTGAATGTCTGTATATACAGTACTTACATACTGCAAACATACAGCAGTCTAAATGCAAATGACTAAAAGGTCAAAGAAAACTCTAAATGAAAAGCATGATACAGTAAACACACACACACACACACACACACACACACACACAAAACAAAAAACAAAGAGTCAGTGAGAGATTCATTCTGCTTCAGCATCACGTCTTCATGTTGGGTCCGGCCTAAATCAAGTCAAGTCACCTTTATTTCAGTTGTTATTTATACTACACAGATACTAGTCTAGTCTAGTATAGTATAGTATAGTATAGTATAGTATAGTATAGTATAGTCTAGTATAGTATAGAATAGAATAGTCTAGTCTAGTCTAGTATAGTATAGTATAGTATAGCATAGTCTAGTCTAGTCTAGTATAGTATAGTCTAGTATAGTATAGTCTAGTATAGTATAGTATAGTCTAGTATAGTCTAGTATAGTATAGTCTAGTATAGTATAGTATAGTATAGTATAGTATAGCATAGCATAGTCTAGTATAGTATAGTATAGTATAGTATAGTATAGCATAGCCTAGTCTAGTCTAGTATAGTATAGTCTAGTATAGTCTAGTATAGTATAGTATAGTATAGCATAGCATAGTCTAGTCTAGTCTAGTCTAGTCTAGTCTAGTATAGTATAGTATAGCATAGTCTAGTCTAGTCTAGTCTAGTATAGTCTAGTATAGTATAGTATAGTATAGTATAGTATAGCATAGCATAGTCTAGTCTAGTCTAGTCTAGTATAGTATAGTATAGTATATAGTATAGTCTAGTCTAGTCTAGTCTAGTCTAGTATAGTCTAGTATAGTATAGTATAGTATATAGTATAGTCTAGTCTAGTCTAGTATAGTCTAGTCTAGTCTAGTATATATATATTATATATATATATATAATGTATATGTATGTATATGTATATATGTATACTACAAATATTTTACAACACACTTATGTATGTACTGTCTGTAGTAAGTGTAACACTGAACCAAATAAAGACCAAAGTCATTATGATGAATGGAGAAGTGTTTTACATAGAGCACATCAGTGTTCAACTGGTTCTTATAAATGTCTATTCATATGAAGGTTTGTGTGTGTCATTTGAAAACAAAATAGTATAGTATAGTCTAGTATAGTATAGTCTAGTATAGTCTAGTCTAGTCTAGTCTAGTATAGTATAGTATAGTCTAGTATAGTATAGTATAGTATAGTCTAGTATAGTATAGTATAGTATAGTCTAGTATAGTATAGTCTAGTATAGTATAGTATAGTATAGTATAGTCTAGTATAGTATAGTATAGTATAGCATAGTCTAGTCTAGTATAGTATAGTATAGTATAGTATAGTATAGTATAGTATAGTATAGCATAGTCTAGTCTAGTCTAGTATAGTATAGTATAGTCTAGTATAGTATAGTCTAGTATAGTATAGTCTAGTATAGTATAGTCTAGTATAGTATAGTATAGTATAGTATAGCATAGCATAGCATAGTCTAGTATAGTATAGTATAGTATAGTATAGTATAGTATAGTATAGCATAGTCTAGTCTAGTCTAGTCTAGTCTAGTATAGTCTAGTATAGTATAGTATAGTATAGTATAGTATAGTATAGCATAGCATAGTCTAGTCTAGTCTAGTCTAGTATAGTATAGTATAGTATAGTATAGCATAGTCTAGTCTAGTCTAGTATAGTCTAGTATAGTATAGTATAGTATAGCATAGCATAGTCTAGTCTAGTCTAGTATAGTCTAGTATAGTATAGTATAGTATATAGTATAGTCTAGTCTAGTCTAGTCTAGTATAGTCTAGTATAGTATAGTATAGTATATAGTATAGTCTAGTCTAGTCTAGTATAGTCTAGTCTAGTCTAGTATATATATATTATATATATATATATAATGTATATGTATGTATATGTATATATGTATACTACAAATATTTTACAACACACTTATGTATGTACTGTCTGTAGTAAGTGTAACACTGAACCAAATAAAGACCAAAGTCATTATGATGAATGGAGAAGTGTTTTACATAGAGCACATCAGTGTTCAACTGGTTCTTATAAATGTCTATTCATATGAAGGTTTGTGTGTGTCATTTGAAAACAAAATACCATTTTGAGAAGAAAGAACATTGTTTTGAATGTAAAGTTTCATTTTGCAGGAGAATTGAGGGGTTTTGCCCATTGTGTGTGTGTTTTTTGATTTGTGTGTAGAGTTCTGAGAGTATGAGGCATGCTTTCAGAAAATGTGTGTAAACAATCAAGAAAAACTGTAACAGTGATGTCATCATCTAGGCTAGCTTAGTTCAGTTCTCATCCTATAATGTCAGTACTGTCAGATCAGTAATATTGTTGAATATTATTGAATATTGTTGAGGACATTTTCCACATCACAGGCAATGTCGTCTCTTGCCAGGCAAAGGGAAAAACCTGTGCCGGATCCAGCCTTGACAGCCTTGTCTCCACACCCCTTGCTCTTTCTCCTCATCATCCTCTTACACATACTCTTCCTCCTCTACTTTTCAGATTGTTTCCATCTATTGTTGGTATCATCATTCAGCACCTGTGTCACCTGTACACTCTGAACTGACCTATATTTTATACAGTTGATTTGATCACATCATTAGAAATAAGTGTGAATAATTTTGAGTCATTGTGTTTAAAGGATGACGACTGTGTTGTAGTTGTGTTTAACTTTTGCCACATGTATTTACCATTTTGCAACACAGTGCAGAATGTGTTTTAGTGAGTAAGAATGTGTTTAGAGTTTTGCAAAAAGAGTGGATGAGATTTGCAAACAGTGTCTTAACTACCTGAACTTGTTTAAGGTTTTGTCTACAAAGTGACTGATTCGACAAATGGGTTTAGGCCACTGAGCACTGGGTTCAGAGAATGGGGTTTAGTGTTTTAGCAGTTAAAGGGGCCGCAGCCTAAATCGGCTCATATTTAATGATGCTCCAAAATAGGCAGTTAAAAAAATTTATAAAAAAAAATCTATGGGGTATTTTGAGCTGAAACTTCACAGACACATTCAGGGTACACCTTAGACTTATATTACATCTTGTAAAAAGACGTTCTACGGCACCTTTAAATTCCCAAATGTCCTCTTTGTAACATTCTCACACGACCATAAAATAACCAAAATAGAACGTCCCCCTAAACTCATATCAGGAACGTTATTAAATGACCAACAGAGGAGCGTGTGGGAACGTTCTGTTAATATTCCAAATATCCTCTTTTTAATGTTCTATTTTGACCATAAAATAACCAAAGTGGAACGTCCCCCTAAAGTCATCTAAGGAACCTTAAACTGCAGCACTTTCATTATCAAAAGAGGATGTTTTAGGAACGTCCCGAATGGAAATCGGAATTTTTGTCCCCTTTAGAGCACTTTTAGGGAACGTTGCGCAAGGTCCTGAGAACGTCGCCTTCTACATGTGTTATGACCAATTCATATTTCAAAATCTTGGAATGCAAGAAGAGTGACTGAAATGACAGATGTTCTTACTGATAAAAAGGTTGGTTGAAGATGCGAATGACTCAACGATTTCATAGACATCTCTATGATGAATGAACCCAAATTAAATTATCATTCTGTCATCATGTCAGAGGTGTGTTGATGCTGTACTTTCCTGCTGCTTCTCCTCTATCCTGCCAAAATAAAAGCAAAAAGCGATTTAATAAATAACAAAAGCAGCAGGCAGCATGTTAACATTTAGTTTGTGGCAAGAATGAAGGGTTTTGCAATATAAGTTTCTACAGTAACACAGAGGAGGAGCCTGAAAATCTGACAGATATATAGAGATTGTGTTAGACTGAACCACACAAGGCACAGACGGTGAGTTACTGTTTTATTCTTCATTATTTACCTCACAGAATATTAAGACATTTCTACGACAGAAAAACAAACATCTGATGACTTTTGGTTTGCTTTCTTCAAGATTTAAAAAGAAAACATTGATAAATCTCTGCAGTGATCAGCTGAGAAAATATTGAGAAGATGGCGGTGAGTTCAATCACATTTACTGTTTTTACTTTTATTATAATTGATCATCATAAACGAGGATCTTGATCAGTCGTGTCTCTCTCTAGATGACGGTGTTTGTCGCGGCTCTGCTCTCTGTTTTCACGGGGTTTGTTGTGTCGGTTCCTGATGGATTCAAGCCGGTCGACTGTTCTGACCTTTATAAAGCAGGACAAACAGTCAGTGGGATTTACTCCATCTATCCAGCAGGTGACGTTCCTGTCTGGGTTTACTGTGACATGATCGGAGGAGGAGGATGGACGGTATGAATGTGACTGTAGATCATTAAACACATATCAGAACATACATTATGAATCATATCTTCTATATAAACCCATCACAGGTGTTTCAGAGGAGAATGGACGGCAGTATTAATTTCTATCAGCCGTGGAAAGAGTACAAGAGAGGATTCGGGTCCACTGAAGGAGAATACTGGCTGGGTAAGATCTCACACTGTGTCCGTTTTGGTTTGTCAGTTTTAAACTTTGGCATTTGGTGTCAAGAAAAGGTTTTGATAGAAGTGTTCATGTGTTTGGATGAACATGTTCTTCATGTGTGTGTGTGAACAGGGCTGGAGAACATGTACCAGCTGACACGTAACAGGAAGTACATGCTGAGAGTGGATCTGGAGGACTTTGAAGGAAGGAAAGTTTTTGCTCTGTACTCGTCCTTCTCTGTGGGTCCTGAAACTGACGGGTATAAACTGCATGTTTCAGGGTTCACTGATGGAGGAGCAGGTAGGACACTTTCATTCATATTAAAATCACACTCAGTTGAGTAAATGTGCACCTGATGTCCTCAATGATGCTCTTCTTCTCTGCAGGTGACTCTTTGACCTACCACAATGGACAGAAGTTCTCCACCTTTGACAAGGATCAAGACACCTGGCCTAAGAACTGTGCCAAAGAGTATCTCGGGGCATTTTGGCACACAGGCTGTCACTATGCACACCCCAATGGTGTGTATTTATGGGGAAAAAATCCCAACCATTACGGAGCTGGTGTTGGTTGGTACTCCTGGAAGAATAATGTCGACAGTATGAAATTCATCAGCATGAAGATCAGACGTGTGTCTTAGACCTTTGAAGAAACATTACAAAACAAATCAAAACAAAACAAAAAAAATGTTACAAAAGAAAACAAAACTAAACAATTTAAGTTTAGTTTCCTTTCCTCTGTTAACTGTGTAACTTAGTAAATCATGTCAGAATATATATCACTGATGTTTTGTGTACTCATCAATCATCAATCACTTCTCAATCATCAATCACTTCTTTAAATTTTAAATTGAACTGAATCAACAATAAACTCCAGCAATGAAAGTCATTATATCTCAATGTAGTTTTGATTATTGCCACGTGAAATAAGTCATAATTTTAGTTCTTGAAACTGAGTAATTAAATTACTTCATTCTCTTTTAAAATAAAATTTAACAAAAATATTAAGTATATTTTAAAAATATAATTTGTTACACAGCAAAATCTCCAAAGTTAAATCAACTCTGCACAGAGTACATGTGGTCCATCTCTAAATAGTGTTAAAATTAAACTAAAGCAAAGTAAAGTCAATGAGATAATTAAGCGATTAATCAAGTAATGATTGTGCATTAGTGATGAACACCTGCTGTTAACAAGCAGAATCACTGAAGAAAAGAGAAACACAAGAACTACAACTGACTTCAGTCACAGCCTTTTTAATTGCTTAATTATCTCATTAACTTTAACTCTGCTTCATGTTACTTAGAGAGGGACCATAATTATGTACTCTGAGCAGAGTTGATTTAACTCTGGAGATTTTACTGTGTAGTCAAATACTTGTTTCCTTTAAAAATTTAAATGATAAAAATGTAATCAATAGATTTTAGACAAATCAAACTGTTGGATTTTTAGGAGTTTATTTTGGTATGTTGCACAGATATTTTTAGAGTGTACTGCTAACCACGTAACTTACCACCAATTTGTATTTCAACATTGTGCGGTGCAATGACAGATGCTCTTACCGATAAAAGGTCAGATGGAGAATTGCATCATATCAGATCCTGCTGCAAAGGGTTAGTTCACACAAAAATTGTCATCAAAAAACTGGGAGTCTATTTAAATAAGTTAGACTGGTGTGATCACATGAATTACTTGTATAAAAGGCTCAGAGTCATATCCACTTGAGTTTTGGTGTATGTCGGGTTTAGTTAAGGACTTTGTATGATACACTGCAGTTGCATCTGTAATTTTGTATGCTGTGGTATGTTGGGGTGGGGGATTTCTGAGAGGAACAAGGCGCTATCTGAAAATTGAGATTGTAAGGATCTGTCCAGCTAACAGAATTTTGTTATAACGTTCTCTAAATATTCAGTGTTGGTTCTGGGAACATTAAAATGTTAGTAGAATGTTATTTAAAGGTTAGTGTTATGTTCCTGAAACATTCTTTCAATCATTCAAACACCTGCTGTGAACAAACACTGAAAGAAAGAGAAATAAGAACACAAACTACAACTTTCTTCAGCCACAGCCTTAGATGAACTGAAGATAAAAGACATTAAATCTCTGAAGATCTGATTAAACAACTCCACAAACAGCATTACCAGCTTCACTTATTACTAACCAGACTGACTTTATTTCTGTCACACGTCTACAGAAGTTCTTACTGAGAATTAACAGAAGTTTAGATGTTTAGTTTGAGGTCACCATCATGGAGATCAGTGTTTGCTTTAGTTGAGCTCTTGACCCCTGACTGTTATAAAGTTTCTTCTTTATCAGCAATCACATGTTTTCAGAAAACATTTCTGCAATGATAAAGGAGATTAACATGTCTGTTTTAATAACAAACAAATGACAGCATTAAAGTGGTTTAATAAACTGCTTTATTGTCATTTTCTTTAGGTATTGAAGTGCTATGTGAAAAGGAAATTATCAACTCAAAAATGTGATAGAAATGGTTTTTTTTTTAACACTGAACTGATTTATATTGGATTGTTTGAAGCTATTTTTTTTTTAAATAACACACTTAGACATCAGCACTCATCATACAAACCTCAAGAATGGTGACAGTAAAAAATTTCAGCTGCATAATTTATTCATGTCACAATGGATGCTGCGAGCCATGAATGTGTTTTGTATGCTGCATGAAGCATGTCACCATTGTTGTGTTTCATATGCCGAATGTTGATGTCTGTGAGTGTATAAATGACACAAAACAATGTTTTAAACAAGAAGTTGACAAAGACAGTGTTGCAAATTATGTTTTTCACATTGGTTGAGTTTGATACTGGAATTTTGTTTAATCAGCAATTACAGGAGAAAAAAAACAGTTTATTACACCACTTTAGTGCAGTTGTTTGTTTGTTATTAAAACAGACATGTTGATCTCCTTTATCAATGCAGAAATGTTTTCTGAAAACACCTGCAATTGCTGATAAAAAAGTAACTCAACAAAAGTCAAGAGTTCAACTAAAGCAAACACTGATCTCCATGATGGTGACCTCAAACCAAACTAAACCTCTGTTAATTCTCAGTAAGAGCTTCTGTAGACGTGTGACAGAAATAAAGTCAGTCTGGTTAGTAATAAGTGAAGCTGGTAATGCTGTTTGTGGAGTTGTTGAATCAGATCTTCAGAGATTTAATGTCTTTTATCTTCAGTTCATCTAAGGCTGTGGCTGAAGAAAGTTGTAGTTTGTGTTCTTATTTCTCTTTCTTTCAGTGTTTGTTCACAGCAGGTGTTTGAATGATTAAAGAATGTTTCAGGAACATCATACTAACCTTTAAATAACATTCTACTAACATTAAGGAAATTGGACATTTTCATGTTCTTGGAATGTTACAAATCAACGTTCCTACAATGTTTAATTTTAGATCAAAATTAAGTTGAAAGAACGTTTGAGGAACGTTATACCTTATAAAAACATTCCTATAACGTCAAGAAAACTGGACGTTTGTAATGTTCCCAGAACCAACACTGAATATTTAGAGAATGTTCTTATAACAAAATTTTGTTAGCTGGGTGTCTTCCCTCATGAAGTATAAATCTCACCCTCTCCATGACACAGACTATGTGTAGCTTATTTACCAACAGACTTGTTAACCCTCGTTGCTCAAAAGAGCGATATAGAAGGTCTTTTCTTCCATCTGCCGTGAGAATGTTTAATCAAATGTGATCATGATTTGTGTACTTTTTGTCTGAGATGTTGTGTTTGGTGAAGTTTACACTGTATTTTCTGGATATATCTTATAGTATCTAACGTATCACCAGTTAGTATGTCAACACTGTGACTGAAATGACAGATGTTCTTACTGATAAAAAGGTTGGTTGAAGATGCGAGTGACTCAACGATTTCACAGACATTTCTATGATGAATGAACCCAAATTAAATTATCATTCTGTCATCATGTCAGAGGTGAGTTGATGCTGTACTTTCCTGCTGCTTCTCCTCTATCCTGCCAAAATAAAAGCAAAACATGATTTAATAAATAACAAAAGCAGCAGGCAGCATGTTAACATTCAGTTTGTGGCAAGAATCAAGGGTTTTGCAATATAAGTTTCTACAGTAACACAGAGGAGGAGCCTGAGAATCTGACAGATATATAGAGATTGTGTCAGACTGAACAACACAAACGGTGAGTTACTGTTTTATTCTTCATTATTTACCTCACAGAATATTAAGACATTTCTACAACAGAAAAACAAACATCTGATGACTTTTGGTTTGCTTTCTTCAAGATTTAAAAAGAAAACATTGATAAATCTCTGCAGTGATCAGCTGAGAAAATATTGAGAAGATGGCGGTGAGTTCAATCACATTTACTGTTTTTACTTTTATTATAATTGATCATCATAAACGAGGATCTTGATCAGTCGTGTCTCTCTCTAGATTATGGTGTTTGTCGCGGCTCTGCTCTCTGTTTTCACGGGGTTTGTTGTGTCGGTTCCTGATGGATTCAAGCCGGTCGACTGTTCTGACCTTTATAAAGCAGGACAAACAGTCAGTGGGATTTACTCCATCTATCCAGCAGGTGACGTTCCTGTCTGGGTTTACTGTGACATGATCTCAGGTGGGAAAGATGAAGATAAAGGAGGACGGACGGTACGAATGTGACTTTAGATCATTAAACGCACATCAGAACATACATTATGAATCATATCTTCTATATAAACCCATCACAGGTGTTTCAGAGGAGAATGGACGGCCTTATTAATTTCTATCGGCCGTGGAAAGAGTACAAGAGAGGATTCGGGACCACTGAAGGAGAATACTGGCTGGGTAAGATCTCACAGTGTGTGTCCATTTGTGTGGATGATCATGTGTTTGGTTGAACATGTTCTTCATGTGTGTGTGTGAACAGGGCTGGAGAACATGTACCAGCTGACACATAACAGGAAGTACATGCTGAGAGTGGATCTGGAGGACTTTGAAGGAAGGAAAGTTTTTGCTCAGTACTCGTCCTTCTCTGTGGCTCCTGAAACTGAGGGGTATAAACTGCATGTTTCAGGATTCACTGATGGAGGAGCAGGTAGGACACTTTCATACTTTCACACTTTTCAGAAGTTCACCACCTTTGACAAAGACTACAACTACTATGGGAGTACCTGTCCCAAACTGCAACTTGGGGGATTTTGGTACACAGTAGGATGTCACCATACAAACCCCAACGGTGTGTATTTGTGGGGAGAAGACAACACACGTCATGCCATTGGTGTTGTTTGGAAAACCTGGAAAATCAATTCTTCTGTCAGTTTGAAATTCTTTGTAATGAAGATCAAACGTGTGTCTTAGAAGCATAAGTGTTTTCAGGAGCAAATTATCTGCTATTGTTTCCAAAATATAACAAATGTAAAGCTTCAAGGTTTTACTTTCCTCGCTGTAAGTAAATCAATGTATATCTTTGGTTTTGTTCTTTTGATTTACTTTAACATAAATAAATCAAATAAACTCCAGCATTGATATGTCTATATGCATTACATCAAATGTATTTGGGTAACAGGGATGAACACTGATCTAAAATTCAACATTGTAGGAACGTTGATTTGTAACATTCCAAGAACATGAAAATGTTCAGTTTCCTTAATGTTAGAAGAATGTTATTTAAAGGTTAGTATGATGTTCCTGAAACATTGTTTCAATCATTCAAACACCTGCTGTGAACAAACACTGAAAGAAAGAGAAATAAGAACACAAACTACAACTTTCTTCAGCCACAGCCTTAGATGAACTGAAGATAAAAGATATTAAAGGGCATATTGCAGGTTAGAGCTTTAGTGATTCAATGTATAGAAAAATAATGTATGAAATAGATTTTCTTGAAAAAACACGCATAAATACTCTACATAGGCTTCTGGAGTCGTTTTTTGTGAGAAAATTTTACTTCCGCATCTGAAAAATGCCAAATCGGACATGACGTCACTGAAGGGAGCGCGATCAATATAAACTAAAACAATGGATCACAATCACAGTTCGGATGCTGAGGAAATTATAAATGCTTATTTATACTCGTATAACTAATCACAGCCATACAATTAGCCTGCTATGTGGTCAAGAGAGCAGGGACAGGCCAGAATTAGACAGAATAACGGTCAAAAGAGACAAATTGAGCTGTTGTGTGAGGAGAAGCAGTGGAGAACAGGACAGAGACCGGTGTTAGCTTAGCTAACGATATGTGCTCAGATCACAATATTGTACAGATTATTATCATGAATCAGGCAATAGCGAAGCTATTGGTCATCTAGGAGTAGGCCTAACTGATTACTAATAACAGAAACGAATAAACTTTGATCAAGCGTATGTCACACGCGTTAATATCCGTCCACACTAACGTTACGTGATATAGCCGTTTCTCATCACGACTGATTTGGTAGTTAGCAAATGTAATAATCAAACACAAAACTTAAAATGTGCACCGTAAGTCTTCATCGAGCTGCATCTCTGACGGATCCGTGATCATGTCTCCCGCCGGCAGCCAAACATATAGTGTTAACTTACTGTATGTATTTCATGTTATCCTTTATTCATTAATTCTGTGTTATGAGTTTATTCCGTGCCCATTCACTGATTGTGTGAGGATGTATGACGCCGTGATTATAGTTGTGTGAACTTGAATGTATATATAAGTTTACATACATGGCATGAATGAAATTGGAGTATTTACATTACCAGCACATAATTCAAAACTGTTTTGTGTGAGTGTGAGACTGTATGCATGTGTACATAATTTGTATTCATCAGTGTTGAAATTGATTCAAGTAAAAACGGTGAAGAAGCATCGTGTGTGTAAGTTTATTCATTTAATATAATTATTTACAGAAGTATTACAATGTTGAACTCCATCATATCGCCAGGATGATAATCCTCCAGTCTAAAATGAACACGTTTTTCGACGCAGATGCAGAAGTGAAGTCCCGTCTCTTCACCTGCACAAAACACACCCCGGCACAGAAGATAGCAGCGCCCTTTTTCTTGTTAGTAAACCTCTGGACTCGATGTCCTGACAGGCTGAAGTTTGTGCAGTCTCCACAAACACAATAATTTACCATTACGATGATAAATAGAATACAAAAACTACCGAAAACACACTGATTCACGGCCACTGTTGCTAAATACCAATATATTCTGCACTGAATCAACACAGAGCTCTGCGAACATCTCCCTGTAGTGACGTAAAATGATGCGACACTGAAAAAAAAGCGGTTTTTACAGAGACCGTCACTTTATCTACTAAATTAATGTCCTTATGTCCTGCAAAACATTTTTAAACCCTGCAGTACCTTTTTATATGGTATTTTTGTACAAGGTTATATATTCATCTCGAAAAAAATGTTAAACCTGCAATATGCACTTTAAATCTCTGAAGATCTGATTCAACAACTCCACAAACAGCATTACCAGCTTCACTTATTACTAACCAGACTGACTTTATTTCTGTCACACGTCTACAGAAGCTCTTACTGAGAATTAACAGAGTTTTAGATGTTGAAGTCTTATTGAAAATCTGAAATCGCCATCATGGAGATCAGTGTTTGCTTTAGTTGAGCTCTTGACTTCTGTAGAGCTGATTCTTTATCAGCAATTGCAGGTATTTTCAGAAAACATTTCTGCATTGATAAAGAAGATCAACATGTCTGTTTTAATAACAGATGAATGACTGCATTAAAGTGGTTTAAACAACTGCTTTATTGAAGTTTTGCTTATTTTTGGAATTGAAATGTTATATGAGAAAAACTCAAATGATGTGATAAAAATCACTTGTAACACTGCAGTGATTTGTGTAATATTGTCAAAACTATTTAAAAGTTAAAAACGACACACTTAGACATCAGCACTCATCATACAAACCTCAGCAATGGTGACAGTAAAAAAAATCAGCTGTATAATTTATTCATGCCGCAATGCATGCTGGGAGCCATGAATGTGTTTTGTATGCTGCATGATGCATGTCACCATTGTTGTGTTTCATATGCCGAATGTTGATGTCTGTGAGTGTATAAATGACACAAAACATGATTTAAACAAAGTTAACAATGACAGTGTTATTTATACGCTCACATCAACATTCAACAATGTTACAAATGTTCTTTTTCACATTGGTTGAATTTTATATTTCTCGATAGCGTTTTCTTAAATCTGCAATTACAGAAAAAAATATATATATATAAACCACAAATTAATATTTTAAACTACACTACTGTAGAATCACAGTGCTGCTGTAATCAATAATGTAAATCTAACTCAGAGATTGGGGTCTAAATGAGTTCAGTGATTCAGATCAAATAATGATTATGTGAAAACATAACCAACACCACCTGATCATCTTTTCTTGTCTTCTTGTTCTTTGCGTTATTTTTCAAACAAAATCTAATATGAAAAAGTCAAGGGTCAAGAGCTCAACTAAAGCAAACACTGATCTCCATGAAGGTGATTCAAAATATTTTTTTCTCCTTTGGTGATTCTGCTTATTATCATCAGGTGTCTTCAATAATGGTCAATCATCACTCAGTTAATCACTTCATTATCTCATTAACTTTATCACTGCTTCAGTGGGTGGAATAAACATATGGCAGGACTTTTACTTTCTGACCCCTGGTCTTTACACCTCTGAGAAAAAGGGATGGATTCCGTCCTTTTTAGGGCCTCATCTTCCTGTTTTTGGTTCGTTTACATGTCTTTGGTCCATGTTGTATTCATATAATGTCAATGATTTTTTCGATGTAAAAATTCCTGCAAAATGGTCCGTGAGGAAAACATCAACAGTCTTCTCCTGCACCCCTTTCTCCCACAGTCCAATTTTAGTTGGCGATCAACAAAACATTAAAACATCAGGCTTATTGTGAAACTTATTATTTGAAGAACATTGCAAAACAGTCAAATGGACCAACTGATAATTTTCTGAACGCTTGCATCAACGGTAGACATTCCAACATTATTGTGCAATAAAATAATGATTCAGATGATTTTAAAAGGTGGTTTCATACTGATAAAGGTTGGGTTGAGAAAACTGTAAACGCTCTAAATTAAGGACTCAGCGATTGAACACAATATCCAGTGATCTGAACAGAACAGAAATGGTGAGTTACTCTTTTATTCTTCAGCATTTACCTCATAGATAATGAATGTATTTATTATTTTTTCACATTGGTTTAATTTCAATGTGATTTGATCATCATGAACGAGGAACTTGATCAGTCGTGTCTCTCTCTAGATGACAGTGTTTGTCGCGGCTCTGCTCTCTGTTTTCACGGGGTTTGTTGTGTCGGTTCCTGATGGATTCAAGCCGGTCGACTGTTCTGACCTTTATAAAGCAGGACAAACAGTCAGTGGGATTTACTCCATCTATCCAGCAGGTGGCTTTCCTGTCTGGGTTTACTGTGACATGATCTCAGATGGGAAAGATGAAGATAAAGGAGGATGGACAGTACGAATGTGACTTTTTATATAAACAAACATGGATAACATTTAATAAATTTAACCTTTAAACTGATTAATACTACAACCCATCACAGGTGATTCAGAGGAGAATGGACGGCAGTATTCATTTTTATCAGCCGTGGAAAGAGTACAAGAGAGGATTCGGGACCACTGAGGGCGAATACTGGCTGGGTAACAATTCACTAGCGATTTTGGGTTGTGTCAGAAATTAAAACATTTACTGGACACTTAAGTCACTATAAAAATATATAACTGTCTTTGCGTTATATAACAAAAGTACAGTGTTATTTATTTTAAAGGTGCCCTAGAATTGAAAATTGAATTTACCTTGGCATAGTTGAATAACAAGAGTTCAGTACATGGAAATGACATACAGTGAGTCTCAAACTCCATTGTTTCCTCCTTCTTATATAAATCTCATTTGTTTAAAAGACCTCCGAAGAACAGGCGAATCTCAACATAACACCAACTGTTACGTAACAGTCGGGATCATTAATATGTACGCCCCCAATATTTGCATATGCCAGCTCATGTTCAAGGCATTACACAAGGGCAGCCAGTATTAACGTCTGGATCTGTGCACAGCTGAATCAACAGACGTTATGCAGGTAAGCAAGCAAAAAATGGCAGATGGAGCAATAATAACTGTCATGATCCATGATATTTTTAGTGATATTTGTAAATTGTCTTTCTAAATGTTTCGTTAGCATGTTGCTAATGTACAGTTATATGAGATTAAAGTCGGCATGAAATCAAAAATGACCCCATTTACTTTGTTAGTGCATATTACTAGTCTTGTGGTGAACAATTAATCCATGCAAGTTAAAACACAGAAAAATATTGTTTGTCGCAGTAATATTCCGTTTCACTTGGAAATACGTCACAACACTGGAGAAAAGACGTTTGCAACTTCCGGTTCATGGGGACTTTAAAGTTACCATTGTACTGTATTCAGGGAGACTAGAGCTGTTGTTATTTTCATTTTTAAAAACTTGCAGTCTTGTATAATTCATAAACACAACTTCATTCTTTATAAATCTCTCCAACAGTGTGTAATGTTAGCTTTAGCCACAGAGCACAGCCTCAAACTCATTCAGAATCAAATGTAAACATCCAAATAAATATTGTACTCACATGATCTGATATGCTGCATGACGAACACTTTGTAAAGATCCATTTTGAAGGTTATATTAGCTGTGTGAACTTTGTTTATGCAATGTATTATAGAGTTGCGAGCTTCGGGGCGGGGAGCGCGAGCATTTAAAGGGGACACGCACTGAATCGGTGCATTTATAATTATGCCCCAAAATAGGCAGTTAAAAAAATTAATAAAAAAAAAAATCTATTGAGTATTTTGAGCTGAATCTTCACAGACACATTCAGGGGACACCTTAGACTTATATTACATCTTGTGAAAAAGGGCACCTTTAAAGAAATGGAAATGAAGTTTCTTTCATTGTAATATAGGCTACATGCAATAGATATAATGTGAACCCTTTAATTGGCAAGACCATAAAGAGACATCAGAAAATTAATTTATTGCTATTTTCCATCTTATTAAGACACAAATAATACAACTTGATCACTTTTTATTTTTTCAAAATGTGACTTTTAATTTTGATTTTAATGTTTGTATCCCACAGGATAAGTTGTCAGTTTGGGGGTATAAATTTATTGAACACTGAATTCTTGTTTGGCAGTGCCTTTTACAACATTTTAAACTATTTTAAAACATTTTATTCTCTTACAACACACAATAAACATCTTTTCTAACACATTCTGATAAAAAATAAGTGATAAACAATATTTATGAATTCATTTATAATGCAAACTAATATGTTCATTCAGCAAAGTTAAATTAAAACTAGCCCTAAAAAGGGCAAGACCATAAAGAGAAATCAGAAAATTAATTTATTGCTATTTTTCATCTAATTAGGACATAAATAAAACAATTTCATGAAAAACAAACAAACAAAAAATCAAAACAAAAAAACACTTTTTTTTTTTTATTGTAATGTTATTATAAATTATCTGAAAATACAATGCTTGTTTGGCAATGCAAATTGGCACGCTACATTTTTAAAACATTTATTCTCTCATAACTTAAACTAAACATTCTTTGTAAAATGATGTTGAACAATAAGTATAATGTCTGTTTATATATTACTGTATCATATTTAATATGCAAAATCGTAAAGAAACTTTATTCATATTCATACACCATTTTTAATGTAGAAAATTAAAACTTCTTTTTACATTTTTTCATGTTAATGTAAATGTCAAATATGACAGAACAGGCTTTTGGGGAACATTTATTTTTCCATCTGTCAATTATCATTGAATTGCATATATGAGCTTTAAAACCCAGATTTATAAATATGATGCTTAACAAAAAAGATGCATATACTATAGATATATTTATAAGTTTGCATGCATTTTTTTGAATATCATACACACACACATTCTCAAAAAGGATGTATTAATTAATAACACATTTTTTGTGTTATGGCTATTTTAACACATTTTGTGTCAATTTAAGTTGATCATGTGTAGAGAGAGAGAGAGAGAGAGAGAGAAACAACACTGTGTCCAACACAACATGTGTTAACTATCATCCAATCACATTGCTGCTATGTCACTCTGCAAGCCGTTAAGCAAGTTTGTGCCTCTTTCTTCATCGGTGGATGACTTGTGTTCATTTTGACACAGTAAATGTGTCAGGAAGGTGATCTGCTGTTAACGAGCAGAATCAAAGGAGAAATTCACACTTTTAAGTCACCATCATGGAGATCGGTGTTTGCTTTAGTTGAGCTCTTGACCCTTGACTTTTTAATATTAGATTTTGTTTGGGCTGTTGTAACTGAGTTATAACATCCATACAAGCAAGGCTGATCAGATGGTGTTGGTTATGTTTTCACATAATCATTATTTGACCTGAACTCAAATAATGAAAAAAAATAAAATAGTGAGAATAAAGGAAATTACTAAGACAATTCAGCTCATAATTTATTGATGCAGCAATGCATGATGGGAGCCATGGATGAATTTTGATTGGTGGCTCCCAGAATGCACTGCAACATGCTTTTTGATGGTCACCACTGTTGAGATTCACAGGCTGATTCTTGATGTCTGTGTCTCTAAATGAAAGAGCTTTTTTCTTTTATTGATCAAAGCACCTTTTGTGAAATCCCTCAGATTATATTGATAAAGCTGATCTTCTGCTGTAGAATCACAGTGCTGCTGTAATCAATAATGTAAATCTAACTCAGAGATTGGGCTCTAAATGAGTTCAGTGATTCAGATCAAATAATGATCATGTGAAAACATAACCAACACCACCTGATCATCTTTTCACTTCGCTTGACTGGCTGTTATAACTCAGTTACAACAACCCAAACAAAAAGAGCCCAACTAAAGCAAACACTCATCTCTATGATGGTGTCTTAAAAATTGTGATCTTCTCCTTTGATTCTGCTTGTTAACAGCAGATCACCTTCCTGACACATTTACTGTGTTAAAATCATTGACTCAGTGAATGTGTCAGAATTAACACAAGCGTTGTCCCTAAACTCACACACTGATGTGTAAGAATTTAACACAGTTTGAGTCAGTTTTAACTATAACTATAAATAGCACATCTATGACACAAATTGTGTGATTTATGACACATTAGTGTGTTAAATATTTTAACACTGCCTGTGTTAAGAAGAATAACACACTGGTTGAGTTAAAAGTAACACAAAATGTGTTGTCCTTAACTAGACACACAGGTGTGTTAAAATATAACACAGGTTGTGTTGTTTTTAACACAACCAGTGTTATATCTTACACCCGTGTGTTAAGTCATCCACCAATGAAGATAGAGGCACAAATTTGCTTAACGGCTTGTGGAGTGACGTAGCAGCAATGTGATTGGATGATAGTTAACACATGTTGTGTTGGACACAGTGTTGTTTATCTCTCTCTCACATTAGTGTGTTAAATATTTTATGCCTGTATTAAGAAAAAATAACTCTCTGGTTGAGTTAAAAGTAACATAAAATGTGTTGTCCTTAACTAGACACACAGGTGTGTTAAGATATAACACAGATGTGTTAAAAACAACACAACCTGTTTTAAGAGTGCACGCAGAATACAACATAGATGACATATCAAATGTTTAAACTGAGAAAATGTATCATTTAAAGGGAAAAATAAGTTGATTTTAAATTTCATGGCATCAACACATCTCAAAAAAGTTGGGACAAGGCCATGTTTACCACTGTGTGGCATCCCCTCTTCTTTTTATAACAGTCTGCAAACGTCTGGGGACTGAGGAGACAAGTTGCTCAAGTTTAGGAATAGGAATGTTGTCCCATTCTTGTCTAATACAAGCTTCTAGTTGCTCAACTGTCTTAGGTCTTCTTTGTCGCATCTTCCTCTTTATGATGCGCCAAATGTTTTCTATGGGTGAAAGATCTGGACTGCAGGCTGGCCATTTCAGTACCCGGATCCTTCTTCTACGCAGCCATGATGTTGTAATTGATGCAGTATGTGGTCTGGCATTGTCATGTTGGAAAATGCAAGGTCTTCCCTGAAAGAGACGACGTCTGGATGGGAGCATATGTTGTTCTAGAACTTGGATATACCTTTCAGCATTGATGGTGCCTTTCCAGATGTGTAAGCTGCCCATGCCACATGCACTCATGCAACCCCATACCATCAGAGATGCAGGCTTCTGAACTGAGCGCTGATAACAACTTGGGTTGTCCTTGTCCTCTTTAGTCCGGATGACATGGCGTCCCAGTTTTCCAAAAAGAACTTCAAATTTTGATTCGTCTGACCACAGAACAGTTTTCCACTTTGCCACAGTCCATTTTAAATGAGCCTTGGCCCAGACAAAACACCTGCGCTTCTGGATCATGTTTAGATATGGCTTCTTTTTTGACCTATACAGTTTTAGCCGGCAATCGCGAATGGCACAGTGGATTGTGTTCACCGACAATGTTTTCTGGAAGTATTCCTGAGCCCATGTTGTGATTTCCATTACAGTAGCATTCCTGCTTATAACAAAATAAAAATTACTGCTTTATTTATTTAGAAACATAAGAAATTAAAAATTATAGTGGAGTATTTTATGTTGGAAACTATGAGCATGTGCATGAGATATTCAAAGCAATTCTTCATCCATTTGCAATGTAACTAAATTGTATGTATAAAATAGATAAAATAAAATTTAATTACAATGGTCATGTTTGTGATCACAGTTTTTAAGTTTTATTTTCCAATATCGTGCAGCACTATAAAACTTGAAATGCACCACCTAAGATACTGTAGGATGCAATGAAGTTTCAGCGAACACTCACCAGTCTGATATTCTGATATGAGGTTGCAGATCCATGAAAGCATCACTGTAGCCTTCTTTCTTCAAATCAATCAGCTGTCGCTTCAAAGATAAACTGAGGACAAAGTTATCATGTGTGGATTGGCTTGATGACCGATTCAGTTTCATATTTTAACATGGACTGAAAAGAAACAGGCTCAAAACTTTCTTGAAGGATCTAAAATATCAAACATACCCGTAAGATGTTATAAAACAGTTGGTGACCGTGTCGTCTGGATGTGGTTTATTATTGGTTCCTGTCACCCAGCCGTCACCTCCATTCTCTACAATCCCCCATCCTTGGAGTCCATCTAATAACATCAGAAAAGAGACATTAGCTGAAGCAAAAATTCATTCATTAAATAGTGACACTTAATGTACAAACTTAATTATGTGAATCACCTTCGGCTCTGGGATTTTTTATCAAGTTGAAACTACAGGTGGAAACAGAGAAGTTAACAGCAAGGGACAGGCAGAGTAGTGGTTGGGATACAGGCAATGATCAGGACAGGCAGATATCACTCACAGGTCGGTATGCAAAGCACAGGTCAGGGGTAGGCAGCAGAGGAATCGTAAACGGGTAACAGGCAAGATCAACAACAGACAGGCTGACCGGATATAAACGCTCAGAATTGCAACCGAGATAAACAAGACTTCACAAAGTGGTGGTGTGTGTGTGAGTCTTTTATAGTCCAGGTAATGAGCTACAGCTGTATGTGGCAATTGGTGATTGGTTTAGAGTGTGCATGTGACAGGCAGGGAGGATTATGGGAAATGTAGTCCAGGAACTGACAGGAACTGATGGTGATCATGACAGTTTTAAACGCCCCCAATGTTCTGTAAAGGTTCAGAATGTTCGTCACCTTTAGAGAAATTTTAAGGAACATTGCGCAGGGTCATTAGAACGTCGCCTACATGGGTTATGACCTGAATCATAATCATACACTGTTAGAGGACTGTTCGTTGTTGGCCAGAGGAGAACTGGCCCCTGACTGAGCTCCATTCTGTCACCTGATGGAGTTTGGCTTCTTGCCGCTGTCGCCTTTGGCTTGCTTAGTCGGGGACACTTGATATTCAGTGTTTTGATCTGACTGCATTGACACTATTGTATGAGAACTGAACTGAGCTGGATGATGACATCACTGTTTACTCCAGTGCTGATATAGATAAATTAACTAAATTAATAACTATTGATTCTTACAACAGAATGAATCAATACTGAATTTACTTAAGCTGGACAATGACACCGCCATCTTGATTCCCGCCTCAAAAAGTAAAAAAGTCAATGTTAATTTTCTTTTGTTCGCAGATATGGGAACAATAGAAAATTGTTCTATCTCTCTGCTATATAATATGCTATATAATATTTACCATCTGAAACAAACCATATCATGTCAACAAATGGAAAAGTCAGCAGCTGTTTACTATCATGTTATTGTGTCTTTCGCCACAAATACCATACTTTTACATATTCTTCCGTTATTGAAAAACTGTTGCTTTAATTACATTCAACAAAACTGAAAATCATTAAGAAGGCCTTTGTCTCAAAATATAAATGTTGATTTAATCGATTCTCATTTGCAACATTTTGAAAAACATCATCAAACTACCTCAGAATCAACTTTGCACTGCTGCCCGCGATCGTGTCAAGGATCAGATAAATGTGCACATGCATCTTGAAAAGCGGATGTTTAGGAAAGTGCTGCGGCAAGTTTTTGTGTCATCTGTAATGTGTTAATATTACACATGTACACATCTTTGTGTTCATTTCAGAGGTGAGGACCAGACCTCCAAAACCAAGACCATTCAAGATCAGAGGTGTGGACGAGACCAGACCTTCCAAGACCAAAACAAGTCCATTCAATCAAGATAATTCATTAATCGACTATTGAACATTAATGATGAACACCTGCTAAATGTGTCAGGAAGGTGGTCTGATGTTAACAAGCAGAATCACCAAAGGAGAAAATCACAATTTTAAGTCACCGTCATGGAGATCAGGGTTAGTTGGGTTCTTGTGTTTTGGGACAACTTTAGTTGACAAGAGCTCAACTAAAACAAACCCTGATTTCTATGATGGTGACGTAAAATTGTGATGTTCTCCTTTGGTGATTCTGCTTGTTATCATCAGACCACCATCCTGACACATTTACTGTGTTAAAATCATCACACAATGAATGTGTCAAAATTAACATAAGTGTTGTCCCTAAACTCACACACTGATGTGTAAGACCTTTTTTTGACTGGTTTTCCTCTTTCCTTCAATGATTCTGCCTGTTAACAGCAGGTGTTCATCACTACTGCTTGATTAATGACTTAATTATCTCATTAACTTCCCTCTTGAATGGTCTTGGTCTCGGTCTTGGAGGGTCTGGTCTTGACTACACCTCTGGTTAACCTTCCTGACACATTCACTGTGTTAAAATCATTGACTCAATGAATGTGTCAGAATTAACACAACAACGATAGAGAAATATTGGATGGAACTATGATATTACGGGTTAATCTCCCTTTCAATTTTGACACATTTTATTTGGGGAGACTTAATATGCAAGGCAAAAAAAATCTGAATTGTAAAATGTTTAAAATTATCCTACTAGCAGGAAAAAAGGGAATTACTTGGAAGTGGGTAAAGGTGGATGCGCCAAGGAAGGAAAATTGGGTTGATGTGATGCATGATATATACATTATGGAGAAACTGACGTACACTGTTAGATTTGAAATGGATAGGTTTGAGAGGTTGTGGAATGGATTCTTGGAATTTATTAGGCCAATAAGATCGGACTTTGTGTAAAATAGAATACCTGGGACATTCCCCTTGTTTGTTCTTGCTACCAGTTTATTTTAATTTATTCTGGGGGGTTTATTCTAGGACAAGATCAAAATATGTATTATATGACCAAATGTGTATTTATGTCATGCAACTTCAATAAAAATAAATAAATAAATAAATAAAAAAAAAGAATTAACACAACAAGTGTTGTCCCTATACTCACCCATTGATGTGTAAGAATTTAACACAGTTTGAGTCAGTTTTAACACATCCTTTCTAAGAATGTAGTAATGTTCCTAGAATGTTCAGAGACGGTCATGATGTGGAGTTCATTTAAGGTTTGGGTAACGTTATTTGGTGGACCTTAAGGGAACATTCAGGACGTTTCTGGGAATGTTTAGGGGACTATTACTATAGGACGGTCTGTTAACTTCCCAAATGTCCTCTCAACGAGTTAGTTTGCCCATATAATCTTCACTGAGGAGGGGCTCGATGAAGCATCTTCAACTCAAGCTCTGATACACCCCCCCCAGTGAATAAATATAGGATGTGATTACATAGGGCAACGTACCTGAAATGAAGGTGGAGTTTGGGGAGGTGGAGGGATGCTGAAACAGCTGAGACTAAAGAGAGGTAAGCAGTTGCTTATATACTCTGGCTGTTGATTGGAAGATTAGATGGGCTCGCTCCTCCCTAAACTACGTTTAGGAACTTCACTTTGTAACGTTCTCGCGCAACCATAAAATAACCAAAATAGAACGTCCCCCTAAACTCATATCAGGAACGTTATTAAATGACCAACAGAGGACAGTGTGGGAACGTTCTGTTAATGTCCCAAATGTCCTCTTTGTAACGTTCTTTTTTTGACCATAAAATAACCAAAATGGAACATTCCCTTAAAGTCATCTAAGGAACTTTAAACTGCAGCACTATCATTATCAAAAGAGGACGTTTTAGGAACGTCCCGAATGTTCTGTAAAGGTTTGGAATTTTTGTCACCTTTAGAGGACTTTTAGGGAACGTTGCGCAAGGTCCTGAGAACGTCGCCTTCTACATGTGTTATGACCAATTCATATTTCAAAATCTTGGAATGCAAGAAGAGTGACTGAAATGTCAAATGCTCTTACTGATAAAAAGGTTGGTTGAAGATGTGAGTGACAACGATTTCATAGACATTTCTATGATGAATGAATTAAATTATCAAATTAAATTATCATTCTGTCACCATGTCAGAGGTGTGTTGATGCTGTACTTTCCTGCTGCTTCTCCACTATCCTGGCGAAATAAAAACAAAAAGCGATTTAATAAATAACAAAAGCAGCAGGCAGCATGTTAACATTCAGTTTGTGGCAAGAATCAAGGGTTTTGCAATATAAGTTTCTACAGTAACACAGAGGAGGAGCCTGAGAATCTGACAGATATATAGAGATTGTGTCAGACTGAACCACACAAGGCACAGACGGTGAGTTACTGTTTTATTCCTCATCATTTACCTCACAGAATATTAAGACATTTCTACAACAGAAAAACAAACATCTGATGACTTTTGGTTTGCTTTCTTTTAAAAAGAAAACATTGATAAATCTCTGCAGTGATCAGCTGAGAAAATATTGAGAAGATGGCGGCAAGTTCAATCACATTTACTATTTTTACTTTTATTATAATTGATCATGAACGAGGATCTTGATCAGTCGTGTCTCTCTCTAGATGACGGTGTTTGTCGCGGCTCTGCTCTCTGTTTTCACGGGGTTTGTTGTGTCGGTTCCTGATGGATTCAAGCCGGTCGACTGTTCTGACCTTTATAAAGCAGGACAAACAGTCAGTGGGATTTACTCCATCTATCCAGCAGGTGACGTTCCTGTCTGGGTTTACTGTGACATGATCTCAGATGGGAAAGATGAAGATAAAGGAGGATGGACGGTACGAATGTGACTTTAGATCATTAAACACATATCAGAACATACATTATGAATCATATCTTCTATATAAACCCATCACAGGTGTTTCAAAGGAGAATGGACGGCAGTATTAATTTCTATCGCCCGTGGAATCAGTACAAGAGAGGATTCGGGTCGACTGAAGGCGAATACTGGCTGGGTAAGATCTCACAGTGTGTGTCCATTTTGGTTTGTCAGAGTTTTAAACTTCGGCATTTGGTGTCAAGAAAAGGTTTTGATAGAAGTGTTCATGTGTTTGGTTGAACATGTTCTTCATGTGTGTTTGTGTGTGAACAGGGCTGGAGAACATGCACCAGCTGACACGTAACAGGAAGTACATGCTGAGAGTGGATCTGGAGGACTTCACCGGAAGGAAAGGTTTTGCTCTGTACTCGTCCTTCTCTGTGGATTGTGAAAATGTTGGGTATAAACTGCATGTTTCAGGGTTCACTGATGGAGGAGCAGGTAAGACACTTTCATTCATATTAAAATCACAATCAGTTGAGTAAATGTGCACCTGATGTCCTCAATGATGCTCTTCTTCTCTGCAGGTGACTCTTTGACTTACCACAATGGACAGAAGTTCTCCACCTTTGACAAAGACCAAGATTCCGATAAGAGGAACTGTGCCAAACTGTATCTCGGGGCATTTTGGTACAATGTCTGTCACTATGCAAACCCCAATGGTGTGTATTTATGGGGAGAAGATCCCACCATTTTCGCCATTGGAAATGTTTGGTACCACTGGAAGAACAATTACGCTGTTGGTATGAAATTCATCAGCATGAAGATCAGACGTGTGTCTTAGACCTTTGAAGAAACATTACAAAACAAAACAATCAAATTAAAGTTTAGTTTCCTTTCCTCTGTTAACTGTGTAACTTAGTAAATCATGTCAGAATATATATCACTGATGTTTTGTGTACTCATCAATTATTTTCTTCTTCTTTGTTTTGGGTCACTTCTTTAAATTTACAACTGAAATGAATCAACAATAAACTCCATCAATGAAAGTCAATATATATCAATGTAGTTTTGATTATTGCCATGTGAAATAAGTCATAATTTTAGTTCTTTAAACTGAGTAATTGAATTACTTCATTCTCAAATATTTTAAGTAAAATTTAAGAAAAATATTAAGTATATTTTAAAAATATAATGTGTTAGTCAAATACTAATTTCCTTTAAAAATTTAAATGAGAAAAATGTAATCAATAGATTTTAGACAAATCAAACTGTTGGATTTTAGGAGTTTATTTTGGTATGTTGCACAATATTTTTAGAGTGTACTGCTAACCATGTAACTTACCACCAGTTTGTATTTCAACATTGTGCAGTGCAATGACTGATGTTCTTACCGATAAAAGGTCAGATGGAGATTTGCATCATATCAGATCCTGCTGCTTCTCTTCTGTCCTGTCAAAATAAAAGCAAAAAGCTTTTTAATTTAATAAATAATAAGAGAAGCAGGCCAAATGTCAAAGGGTTAGTTCACCCAAAATTGTCATCAAATAACTGGGAGTCTATTTAAATAAGTTAGACTGGTGTGATCACATGAATTACTTGTATAAAAGGCTCAGAGTCATATCCACTTGAGTTTTGGGGTGTGCCGGGTTTAGTTAAGGACTTTGTATGATATACTGCAGTTGCATCTGTAATTTTGTATGCTGTGGTATGTTGGGGTGGGGAACAAGGCCAGCCCAAGAATAAGGTGCTCTCTGAAAATTGAGATTATAGGGACCTGTCTTCCCTCATGAAGTATAAATCTCACCCTCTCCATGACACAGACTATGTGTAGCTTATTTACCAACAGACTTGTTAACCCTCGTTGCTCAAAAGAGTGATATAGAAGGTCTTTTCTTCCATCTGCCGTGAGAATGTTTAATCAAATGTGATCATGATTTGTGTACCTTGTGTCTGAGATGTTGTGTTTGGTATAGTTTTCATTCACTGTATATATCTTATTTATAGTATCTAACATATCACCAGTTAGTATTTCAACACTGTGACTGAAATGACAGATGCTCTTACTGATAAAAAGGTTGGTTGAAGATGCGAGTGACTCAACGATTTCCTAGACATTTCTATGATGAATGAACCCAAATTAAATTATCATTCTGTCATCACGTCAGAGGTGAGTTGATGCTGTACTTTCCTGCTGCTTCTCCTCTATCCTGCCAAAATAAAAGCAAAACGTGATTTAGGCAGCATGTTAACATTCAGTTTGTGGCAAGAATGAAGGGTTTTGCAATATAAGTTTCTACAGTAACACAGAGGAGGAGCCTGAGAATCTGACAGATATATAGAGATTGTGTCAGACTGAACAACACAAGGCACAACAAACGGTGAGTTACTGTTTTATTCTGCATTATTTACCTCAAAGAATATTAAGACATTTCAAGACAAAAAACAAACATCTGATGACTTTTGGTTTGCTTTCTTCAAGATTTAAACAGAAAACATTGATAAATCTCTGCAGTGATCAGCTGAGAAAATATTGAGAAGATGGCGGTAAGTTCAATCACATTTACTGTTTTTACTTTTATTATAATTGATCATCATAAACGAGGATCTTGATCAGTCGTGTCTCTCTCTAGATTATGGTGTTTGTCGCGGCTCTGCTCTCTGTTTTCATGGGGTTTGTTGTGTCGGTTCCTGATGGATTCAAGCCGGTCGACTGTTCTGACCTTTATAAAGCAGGACAAACAGTCAGTGGGATTTACTCCATCTATCCAGCAGGTGACGTTCCTGTCTGGGTTTACTGTGACATGATCTCAGGTGGGAAAGATGAAGATAAAGGAGGATGGACGGTACGAATGTGACTTTAGATCATTAAACACACATCAGAACATACATTATGAATCATATCTTCTATATAAACCCATCACAGGTGTTTCAGAGGAGAATGGACGGCAGTATTAATTTCTATCAGCCGTGGAATCAGTACAAGAGAGGATTCGGGACCACTGAAGGAGAATACTGGCTGGGTAAGATCTCACAGTGAGTGTCTGTTTGTGTGGATGATCATGTGTTTGGTTGAATATGTTCTTCATGTGTGTGTGTGAACAGGGCTGGAGAACATGTACCAGCTGACACGTAACAGGAAGTACATGCTGAGAGTGGATCTGGAGGACTTCGCTGGAAGGAAAGGTTTTGCTCTGTACTCGTCCTTCTCTGTGGGTCCTGAAACTGAGGGGTATAAACTGGATGTTTCAGGATTCATTGATGGAGGAGCAGGTAGGACACTTTCATACTTTCACACTTGAGTGCACTTGTTCATGCACTATCAAATGTTTTTGTAATTTCACTGAAATATTCTTCATCTAAATATGAAGTTAATGTCCTCAATGATGCTTTTCTTCTCTGCAGGCGACTCTTTATCTTACCATAATGGTCAGAAGTTCTCCACCTTTGACAAAGACCAAGACCCCTATGATGGGAACTGTGCCAAACAGTTTCTCGGGGCATTTTGGTATGCAGTAGGATGTCACCATACAAACCCCAACGGTGTGTATTTGTGGGGAGAAGACAACACACATCATGCCATTGGTGATGTTTGGAAAACCTGGAAAAACAGCTTCTCTGTCGGTATGAAATTCATCAGCATGAAGATTAAATGTGTGTCTTAGAAACATTAATGTTTTCAGGAACAAATTATCTGCTATTGTTTCCAAAATATAACAAATGTAAAGCTTCAAGGTTTTACTTTCCTCGCTGTAAGTAAATCAATGTATATCTTTGGTTTTGTTCTTTTGATTTACTTAAACATGAATAAATCAAATAAACTCCAGCATTGATATGTCTCTATGCATTATGTCAAATGTGTTTGATCTCTTCAGATGAATTATTGCAAACTGGAAAGATTCATCTGTTGATATGATGGGTTGATTCTGCTCGTCATTATATAATGAGGCCTGATGCGTCCATATAATAACAAACCTGATGCACAGTATGTGATTTTTCCAACCTTTATGGTTGTTGCTTGTCTGATTTTATGATATGGTGAGATCCAGCATAAAACCAAAGGCAGAATGGATCAATTCAGCGTTTTTTAAGGTAAACATTTAGGCCTACACTCTTAAAAATAAAGATTGCAAAAATAAAGGTTTTTTTAAAGCAATACCAGAAGGTTCAAGGATGTTAAAGGTTCTTTATGAAACCATTGATGCCAATAAAGTACTTTTAGGGTGCGTTCACACTTGTAGTTTGGTTCGAAAAAAGAAGAAAAAAACATTTAGTTCTTGTCGGATTAGCGTTCTGATTGGCAATTTTATTAACGTACCAAAAGATATCAAACCTAAAGGCATAGGGATACGTTCACAACCTGATTGGTCAGATTTTATGACGTATTGCCTTTTTTGCGACAGTTGTTTAAACAACTTTAATGCAGTCATTTGTCAGTTATTAAAACAGACATGTTGATCTGCTTTATCAATGCAGAAATGTTTTCTGAAAACACTGCAATTGCTGATTAATAACTTAATAAAAAGGGTCAAGAGCTCAACTAAAGCAAACACTGATCTCCGTTACGGTGACCTCGGACTAAACACATCCACATCTAAACAACATCTGTTAATTCTCAATAAGAGCTTCTGTAGACGTGTGACAGAAATAAAGTCAGTCTGGTTAGCAATAAGTGAAGCAGGTAATGCTGTTTGTGGAGTTGTTTAATCAGATCTTCAGAGATTTCATGTCTTTTATCTTCAGTTCATCTAAGGCTGTGGCTGAAGAAAGTTGTAGTTTGTGTTCTTATTTCTCTTTCTTTCAGTGTTTGTTCACAGCAGGTGTTTGAATGATTGAAAGAATGCTTCTGGAACATCATACTAACCTTTAAATAACATTCTACTAACATTAAGGAAACTGGAAATTTTCATGTTCTTGGAATGTTATAAATCAACGTTCCTACAATGTTGAATTTTAGATCAAAATTAAGTTGAAAGAACGTTATATTTAAGTTGAGGAACATTATATTCTATAAAAACGTTCCTGTAACATCAAGAAAACTGGACGGTTTTAATGTTCCCAGAACCAACACTGAATATTTAGAGAACATTCTTATAACAAAATTATGTTAGCTGGGGAGACGCGTGTCTGATGCCTGTGATGGGAAAACTCACAACTATGATGGGAAAAACCAACATGTGTGAGGATTCTGTCCTCTTTAGGGCCACCCCTTATGAAAAAGAAGTATACTTTAAGTTAATTTTTTCAAGTATACTTAAGTAATGTTCAAGTATATTTTTAAGTATACCCTATCTAGTAAGTATACTAATAATGTGTACTAGTAGTAAACTTGTAAGTGTACTATTTAAATACTGCTTGGGATTGAATTGGCCAAATTGAAGTATACGTTTAAAGGGTTAGTTCACCCAAAAATCAAAATTCTGTCATTAATTACTCTCCCTCATGTCGTTCCACACCCGTAAGACCTTCGTTCATCTTCAGAACACAAATTAAGATATTTTTGATGAAATACGATGGCTTAGTGAGGCCTGCATAGCCAGTAATAACATTTCCTCTCTCAAGATCCATTAATGAACTAAAAATATATTTAAATCAGTTCATGTGGGTTCAGTGGTTCTACTTTAATATTATAAGGCAACGAGAATACCTTTTGTGCACCAAAAAAACAAAACAACGACTTTTCAACAATATAGTGATGGGCCGATTTCAAAACACTGCTCACATGAACTGATTTAAAGATATTTATGGATCTTGAGAGAGGAAATGTCATTGTTGTCTATAAAATATCTAATATAGTCTGATAAAGGTCTTACGGGTGTGGAACGAGATGAGGGTGAGTAATAATTGACATTGTTTTCATTTTTGTGTGAACTCACCCTTTAAGTGTACAATAAGTGTAACAGTAGTAAACAACACCTGCACTCTTTTTGCTACTGTAGAGAGACTAACAAACCCCCCAAGTCAGATTCTCAGTGAAATGCTCTCAGACAGCAAATTCTGTGAGTTTGCTTCCTTCTTCTATGAGAAAATTAATAATATCAGAAATGCGATCAACACATCCTTGAGCTGCACTGGGGTAAAACAGATGAGATCACAACCTCAGAAAGTAGCTATTATGTCTGTTTTCGAAGCAATTGATGGTAAAATTTTGGAAGAAACAGTACAGCACCTTAAAACATCAACCTGCGCCCTTGACACACTTCCCACATCTTTTTTCAAAAGTGTGTTTAACTGTTTAGAAGCAGATCTCCTAGAAGTGGTAAATGCCTCACTTCTCTCTGGGACTTTTCCAAAATCCCTTAAAACTTCCATTTTTAAGCCCCTCCTGAAAAAGAGTAATCTGGATAACACCATATTGAGCAACTACAGACCAATCTCAAATCTTCCTTTCATAGGCAAGATCATTGAAAAAGTTGTTTTCAATCAGCTGAACAAGTTCTTAAGCTTGAATGGATATTTTGACAACTTTCAATCTGGTTTCCGACCGCATCACAGCACAGAGATGGCGCTCATAAAGATAATAAATGATATTCGCCTAAACACAGATACAGGTAAATAATCTGTGATTAGGTTAAAATTTGGTAAATTTGGATGGGGACAAAACACGGGGAAATTTGAGCTGTGGTGCATGGTTAAGATATCTCTGGGTTACAGTCAGGACACTTTTCAAAGGGGGACATTTCCAAAGGGGAAACTTGAACTGCGTTGCATAGATAAGATATCTCCGAAAGGGGGATTAGGGCTGTGTGGTGCAGTTTGAGGTGTCTTGGCAAAAGGGGAGATTGAAACTTTGTTTATCAGTTTGAAGTGCCTTAACAGGTAGCAGTCCTGTCGTGTGAGGAAGATCCATTTAGATCCACTCTGACGGACAACAACAACAACAAAAAACTCCCTAAGACTTCCTAGCTCTTCCATCCAGATAGCAAAATTCTCTGTTTTTACTGTTATTTCTATTCCTTATGTTATATTTTTATTATTCTTTTTATGTAAAGCACTTTGAATTACCATTGTGTATGAAATGTGCTATACAAATAAAATTGCCGTGCCTTGCCTAAACTGTAAGTACACAACTAGTTCACAGCTCTCATTTGTACTGCATCTGTACTACAAGTGAACTTATACGTATACTAGTAGTTTACTATTTTAATAATAGTAGTACATTTTTAGCATATGAAAGTACACTTTGAAATATACTCTCAGTAAACTACTAGTTTAGTGCAAGTATACTTGTAAGTTTTCTTTAAGTGAACATAACATCACACTAATAGTTTACTTTTCATATATTATTTTTGCACTTTAAGTATACTGCTATGTTCCTATTTAGGTATTTTTTTTTTATACTTGTAATACTCTTTCCATTTTAAAACATTTCATTCTAGCTTCATGAATCCTTTTTTATAAACACTTAAATATGGGTAAGTTTCATTAAAAAAAGCTGAGAAAATTGCATTTTTGTCAAAGACTATGTCCGGATTGGATTCAGAACTTAGACCAAACACAGGTGGAGTAGATCGAGTCCATCAACACCCCCAAAGCTTCATAGTCCTCATTCAGTAACGTTAGTTTAATGTTTGTTAGTTGTTTAATGTGTGATGATTGTTTTATTTTACATTTGCGTGAGTAATCTTCTATCGCTTGTTTCAGCTTCTTCTTCTCATGTATTTTGATCCAGAGATTCTGCACTCTTTCAGTAACAGCGCCCCCTACCATATAGCCTGAAAATTCAGTCAACGGTGAGGAAAGAGTGAATTAGATTTGAAGTAAATATGTACACTCAGGGCCGGCGATTGCTATTGGCGAACTAGGCGGTTGCCTAGGGCGACAAATATGTTGGGGGCGCGGGCGCCCTCTAGGGTCGCCGTTATGTTACATTACGTTAGGCAAGTGCGCAGTTGACGAAGAAAATGAAGCTGTCTAATAAACCCTCCGGTGCACAGGGACGAAAATGGAGAAAGGAAGAAGATAAAAGGAAAACCCAGTATAGAGGTAAATCTTATCAAGTGAGTCTATTTAATAGTATTTATTCAAGCCACATCCATACTTTAAAGTACAACAGAAAAAGGTTAGCATGTATTAAAATACAATAGCTTGTTTTCTTAAAGAAGTTCAACCACATTCATCATTTCACTCACTGCTTGTCTGGCTATACAATATGCTTGTATACAGGTGAAGGTGAAGGGACACCCAGGACCACATCAAGCACTCAGGGCACCAGTGAAAGACAGACGACTGAGACCAGGGACACGCAGCCTGAAGGAAGTTAGTCCTTTGAATAACTAATTCAAGCTTACAACCATCTGACAATATGTACTAGAAGATAATGAAAACACATGGAATCACATGGAACATCCCATCCCTATGAATCTAATTTCAACCACAGTTTTAGTAATTTTCACTAATTTAATTTAACACCACTGATCTGGCTGTTGCAGGTGAAGGGGCCACATCTAACATTCCTGGCCCCACAGACCACTGAGACCAGGGATACTCAGCCTGAAGCAAGTAAGACCCTTGAATACCGTTTATTCAACCACAATTTAAAACTTCAGTGACTTGTTTCCAAGTAAACATTGACATTCCTCATTAATTAATCTCAAACACTACTGGTCTATTATACTCTATATGCTCTATAGTATATCGTCCTTCTTCCTTAAGTTTATTATTTATTTTGGTAAATATCCTCGAACATTCTCTTAAGGTACAAACATTCGCAAAACTCAATCTCGCCTAGGGCAACCAAAGGGCCCTGTGTACACTACCTGTGGATACACAAAAATTCAGATACTCAGAATTAGGAATATATCTGTTTTCTTTGTGAATCAATATTTCAATGTACTTTTATAGTATTCTTTTATAAATATACTTTTAAGTATATCTCAATCAAAAGACTGAGTCCAAGTATAGGCCAAATTGGCCCGGTGTCACAGACAGGGTTTAGCTTAAGACAGCATTAGGCCTTAGTTCAATTAGGGCATTTAAGAAGTTTTTTCTAAATGTTCAGAAAATAACATTACTGGTGTGTGTCTTGAGACAAAACAATGACACTGACTTATTTTAAGTTATGTCAGTGCAAGTTTCTTTCAGTTACAACAGCTCAAACATGCATTTTAATCAGTGGCGGAGCCAGGATTTTTCACAGGGGTGGCCACACAGGGGCCAGCAACCAGTCCGGGGTGGCACAGAAATATTCATTATTTCAACATAAAAATGAGTCTGACTATAATGTACTGGACTTTACCTACAACACAACTGGATACAGTTAATTTGTACTTAATTGTTATTGAGATAGTGAATTAGATCATGGTATTCTGAGTGAATTTGAGTGATTTTTTTTTTTTTCTTTTTTTTATCATTCCTCACTTGCAGGCATAATAAAGGGGCTCACTCTATAGCTGAATTGTTCAGTCAGTTCTGGTTCTCAAAACCCCAATAGCTTGTTCTTCATTGTTGCATCTCTTTATGTATGAGACATACTGTAGTTCAAAGATTATTCAACCTTCACTGAATTTTATGTATAATCAATTAAGTTCAACAATTCTGAGTTTGTCTATTTCAAAAACTAACCAAAAACGTTCTATATTGTCAAAATAAATGATTGCAACAGTTCTGTCGTACCTAAATTAAATTCAGTACAAAGAAAAAAAAATTCTCTTTTGATTTCTGATTTGATGATGTCAGAAGTCAGCACATAAATGACATGGAAAAGTAATTATGCATTTATGTTCGTTTTTACTTTGTAAATTAACGCAAAATCAGCATCTTTTAGTACAAATGCACAGTTCTCACATTTATTTACGCATTAAAAAAATCTGTTTGTGCCTTATATTGTGATTTCACATATAGCAGAATATTTTAGTCGCATATATATCTATCTCAAATAGACCTGCATACATGCATGCACAGTTTTAATGCAACTTTAATCGCAGTTTTGGTTTTTTCATGACATAATGGACCACAGAACTACGACGTTGCATGCTCCACTTGTGCGCTTCATTGAGTAATATACAGTGCGTCGCATTTGCGCGTGATTGAAAAGTGCGCAATCTTGCAACCCACCAGATGAAAAATATTTACGTAAGCTATATATAATGTTTGATGTTCTGCTGAAGCTCATTCAGCATTTGTATTATTTCCGCGCGCGTTTGACTTGCGCTTGGCGCTGAGGCAAAGTTGGAGTGTGCGTCTGAAAAGTCTCCCGTTTTTGTGGTCTTAAAGAAATGGTTCTGCGTTTAAATAAATGCAATTCTTGTCAACAAACAATAGACAGAAACAGCAGTTGTGAGCGGGGTGGCCAAAGGGGTGGCCAAGCTTAGGCCAAGGGTGGCCACGGCCAGCCCTGGCCACCCCCTGGCTCCGCCACTGATTTTAATCTTCGACTATCTTAAGCCCTGTCTGTGAAAACGGGGGATAGACTTTTCTGTCTGTATAAGTCAAGTACACTTAAGTTCACTTTTAAGTATATTTCTCAGAAGTATATAAAAAGTAAACTGAAAGTATGCTTTCTTATTTTTAGTTTAAAAGAAGTATACAAAAATCACACTTGAAAGAACTTCCTTTTCGTAAGGGTCATCTTCCTGTTTTTGGTTCGTTTTGTCTTTGGTCCATGTTGCGTTCATATAATGTACATGATTTTTTGATGCAAAAATTCCCGGAAAAATTATCCGTGAGGAAAACATCAACAGTCTTCTCCTGCACCCCTTTCTCCCACAGTTAAATTTTAGTTGGCGATCAACAAAACATTAAAACATCAGGCTTATTTTTTGTACATATAATTTGAAGAACATTGCAAAACAGATGGACCAGCAAATGGACAAATGGACCAGCTGATAATTTTCTGAACGCTTGCATCAACGGTAGACATTTCAACATTATTGCACAATAAAATAATGATTCAGATGATTTTAAAAGGTGGTTTCATACTGATAAAGATTGGGTTGAGAAAACTGTAAACGCTCTAAATTAAGGACTCAGCGATTGAACACAAGATCCAGTGATCTGAACAGAAATGGTGAGTTACTCTTTTATTCTTCAGCATTTACCTCATAGATAATGAATGTATTTATTATTTTTTCACATTGGTTTAATTTCAGTGTGATTTGATCATTATAAACGAGGATCTTGATCAGTTGTGTCTCTCTCTAGATTATGTTTTATTAACGTAGTTCAGGAGGAACAAGTCAAATAAGCTACCCAGTCATTACATCATCTTAATGATTACGTCATCTCAACCAGCTGTCAACAATCTGTAATCAACGTATCTACCCAATCGGTATGAGTTCAGGCCTGTATATAATCACAGTCAAAACTCACCCAAGGATCCTCGACAGTTTCCAGTAGTTGGTCCCGCCCTAAGTTCCCAACATGTCCGAAGTCGCGTCCAATGAAGAATCATCTTTCATCCTCGAGGAATCTTTGCCACAATCCTCTGGCCTTCGGAACATTTTTTCTCCAATCCAACGGCATTATTTCGGGGGGGGCGTAAGCCCAAACAAACGGGTCCCTGCATGCCAAAATGCCGAGGCCTGTCACCACGTCTGAATCATCCGTGATATCCTTCTGTGTATTTCCCTACTCCGGCCCATTCAATCATTACTGTCATAGAGAAATGGACAATAAGGCAGCCGAGTACCAAGCTCGAGTCTCGGGCAATGCCGCCTCTTCCCGCGAAGGAACGGGCCTTCTTCCAGCGCCAGGCTGCCGCAGTAGGCCTTCAGTAAGCCCGGAGCCGCGCCGCAGCGCATATCCAGTTCCCAGCCAGCTCACACTCTCCACCCCATCGGCTCAACCCCGCAAGAAGCACAGTTTAAAATCCTCCTCGTCTTAACTGAATTTTCACAGTCATTCCATCTGGATCAATGTTGATCGGGGGAATTGTTTCTGTGACGTTCTAAATTACTGTGCCGCTTCCTTGTGGTTAAACACGCAAACACGTTCAGTTCGCACGCAGAATTTTACCGTTCCTATTCATCTGTATGTTCATCTATATTTAGAACTAGCAGAAATCTGTAAGTAACGTAACGAACCATAGACGAATAACCAGTGAATAAACTTATGTTGTATGTTCCTACGCAGTTTGATAAAGCATGGAATTTGATTTGAGTAATTTGAGTACCAGGTCTGGATAAGTATGGGAAAATAGAACTAAAAATAATGAATAAATAAATACATTTATAAATAAATTTAATTAAATAAAATCATGCAAGCAGCATATTCATGGTAAATTTAGCGCTTGTTGAACACAATTGAATCTTTACTAAATGAAGGTGCATGTTACTCAGCAACCGTTAAAAGACCAAACGATCATCTAAATCAGTCTGTAGCATACTTGCTGTTTGATCATTCAACATCAATCAATGACAGTACAAACTGTAAACGACAGTATGGTAACAATCGTGCCAGAGGTGAATATGCAGGTTATAAAGCATTTTAGGCTTATTAATAATAAAAAAATAAAAAATAAATAAATAAATAAATAAATAATCGATTTCTCAGCCTTGCACAGTTTCACTGAACTCAAACTGAATTTATGGGCTTTAACTTAAATACAGTTCATTTCTAGGCCTCACCACATAAGGAACCAATAGGATATTTTTATTTGTTTCCATATTCATAGATGGTCCAAACTGTTCTAAACAGGAACTGCTATCTTTGCTCAGCTATCTTCATGATGTGCATAATCCTGCAGGCCGCTTTTTCATCTTGCATCTCCTCTCTCTTGCTTCTTCAATTCATGCACTAGAAGACAGACGTCAGGCCACAGCAGCAGCGGGCCTGGGCTGGGCCCCAGATTCCACACTCTCCTCCCCCCTCCGCTTAGCCACACACCACAGTTTCCCAGGTGCCACACCACATATAGCAATGCTCGCCCCTCTTGGCGAATGCCTTCCCTCCTAGCGTGAGGATGCCTCCGCTAGCAGAGCAAGCTCCGCTGTTTCAGCCATTTCATCCCACCGTCTCTTACCCTACCCATTGTCTGTGGCCTGTAGATGTTAGCGTGAGGATGCCTCCGCTAATAGCGCAGGCCCGGTCATCAGTCTCAAACTCTCTTTTTGTCTTTGGTCTACAGCTCAACCATGGACCTTAGCGTGAGGCTGCCTCCGCTAGCGGCGCAGGCCCAGATGCCTTATTTTACTCCCCAGTTTCCCTCTTTTCTACACTTCTTGTTCCTCCCCAGGCTCCAGGGACTGACCCAAGCGTGAGGCTGCCTCCGCTAGTGGGCGCAGGCCCAGATGCCTATTTTACTCCCAGCTTCCCTCTTTTCTACACTTCTTGTTCCTCCCCGGGCTCCAGGGACTGACCCAAGCGTGAGGCTGCCTCCGCTAGTGGTGCGTGCCCAGATGCCTTATTCTCTTCCCCAGCTTCCCTCTTTTCTATCCTCCTTGTTTCTCCCTAGGTTCCAGGGGCCAGCCCAAGCATGAGGCTGCCTCCGCAAGCGGCCTTGGTCCCAGCCATTCCTCCAGCCTGCCTTTCCTGATTTTCTCTTCTCAACATTACTTTATTTATATCATGTAAACAGCATTAAGAACCTCCAAGCTCCCAGCAAACCACTTTTCCAGTCATTCGTTCCCCATAGGATCAGCAACCACAGCTGCTCAATAAGGCCTTTCCCATCATCAGATTCAAACACTTGGCCACTGGTCATAAGAAGCTTTTAAGAACTACATCAAACTGTTTCCACATTAAAGAAGCCTAACAAACGCTTATCAGCTAGGTTTTCAGCTCCAGCTCATTTTCTCACACATACCCACAAGCCATATCGAACTCAACTAATACCATCATTCCAATAAAATGGGAATGATCTCATTGCCAGTGCAGCGATGTCGCCTCGGCTCCCGCAGATCAGTTCTTCTGGCTAATTTCTCCACTGCCACAGCAGTGATGTCCCCTCGGCTCCCGCAGATCAGTTCTTCTGGCTAATTTCTCCACTGCCACAGCAGTGATGTCCCCTCTGCTCCCGCAGATCAGTTATTCTGGCTAATTTCTCCACTGCCGCAGCAGTGATGTCCCCTCGGCTCCCGCAGATCAGTTCTTCTGGCTAATTTCTCCACTGCCACAGCAGTGATGTCCCCTCGGCTCCCGCAGATCAGTTCTTCTGGCTAATTTCTCCACTGCCACAGCAGTGATGTCCCCTCTGCTCCTGCAGATCAGTTATTCTGGCTAATTTCTCCACTGCCGCAGCAGTGATGTCCCCTCGGCTCCCGCAGATCAGTTCTTCTGGCTAATTTCTCCACTGCCGCAGCAGTGATGTCACCTCGGCTCCCGCAGATCAGTTCTTCTGGCTAATTTCTCCACTGCCACAGCAGTGATGTCCCCTCGGCTCCCGCAGATCAGTTCTTCTGGCTAATTTCTCCACTGCCGCAGCAGTGATGTCGCCTCGGCTCCCACAGGGGCTCAGTTTCTCTGGCTTTTTCTCTCCACTGCCGCAGCAGTGATGTCGCCTCTGTTCCCGCAGGAGCCCAGCTCTGCCTAAACTCGCCCAATGTTGCAAGAAATCTCCCGGTCTTCAAACTAACCCTCTAAACAGATGATTCAAACCACCCAGTCAAATCAGTCAAACTTCAGTCTGACACCATGAGTATTGAGCTCCCATAAGAACCTCAGAAACAGTATAAATTTTCTATTCTCGTTCAACTATGGCTGGGTTTACCGGTCCGATCACTGCGAGTATTGAACTCCCGTCGGACGGCGCGAGAGCCCTCCCAGTCGAAAATAGCTAAACATTTTGCGTTCACACCAGCAGGGGCTTACCCGTCCAATCGCAGCGAGTATTGAACTCCCGTCGGACGCCATGAGAGCCTCCCAATCTAAAATAACTAACGCTAACCTCACTGCCAATGGGGCCTTACCTGTCCGATTGCTGCGAGTATTGAACTCCCGTCGGACGCCATGAGAGCCTCCCAATCTAAAATAACTAACGTTAACCTCACTGCCAGCGGGGACTTACTCGTCCGATCGCAGCGAGTATTGAACTCCTGTCGGACGCCGCTAGAGCCCTTACCAAACATTCACCCCATGCCAACAGTGGCTTACCCGTCCGATCGCAGTGAGTATTGAACTCCCGTCGGACACCGCACGAGCCACCAATCTAACACCACTAAACGTCCTCCCCACTGTCAGCGTGGGCTTACCCGTCCGATCGCAGTGAGTATTGAACTCCCGTCGGACACCGCAAGAGCCCCCAATCTAAAATTACTAAACGTCCTCCTCACCGTCAGCGGGGGTTTACCCGTCTGATTGCTGCGAGTATTGAACTCCCGTCGGACGCCGCTAGAGCCCTTACCAAACATTAACCCCTCTGCCAGCGGGGGGCTTACTCGTCCGATCGCAGCGAGTATTGAACTCCCGTCGGACGCCGCTAGAGCCCTTACCAAACATTCACCCCATGCCAACAGTGGCTTACCCGTCCGATCGCAGTGAGTATTGAACTCCCGTCGGACACCGCACGAGCCACCAATCTAACACCACTAAACGTCCTCCCCACCGTCAGCAGGGGCTTACCCGTCCGATCGCAGTGAGTATTGAACTCCCGTCGGACGCCGCAAGAGGCCCCAATCTAAAATTACTAAACGTCCTCCTCACCGTCAGCGGGGGTTTACCCGTCCGATCGCAGTGAGTATTGAACTCCCGTCGGATGCCGCAAGAGCCCCCAATCTAAAATTTCTAAACGTCTACCCACCGCCAGCAGGGGTTAACCGTCCAATTGCAGCGAGTATTGAACTCCCGTCGGACGCCATGAGAGCCTCCCAATCTAAAATAACTAACGCTAACCTCACTGCCAATGGGGCCTTACCCGTCCGATTGCTGCGAGTATTGAACTCCCGTCGGACGCCATGAGAGCCTCCCAATC
Organism: Megalobrama amblycephala; assembly: GCF_018812025.1. NCBI lineage: Eukaryota > Metazoa > Chordata > Actinopteri > Cypriniformes > Xenocyprididae > Megalobrama > Megalobrama amblycephala. Next base: position 5,441,141 of record NC_063050.1, on the reverse strand, counting down.
TAAAATAACTAACGTCAACCTCACTGCCAGCGGGGACTTACCTGTCTGATTGCTGCGAGTATTGAACTCCCATCGGACGCCGCTAGAGCCCTTACCAAACATTAACCCCTCTGCCAGCGGGGGGCTTACTCGTCCGATCGCAGCGAATATTGAACTCCCGTCGGACGCCGCTAGAGCCCTTACCAAACATTCACCCCATGCCAACAGTGGCTTACCCGTCCGATCGCAGTGAGTATTGAACTCCCGTCGGACACCGCACGAGCCACCAATCTAACACCACTAAACGTCCTCCCCACTGTCAGCGGGGGCTTACCCGTCCGATCGCAGTGAGTATTGAACTCCCGTCGGACACCGCAAGAGCCCCCAATCTAAAATTACTAAACGTCCTCCCCACCGTCAGCAGGGGCTTACCCATCCGATCGCAGTGAGTATTGAACTCCCGTCGGACGCCGCAAGAGGCCCCAATCTAAAATTACTAAACGTCCTCCTCACCGTCAGCGGGGGTTTACCCGTCCGATCGCAGTGAGCATTGAACTCCCGTCGGATGCCGCAAGAGCCCCCAATCTAAAATTTCTAAACGTCCACCCACCGCCAGCAGGGGTTAACCGTCCGATCGCAGTGAGTATTGAACTCCCGTTGGATACCATTCCTTTTCGATGTTCTGGCCAGTGGGATTTTTCCCATCCGATTGCTGTGAGTATTGAACTCCCGTCGGATGCTGCAGGTGCCACCAGCCAAAACATTTAAACCTTATCTTAGTTTACCAGTTCGAAGAGGTTTATATTCATCAGTTTGCTGTGAGTATTGAACTCCCATCAGATAGAACCCTCCTGATCACGCAGACAGCTTTCTCCTTGCAAACATCAGCCTTATTTCTATATTTTTTTGGGGGGTTACAGTTTAAATTCCCGGCTGCTGTCCGTAGTTAACTTTTGCATTTTTGGGGGGTACTCTGTGTTCGGGCCGATTACCGAGCTCGGAGCCCTCTCCCCGGACAGCACGCCAAATATGTTTACCAATTTATTTACCTGACTTATTTGTAAGTGTGAACTCGTGAAATTATGTTTTATTAACGTAGTTCAGGAGGAACAAGTCAAATAAGCTACCCAATCATTACATCATCTTAATGATTACGTCATCTCAACCAGCTGTCAACAATCTGTAATCAACGTATCTACCCAATCGGCATGAGTTCAGGCCTGTATATAATCACAGTCAAACTCACCCAAGGATCCTCGACAGTTTCCAGAATCCCTCCACCACCCCGTCTCCTCACACTCTCTGGGTTACTTCATATAATCTAAAAAGGGGGGGGGGTACTCTGTGTTCGGGCCGATTACCAAGCTCGGAGCCCTCTCCCCGGACAGCACGCCAAATATGTTTACCAATTTATTTACCTGACTTATTTGTAAGTGTGAACTCGTGAAATGACGGTGTTTGTCGCGGCTCTGCTCTCTGTTTTCACGGGGTTTGTTGTGTCGGTTCCTGATGGATTCAAGCCGGTCGACTGTTCTGACCTTTATAAAGCAGGACAAACAGTCAGTGGGATTTACTCCATCTATCCAACAGGTGGCTTTCCTGTCTGGGTTTACTGTGACATGATCTCAGATGGGAAAGATGAAGATAAAGGAGGATGGACGGTACGAATGTGTCAGGTCTCGGGTCTGATCACCTGTCTTTGTGCTCGTGTTTTGTGTTTTGGCTTTGTTTTGACAGCTCGCCATGTGCTTGTGTCTCTGCCCTTACCTGTTCCTGCTCGTTAGCTCATCTCTCACACCTGGTTCTTGTTCTCCTCATTATTATTTCCCTTTATAGCCCCTCGTGTGTCTCTGTCCTTTGTCAGACTGTTATGGTTTCTACCGCTATTCTGACTCTCTGTGTCCGTATCAGTACGCTTGTCTTGTCTTGTCTCTTCCTGTCTCGTTCAGGCTCCAGTGCTCGTGGCTGCAAGTTGTCTCGCCATTCTACTGCGCTCACTGTGGACTCAATCATCACTCGCATTCAGCGGCGGTTGTCTGGATTTGTGAGCAGCCTTTCCCATTTGTGCCGATTGCCGCGGTCGCGGCTTTTCCTGACCCACGAACTGTTTTTCTGATGCTTCAGTTATTTTCTGTTCAATAAACCTTCTGTTTGCACCCGCATCTGAATCCTGCCTATTTACCTGACAGAACAGTCTGACCAACGATGGATTCAGCGGGATCCGACACGCTCCGTTCTGCTCTCTTTCAGCAAGGGGTTTTGCTGGGCCAGCACTCCAGCCAGATCAACACTACCGCTCAGGAAGTGGACGCGCTGAATGGCCGAGTCGCTGAGCTCCTTTCACGGGTCGATGAGCTTCAGCAAGCTGCTAACCGGGCGCTCGCCCCTCGCGCTGTTATTCCTCCTGAACCCGAACCACACGCCAATAATCCACCATCTATGATGGCGATCCGAAGTCCTGTCAAGCATTCCTCTCTCAGTGCGCTCTGGTGTTCGCTTTACAACCTCGACGCTACGCCACAGAAGAGGCTGCGCCCGCGAATGGGGAGTGGCCATGTGGAATTCTTGTGCTCTCTGCTGTGCTTCTTTTGAGGATTTTCATCAAGAGATGACAAAGTTATTTGACCGTTCAGCACAGGGAGATGAGGCGGAGGCTCAGTTGTCTGGTCTGACTCAGAAGAGGAGTTCAGTGACTGATTATGCGATACAGTTCCAAACTTTGGCGGCTGCTTGTGCTTGGAATGAGGGCACGTTACGTGCTCGTTTTCTTGATGGACTGGATCATGCCATTGCCGACGAACTGGCGGCTTTGGATCTGCCTCGGGGATTGGATGACATAATTAATCGCGCGCTCCGTGTTGAGGGGCGTCTCAATCGTCGCCGTCAGCGCCGTCTGTCTACTGCTCCGTGGCGCCACCTGGAGTCCTCTTCACATGATGCCACAAGTTCCCTGTCAGCTGAGGCTGAGCCGATGCAGCTGGGTCGGCTTCGATTAACACCACAGCAGAGACAGGAGCGTTTAACCCAAGGATTATGCTTGTATTGTGGCAAGCCGGGCCATTTTGTCCTTCAGTGCCCGTTAAAAGCCAAAGCCCACCAGTGAATCGGGGAGTCCTGGTGGGCGCTTTTTCCTGTTCTAACTCTCCAGCCACACACACTCAGATGCCTTTTCATCTTGCCTTCTGGGGAGACGTCCACTCGGGTCAAGCGCTTATAGATTCAGGTACCGAGGGAAATTTCCTGGATTCTGCCTCCTCTCTCAAATGGAATATTCCCACCATCCTCTTGGCTGAACCCATTGTAGCATGGTCGCTGGCAGGAAGTCCCCTTACTACCATCACACACGTCACTCCCCGTGTAAGCCTTTCACTTTCTGGTAACCATTGTGAGGAGATTTAACTGTTTATTTTGGACTCTCCTAATGCTCTGTTAATATTAGGACACCCATGGTTGCTAAAACACCCGCAGGTTGACTGGGTCAATAATTCCGTTTTAGCCTGGAGTCAGTCTTGTCACATGTCTTGTTTAGGTGCTGCGTTTTCTCCTGTCTCTGTGTCTTGTGTTTCGCAGGTGGATCGTCTTGACCTTACCAGTGTACCTGCGGAGTACTTTGATCTTCGGGCGGTCTTCAGTAGGTCTCGGGCCACCTCACTTCCTCCGCATCGCCCTTACGACTGTGCCATAGAGCTCCTCCCGGGCACTTCTCCGCCTAAGGGTCGTCTTTATTCCCTTTCTGGTCCTGAAAGAGAGGCTATGGACAAGTATATTCGTGAATCACTTCAGTCTGGGCTCATCCGCCATTCCTCCTCTCCTGCTGGTGCAGGGTTTTTCTTCGTTCTGGCTCCCTACGTCCTTGTATTGATTACAGAAGTTTGAATGACATTACTGTTAAGAACAGGTATCCCCTACCTTTAATGTCTTCTGCCTTTGAATTATTACAGGGAGCTCGGGTCTTCACCAAATTAGACCTCCGCAACGCCTACCATCTGGTGCGCATTCGGGAGGGGGATGAGTGGAAGACGGCATTCAACACTCCATCGGGGCACTATGAGTATCTGGTTCTTCCGTTTGGTCTTACCAATGCTTCAGCCGTCTTCCAAGGTCTCGTCAATAGCATTTTGGGAGACATGATTAATCAATTTGTCTTTGTGTATTTGGATGATATTCTTATCTTTTCTCCCTCTCTCCAAGCACACACCCAACATGTTAGACGGGTCCCCCAGCGTCTGTTAGAGAACCAATTGTTTGTCAAGGCGGAGAAATGCGAATTCCACACCGAGTCTGTTACGTTCCTTGGCCACATTATTTCATCCAGGGGGATCAAGCCTGATCCAGCCAAGATAGAAGCTGTTGCTAAGTGGCCAGTCCCCGACTCTCGTAAGGCTCTGCAGCGCTTCCTGGGTTTTGCCAACTTTTACCGCCGTTACATCAGGAATTTCAGTCAGATCGCTGCACCCCTCACTGCATTAACCTCCACCAAGGTGGCCTTCAGCTGGAACCAGGATGCTCAGGTAGCCTTTGATAACCTTAAGTCCCGATTTATCTCTGCACCTGTTCTGTTGGTTCCAGATCCCAAGTCCCAGTTCATTGTTGAGGTCGATGCATCAGATGTCGGGGTTGGCGCAGTTCTATCTCAGCGTTCCCTCCGTGATGGGAAGGTGCATCCTTGTGCTTTCTTCTCTCGTCGCCTCAGCCCTGCAGAACGTAACTACGACATTGGCAACAGAGAGCTGTTAGAGTGAGATTGGCTCTGGGTGAGTGGCGTCACTGGTTGGAGGGGTCAGCGCAGCCATTCTTGGTCTGGACGGATCACAAGAATTTAGAATATATCCGTTCGGCCAAGAGGCTAAACTCGCGCCAAGCCCGTTGGGCACTCTTCTTTGGCCGGTTTAACTTCACCCTCTCGTATCGGCCGTGGTCCAAAAACGTTAAGTCTGATGCTCTCTCGCGTCTGTTCGATGCTCCGGAGGGAGAGCTTGCGGCCGATGCCATTCTCCCTGAAGGGGTGGTGGTCGGGGCGCTCTCCTGGGGTATTGAACGGCGAGTGGAGGAGGCCGGCCGAGGGGTGTAAGTGCCCGGGGAGTGTCCTGAGGGTAGGTTGTTCGTGTCGGCTGCGCTGCGCTCTGAAGTCCTTCAGTGGGGTCATTCGTCCAGATTGGTCTGCCATCCTGGGATTCGGAGAACGTTGTCTGCCATCCATCAGCGTTTCTGGTGGCCCTCTCTGGCCGCAGATGTCAGACAGTTCGTGTTGGCCTGCCCCACTTGCGCTCAATGTAAGCCGATTAACCGCCCTCCTGATGGTCTGCTCCGCCCTTGACTTTGTTTCTGGGCTTCCTCCCTCAAAGGGGAACACGGTCATTCTCACGGTGGTGGATCGTTTCTCCAAAGCAGCCCATTTCATTCCCCTCCCTAAATTGCCCTCTGCCCGGGAGACCGCTCAGCTGATGGTGGATCACGTCTTCCGTCTCCATGGTTTGCCGGTTGATGTGGTTTCTGATAGGGGTCCTCAGTTCGCCTCCCAGTTTTGGAAGGAATTTTGTAGACAGATCGGGGCCTCTGCGAGTCTGTCTTCTGGTTTTCACCCTCAGACCAATGGGCAATGTGAGCGGGCCAACCAGGATCTGGAAAGAATGCTCCGCTGTCTGACATCCAATAACCCAAGTTCCTGGTGCCAACAGCTCTCTTGGATTGAGTATGCCCGTAACTCCCTTCCGATGGCGGCTTCAGGTATGTCCCCCTTTGAGTGTTCCGTGGGTTATAAGCCTCCTCTGTTTCCATCACAGGAACCCGATGCTGTGGTCCCGTCTGCCCTGGCTTTCGTCCAGCGTTGCCATCGCACCTGGAGAAAGGTCAGGGGGGTTTTGGCCCAGACCTCTAGACGAACCAAAGCAGCAGTCGATCGCCGCCGGTCCTCTCCTCCTACCTATGTGTGTGGTCAAAGGGTATGGCTCTCTACCAGGGATCTGCCTCTCCGGGCGCCCTCTCGTAAGCTGGCACCCAGATTCATTGGTCCATACCGTGTCACCAAGGTGGTTAATCCAGTGGCGGTCAGGCTCAAGCTTCCCCCTGCTCTTGGTCGGGTTCACCCTGTGTTTCATGTTTCCAGGGTTAAACGTGTTTTCCTCTCCCATCAATCCTGCTGGCGATCGTCCAATCCCCGCACCCCCTCGTCTTGTGGATGGCTCTCCCACCTATACGGTTAGGAGGATACTCGACGAGCGGCGCCGCGGTAGAGGGTTTCAGTATCTCGTGGACTGGGAGGGCTATGGTCCAGAGGAGAGGTGCTGGGTGCCATCCCGGGACATTTTGGACTGCTCGTTGATCGAGGACTTCCGTCGGGGATGAGGTGAGCCTCCTCCTGGGGCGCCTGGTGGCTCTCTGGGAGGGGGGGTACTGTCAGGTCTTGGGGCTGATCACCTGTCTTTGTGCTCGTGTTTTGTGTTTTGGTGCGTGGCTTTGTTTTGACAGCTCGCCATGTGCTTGTGTCTCTGCCCTTACCTGTTCCTGCTCGTTAGCTCATCTCTCACACCTGGTTCTTGTTCTCCTCATTATTATTTCCCTTTATAGCCCCTCGTGTGTCTCTGTCCTTTGTCAGACTGTTATGGTTTCTACCGCTATTCTGACTGCCTGTGTCCGTATCAGTATGCTTGTCTTGTCTTATCTCTTCCTGTCTCGTTCAGGCTCCAGTGCTCGTGGCTGCAAGTTGTCTCGCCATTCTACTGCGCTCACTGTGGACTCAATCATCACTCGCATTCGGCGGCGGTTGTCTGGATTTGTGAGCAGCCTTTCCCGTTTGTGCCGATTGCCGCTGTCGCGGCTTTTCCTGACCCACAAACTGTTTTTCTGACGCTTCAGTTATTTTCTGTTCAATAAACATTCTGTTTGCACCCGCATCTGAATCCTGCCTATTTACCTGAAAGAATGTGACTTTAGATCATTAAACACACATCAGAACATACATTATGAATCATATTTTCTATATAAACCCATCACAGGTGTTTCAGAGGAGAATGGATGGCAGTATTAATTTCTATCAGCCGTGGAATCGCTACAAGAAAGGATTCGGGTCCACTGAAGGCGAATACTGGCTGGGTAAGATCTCACAGTGAGTGTCCGTTTGTGTGGATGATCATGTGTTTGGTTGAACATGTTCTTCGTGTGTGTGTGTGTGAACAGGGCTGGGGAACATGCACCAGCTGACACGTAACAGGAAGTACATGCTGAGAGTGGATCTGGAGGACTTCACTGGAAGGAAAGGTTTTGCTCTGTACTCATCCTTCTCTGTGGATTGTGAATGTGCAGGATATCAGCTGAGTCTTTCAGGATTCACTGATGGAGGAGCAGGTAGGACACTTTCATTCATATTAAAATCACATTCAGTTGAGTAAATGTGCACCTGATGTCCTCAATGATGCTCTTCTTCTCTGCAGGTGACTCTTTGACTTACCACAATGGACAGAAGTTCTCCACTTTTGACAAAGACCAAGATTCCGATAAGAGGAACTGTGCCAAACTGTATCTCGGGGCATTTTGGTACAATACCTGTCACTATGCAAACCCCAACGGTGTGTATTTATGGGGAGAAGATCCCACCATTTTCGCCATTGGAAATGTTTGGTACCACTGGAAGAACAATTACGCTGTTGGTATGAAATTCATCAGCATGAAGATCAGACGTGTGTCTTAGACCTTAGAAGAAACATTACAAAACAAAACAATCAAATTAAAGTTTAGTTTCCTTTCCTCTGTTAACTGTGTAACTTAGTAAATCATGTCAGAATATATATCACTGATGTTTTGTGTACTCATCATTTGTTTTCTTCTTCTTTCTTTTGGGTCACTTCTTTAAATTTACAACTGAAATGAATCAACAATAAACTCCAGCAATGAAAGTCAATATATATCAATGTAGTTTTGATTATTGCCACGTGAAATAAGTCATAATTTTAGTTCTTGAATCAGAGTAATTTAATTACTCCATTCTCAAATATTTTAAGTAAAATTTAACAAAAATATTAAGTATATTTTAAAAATATAATTCGTTAGTCAAAAACTAATTTCCTTTAAAAATTTAAATGAGAAAAATGTAATCAATAGATTTTAGACAAATCAAACTGTTGGATTTTTAGGAGTTTATTTTGGTATGTTGCACAGATATTTTTAGAGTGTACTGCTAACCATGTAACTTACCACCAGTTTGTATTTCAACATTGTGCAGTGCAATGACTGATGTTCTTACCGATAAAAGGTCAGATGGAGATTTGCATCATATCAGATCCTGCTGCTTCTCTTCTGTCCTGTCAAAATAAAAGCAAAAAGCTTTTTAATTTAATAAATAATAAGAGAAGCAGGCCAAATGTCAAAGGGTTAGTTCACCCAAAATTGTCATCAAATAACTGGGAGTCTATTTAAATAAGTTAGACTGGTGTGATCACATGAATTACTTGTATAAAAGGCTCAGAGTCATATCCACTTGAGTTTTGGGGTGTGCCGGGTTTAGTTAAGGACTTTGTATGATATACTGCAGTTGCATCTGTAATTTTGTATGCTGTGGTATGTTGGGGTGGGGAACAAGGCCAGCCCAAGAATAAGGTGCTCTCTGAAAATTGAGATTATAGGGACCTGTCTTCCCTCATGAAGTATAAATCTCACCCTCTCCATGACACAGACTATGTGTAGCTTATTTACCAACAGACTTGTTAACCCTCGTTGCTCAAAAGAGCGATATAGAAGGTCTTTTCTTCCATCTGCCGTGAGAATGTTTAATCAAATGTGATCATGATTTGTGTACTTTTTGTCTGAGATGTTGTGTTTGGTGTAGTTTTCATTCACTGTATTTTCTGTATATATCTTATTGTATCTAACGTATCACCAGTTAGTATTTCAACATTGTGACTGAAATGACAGATGCTCTTACTGATAAAAAGGTTGGTTGAAGATGCGAGTGACTCGACGATTTCATAGACATTTCTATGATGAATGAACCCAAATTAAATTATCATTCTGTCATCATGTCAGAGGTGTGTTGATGCTGTACTTTCCTGCTGCTTCTCCTCTATCCTGCCAAAATAAAAGCAAAACGTGATTTAGGCAGCATGTTAACATTCAGTTTGTGGCAAGAATGAAGGGTTTTGCAATATAAGTTTCTACAGTAACACAGAGGAGGAGCCTGAGAATCTGACAGATATATAGAGATTGTGTCAGACTGAACAACACAAGGCACAACAAACGGTGGGTTAGTGTTTTATTCTGCATTATTTACCTCAGAGAATATTAAGGCATTTCTACAACAGAACGACCACAGAAAACAAACATCTGATGACTTTTGTTTTGTTTTCTTCAAGATTTAAAAAGAAAACATTGATAAATCTCTGCAGTGATCAGCTGAGAAAATATTGAGAAGATGGCGGTAAGTTCAATCACATTTACTGTTTTTACTTTTATTATAATTGATCATCATAAACAAGGATCTTGATCAGTCGTGTCTCTCTCTAGATTATGGTGTTTGTCGCGGCTCTGCTCTCTGTTTTCACGGGGTTTGTTGTGTCGGTTCCTGATGGATTCAAGCCGGTCGACTGTTCTGACCTTTATAAAGCAGGACAAACAGTCAGTGGGATTTACTCCATCTATCCAGCAGGTGACGTTCCTGTCTGGGTTTACTGTGACATGATCTCAGATGGGAAAGATGAAGATAAAGGAGGATGGACGGTACGAATGTGACTTTAGATCATTAAACACACATCAGAACATACATTATGAATCATATCTTCTATATAAACCCATCACAGGTGTTTCAGAGGAGAATGGACGGCAGTATTAATTTCTATCGGCCGTGGAATCAGTACAAGAGAGGATTCGGGTCCACTGAAGGCGAATACTGGCTGGGTAAGATCTCACAGTGAGTGTCCGTTTGTGTGGATGATCATGTGTTTGGTTGAACATGTTCTTCATGTGTGTGTGTGAACAGGGCTGGAGAACATGTACCAGCTGACACGTAACAGGAAGTACATGCTGAGAGTGGATCTGGAGGACTTCACTGGAAGGAAAGGTTTTGCTCTGTACTCGTCCTTCTCTGTGGGTCCTGAAACTGAGGGGTATAAACTGGATGTTTCAGGATTCATTGATGGAGGAGCAGGTAGGACACTTTCATACTTTCACACTTGAGTGCACTTGTTCATACACTATCAAATGATTTTGTAATTTCACTGAAATATTCTTCATCTAAATATGAAGTTAATGTCCTCAATGATGCTTTTCTTCTCTGCAGGCGACTCTTTATCTTACCATAATGGTCAGAAGTTCTCCACCTTTGACAAAGACCAAGACCCCTATGATGGGAACTGTGCCAAACAGTTTCTCGGGGCATTTTGGTACGCAGTAGGATGTCACCATACAAACCCCAACGGTGTGTATTTGTGGGGAGAAGACAACACACATCATGCCATTGGTGATGTTTGGAAAACTTGGAAAAACAGTTTTTCTGTCGGTATGAAATTCATCAGCATGAAGATTAAATGTGTGTCTTAGAAACATTAATGTTTTCAGGAACAAATTATCTGCTATTGTTTCCAAAATATAACAAATGTAAAGCTTCAAGGTTTTACTTTCCTCGCTGTAAGTAAATCAATGTATATCTTTGGTTTTGTTATTTTGATTTACTTAAACATGAATAAATCAAATAAACTCCAGCATTGATATGTCTATATGCATTATGTCAAATGTGTTTGATCTCTTCAGATGAATTATTGCGAACCAGAAAGATTAATCTGTTGATATGATGGGTTGATTCTGCTCGTCATTATATAATGAGGCCTGATGCGTCCATATAATAACAAACCTGATGCACAGTATGTGATTTTTCCAACCTTTATGGTTGTTGCTTGTCTGATTTTATGATATGGTGAGGTCCAGCATAAAAGCAAAGGCAGAATGGATCAAATCAGTGTTTTTTAATGTAAACATTTAGGCCTACACTCTTAAAAATAAAGATTGCAAAAATAAAGGTTTTTTTTAAAGCAATACCAGAAGGTTCAAGGATGTTAAAGGTTCTTTATGAAACCATTGATGTCAATAAAGTACTTTTAGGGTGCGTTCACACTTGTAGTCTGGTTCGAAAAAAGAAGAAAAAAACATTTAGTTCTGGTCAGATTAGCGTTCTGATTGGCAATATTATTACCGATCCAAAAGATATCGAACCTAAAGGCATAGGGATACGTTCACAACCTGACTGGTCGGATTTTATGACGTATTGCCTATTTTGCGACAGTGGTTTAAACAACTTTAATGCAGTCATTTGTCTGTTATTAAAACAGACATGTCGATCTGCTTTATCAATATATTTTGTTGAAAAGTCGTTATTTTGTTTTTTTTTGGTGCACAAAAATATTCTCGTTGTTTTATAATATTAAAGTAGAACCACTGTACTCACATGAACTGATTTAAAAATATCTGAACTGATTTAAATATATTTATGGATCTTGAGAGAGGAAATGTTATTGCTGGCTATGCAGGCCTCACTGAGCCATCGGATTTAATTAAAAATATTTTAACTTGTGTTCTGAAGATGAATGAGGTCTTACGGGTGTTTAACGACATGAGGGTGAGTAATTAATGACAGAATTTTGATTTTTTGGTGAACTAACCCTTTAAGTGTACTATAAGTGTAACAGTAGTAAACTGTAAGTACACAACTATTTCACAGCTCTCATTTGTACTGCATCTGTACTACAAGTGAACTTATAAGTATACTAGTAGTTTACTATTTTAATACTAGTAGTACATTTTTAGCATATGAAAGTACACTTTGAAATATACTCTCAGTAAACTACTAGTTTAGTGCAAGTATACTTGTAAGTTTTCTTTAAGTGAACATAACATCACACTAATAGTTTACATTTATATATTATTTTTGCACTTTAAGTATACTGCTATGTTCCTATTTAGATATTATTTTTTATACTTGTAATACTCTTTCCATTTTAAAACATTTCATTCTAGTTTCATGAATCCTGTTTTATAAACACTTAAATATGGGCAAGTTTCATTAAAAAAAGAGACATTTTAAACATAAAGCTGAGAAAATTGCATTTTTGTCAAAGACTATGTCCGGATTGGATTCAGAACTTAGACCAAACACAGGTGGAGTAGATCGAGTCCATCAACACCCCCAAAGCTTCATAGTCCTCATTCAGTAACGTTAGTTTAATGTTTGTTAAATGTTTAATGTTTGAAGATCGTTTTATTTTACATTTGCGTGAGTAATCTTCTATCGCTTGTTTCAGCTTCTTCTTCTCATGTATTTTGATCCAGAGATTCTGCACTCTTTCAGTAACAGCGCCCCCTACCATATAGCCTGAAAATTCAGTCAACGGCGAGGAAAGAGTGACGTAGATTTGAAGTAAATTCCTATGTACACTACCAGTGGACTAGCCTACACAAAAATTCAGATACTCAGAATTAGGAATATATCTGTTTTCTTTATGAATCAATATTTTCAATGTACTTTTATAGTATTCTTTTATAAATATACTTTTAAGTATATCTCAATCAAAAGACTGAGTCCAAGTATAGGCCAAATTGGCCCGGTGTCACAGACAGGGCTTAGCTTAAGACAGCATTAGGCCTTAGTTCAATTAGGGCATTTAAGAAGCTTTTATAAATGTTCAGAAAATAACATTACTGGTGTGTGTCTTGAGACAAAACAATGACGACTTATTTTAAGTTATGTCAGTGCAAGTTTCTTTCAGTTAAAACAGCTCAAACATGCATTTTAATCTTGGACTAGCTTAAAGGATTAGTTCACCCAAAAATGAAAATTATGTCATTAATGACTCACCCTCATGTCGTTCCAAACCCGTAAGACCTCCGTTCATCTTCGGAACAGAAGATGGCTCCCATCATCTGTTGTCAATCCGGGTTCACGACTCCGCAGTGACGCTGCTGATGTTAGACGCTGCTGACGTGTTATCCGGTGCGCCCGAGCTTCGTTTACAGTCTGAGGGAGACGCATGCTGTATTCAAGCTGTTCTACATTGTTTGTATTTTGGTATTGCTATATTTTTTAAAATGGTGCGTAAGTGTGCATGTCGCGGATGTCCTAATCGCCAAAAACAGCGACGTAAAAGTGCATTACCAACGCAGACAGATGAAAGGATTCAATGGAATCAATTCAATGGAAAGGATTCCGGAAGAGAAGACAATGCTGAATAAAGTTATAGTTTTTGTTATTTTCGGACCAAAATGTATTTTCGATGCTTCAACAAATTCTAACTAACCCACTGATGTCACATGGACTACTTTGATGACGTTTTTATTACGTTTCTGGACATGGACAGTATACCGTACATACACTTTCAATGGAGGGACAGAAAGCTCTCGGACTAAATCTAAAATATCTTAATTTGTGTTCCGAAGATGAACGGAGGTCTTACGGGTTTGGAACGACATGAGGGTGAGTCATTAATGCACTCTTAAAACAGATGAGTTAAAAACAACACAACCTGTGTTATATCTTAACACAACCATGTGTCTAGTTAAGGACAACACATTTTGTGTTACTTTTAACTCAACCAGTGTGTTATTCTTCTTAACACGGGCAGTGTTAAAATATTTAACACACTAATGTGTCATAAATCACACAATTTGTGTCATAGATGTGCTATTTTGACCAATTAAAATGAATGCAATACACACTCTTAGAAAGGATGTGTTAAAACTGACTCAAACTGTGTTAAATTCATCAGTGTGTGAGTTTAGGGACAACGCTTGTTGTGTTAATTCTGACACATTCACTGAGTCAATGATTTTAACACATTAAATGTGTCAGGAAGGTGATCTGCTGTTAACAAGCAGAATCAAAGGAGAAAAATCACAATTTAAGTCACCATCATGGAGATCAGTGTTTGCTTTAGTTGGGCTCTTGACCCTTGACTTTTTAACATTAGATTTTGCTTGGGCTGTTGTAACAACCAGTCAAGCAAAGAGAAAAGATGATCAGGTGTTGGTTGTGTTTTCACATAATCATTATTTGATCTGAATCATTGAACTCATTTAGAGCCCAATCTCTGAGTTAGATTTACATTATTGATTACAGCAGCAACGCTTCTGTAATCTGATAATCTTAAAATAAATGCTTCTGTAATCTGATTCTACAGCAGAAGATCAGCTTTATCAATATAATCTGAAGGATTTCATTAGTGATGTTATGACCTGTGCCGAGGCTTCGGAGCGTGTGTCGAGAAATCCTGGAAGCTTTCAGTGAAGCGCGTATCGAGGCTTATATCGCTTTAGATCAATTACGTTATTGATGACGTTCAAAGCCTCGCTTCTGCCTGACTGGTTCGAGTGGTTCGACTGAATGCGGTTCAAATCTTGGCACGACATTTTGACAGATATATAAACCCATGGGATCCCCTTAGAATTTGTGGTTTTAAAATAATAATAACGCCCCTCCTGCCTGTTATGACCAAAGCATTTGTTTACACACATTTGATATCTCCATTCATTTGAAGCCAATACGTTTATTACAGAGTTATGTTATACAATCATTATATACAACCAGAAAATACACATTACATTCAAATAAATATATAAGTCTTTGTGGAAATTGATTTTTTCTTCACCCTAATTTCTAAGCCATAACTGCCGCAAAATAAAGTGTATCGCAGATCACATCAGGTCATCTGTAATCTGTCTACTTGTTTTACACTCTTTGACCACCAGTTGGTATTGTGAGCAAATGAAGCCTCGAGAAATTAACCCGTTTTTGAACCACTTGGCTGAAAAGCTTCAATGCTTCATGAGTCTTCATCTCGCCATCACTAGATTTCATTAGTGATGGCCGATTTCGAAACACTGCTTCATGAAGCTCCGAGGCTTCATGAATCTTTTGTTTCGAATCAGTGATTCGGAGCGTGTATCAAACTGCCAAAGTCACGTGATTTTAGTAAACGAGGCTTCATTACGTCATCACTGTTTCGAAACATTTCAAAACAGTTCGAAATTTCAATGGTTCACCGGTAGAGGGCGATGATAAAGTGAACCCATGAATCATGCAGATTCACTGAGAACTATTGAAGTGTCTAGGGCTTTACCCTATGGTTTTACCTGATCTCTGATCAGTTTTATACAGTTGTAGATGTTTTAATTATACATTAGAATAATTAAAATTAATAGTGGTAGTTATTAATATCTTATTGGCCTGTTTAGCTTGAGCCATGGAACAGTGAAACAAGCCTTTAAAATTGATAAAAGAACACATATTATACAGACATATTATATTATAATCTTATTAGATGATTAGTTAATTCCATTTAATTGATTTTACTTTAAATAAAACTTTTGCAATACATTTGTTAAAGTGTATTTTTAATGCATGTTTGGCCTGAGTTTTGTTGCATTTGCACTGCTCTGACCACTAGGGGTCACCGTGGAGTAGTGATGTGTCGTTCTTGAACGATTCGTTCATTTTGAACGAATCTTTAATGTGACTCGGGAAGAACGAGTCGTCTCGGGGGGTGATTCGTTCAGTCGCGCATGTGCAATATTCTACAGGTTCTGTACTGCTAGAAGTAGTTCACCTGATGATTCAATTGATTAGTTCATTTCATGAGTCTTTCGGGTTTTGATTCGTTCCTTAATCACGTGACAGACCCATACGCTACCAATGCATTCTGAGCCGGAAAGAGAATTGATTAGTTCTTTTTATGAGTCTTTCGGGTTTTTGAGTCGTTCCTTAATCACGTGACATACCCATACACTATGCTGTGTGACCCAAGCACATTATATTTATTAGTAAATAACGTTAACTCTCCAGTTTTGTTTGAGTTTGTGTTACAACTGTTAAAGCTGAAGTTATCATAACCTTGATGTTTTAAACTAACATTAATAATTCAAATTCAAAATGTTATTTGCTTTTAATTTATGTCATTATGTCCTTTTTGAGCAATCTTCTTATACATATATTAGACCAATATGTCAAGTCTGCCTAGGAAAAGCAATTATTATAACTCAAAATTGGAGTAAAAATGAACAAACTAGGCTATAAATACTTTGTATTGTAGGCTTGGATTATTATATTATTATATAGCCTAGTGTTTATTTACAGATAGACAGTCAAAAAGATAAATTAATCAATATTTTATTTATAACAGGGCTTTATTTATTTATAATAACACAGATCCTCAAGAAACAGTAACAAAAACAGTGACAGAAATGTCAGAAATAGCGTATGGGTCTGTTACGTGATTAAGGAACGACTCAAAACCCGAAGACTTGTCAGACAAGAGGTGAGGTGAGCTTAATCAGCTTGTCATATACTGAAGACCCAGGTATAATCATTTCTGAATCTTATAGCATTGTAGTTTTGTATTGTTTGTAGTGAGATCAACGTTTGCATAAGTAGTAGATGTGTTGGGGAAGTAACACGTAACAATTTAATTACATTTTGCTAAAACGAACGAAATTACTCGAAAAAAGATTCATTCATTTTGTTGAACGAGACTCAAAAGTCCGAGTCAGTAAAATGATCCGAACTTCCCATCACTACCGTGGAGACGGGTGTCAGATTGTTTCGAAGCCCCGAATCATTACAGCACATTTGATTCAGCTGCTTCAGTGTTTCACGAAGAAAAAAAACTGTTTCATTTACAGACACAGACATCAAGAATCAGCCTGTGAATCTCAACAGTGGTGACCATCAAAAAATCTAAATATAAAAAAATCAAGGGTCAAGAGCTCAACTAAAGCAAACACTGATCTCCATGATGGTGACTCAAAATTGTGAATTTCTCTTTTGATTCTGCTTGTTAACAGCAGATCACCTTCCTGACACATTTACTGTGTTAAAATGAACACAAGTCATCCACCGATGAAGAAAGAGGCACAAACTTGCTTAACGGCTTGCAGGAGTGACATAGCAGCAATGTGATTGGATGATAGTTAACACATGTTGTGTTGGACACAGTGTTGTTTCTCTCTCTCTCTCTCTCTCTCTCTCTCTACACTTGATCAACTTAAATTGACACAAAAATGTGTTATTAATTAACACATCCTTTTTGAGAGTGTGATATAGACTATCCGGGGGATAGACTTTTCTGTCAGTATGAGTCACGTATACTTAAGTGCACTTTTAAGTATATTTCTCAGAAGTATACAAAAAGCACACTTGAAAGAACTTCTTTTTCGTAAGGGTCATCTTCCTGTTTTTGGTTCATTTTGTCTTTGGTCCATGTTGCGTTCATATAATGTACATGATTTTTTGATGCAAAAATTCCCAGAAAAATTATCCGTGAGGAAACATCAACAGTCTTCTCCTGCACCCCTTTCTCCCACAGTTCAATTTTAGTTGGCGATCAACAAAACATTAAAACATCAGGCTTATTTTTTGTACATATTATTTGAAGAACATTGCAAAACAAACAAGTCAAATGGACCAGCTGATAATTTTCTGAACGCTTGCATCAACGGTTGACATTTCAACATTATTTCACAATAAAATAATGATTCAGATGATTTTAAAAGGTGGTTTCATACTGATAAAGATTGGGTTGAGAAAACTGTAAACGCTCTAAATAAAGGACTCAGCGATTGAACACAAGATCCAGTGATCTGAACAGAACAGAAATGGTGAGTTACTCTTTTATTCTTCAGCATTTACCTCATAGATAATGAATGTATTTATTATTTTTTCACATTGGTTTAATTTCAGTGTGATTTGATCATCATAAACGAGGAACTTGATCAGTCGTGTCTCTCTCTAGATGACGGTGTTTGTCGCGGCTCTGCTCTCTGTTTTCACGGGGTTTGTTGTGTCGGTTCCTGATGGATTCAAGCCGGTCGACTGTTCTGACCTTTATAAAGCAGGACAAACAGTCAGTGGGATTTACTCCATCTATCCAGCAGGTGAAGTTCCTGTCTGGGTTTACTGTGACATGATCTCAGGTGGGAAAGATGAAGACAATGGAGGATGGACGGTACGAATGTCACTTTTTATATAAACAAACTTGGATAACATTTAATAAATGCTTTTAACCTTGAAACTGATAAATACTACATCCCATCACAGGTGATTCAGAGGAGAATGGACGGCAGTATTAATTTTTATCAGCCGTGGAATCAGTACAAGAGAGGATTCGGGACCACCGAGGGCGAATACTGGCTGGGTAACAATTCACTAGCGATTTTGGGTTGTGCCAGAAATTAAAACATTTACTAGACACTTAAGTCACTATAAAAATATATAACTGTCTTTGCGTTATATAAGAAAAGTATTGAATCCAGTGTCATTTATGTTAAAGAAATGGAAATGAAGTTTCTTCCATTTTAATATAGACTACATACAATAGATATAATGTGAACCCTTTAATTGGCAAGACCAAAAAGAGACATCAGAAAATTAATTTATTGCTATTTTCCATCTTACTAGGACACAAATAATACAACTTGATCATTATTTTTTTTTTTCCAAAATATGACTTTTAATTTTGATTTTAATGTTTGTATCCCACAGGATACATTGCCAGTTTGGGGGTATAAATTCATTGAACACTGAATTCTTGTTTGGCAGTGCCTTTTACAACATTTTAAACTATTTTAAAACATTTTATTCTCTTACAACACACAATAAACATCTTTTCTAACACATTCTGATACAAAATAAGTGATTGAAGGAAGTTCATTCAGCACAGTTAAATTTAATACTAAAAGACCATAAAGAGAAATCAGAAAATTAATTTATTGCTATTTTTCATCTAATTAGGACGTAAATAAAACAATTTAATGAAAAAAACAAAACAAAACAAAACAAAAAACTGACTGAAAAATGACTTTTATTTTTTATTGTAATGTTTTTATCTCCAGGACACGTTGCCTCTTTGAGTTTATAAATTATCTGAAAATACAATGCTTGTTTGCCAATGCAAATTGGCACACTACATTTTTAAAACATTTATTCTCTCATAACTTAAACTAAACATTCCATGTAAAATTATGTTGAACAATAAGTATAATGCCTGTTTATATATTACTGTATCATATTTAATATGCAAAATTGTAGGGCCTATAAATTATCAATATGACCAAAATTTTGCTGAAAAAACACAATCTACTCCATTCCTTCTGTCCTCTGTTTGATAGATCATATGTTTTCTTCTAAGTAAATTATTTTTTTGCTCATAAATCTTTAAAGATTGTTTATAAAAATTAATGTAGATAAACATTTACTGGACTGAAGAAACTCAGTTATTCATATTCATACACCATTTTTTAATGTAAAAAAATTAAAACTTCTTTTTACATTTTTCATGTTAATGTCAAATATGACAGAACAGGCTTTTGGGGAACATTTATCTTTCAATTACATTGAATTGCATATATGAGCTTTAAAACCCAGATGTATAAATATGATGCTCAGCAAAAAACACATGCATATACTATATATAAGTTTGCACATATGTTTTTTTGGGTATCATATTTCATATATACACACACACACAATAGTCTACTTTCATAAATAGGCATTATATTTATAGTTCAACAGAATTTTACAACAAATGTTTTCTTTAAGTTATGAGAGAATAAATGTTTTAAAAAATTTGGCTAATATGTAACACGCATTGCCAAAAAAGCACTCTTTTTTCAATTAATTCATAAATTCATAAATTTTCAACATTAACGTAATAAGCTAACACTGAACAGAAACTTTTTAAACATGTAAGTCCCCTCCAAATATTGTAAATATGAAATATATCAAGTTTTATCAGAAGGTGAGTAGATTTCCCACTACAGCTGGTCATGCTGTTTTTAAATGCTGCCCGTGAGCTAAACAAAAACTTTATGAACAAAGTCAATATATCTAAATATTCACAAAAAAACCCTTTCAACATGATTGATTACTTTATTTCGAGCCATAGAAATAAAAGTATTGTACACAGAATAAATATTTTGTACAATATTATACATTATACGCACACTGGGTAGAAAAAAACAAACAAAAGAAACAATCGGAATAACAGTATCTATACTGATACTATCTATACTAAATATATTTCGGACATGTTCAAAGTTTGTATATTATTATAGCTCGAAAAGGAGTGGGAAGAAGACAAACTTATTTAACCCCACCCCCTATTCATCATAATGAATGATTACTAATATAAAGAGAAATGTATTTATATACAATATCAGACATATATCGTACATTATACCTTAATAATTACATTACACATATGCAATGTAGATGTTTCTTTCTAAGCTTATGATACTTGTTAATATAAATATTACTGTTATAACTCATTTTACCATCGTATATCATCATATATCAATATATTAGTTAAGAATTGTGAATAATACTTCCAATTATGTATAATATACTATAACTTACTATTTAAGCATGACAATTATATTAAATAATTAGGATGGCTTATTGGTGTTGATGGTAATAATAATCAGTTAGACTGTGTGTGTTGTGCATTAACGGAGGCCAGGTGTTCTTGTGAACCTGCTGTCAGAGAGAAGCAGCCCCCTAACAACAGCACCACCCTTTGCCTGTTTGTCTATGCTGTGCATTAAAAGAGACAAGATTTTGGTGAGTCAGCTGCCAGAAGGGGGCGCTCTCCGAGCAACAGAGCCACCACTTGCCAGCCCTGATCTGAGAATTATGTTGTGTGCAATAGATTTAATTACTGAAATATTTATATGTGTTTTTCCATGTCATTATCTCTATATTTATTACCATCAACACTGTCACCACCTGATTCAGTTCACGCTCCTGACCACAAATTGAATGTTATATATTGTTATATACTGATATAATCTTAATGACGATGATAATCATAACAGCAGCAAATATCAAGCCTGGAGACATTATATAGATAATATACTGATCATATGCAATATCCCACATTACTCACTTATGCCTTCACTGTAGGTTATAACATTATCTCTTCTGGGATGCTATTTTTATCTTATTATCAAATCCGACTACTATAATAACCTAATAACTGTTATAATATAATCATGATAATCAGTCAGCTAAAATCACAATATGTTTTCAGAGATCAGTATTATAATATAGTCATATTCATTCATCGTATATATATATATATATATATATATATATATATATATATATATATATATATATATATATATATATATATATATATAAATCAGTATCTTATCTACTTTACTGCTCATAATGTATTTAAATCAGTTAATTATTTACTTAATTATAAGTTATGACCTTTCTATAATAATAATAATAATAATAATAATAATAATAATAATACATAACCTTTTTTATTAATGAATGACTGATTCCATTATATTTTATAATACATATGAATACCCATAACAGTCAAACACCACCTTCCTCATTCATGTAATGTGACAAATTTCCTTATATCTAATTTTAAATTGATGAATATTTGGACATTGCTTGAGCTGTAACCCCAATCAAACACACACAAACTTTTCCTTGTGGTTCTCACTGCCTGAACTTTAAAGTTACCAAACCCCCTCAGATTATCACTCCCTCTCTCTGCCAAAAGAGCTTTTGAATATTCATAGGAAGTGTACTTTTACTTTGTATAACAATTGCACAGTATAAAAATCAACTAAATCAAAGAATTTTAACAATTTAGATTGCAGAAATAAACTTTTCGTGTGATCACAAAATCCTACCTTATGAATAATTCTTACTGAAACCAAGAAATGAGACCTAAACTTTCCCTCACTCTCCCCACAGCCTCTCAAATGTTTATATCTCACAGGATACGCTGCCAATTAAAGGGTTAAAAAAATTAAGAAAAGTGCCAACTTTTGGTTGTGAAACTGAGTTGATTATATTTGTCATGATACCTGTGTGAACTTGAGGAGAAATTACTTCATCCAAGTATCCAAAAGAAGCCAAATACATGTTGAGGCCGCTGTATATTATGTCTGGAATGACTATAAACTTTTAAAATGTGATTTATGAATGTCCAGTGTTTGGTTGAACATGTTCTTCATGTGTGTGTGTGAACAGGGCTGGAGAACATGTACCAGCTGACACGTAACAGGAAGTACATGCTGAGAGTGGATCTGGAGGACTTTGAAGGAAGCAAGGGTTTTGCTCTGTACTCATCCTTCTCTGTGAGTTCTGAAACTGATGGGTATAAACTGCATGTTTCAGGATTCACTGATGGAGGAGCAGGTAGGACACTTTCATTCATACTCATGAAAACTCATTCCAGTTGAGTTACTGTCCTCAGTGATGCTCTTCTTCTCTGCAGGCGACTCTTTATCTGCCCATAATGATCAGAAGTTCTCCACCTTTGACAAAGACCAAGACTCCTATGGAAGTAACTGTGCTAAAGAGTTTCTGGGGGCATTTTGGTACAAATTTTGTCTCAATGCAAACCCCAACGGTGTGTATTTATGGGGAGAAGATGACACCCATTTCAGCATTGGTGTTGTTTGGTCAACCTGGAAGAGCAGTTTCACTGTCAGTTTGAAATCAATCAGCATGAAGATCAAACGTGTATCTTAGGAATATTAGTGTTTCTAGAAGCAATCATCTGCGATATAACAAGATTTAATGTTGTGCTTTCCTTCCTTAACCATGCATCAGAGTAAACCAATAATGTTGTCTTTATTTTTTGGTCAGCTTTTAATGTCTGTCAGAGGGCTTGAAGTCTGTCCAGATGAAAACAGAAAACAGGAGCTCACATAAGAACAGTGTGCATGCAATAACGTACGCCACAGAAGAAGTCATCTTATTACATTAATGTCATTTAACAGTATTCAACATTAGGTAAAAATTTAGGTAAAGGCTGCCCTCAGCTGTACATAACTGAATACAACATTATTCATACATGAAAAGATGTTATTTCATTGAACCACAACTCTGGACCAGTAAGTCTGGATCACATGACGGTCCCATATACAATGAGTATAACCTCCTATATCAGACTTGCATTCAGGGCAGAGCGGTGAAATAGTTGAATTGTGTGTCTTATATGAGGCGTAATATGAGGATTCTGTTACACACTGAAAGCCAATTGGTCTGGGACCAGACCGTCTCCCACTCCTCTTCCAAAATATCAGAGTCAGAATCCACTTTTATTGCCAACTACAACATGTACAAGGAATTTGCTTTGGTATGCAGGTGCATAAAAAGAAGAATAAAAACATCTATAAATTTTAGATAATAATCCATAAATAAAATATCCACCCTGAGCTCTTTAAGTTCCATAGTGCAATATATAGTTTTTTTTTTTTTTTTTCTGAATAACAAGGAAATAGAAATTAATTTTTGCCATACGACAACGCCTTACAAGAGGGTTAAATCATTTGAATGTGTTCACAAGGCATTGTGTGTTTTAGTAGTTATCAACATTAACCAGATCATGGATAAATACAAAATATTAAGCACTGTTTGTTTTGTTGTCAGATAAAATCTGAACAAATATTTTATGTCCTGGAAAAAAAAAAAATGAAATTGGAACGTGATATTTTGTGCTTCTGGCATGGTGTGTTGATGCTCTTTTGTAAGTTTGGCTTAGTTTCAGCTCACATGACTTCCAGCTGTGTGTGAATTTGAGAATATACTGTACATGCTTTTTATTACAGTTTTTGTATTCGCTTTGGTACTTTTTTCACAAGTATATTTTCGAAACGTCAAACTGATCACACTTGTGCTTTCATTCTAGCTGTACATGTTTTCATTCTACATAAACATCATTTCAAAACACAAGATCATTGTGATGTGTAATAAGAACATTTGGTTTAATCACAGAAACACAACAGTATGATCTTCTTTTTTTTTGTTTAGTACTTTTAACAGTCAGTTCATTCAGTAGCAAACAATGCAAGATCCCAGCTAACAGAATTTTGTTATAAGAACATTCTCTAAATATTCAGTGTTAGTTCTGGGAACATTAAAAACATCCAGTTTTCTTGACGTTACAGGAACGTTTTTATAAGGTATAATGTTCCTCAAATGTTCTTTCAACTAAATTTTGATCTAAAATTCAACATTGTAGGAACGTTGATTTGTAACATTCTAAGAACATGAAAATGTTCAGTTTCCTTAATGTTAGTAGAATGTTATTTAAAGGTTAGTATGATGTTCCTGAAACATTCTTTCAATCATTCAAACACCTGCTGTGAACAAACACTGAAAGAAAGAGAAATAAGAACACAAACTACAACAGACATGTTGATCTGCTTTATCAGTGCAGAAATGTTTTCTAAAAAATACCTGCAATTGCTGATAAAGAAGCAGCTCAACAAAAGTCAAGACTCAACTAAAGCAAACACTGATCTCCATGATGGTGACCCCAAACTAAACATTTTCATTAAGACATCAACATCTAAACCTAATTCTCAGTAAGAGCTTCTGTAGACGTGTGACAGAAATAAAGTCAGTCTGGTTAGTAATAAGTGAAGCAGGTAATGCTGTTTGTGGAGTTGTTGAATCAGATCTTCAGATATTTAATGTCTTTTATCTTCAGTTCATCTAAGGCTGTGGCTGAAGAAAGTTGTAGTTTGTGTTCTTATTTCTCTTTCTTTCAGTGTTTGTTCACAGCAGGTGTTTGAATGATTAAAGAATGTTTCAGGAACATCATACTAACCTTTAAATAACATTCTACCACAGTAATGCTTACAGTATCTCATTGCACACATACTGTAATGTGAAGTGCTTTATTTGATGCCATCTGTCTCTGATCAATCTGATGTTATACAGTCATTGACAGTTTCTTTTCCTTGTATGTTTACAGATATCAATTCCCTCTGTATCTGTATCTCTCTCTCTCTCTCTCTCTCTCTCTCACACACACACACACACACACACACACACACACACACACACACACACACACACACACACACACACACAACCTCAATTTTCAAAGTGTGTGTGTATCATCTAAGATAAACTGCTTATAATGTAAAAAGAATATGATAACATTTGGTTATCCATACTGCTTTGAAACCCAATTGAAAGATCTCATAGATGTGATTATCATCTATATAAGACTGAAGTCGAGGGAAAGTCCAGTTTAAAAGCAATGGGAAAATGATCAGAGATTAAAGTTTCAATAATTTCAGTGTCGGTGATAGTCAGTCCAGAGGATAGAATTAAATCCGATGTATGTCCTTGGATATGTGTGGGATGTTTAACCCATTGTGTCAAATTAAAAGAGTCAATAATATTCTGGAATTCAGATGTGAGAGGTTTGGAAGGGCAGCACAGATGTATGTTAAAATCACCTAATAGAAGGATCCGTTCATATTTAGTAATAAGGTCTCCAACAAACTCAGAAAATTCCTCATTAAAACCTTTGGATAAGTGAGGTGGTCGATATAATAGTGCTAAAACAGTTGGAGCGGACCAGTCAAATAGCAAAATCTGTGCCTCAAAGCTTGAGTAAGAGGTGGATGAAAGTATCTGACATTTCTGTTTATAACATTCCCTGGCAATAATAGCTAAACCACCTCCTCTACCAGAGAGGCGGGGAGAGCTATAAAAACAATAGTCAATTGGTAAAAGGGCTTTGATCCCCTACTTTTACCCATGTTTCGGTAACAAACAAGAAGTCCAATTTCCGCGTTGATATAAACTCATTTAGAATGAATGTTTTATTTACCAGGGATTGAGCATTTAGTAACATCATTGTCGGGGAGCGTGGCGTTTCTGAGTCGTTAGATTTCCACAGGAATTGGAGGTTCGAGCTATTTACTCCTCCAGAGTGGCGTCGAGTTATAAGACGTGGGCAAAGTTCCTTCGGAGGGAGGTCGGTGGGGTCGGGAGAGGCCAAGGAGGCTAATTTGATGTATTTTAGCCAGTGAGATGAGTGGGACGGCCTTGCCATGAACGCATATTGGCCTGGATAATGCCTCAAGGGCCCGTTTGCGGCGACGCCATCGCGTAGCCAGATCTTTAGTCTGACAACCAATCCGCTGCGTTTGCCCCATCTTTTCTGGCGCCTTCTCGGTGCAGTCTCTAGCGGCCATTGCTGAAGGAAATCCGGGGTGTCGTACACAGGACTCCCATGTATATTGTCGATGGTACATCCCAGGTTAGTGTCGCGTATATATATACTCTGTTTTAGTTTTGTCTAAAAGAGTCTGTCGATCGTAAACGAGAAATGAGAACAAGAGGACACAGAGAGCCCAGCAGGGCCAACGAAAGACAAACGAAACAAACGAGGTGCTGCGAGACAGACAGCTTGCCATGCACACCGGCGCCATCTCGGTGTAGCTAAAGTTCTAGAACTATAGAAATCTATAGATGTAACAAATGATTCATTGATTAACCATTAAGATCAGATGTATTAAATAATAGACAAATCATTCCCTTTGGAATTATAAGGATCTGCATTCTGAGTAGTTTTGAGTTATTGAGCTTCAAAATTTCTGCATTCCATTCTACTTTTTAGACAGAACTTTGTTTTGTTTCCTAAATAAAAAGTCCCAAAATGTACACAAAATAAATCATAAAAAAAAAAAAAAAAAATCACATAATGTAAAGTTGTCACAGAATAAGAATATGTGAATAACTCAATATTGACAAAAATGTCAGATAGAACCTCATTGTAAAAAATTGTGCTGTAAAATAATAGTAATCTACTGGCAGCAGTGGTTGCCAGTAATGTATCAGCAACTGCAGTTACTGCCTTTAAATAAAGCAATTATTGACTTCACATAACTTTTCCTATTAACTTTCACTAATATTTCGGTGAAATTGTTTCATTTAGAAAATCTGACTGTTACGTTTTACAGAACATTACAGTTTTTTCCTTGATTTTATGGTAATAGTGGTTGCCATTACTGTAAAAAATTGTCCTGTGAATTTATAGTAAAATACTGTAAAAAAAAAAAAAAAAAAAAATGTGCTCAGGTGTTGTTGGATATGTTTTGATTATAATAATCATGTAATGCTTGGTTCACTGAACTTGTCCAGTGTCTTAACCATTATCTGAAATTTAAATAATTTTTTTAAATAAATGTAATTTTATATTGGCAACATTGAGATACTACAGCTTAATATCAAGCAGTGCAAAAGCAATCAGTAAAGGATTTTTAAACTCATCATTTACAAAAATGTTTGAACTATGGCATCATTAAGATAAACATCAAGTGACATCAAGAATCAGTGAAATCACATGGATTCCATAATGAAAAAAATAACCTAGTTTAGTGTTACAAACAGAAGGGACGGAGACAACAGAATACAGGTAGGTGATGTTTATTGGACTGACAGCAGAGTAAAACAGTGAAGCAGGTGAGTAATGTGCGAAAAAAAAACTTTGGTAGATGATAACGGGATGGTAATACTGTCCTTTGTGTTGCAGGAGTGGAGATCGTGGCTGGTAGCGAACCAGAGAGTGAAGCAGAGCAGAGACGATGCTTGAAGACACACATGGAGACGGGATCACAGGAGGAGACTGGGAACATGCTGGAGTGGAGACGGTGAGTATAACTAGAGTCCTTGAGGTAAGCATACAATGAGTCCAATGAGTCCAGTTGTTTAATCAGATCTTGAGAGATTTAATGTCTTTTTAATTTTTAGTTGATTTAATCTTTTTTTCTGTTCTTGTTTCTCTTTCCTTCAGTGATTTGCTTGTTAACAGCAGGTGTTCATCAGTTTCTGAATTCACACATGTGTTTTCATTCACTCTGTCAAGTGGACTATATTAGTGAACTAATGTAGGGAATAGGGAATGAGTGTATAGGGTGTGAGCCTCGGAGTGTCGACTTTGAGTGCTGTTAATTCACGGTATATTGCTATAGGCTACTTTCTCGAAAACATCAAATATTACCCAGAATGCACTGTTTTCTATGGTATATTACTGGTTTAATGGAAAACAGCATGTTACTGTCGAAATTTGGCCGCAATTTTTTACAGTGTATAATTCCAAGGGGACAAAATGTATTAAACTGAATGAAAAGAGATGCAAATGAAAAGTTTGAAAGTATAAGCTTTTTGAAAGATGGTTAATGTGAATAAAATATTTATATAGATGAAACACTTATTTTGTGTAGTGAAAAGGATACTTTGTGATTTTGTGTATTGTACTAACAGAATTGAAAACATGCTGAAATGTTAGGAAAAAGTGTACTTTTGATGATCTGTTGTGATATTAGTACTAAGAGTTTTGAAAATTTCTTCTGAAAACTGCACCAAAGCAATTAAAAAAACATTTCAGCCACTCAATTATTTCAGAGTATTATAAACCATTTATAAAATATAAATGTATTCTGTTCATAATGACCCTATACTGTTCAGCACATAAAAGGGATTTTAAACATGAATCATTTAAATTTGTAATTGGTGTGTAATTGGTATTTGTGTGAACGATTTTCATAACTATTTTGAGATGTCACTGGTGTCACAACAGTTTCTTAATCTGTGATGTAAATAAATAAATAAAAGACAACTGAACCCTCACACACCTTTCTGCATGTTTATTATCAAATATACTCTGTTTAAAGGTATAATGGACAGGATCCTGTCCAAACCCCTTCATGACACAACATTAAACAGCAACATGTCTCTGATTTTCTTACAGTATCTCACTCTAATAGACATTTACTCTTTTCATCCAGTTTCATGCAAGGTATGCTGGGAACTGAAAATGCCGTATCTCTGGTAAAATCTTCTGTGAGCTCTCAAGAAAAACGTCTTTAACTTGAGAAGAGAAACAATGTGTTGTACCCTGGGTCATGGCAGTCAGCTGATCTTCCAAGGCAACAAACATCAAAATCAAACATCAGTCTATATTAAATCGACAAGATTTAATCTTTTGTTTAACTGAGTCTGTTTGATGAGACCATGTTTGTCCAGGATGTGCTGAAGGAGGGAAACAGCATTTGTATTTCCCCCTCATTAATCCTTTGTGTTTTTAGGGAAAATATCTGGTCCGGATGTGCAGTATGACTTACTGTATATAAACGTATGGATTTATTTGTACGTTTTGCAAAGAATTGATAAAATACAGCTGCAGCGATTACAGTGCCTGAGCAAAGTCTGCACCAATCTCATATGTAGCTTTATGGTGATTATTTTTGGCAAAGTGATTTAAAATGGAATTTGCAGAATTACTGACTACGTAACAGAAATTGCTTTTAGCTTTTAAAGTTTAATTTCTATATTGCAAACTGTTGCAGATATATATGCAGATATGTGTTGCAGATCCTTTTGTTTCTGTAAAACCAATAATACGACTGACTACATGCGAAAAGGAGGATCTTAAAGTAAATTCTAAATGTAGATGCTGTAACAACAAATAATTTATCTGGAACATTTATGCTGGGATGAAGGTTGTTGCTAGGTGGCCTAACTTGAAACTATTTCATGGACGTACTGAAAATAACCCATGTATAATTTTACCTGTGGGCAGGGATGGGACAAAACATGAATGTTTCTGGTGGGAATGGGAGAATTTTGCTGGAGCGGGCAGGAGTTTGTTGAAGATTGGTCAGAATTTGTAGGAGAAGACAAGAGGAAAAAACATTTGATTCAAACTGAAAACGGTCTAATATTTTATCTGCTGGAAACTGTAAACATGGTATGCATCTGACTTAGAATGAGTGCTGGAATCAGAGGAAAAATGTGCCCTGATCAATGTTCAGACTCTCCTCTTTCTATGTGCCAGTTTTCACAATTTTTGACCAAACAGTTCTGCCATAGACTTCCATTAAAGAAAAGGAAGAAGAAGAAGAATTTGGGGCCAAGCACTGAAGGCACTGAAAAAACAGCAAACAACACATGGAAAATTCATGAAATCTAAGGCACATTATGAGAGAGACCACATTTACATTTACATTCAAAATAATAAACATGATGGATTTAATCGAAACTACAAATTGTAGCTCTAAACTAAATCACCCAGATTCAGTGAGATTTACTGAATAGATAAAATACAATACACTGCATATATAATTTGCATTGAGGATGACAGATGCCTTTTTTAATTGCATCCAAAATGTGGGTGTTCATTAAGTAAATTTCTTCTGTGACACAGAGGAGGAGCATGGAAATCTGACAGATATATAAAGAGTGTCTGTCAGACTCAACAACACAAATGGTGATTTACTGTTTTACTCGTCACTTACCTCAGAAAACATTCAGACATTTATACAACTTTAAGAATTTTTTTTTGTCTAGATTAAACAGATCCCTGCTGTGATCTACTGAGGAGAGACTGAGAAGATGGCAGTAAGTTCATCAACAACATTTCTAGAGATGGTTTTCAGTGTGATGTTCATATATTTCTCTCTCTGTCTCATGTAGATGATGGTGTTTCTAGTGGTTCTTCTCTCTGTTGTTCTGGTGAGCGGATGCAGTACTGATGAAAGCACGCCGGTCGACTGTTCTGACCTTTATAAAGCAGGACAAACAGTCAGTGGGATTTACTCCATCTATCCAGGGAGTGGCTTTCCTGTCTGGGTTTACTGTGACATGATCTCAGATGGGAAAGATGAAGATAAAGGAGGATGGACGGTATGAATGTGACTGTAGATCATTAAACACACATCAGAACATACATTATGAATCATATCTTCTATATAAACCCATCACAGGTGTTTCAGAGGAGAATGGACGGCAGTGTGAATTTCTATCGGCCGTGGAATCAGTACAAGAGAGGATTTGGGAATGTGGAGAGCGAATACTGGCTGGGTAAGATCTCACAGTGAGTGTCCGTTTGTGTGGATGATCATGTGTTTGGTTGAACATGTTCTTCATGTGTGTTTGTGTGTGAACAGGGCTGGAGAACATGTACCAGCTGTCACGTAACAGGAAGTACATGCTGAGAGTGGATCTGGAGGACTTCACCGGAAAAAAAGTTTTTGCTCAGTACTCGTCCTTCTCTGTGGATTGTGAAACTGACGGGTATAAACTGCTTGTTTCAGGGTTCAAGGATGGAGGAGCAGGTATAGGACACTTTCATTCATATTAAAAAAATTCACACTCACTTCAGAAAATGTGCCCCTGATGTCCTCAATGATGCTCTTCTTCTCTGCAGGTGACTCTTTGACCTTGCACAATGGTATGAAGTTCTCCACTTTTGACAAAGACCAAGACACCTGGGGAAATAACTGTGCAAAATCGTTTCTCGGGGCATTTTGGTACGCAGCCTGTCACCATGCAAACCCCAATGGTGTGTATTTATGGGGAGAAGATCCCACCATTTTCGCCATTGGAAATGTTTGGTACCACTATAAGAGCAATTACGCTGTTGGTTTGAAATCCATCAGCATGAAGATCAAACGTGTGTCTTAGACCTTTGAAGAAACATTACAGTGTTTCTCAGAAACAAAATCAAATTAAGGTTTTGGGTTTCTCTTCTTCTGTTAACTCTGTAACTTAGTAAATCATGGTATATATTGTAACAGGATATATGGCTGTTGTTTTGTGTAATCTCATTAATTATTTTCTTCTTCTTTGTTTTGGGTCACTTTAAATCTACAACTGGAACAAATCAACTATAAACTTTAATAAACTCCAGCAATGAAAGGCATTATGTGTTGATGTGGATTTCTTTAATTCTACAAAAGACCTCAGGAAACGTAAATGAGGAATTCAGTTCAACTGCTCTTAAACTTTCCCTATAAATACAACCTTATATGTAAATGAACAATGTGTAAGATTTTATTATCACAGACAAGCTTAGCTTGACTCCTTTACAGAAAACGTGATTTATTTGTGAATTTTTTTTGTTGGGAAAGATAATGGGATAAGAGCTAGCTTTTTTCTTTCTTTTTTTTTTTTTTTTACCTTGGTTTCAAATCTGAGTTTAATAGATGTAACTGGGCTGTGCTTTTGTCAGTATGACCTAGTGTCACTTTCCAATATCAAAAATATTATTCTCCATTCAAACCGTGCATCTTGCCTCAGTGACGCAGTTCCTTAAAGGATGGTGTTGATATTAGTTGCCCAAGCATTTTATCCATTATTAATTACAGTCTCCAGCATGGGATTGTACCGCTTTGCAATCAAGCTATTGCTAAAAAAAATAAAAAATAAAAATAAAATAAGACAATCTGGACCCACATGATTAAAAAACTATCGACTGATATCAAAATAAATTAAAAAAAAGTTGTTGTGGGATAATTACTTTTTTTTTTTTTTTTTTAAGTAGTTTAAAAAAAATAATTTTAATATGATTCACGAGTTCACACTTACAAATAAGTCAGGTAAATTAATTGGTAAACGTATTTGGCGTGCTGTCCGGGGAGACGGCTCCGAGCTCGGTAATCGGCCCGAACACAGAGTACCCCCCAAAAATGCAAAATGTTGGCTACGGACAGCAGCCGGGAACTGTAACCCCCCAAAAATATAGAAATAAGGCTGATGTTTGCAAGGAGAAAGCTGTCTGCCGGATTGGGAGGGTTCTATCTGATGGGAGTTCAATACTCACAGCGAACCAATGAATATGAACCTCTTTGACCAGCAAACTAAGATAAGGTTTAGATGTTTTGGCTGGGGGCGTCTGCAGCATCCGACAGGAGTTCGTTACTTGCGGCGACTAGAAGGGTAGCTTCAGCTGAGGGGGCCCCTTTAGGTGTCTGACGGGAGTTCAATACTCACTGCGATCGGACGGGTAAGCCCCAGCTGACGGTGGGGAGGACGTTTAGTAATTGGGGGGCTCTTGCGGCATCCGACGGGAGTTCAATACTCACTGCGATCAGACGGGTAAGCCCCTGTTGGCATGGGGTGAATGTTTAGTTATTTTAGATTGGGAGGGTTCTAGCAGCGTCCAACGGGAGTTCAATACTCGCTGTGATTGGACGGGTAAGCCCCCCCGCTGATGGTGGGGTGGACGTTTAGTAATTTTAGATTGGAGGCTCGTGTGGTGTCCGACGGGAGTTCGATACTCACTGCGATCGGACGGGTAAGCCACGGTTGGCATGGGGTGAATGTTTAGTTATTTTAGATTGGGAGGGTTCTAGCGGCGTCCGACGGGAGTTCAATACTCGCTGCGATCGGACGGGTAAGCCCCCCCGCTGGCAGAGGGGTTAATGTTTGGTAAGGGCTCTTGTGGCATCCGACAGGAGTTCAATACTCGCAGCAATCGGACGGGTAAGCCCCCGCTGGCAGTGAGGTTAGCGTTAGTTATTTTGGATTGGGAGGCTCTCATGGCGTCCGACGGGAGTTCAATACTCACTGCGAATGGACGGGTAAGCCCCTGATGGCATAAACGCAAAACGTTTAGCTATTTTCAACTGGGAGGGCTTTCGCGCAGTCTGACGGGAGTTCAATACTCGCAGCGATCGGACGGATAAGCCCAGCCATAGTTGAACGAGAATAGAAAATGTATACTGTTTCTGAGGTTCTTATGGGAGCTCAATACTCATGGTGTCAGATTGAAGTTTGACTGATTTGACTGGGTGGTTTGAATCATCTGTTTAGAGGGTTAGTTTGAAGACCGGGAGATTTCTTGCAACATTGGATGAGGGCGAGTTTGGGCAGAGCTGGGCTCCTGCGGGAACGGGGGTGACATCACTGCTGCGGCAGTGGAGAAATTAGCCAGAAGAACTGATCTGCGGGAGCCGAGGCAACATCACTGCTGCGGCAGTGGAGAAATTAGCTAGAAGAACTGATCTGTGGGAGCCGAAGTGACATCACTGCTGCGGCAGTGGAGAGAAAAAGCCAGAGAAACTGAGCCCCTGTGGGAGCCGAGGTGACATCACTGCTGCGGCAGTGGAGAAATTAGCCAGAAGAAATGATCTGCGGGAGCCGAGGGGACATCACTGCTGTGGCAGTGGAGAGAAGTGCCAGAAGAATTGAGCTCCTGCGGGAGCCGAGGTGACATCGCTGCACTAGCAATGAGATCATTCCCATTTTATTGGAATGATGGTATTAGTTGAGTTTGATATGGCTTGTGGGTATGTGTGAGAATATGAGCTGGAGCTGAAAACCTAGCTGATAAGC
The DNA here is from genome assembly GCF_018812025.1 of Megalobrama amblycephala. Taxonomy (NCBI): domain Eukaryota; kingdom Metazoa; phylum Chordata; class Actinopteri; order Cypriniformes; family Xenocyprididae; genus Megalobrama; species Megalobrama amblycephala. The sequence continues at coordinate 5,407,240 of NC_063050.1, read as the reverse complement.
GTTGTTAGGCTTCTTTAATGTGGAAACAGTTTGATGTAGTTCTTAAAAGCTTCTTATGACCAGTGACCAAGTGTTTGAATCTGATGCTGGGAAAGGCCTTATTGAGCAGCTGTGGTTGTTACTCCTATGGGGAACGAATTACTGGAAAAGTGGTCTGCTGGGAAAAGTGGTCTGCTGGGAGCTTGGAGGTTCTTAATGCTGTTTACATGATATAAATAAAGTAATGTTGAGAAGAGAAAATCAGGAAAGGCAGGCTGGAGGAATGGCTGGGAACGAGGCCGCTTGCAGAGGCAGCCTCATGCTCGGGCTGGCCCCTGGAACCTAGGGAGGAACAAGAAGTGTAGAAAAGAGGGAAGCTGGGAGTCCAATAAGGCCTCTGGGCCTGCGCCGCTAGCGGAGGCAACCTCACGCTTGGGTCAGTCCCTGGAGCCTGGGGAGGAACAAGAAGTGTAGAAAAGAGGGAAGCTGGGAGTCCAATAAGGCTTCTGGGCCTGCGCCGCCAGCGGAGGCAACCTCACGCTTGGGTCAGTCCCTGGAGCCTGGGGAGGAACAAGAAGTGTAGAAAAGAGGGAAACTGGGGAGTAAAATATGGCATCTGGGCCTGCGCCGCTAGCGGAGGCAGCCTCACGCTAAGGTCCGTGGTTGAGCTGTAGACCAAAGACAAAAAGAGAGTTTGAGACTGATGACCGGGCCTGCGCTATTAGCGGAGGCATCCTCACGCTAACATCTACAGGCCACAGACAATGGATAGGGTAAGAGACGGTGGGATGAAATGGCTGAAACAGCGGAGCTTGCTCTGCTAGCGGAGGCATCCTCATACTAGGAGGGAAGGCATTCGCCAAGAGGGCGAAGAGAGCTGTATGTGGTGTGGCACCTGGGAAACTGCGGTGTGTGGCTAGGCGGAGGGAGGAGGAGAGTGGGGAATCTGGGGCCCAGCCCAGGCTCACTGCGGCCTGACGCCTGTCTTCTAGTGCATGAATCGAAGAAGCAAGAGAGAGGAGATGAAAAAGCGACCTGCGGGATTATGTGCATCATGAAGATAGCTGAGCAAAGATAGCAGTTCCTGTTTAGAACAGTTTGGACCATCTATGAAGATGGAAACAAATAAAAAAATATCCTATTTTTCCTTATGTGGTGAGGCCTAGAAATGAACTGTATTTAAGTTAAAGCCCATAAATTCAGTTTGAGTTCAGCAAAACTGTGCAAGGCTGAGAAGTCGATTATTAATTTTTATTAATAAGCCTAAAATGCTTTATAACCTGCATATATTCACCTCTGGCACGATTGTTTGATACCATACTGTCGTTTACAGTTTGTACTGTAATTGATTGATGTTGAACAATCATCAAACAGCAAAGTAGGCTACAGACTGATTTAGATGATCGTTTGTTCTTTTAACTGTTGCTGGTTTGAGTCACGTGCACCTTCATTTAGTAAAGATCAAAAGAGACTAGCTTGTAAAAAGAGAGCTTTGCATAATAAAAATGTGCAACTTGGATTTATTCAATTGTGTTCAACAAGCATTAATTTTTTTTTTTTTATTTAATCAAATTTATTTGTTTACTTTTTAGTTCTATTTCCCAATACTTATCCAGACCTGGTACTCAAATTGCTCAAATCAAATTCCATGCTTTATCAAACTGCATAGGAACATACAACATAACAGTTTATTCACTGGTTATTTGTCTATGGTTCGTTACGTTACTTGCAGGTTTCTGCTAGTTCTAAATATAGATGAACATACAGATGAATAGGAACGGTAAAATTTATTTAAATGCATCAGCAAAAGAACGATTTTAAGAATTTGTCCTACCAGTCTGTGCCTCGTCTCAATAGTGAAGCTGTGGGTTGAAGTTACAGAAATGCATACTATTACTTTAAGTTTCCAAGCGATTTGTTGATAAATCGCAGAACAGCGATGACAATAAGTTCCGAGTTTCATAGTGATTCAGCATGCAAACTGAACGTGATATATGAGCCACTGTTTGCGTGTTTAACCGCAAGGAAGCGGCACAGTAATTTATAACGGCAAGTCACAGAAACAATCCCCCGATCAACATTGATCCAGATGGAATGACTGAAAATTCAGGAAAGAAGACGAGAAGGATTTAAACTGTGCTTCTTGCGGGGTTGAGCCGATGGAGTGGAAAGTGTGAGCCGGCTGGGAACTGGATCTGCGCTGCGGCACGGCTCCGGGTTTACTGAAGGCCTGCTGCGGCGGCCTGGCGCTGGAAGAAGGCCCGTTCCGTCGCGGGAAGAGGCGGCATTGCCCGAGACTCGAGCTTGGTGCTCGGCTGCCTTATTGTCATTTTTCTATGACAGTAATGATTGAATGGGCCAGAGTATGGAAATACACAGAAGGATATCGCGGATGATTCGGACGTGGTGACAGGCCTCGGCGTTTTGGCATGCAGGGACCCGTTTGTTTGGGCTGACGCCCCTCCGAAATAATGCCGTTGGATTGGAGAAAAATTGTTCTTAAGGCCAGAGGATTGTGGCAAAGATTCCTCGAGGATGAAAGATTCTTCATCGGACGCGACTTCAGACATGTTAGGAACTTAGGGCGGGACCAAATGCTGGAAACTGTCGAGGATCCTTGGGTGAGTTTGACTGTGATTATATACAGGCCTGAACTCATGCCGATTGTGTAGATACGTTGATTACAGATTGTTGACAACTGGTTGAGATGACGTAATGGTTAAGATGATGAAATGATTGGGTATCTTATTTGACTTGTTCCTCCTGAACTACGTTTATAAAACATAATTTGTGAATGTAATACTGTGTAGAGGTCTTTATGGGTCAACTTTGATCTGAAAACCCGAGAGCCAACCCGAGATTTTGATGAGTGCCTCTGACACGGGTCGGGTCGGTATTAGTGGCCTCTGGTCTCGGGTAATTTAAAATAAATGTGCTTTTTCCAAATGGACCCGAGAAGACCTGAATTCTTATAAATGGCGCTGGACATTTAAAGGGCTAATTTACCCAAAAATGAAAATTCGGTAAGACTTTATAATAACTGCACACTATGAAGCATTAGTTAAGCATTAGTTAATAGTTATTTCATCACTTATAAAGCATTAATAGACATTAGTAAGTAGTTTATAAATACAGCTATAATTGCTTTATTCTTGATTTATAAGCATATCTATAATGTGTTTAATAATTTTTATTTTCATACTTTATTAATGATCAATTTATCATTTCTAAATTAAATATTACATTATTTACAAACCAGTTATTTAGGAGTTGTCAGTAGTTCATTTAGTAAGTGTAAGTAAATGATTAATAAACTATTTAAACATTCATTTATACATCTTATTATTTAGACACATACAGTAATAGTTACTTAGTGTGTTAGTAAATGTTTTATTAGGCAAGGCAAGGCAAGGCAATTTTATTTGTATAGCACATTTCATACACAATGGTAATTCAAAGTGCTTTACATAAAGAATAATAATAAAAATAGAACATAAGTAATAGAAATAACAGTAAAAACAGAGAATTTTACCGCAATATTTAAAATGCATTAAAAGTCAGAATCAGGATGATACATAAAAGATATAAAATACATTAAAAATGAAATAAAAACAGGAAAAGGAATTTAAAGAATAAAAAGATAATACGTATAAAATAAAGTGCAAACAGTTCGGACATAGCACAGTGCTCAATCAGCAAATGCATAGATAAAAAGATGTGTTTTGAGTCTGGATTTGAATGTGGCTACTATAGGAGCACACCTGATCTCTTCTGGAAGCTGGTTCCAGCTGCGGCTGGCGTAACAGCTAAAAGCAGACTCTCCCTGCTTTGAGTGAACCCTTGGTATTTCTAAATGACTTGATCCTGATGATCTGAGTGATCTGTTAGGTTTATATTCTATGAGCATATCTGCAATGTATTGGGGTCCTAGGCCATTGAGTGATTTATAAACGAGTAACAGTACTTTAAAATCAATTCTAAATGCAACTGGAAGCCAGTGCAAGGACCTGAGGACTGGTGTGATGTGTTCATGTTTTCGGGTTCTGCTCAGTATCCTGGCAGCAGCGTTCTGTATGAGCTGCAGTTGTCTTATGATCTTTTTGGGAAGACCAGTGAGGAGCCCATTACAATAATCCACCCGGCTGGTGATGAAAGCATGAACAAGTTTCTCTAAGTCTTGACTGGAGACAAAGCATCTAATTCTTGCAATATTTTTGAGATGATAATATGCTGATTTAGTTATTGTCTTTACATGGCTACTGAAACTCAGGTCTGACTCCAGAATCACACCAAGATTCCTGACTTGATTTTTAGTTGTTTGACCCCTAGAGTGAAGGTACGTGTTCACTTTGAGAACTTCGTCTTTGTTTCCAAACGCAATGACTTCAGTTTTGTCTTTGTTTAACTGAAGGAAGTTTAGGCACATCCAATTTTTAATTTCATCAATGCATTGGCACAGGGAGTCAATGGGGCTGTAGTCGTTAGGTGAGAGGGCTAGGTAAATCTGGGTGTCATCTGCATAGCTGTGATATGCAATTTGGTTCTTTCTCATTATTTGGCTCAGTGGCAGCATATATAGGTTGAACAGGAGGGGTGCAAGTATTGAACCTTGAGGGACTCCGCATGTCATGGATGTCCACTCAGACTTATAGTCACCGATACTCACATAATAACCTCTCCCTTCTAAGTATGACCTGAACCATTTAAGGACCATCCCAGAGAGCCCAACCCAGTTTTCGAGCCTGTCAAGAAGAATGTTGTGATCAACAGTGTCAAACGCAGCACTGAGGTCGAGTAGAACCAGCACTGATAATTTACCTGAATCTGTGTTTAGGCGAATATCATTTATTATCTTTATGAGTGCTGTCTCTGTGCTGTGATGTGGTCGGAAACCAGATTGAAAGTTGTCAAAGTATCCATTCAAGCTTAAGAACTTGTTCAGCTGATTGAAAACAACTTTTTCAATGATCTTGCCTATGAAAGGAAGATTTGAGATTGGCCTGTAGTTGCTCAATATGGTGTTATCCAGATTGCTCTTTTTCAGGAGGGGCTTAACAACTGCAGTTTTCAGGGATTTTGGAAAAGTCCCAGAGAGAAGTGAGGCATTTACCACTTCTAGGAGATCTGCTTCTAAACAGTCAAACACTCTTTTGAAAAAAGATGTGGGAAGTGTGTCAAGGGCGCAGGTTGATGTTTTAAGGTGCTGTACTGTTTCTTCCAAAATTTTACCATCAATTGCTTCGAAATCAGACATAATAGCTACTTTCTGAGGTTGTGATCTGATCTGTTTTACCCCAGTGCAGCTCAAGGATGTGCTGATCGCCTTTCTGATATTATTAATTTTCTCAGAGAAGAAGGAAGCAAACTCTTAAACATTTGCTGTCTGAGAGCATTTCACTGGGAATCTGACTTGGGGGGTTTGTTAGTCTCTCTACAGTAGCAAAAAGAGTGCGGGTGTTGTTTAAGTTTCTGTTTATTATATTTGAGAAGAAGGTCTGTCTAGCTTTGCCTAATTCCACATTGAAAGCATGAAGAATATCTTTATAGATGTTATAATGAATTTCAAGTTTTGTCTTTCGCCACATGCGCTCAGCTTTTCTGCATTGTCTTTTCATATTTTGCACTGCTGTTGAGTTTCTCCACGGTGCTTTTTGTCTGCCACTTTTCTTCCTGACTTTCACAGGAGCAATGTTATCAATAACATTCTGTACTTTTGAGTTAAAAGAATCAAGGAGAAAATCAACAGAGTCTGCGGATATGCTTGGTGTTAAAGATATATCCTTCATAAACAGTGCACTAGTATTCTCATTTAAGCATCGCTTTTTGCCCGAGACAGATCTAGCTTCAACAGTCGGACAGATCAATATTTCAAAGAAAATACAGAAATGATCAGATAGCGCTACATCCTTAATGACAATGGATGAAATGTTTAGACCCTTACTAATAATTAAATCTAGAGTGTGTCCACGATTGTGTGTAGGTCCATGTACATGCTGAGTCAGATCAAAAGTATTCAGAACAGTTATGATTTCTTTTGCCATATTGGATTCTGCATTTTCTATGTGGATGTTAAAGTCCCCAGTAATAACAAAACAGTCAGACTCTGAGGAAATTGCTGATAACAGTTCTGTAAAATCCTCCACAAAGGCTGGAGAGTATTTTGGAGGCTTGTAAATAACTATAAGTAGAATGCGAGGAGCACCTTTTAACACAATACCTAAATATTCGAAAGACAAGTAATCCCCAAATGACACTTGCTTGCCTTGATAGACATCTTTAAATAGAGCAGCAACACCTCCACCTCTCCTAACAGCTCTGCAGACACTCATAAAAGTAAAGTTAGGAGGGGCTGTTTCATTCAGGATTGTTGCACTGCAGCTGTCTTCAAGCCATGTTTCATTTAGAAGCATAAAATCTAGGTTGTTTGTGGTTATTAAGTCATTGACAAGATTTATTTTTAAGTGAGCGGATGTTTAAAAGTGCTAACTTAACAGTCTTACTTTCTGTCTCTACAGTAATCTTAGTTTGACGTGTAATAGGTAGCAGATTAAATGGGTTTGCCAAACGGTTTGAAAAGGCCTTAGGCTTTCTATAATGTAATAAAACAGAAATAGAGAAAGCTACAGGCACACTGGGTTCCCGCTTGTTCTGTAAACAATTGATAAAGTCACTGTTATCGTAGCGGGGACCCGACACACATCACTGAGAGCTGTTATCGGTTGTTTTTGATTCACCTAGAACAGATGGAGGAGGGTGAGGGCCCTGGCGTTGTGGCAGGGGCCGAAGAGCTCTCGCAGGAGGAGGGGGAGGCCGAGCTGGGCCCACAGGCTTTGGTGGTTTCGGGGCTTGACGCTTTTTTGTTGATATCTGGGGGCTCGCAGCAAAAGAGTGGGAGAGTTTGGTTCCAGCATACACCAGTTCCTCCATTTTCTCTGAAAAGCACAGAAGAGGGGATGCTGGAGAGAGGGATAACGTGTCCGGTGAGAGGGGCTGTTGCTCTGGTGTTACCGGAGGCTGTAATATGTTGTCCTGGCTTCCCTGGCTGTTTTCCCAAAAGTCGTCCTTGGGTGCTGAATCTTGGAGCAGTTCTAACACGTCACTGTCTCTCGGTGAGCTCTGTGGGCAGGGCTCAGTTAGGATTGTGTCCGTGAGCAGTGGTTGTTGTGGCTGCGTGGTGTTATCATTGACCTTGTGGGAAGTATCAACCGCATGTCCATTCAGCTGCTGAAGTGAAGTTCTGTGGTCAGTTGTACTCTGTCCAGGTGTGTTTGTGCCATTCAGGTTGAGTGGATTTGCACACACTGCTGAAGGATGATGGAGGCAGAAGTAGATATTGTCCTTTAGCACTCTTGAGCCCAAGCAACCGTGTAAATCTATTTGTTCCTCTTGCTGGGAGTGGTCCACTGATGAACGACTGAACTTTTAGTCTTTTAAGCATTTCAAAAAGTTCATTGAAATCCCTCTTAAGGAGTTCTGACTGCTCCTTCTGAATATCATTCTTCCCCACATGAATGATTAGTCGATTTGCAGTCTTATATTTCATCAGAATGCTCTTAAGTTCCCTGTTTACATCAGAAACTGTTGCTTGTGGAAGGCAGAATGTAGTTGTATCCCTGCTGCTAATGTTTCTGATAATAGAGTCACCCACTATCAGAGTCCTGGGCTTGGCTGCTCTAAGAGCTGAGTGCCTCTGACTGTTCAACCTTGAGCGGCAGTTAGCATCGGTGTTAGCTGCTGGCTGATTTGATCTGTGTCCGATCATGTTTGGGGATTCCTCACCCACATTCATCAAGTCTGGAGATTCCTCACCCACATTCATTAACACTTCAAATCTGTTCTCCAGATGTATTGGCGGTGGTAGGGAGCTAGTGTTTGGGGTAGAGGATGCTACTGCATTAATATGTGATACTCGTGACAATCTAATGTCTCGAGTGCCTTTGGGTCTCGCTCCCTGTGTGTGCCATCGATTAATGTGCTGATCAGTTCCGGCACTCAGTACGGTCTGTTTAGGGGCATTAGATTCATGAGACTCACCGGCTTTGTGCTGAGGACGTCCATGACGAAGCTCTGTTGTGTGTTCCTTCTGGTTTGGTAGTCCCGCAAGTAACTTTGTTTCAAGAACTGCAATCCTTTGTAGAAGTCTGTGGCAGTTTGTGCAGCAGGTAGATTCTTCAACCAGAAGAGGCATATTATTTCTAATCCTTTTGAATGTAGGCAGCTGTGTTTTCCCTTCTCCGGAATGTAAGCTGATGGCGGTCAGTGGGAGGCTGGTTGGATAAAAATTCCCCTTTTTTGTAGCAATTCTTCCAGTTAAAAAGATTGTTGTTGCCAAGATTTGTCGTTTGACCACTGTGCCGATTTGCTGTAGTTAAAATTAGGAGATAAAATATAAAAGCAATAGAGCAAAGCGCGGAGCTGTAAGCAAGAGCGTCCGAACAGTAGCGAAGCAGGAAGCAACTCCCACATATTAACACATATTCCTACTGCAATTCATGATTAATTCAGGCAGTTATAACACATTTAGAAGTGGTCAGTTAACTATTTTTGTGAGCTCATCTGAAGTGAGGACTGTTTATGCCTCGTAAAGCTTTTATAAATGAGATTTAAAGGTTCAGTGATCTTCTGCACTGCTGTACTCTAATGTTTTAAAGTTAGTACCGAGGTAGTTTTGACACTAGGAATATGTTAATAAAGCATTTATTAACACACTGAGTAACTAATACTATATGTCTAAATAATAATATGCATAAATGTACATTTAAATATTTTATTAATCATTTACTTACACTTCCTAAATGATCTTATGAACCACTGACAACTCCTAAATTACTGGTTTGTGAATAATGTAATACATAATTTAGAAATGATAAATTGATCATTAATAAAGTATGAAAATCCAATTATTAAACTCATTAAAGATATGCTTATAAATCAAGAACAAAGCATTTATAGCTGTATTTATAAATGGCTTACTAATGTCTATTAATGTTTTATAAATGAGGATTTAACTATTTACTAATGCTTAACTAATGCTTCATAGCGTGAGTTATTCTAAAGTGTTACCGAAAATTCTGTCATTAATTACTCACTCTCATGCCCTTCCACACCCGTAAGGCCTTCGTTCATCTTCAGAACACAAATTAAGATATTTTTGATGAAATCCGATAGCTCAGTGAGGCCTGCATCACCAGCAATGGTACTTCCTCTCTCAAAATCCATAAAGGTACTTAATAACATTACGCCAGGAGTTATAGGATGTAATGAGGTTACAGATATACAGACACAGACATTTCAGCACTTCAGGTTACAGTGTTTAAAACAGATTGTCAGAGTCCAGGGAACCTTTTTTAAATGGTTTGCCTCTTTTTCTTCTCCAGCATCCATTTCCTGTAGGGTCCCACAAGGATCCATCTTGGGCCCAGTCGTGTTTTCATTATATACTGTATTACTATAAATTACAGCAACACCTCCCCCTTTGCCTTTCTGACGAGGATTGTGTTGATAATCATAACCTTGAGGGCTAGACTTATTTAAAGTAATGTAATCGTCCGGTTTAGCCACGTTTCTGTCAAACACAGCACATCTAGATTATTGTCTGTGATAATATCATTTACAATAAGTGTTTTTGTAGAAAGGGATCTAATATTTAACAACCCAAGCTTTATCAGTTGTTTATCAGTATTATCTCTATTTTTTATTTGTTGAACATCAATTAAATTTTTACCATTGAATGGGTTTGGAAGTTTTTTGTTTTTACTAATTTGGGGTACAGACACAGTCTCTATGTAATAATATCTAGGTGTGAGAGTTTCTATGTGTTGGGATTTATCTGACTTCTGTAACGTGAGGCAGCTAGCAGACGGTCGGTTTAGCCAGTCTGTCTGCTGCTTTTTCCTGTCCTGGGCCTCAGTTTGTCATGTTTCAGCTCTAAGACTATGTGCCATATTACTAGAGAGAAGAGCAGCACCATCCCGGGAAGGATGAATACCATCTCTTTTCAACAGGTCAGGTCTGCCCCAAAAACTTTTCCAATTGTCTTTGAAACCTATATTATTCTGCGGACACCACTTAGACAGCCAGCCATTGAGTGATGATAATCTGCTAACTATCTCATCACTCCAATGAACAGGAAGAGGGCCAGAGCAAATTACTTCTCCTGACATTGTACTTGCGAGTTCACACATCTCTTTAATGTTCATTTTAGTGATCTCCGACTGGCGAAGTCGAACATCATTAGTGCCGATGTGAATAATAATTTTAGAGTATTTACGATTAGCATTAGCCAGCACTTTTAAATTTGCTTTGATGTCAGGTGCTCTGGCTCCCGGCAAACATGTGACTATGGTGGCTGGTGTCTCTATTTTCACGTTCCGTGTAATAGAATCGCCAATGACTAGGGCACTTTCAACAAGATTCTCAGTGGGTGCGTCACTGAGTGGGGAGAACCTGTGTGATGTTCTTATTGGAACGGAAGAGTGGTGTTTTCCGCGGCTAGGCCGCCTCACCGTTACCCAAGTGCCCTGCTGCGCGGGCTCTACAGCCGGAACCGAACAATGTACAGAGTTCACTAAGCTAGTCGCATCCAAAACAGTATCTGAAGCCCTTGCATTCTTACTATCCTCAATTAAAGTTTGGATGCGTGTCTCTAATTCTGAGATTCTCTCTGTCAGCCTGACTATTTCCCTACATTTATGACATGTAAATGTGTGTGTGTCTTCAACTTCTGGTTGTGTGTGAGAGTGTCAGTGTGTCCAAGAACTACTAAATCCCAAGACACAAAGAAAGTCAAAAAGTGAAGCCCAAGAAATAAGAAATTATTTAACACTTGTCTTCATCTTTTCCATCTGAGATCATGTGACAGTAAACCCAGACAGGAGCGCCACCTGCTGGATAGATGGAGTAAATCCCACTGACTGTTTGTCCTGCTTTATAAAGGTCAGAACAGTCGACCCCTTTTCTATATCACTATCACACTCACAGCCCAGTAAAACAGGGATAAGAACCGCCAACAAAAACATCTGCACAAGACAGAGAAAGAAGTGAACATCAGTCTGAAATGAAGATAAAAACCACATCAAGGTATCTGACTGACAAAAAGGAAACAGATGAACTTACTGCCATCTTCTCAATCTGTCCTCTGTAGATCACAGCAGAGATCTGTTTTAACTGTATTTCAGTGTGATGTTCATCTCTTTCTCTCTCTGTCTCGTCTAGTTGATGGTGTTTCTGGTGGTTCTTCTCTCTGTTGTTCTGATGAACAGATGCAGTAATGATGAAAACACGCCGGTCGACTGTTCTGACCTTTATAAAGCAGGACAAACAGTCAGTGGGATTTACTCCATCTATCCAGCAGGTGATGTTCCTGTCTGGGTTTACTGTGACATGATCTCAGGTGGGAAAGATGAAGACAACGGAGGATGGACGGTACGAATTTGACTTTAGATCATTAAACGCATTAAACAATATCTTCTATATAAACCCATCACAGGTGTTATGATTAGTTATGTTTATATGGTCATTTGTTGTGTTTTTCACTTGATTGTGATTGGTTTTCCTTTCTGTCATTCAAAAGGGGTTTGTCCACTGACTCCTCCCTGACGTAAGTATAAAAGGCGACGTCGCATCTGTTTTCAAGGTTTGTTTGGTTTATTTAGTGTAGTTATATTCTAGGTTAGACTTAAATCCCTTATTTAGAAAACTTTTGTTTTATTCTGTTTTTTGATTTGGCAACACTCTTGCTCTCTTCATTATTTCATTGGTGAGTTTGTATTTATTTCAAAGTCCCTTTCTTTTCCTTTTGTTTATTGTTAATTGTGAATGCATATATTTTTGTATATATTTAAAGCTTTTTCTTGTTATATTGGTTGGTGGTAAAGATTAATAAATGTTTTCTCTGCTTGAACCTCTGTTCTCCTCTTCACTATGTGCCCACTGTTTGATTTGCCCTAATAAGTTAGGTTTAATTTTGGTTATTTAGTTGTTGTTGTTTTTTTGTAAATGTTGCATTCCCTTAATGTCCCTAGGCAAACTGAAAAGTTTTTGGGTCATAACAACAGGTGATTCAGAAGAGAATGGACGGCAGTATATTTCCAGCTGTGGAATCAGTACAAGAGAGGATTCAGGAAAGGTTTTGCTCAGTACTCGTCCTTCTCTGTGGATTGTGAAACTGACAGATATCAACTGTATGTTTCAGGATTCACTGATGGAGGAGCAGGTCGGACACTTTCATTCACATAAAAAAACAAAAAACAAAACAAAACACATGTTCAGTTGAATAAATGTGCACCTGATGTCCTCAGTGATGCTCGAACAAACTCCAACGGTGTGTATTTATGGGGAGAAGATGATACTCATTACGCCATTGGAAATGTTTGGTCTAGCTGGAAGAACAATTTTGCTGTTGGTATGAAATCCATCAGCATGAAGATCAGACGTGTCTTAGACTTTTGAAGAAACATTACACTTTACACATTACACAGGGTTTCCTTTTCCTCTGTTAACTGTGTAACTTAGTAAATCATTGTTTTGTGTAAGTTTCTTCTTCTTTGATTTGGGTCACTTCTTTAAATGTACAACTGAATCGATAATAAACTTCAATAAACTCCTGCAATGAAAGGCATTATGTGTCAAAACTGGATTTGCTGTTGGATATGTCCACAATAGACATCAGAAACACTAAATGAGGAATTCAGTTCAATTGCTCATAAACCGATAAACTTTTCCTATAAACATAACTCTATATATATGTAAATGAACACTGTACTTCTGTTTATCTGTCAGCAAATTGTGTTTTTAGGGTGAATGTGTTTTCACTACTCACTGCTGTGTGTGTGGACTTGGATGGGTGAAAAGCAGAGCACAAATTCCAAGTATGGGTCACCATACTTGGTCACAAGTCACGTCACGTTGTCAAAAATAAAGTTTTGCATCATCCAGCAGTCTTTTGCTGACACATAGTGGTGTAATTCTCGTGTAGTATACAAGAGAACTCTGGTTACCCTATACCCAGCTAACAAAAAAATATTCTCTAATAACATTTTGCTAACATCCCCATTAGGTTATAAAACTTTATTCCTGAATGTTCTCTGAACATCTGTTTTTTAAAACGTTTTAAAAAATGTCTTTTTCTTGGTTATGTGAACATTTATCATTCTTCTAACATTATGGGAATGTTGTTTTTGAATTTTCTCTGAATGTTCTGAAACTTTAAAAAACATTAGACGAACATCCAACTAAACATCTCAGGAGAAAAGGTTCCCTGAGCATTGTACAAATAATGTTATGTTTTGTGCTGACGTTTTGAGAATATTACTAAAGACTATATAACTCTGAACAAAGATTCTATTAATGTTACTGGAGGAACATTTGTTCATAACTTTGAGAGGACCTCGCCAGAACAGAGGTCCGAGGTCACGCCATGACATATTGATCTTCTATTGGTCACACAGCTCCACATAATATGAGTTTGGAGGTTAAGCCGTGGTCACACTTGACTTTGAGCACACTAAATTTCTACGGACATTTTAAAGGTCGTCACACTCTGCGGCATCTTTTTTATAAACATGAATTCAACATATAACAAAAAGTAATACATTCAAAATGTAAAAATATACAATCTACTCTACTGCAAAAATATGTTTTCTTTTAATTCAGACAATGGGTCACGCTGTGATGCATCGACTGGTTACACATCAAACTTGGAATGCAGTGGAATGCAAAACTTTATATATACACTGCTAAGAACACTTTTAATCAGAGAATAGCATCAAGTCAGTTAAACTTGTGGGATATTGATCTGGTCAGTTCAGTAGCAGAGGGGGTTGTTAATCAGTTTCAGCTGCTTTGGTGTTAATGAAATTACCAACAGGTGTACTAGATGGGCAACAATGAGACGACCCCCAAAACAGGAATGGTTCTACAGGTGGAGGCCACTGACATTTTTTTCTATCAGCAAGTTAAACTAAAATACTGTAGTTTCTTTCTTACTTTGCAATCTGTTACTTTTCTTAAATGAGATCACCTCTATGCAGTCTTTAAATGCAACCTCCGGAGGACACAGCCTTCGAAATGAGATGCAGCTTCTAACACCATATATTATTATGGAAAATTAATAATAAATAAAAAAATAATAAATTACACTTTACTATATATTCACATAGAAAACAGTTTTACATTGGAATAATATTTCGCTGTTTTACTGTATTTTTGAACAAATAAATGCAGAAGAGACTTCTTTCAGAAACATTAAAAATGTTTTTACCCATAATGTGTGTATAACATTACATTTAATTATTTACAGTACATTAACCTCATATATATATGGATGAGAGAGAGAACTTAAAGCAGAAGCAGACAAGTACCTTAGATTGAAGATTAATAAAAAAATATATATATTAACACTTTAATATTACAGTATTGTACTGTCTTGTTGCACTGTAATGGACTATTTTTCTTAGTGTAAGCTTTAAAATCACCTGCAAGAAAGATAATGAAATAATTTCAACTCAAACTATTTTGTACTTTATTTTCTGAGAGAGTACAAAATTGTCACCAAAGGTACAACACTTGTCTCTTAAGGTACAAATCACAAGGGTACAAATTTGTACCTTTGTACCATTGTACCCCTAAAGGTACAATTATGTACTTTTTTTTTCTCAGAGTGTATACTACATTTAGTCAAAGCGGCTAAACTGCATCCCTGCCATAAATTTGGTAGAACCATTCTACCACTAAAGATTGCTTTATAAATAATCTTCCTGATCAGTTTCATCGCCTTAGCATACCAGACAGCTTAGAAGACCTCGATGTTGTAACAGAAACTATTGCCTCTGTCTTTTCCAGCACATCAGATTCAGTTGCTCCTTTGCGTTTAAAAAAGATTAAGGAAATTAATACAATGCCATGGTACAATGAGCACACTCGGGCCCTAAAAACAGCAGCCAGAAAAATGGAGCACAGCTGGAAGAAAACAAAACTAGAAGTATTTCGCATTTCGTGGAAAGAAAGAATGATTGAGTACAGAAAGGCCTTATTTTTCAAAACATTTAGAAGAAAATAAACACAACCCTAGGTATTTATTTGATACAGTGGCTAAATTAACAAGAAATAAAGCTACAACTTCTGATGTTTCCAAAGAGCACAGCAGTAATGACTTTATGAAGCTCTTTACTTGCAAGATTGATAATATTAGAGAAAAAATTATAACCATGCAACCGTCTACTGCAGTATCGTGCCAGACAGTGCATTGTAGTATCCCTGAGGAAAAAATCAATTCATTTACTGCTTTAGGAGAGGAAGAATTGTCTAAACTTGTTAAATCATCAAAATCAGCCACATGTATGTTAGACCCTATACCGACTAAGCTATTGAAAGAGATGCTTCCAGAGGTCAAAGATCCTCTTCTTAATATTGTTAATTCATCTTTATCACTAAGATACGTACCAGAAACTTTTAAGCTGGCTATTATTAAACCTCTTGTTAAAAAAACACAACTTGATCCTAGAGAATTAGTCAATTACAGGCTGATCTCAAATCTTCCTTTTCTGTCAAAAATACGAGAAAAGGCAGTTTCATCACAACTCTGTTCCTTTTTAGAAAGAAATAGTATCTGTGAGGATTTCCAGTCAGGATTTAGACGGTACCATAGTACTGAGACTGCTCTCATTAGAGTTACTAATGATTTGCTCTTATCATCAGATCGTGGTTGTATCTCTCTATTAGTGTTACTGGATCTTAGTGCTGCATTAGACACTATCAATCACAATATTCTTTTAAATAGATTTGAAAACTATGTTGGCATTAGTGGCATTGCCTTGTCATGGTTCAAATCATACTTATCTGACCGTTATCAGTTTGTAGAAGTAAACGATGAGATGTCATATCAATCACAAATTCGATATGGAGTACCACAAGGCTCAGTACTAGGACCGTTGCTTTTCAGTTTGTACATGCTACCCTTGGGAGATATCATTAGGAAGCATGGCGTTAGTTTTCACTGTTATGCTGATGATGCTCAGCTCTATATTTCTTCGTGCGCTGATGAAACTTACCAATTCGCAAAATTAACAGAATGTATATCTGATATAAAAAACTGAATGACCAGTAATTTCCTACTACTAAATCCAGAAAAAAACAGAGATTCTAATTTTTGGACCGACAACTTCTTCACGCAATAACCTAGAATACTGTCTAACACTTGATGGCTGCTCTGTTAAGTCTTCATCGTCAGCTAGGGTGTGCTCTTTGATACCAAACTTTCATTTGAAGGCTATGTTACTAGCATACTACGACATATGCTTTCAATGAAAAATGCAGAACAGTTAGTTCATGCGTTCATGACCTCGAGACTAGATTACTGTAACGCTCTACTGGGTGGTTGTTCCTCCCACTTGATAAATAAATTAAAGCTCGTACAAAATGCAGCAGCTAGAGTTCTTACTAGAACTAGGAAGTATGACCATATTAGCCCAGTTCTGTTGTCACTGCATTGGCTTCCTGTTGAACATCGTATAGATTTTAAAATCTTGTTAATTACTTACAAAAAACCCTCTGTCAAACATACAGAAAAAACAGCAATGCTGTGAAATATTATTACAATTTAAAATAATGGTATTGTAGGACTTCGCCTATTTATTAGCTCAATTAAGTATAAAGAATTAAGTTACAGGGAATAAGAATCGAATCAACTGTAATTGATTCACTGTAAATGATTCAGAATTAATATTTAACACTTCATCAATTATTCGTCCAGTGAAAAATTGAGGTTAAAGTATTTTACCAATTCTGGATAAAATATTATTCTGTGGCCAACAGTAACAATATTTTATTATGATTATCATAAGCAAGAGGTAACTGATCTTTGAGTTTAAGACAGTAATTTGATACACAGCACAAGAAACTTGTATATGTGAAAATCAAAACAAGCTTTATTGACTACTTCTAATGATTACAAGAAACTAAGGCTAAACACACACATACATACATACATACGCACACACACATTCGCGGAGTTGATATGAGTTATGGAGAAAGTCCCAAATAATAACTAAACATCGCAACCTGAGGAAAATCACAAAAGCAGAGCTTTGGCTTGATTCTTTAGGTTCAAAGGAGTTTCACCAGTTTCCAGCAAGAGAGAGAAGTTTGCTTGTACCTGCGTTTGCTCTGACAGCTGAGGTAATCAGGTTGTTTTGCGACTCGTGTGCAGCGGAGTCCCGTTCTGGATTGGCTGTCTTTCAGGTGACGTCTTCTCGGGAAAGCCCTTCGTGGGTTGCGCGGAAGCTTTAAAGTTTTTGCCGGCTGGTGGAACGCGCTGTTCTGCACAGTTTTCTTCTTTGGAGACTTTGGTCAGATATTTCACGGAGTGTTTTGGAGTGACCATTCACGGCTGTTGAATGGTCAGCTGCGCGGCTCGTGGATGACGTCGGCGACTGTTAGATGGAAAATCAGCCCCGGTCAAGGATCAGTTCTCAACTTCTTCTTTTAGCATGACCCAAGCGACTTTTCAGCCGTGGTCAAAGTAGCGGTGCTTTGGCTACTGGGTTTCAACGACTGGGCTAACCACTTCGACCGACTTTTGACCGACTTTTGACAACTAGCTATTGGGAAAGCATAGTTTTAAAGGAGGAAGTTAGCTCCGTCCCCCGATGTGTTTCTCCAATGAGACGTTGCTACGGAGCTTAGACACGCCCTGTCTATTGTCCATTGATTGTGATGTCCGTGGAACATAATCATGTTTATCAATAACTTCATAAAGTGTCCTAATATTTCTCTGGTACCAAATTTCAATATTCATGCACACTGAATCAAAGAGGATAATAAACATGACACACTTCTTACACACATATTACTAGACTGACCTAATTAAAACAATGATTACAATAATGCATTTGAAGAAAACCCATATATTGAATACATTGAATAGACATGTTAGTAATTACATCATGGCATGTATTATTCTGTATATAGTTTAAAATGATCTCTTAATGATGGTCCATTTGAAATTCAAGATTGAGTCTGTAAGCATAAAGTCATTGAACAGCGACCGGAGTCACAAGTGACCAGGTCAAAATGGATTGCTCAACACAAAGGAGGTATAGATAGGACAGATTCGTCTTTAAATCCTTTGATGGGTGTTTTCCTGTTCCGTCCGATAATACAAGAGGGTTTTATGAAAGAATCAATAGATTTAATGTGATCAGACCCACGTGATAGGTTCTGATTAGTTTATTGCTGATGAGCTAAGAAGTCCTTTAGACAGAGTCCTTTGTTAAAAGAAGTCGCGTCATCACTTCTGTTAAGGCTAGGTTTTTCCTGTCAGGAAATGGATCTTTTGGACCAAATGAAGCTTTGTTCAATCATGCCTCTGGCTGATAAAGCCATTTGGTAACGTCTGTCGAACGAGTCCCTACAGTATTCTATTATATACTTTAAAATATAATGTATTTCTGTGATGCAAAGTGTCTGAACAATTATGTTACCTCTGTGGCTTTTCATATAGGCTTTTAGCTTAAAAGCATGCACATTTGGAGACATATTGATGGATTCACATATGTTTATGTCAATTTTTTATACAGAGGAGTAATATTTATTCAATATTTATTGTCATTACTATGAGAGCTGGATACTGTGTTTTCAATTCATACTTGCAGCCGGAGGGCGCTCTGTGCACATTTAGTCCACAAATACCTCCTAAAGAAGAACAGGCCATGTGACAATCCAGGAACTAACAGAGGCTTCCAGAGATCGCTAACTATGGCTATGCAAAACACTTTTGAAGACAATAAATACACGATTGAGATGATGTATACATGTATTGCCTCAGAATTTGCGTCTGAATAGCGCTGGCTCCATGGGCGTGGCTGCATTAGTGGATAATGAGCTGAATCACGGGTGTCTGACATGGCTCTTTTTTCATACAGATTACATAAACAGAAAATATTTGTTTTCGATTTGACTTACATGATTTAAAACCTGACATTTCAATGTTTTTTTAGACATAAGTCTCATTTTTGTGTCATTAGTATTCATTAAGTTACAGTTAATTTTCTGAGAACTATCAGATTGGACTTCGTTCAGAGGGAGACGACAGATCACGCATCATGTTAGTGTAACAGAAGGGAGTCCACTGGAGGCGAGCGTAGGTAGAACCCAAGTGCAGTTTAATATAAATCCAAAATACAAAACATGAACAAACACAAAGACATGACTTGACTAGACTTGACTTGACTTGACTTGACGTGAAAATAGATCCTGGCACTCACCGGTAGCGGGTTACATACAAACAATACATGACCAAGGAACATGGGGAAGGCAATGGGTATAAATACAAGAACTAAGAGAACACATGACTAAGACAACCAATGAGAACAAGACACATAGACTAAGGGAGAACATGAGGAGCAAGGGAAGCATGACACAAACAAGCAACATAAATCAAACTACAAAATAAAAGACACGAAATCAAAAACATGAACACAAAACCAAAACACCTGTGACAGATCCCCCCTCTAAGGGCGACTCCTGACGCCCAAAAAAAAACAAAAAACAAAAACAATCAAGGAGGGTGGTGGAGAAGAGGCAGTCCTGGGGGGAGGGATGGTGGGCAAGGCCTGTGCAGGGGAATGGGAGGACCTGGGCATGGCAGAGGCGGGCCTGGGCCGTGGGGCATGGGAGGAACTGGGCATGGCAAAGGCGGGTCAGGGCTGTGAAGCATGGGAGGACCTGGGCCGTGGAGCGTGGGAGGACCTGGGCCATGGAGCGTGGGAGGACCTGGGCCATGGAGCATGGGAGGACCTGGGCCATGGAGCGTGGGAAGACCTGGGCCATGGAGCATGGGAAGACCTGGGCCATGGAGCATGGGAGGACCTGGGTCATGGAGCGTAGGAGGACCTGCGCCATGGAGCATGGGAAGACCTGGGCCTTGAAGCATGGTAGGACCTGGGCCATTGAGCGTGGGAGGACCTGAACCATGAAGCGTGAGAAGACCTGGGCCATGGAGCATGGGAGGACCTGGGCCTTGAAGCGTGGGAGGACCTGAGCCTTGGAGCGTGAGGTTCCAGTGCTCTGGAGGACCTGGGCCATGGTTCAATGGTGTACCAAGCTCTGTAGACGCAGGTGCTTGGTACCTATAACCCCCCCAAAAAAAAATCCTTGGGGGAAACTAGGGCAGATTTTAGGTGAAGGGGCTCTGGTGTGGCAGGTGTGGCAGCTGTGGCGTGATAAGGCTCTGGCATGGGATGGCGAGGCTCTTGCGTGGCAGCCGTGGTGAGGCGAGGCTCTAGCGTGGCAGCCGTGGCGAGGCGAGGCTCTGGCGTGGCATGGCGAGGCTCTGGCATGGCGCTGGCGTGGCGGCCATCTCGGGGCGAGACACTGGCGTGGCAGCCATCTCGGGGCGAGGAGACTGGTTTCACACTTGAGTGTGAAACGGGCGGCGGGATTGAGAGCGAAGCGGCCGGCGGGCTTGAGAGCGAAATGGCCGGCGGGCTTAAGTGCAAAGCGGCCGGCTCGAGGCGTGGTTCAGGATGGGCATAAACAGGTCTTGGCGTGGCAGTCTGTGGTCGAGCAGGCATGGCTTGAGTAGTAGGTGGCTGGACGTACACAACTCCAGACATGACAGTTGGGATGTGGAGGCTCTCAGGTGTGTTGGATACTGTAGGGTTGCGAGGCTCCTCATCCGCAACTCCTACAGTAAATGATGAGCCAGCCAGCAAGAGTGCGTGGTCAATATATTGTTAAAGCGAGAAATTGTCGACTTTGAGCGATGTTAACTCACAATATATTCCTGTTGGCTATTTTCTCGAAAAACCCAGAATGCATTGTTTTCTACAGTATATTACTGTATTACTGTCAGAATTTGGCCGTTTTTCTACAGCAAGGTCTAACAGTGTGAACTAATAATGAACTGCACTTCTACAGCATTTATTAATCTTTGTTAATGTTAATTTCAACATTTACTAATACATTATTAAAATCTTGTTAACATTAGTTAATGCACTGTGAACTAACATGAACAAACAATGAACAACTGTATTTTCATTAATTAACATTAACAAAAATTAGTAATGTAAGACTTGATTTTCCTGCTAGACAAAAACGTCTCGGTTACAAAGGTAACCTTCGTTCCCTGAAGGAGGGAACGGAGACATACGTCGGACAGACCGACGAATAGGAATCTCGCTAGAGAGGCCAATCTACTTCGAGTGTAACTAAAACGAGCCAATGCACATTGGCATGCAATCATATGCATCAGCTGCTCGCCTCGCAGCGCGGGTATATAATGAGCAGCAGGTGCGTTGCATCTTCAGGTTTTCGCTGAGGAGCCGAACCGGATAGGCGGCAGCATCAGCGGGGTACAGCGACTGTGGCGACGGGACGTACGTCTCCGTTCCCTCCTTCAGGGAAAGAGGGTTACCTTTGTAACCGAGACGTTCCCATTCAGTCAGTCACGTTCGACGTACGTCGGACAGACCGACGAATAGGAATCCCTACCAAAGCGCCACAGGAGCTGCCCCCTTCCAGCACTCTGTTGTAAGCCACCTGAACCCCCTTGCCTGAGGATGGTGGGACAGGGCTAACACAGAGAGAGTCGATCACTGCTGTTCCCCAAAACCCATTCAGTGAGACTATTGGATAACGCTGGGAAAGCGTACCCTTTCGCTGGGAAAGGAACGCTGCGGAAGCCACATCCTTCACCGAAGGAGTTATGTGGAGAAGTACATATGGACTAACCCTGTAGGGCTGTGCTACATATGGAATAGCTGGGGTGACTCCAACCCGATGAAGGGTAGGTTCTCCCAGAGGGAAAGACACGGGCTTCGTTTAGGAGCAACCGTGGAACCAACCATATGGGATCCCCGTAGGGTCACACATATGGAACCCAGCCTAAACCCGGTTCTCAAGGATACAACGGAGTATAGGCCTGGCGCCAGACGCTCCGCCACATCGGCTGCCGAAGGGATATCGGAGGACTCGACAGGGTCTGCCTTGTAGGGACTCTCTGGAGAAAAGAAGTGCATGTAGCGCAGCAAGCCGACACTAAGCCGGGGCCTCTCCGTGCCTCTGACCTGTGGCGAGAACACGGGAGGAGACCGGCTCGACACGAAGGCTATAGTATCTAGCAAACGTGTTAGGTGTCGCCCAGCCCGCAGCTCTACAAATGTCTGTCAGCGAGGCGCCACGAGCCAGCGCCCAGGAGGATGCGACACCTCTCGTGGAGTGAGCATGCAACCTGAGCGGGCAGGGCACGCCCTGAGCTTGGTAAGCCAGGGCGATGGCATCCACTATCCAGTGGGCCATCATCTGCTTGGAGACAGCCTTTCCCTTCTGCTGGCCTCCATAACAGACAAAGAGCTGGTCTGAGGTCCTGAGGCTTTGGGTTCTGTCTATGTACTGTCGCAAAGCGCGAACTGGACAGAGCAAAGCCAGGGCTGGGTCTGCCTCCTCCGAGGGCAGCGCTTGCAGGCTCACCACCTGGTCCCTGAAGGGAGTGGTAGGAACCTTGGGCACATAGCCAGGCCGGGGTCTTAATACCACGTGGCTATCACCCGGCCCGAACTCCAGGCACGATTCGTCGACCGAAAATGACAGCAGGTCCCATACCCTCTTGATGGAGGCCAATGCAACCAGCAGCAAAGTCTTCATAGACAGAATCTTTAAGTCTGCCGATTGCAAAGGCTCAAAGGGAGCAATCTGAAGTGCTCTTAGCACCAGAGTGAGGTCCCAAGAGGGTATGGAGGGGGAACGAGGAGGATTTAACCGTCTCGCCCCCCTAAGGAACCTGACGACCAGGTCGTGCTGACCAACAGATTTGCCATCTATGTGGTCGTGGTAAGCGGAGATAGCAGCAGTATGGACTTTGAGGGTGGAGGGGACAGCCTACGCTCCAACCCTTGCTGCAAGAAGGAAAGCACGACTCCGATCGAGCATCCTCAGGGGTCTTCTCGGCGAGAAGAGCACCACTCGACGAACAGGTTCCACTTTGAGGCGTAAGCACGTCTCGTAGACAGTGCATGTGCCGAAGTGATGGTGTTAAGTACCTCAGGGGGTAAGTCACCTAGAACCTCTGCGGCCCGTCCAGGGACCAGACATGGAGTTTCCAGAGGTCTGGACGCGGGTGCCAAAGAGTGCCCCGTCTCTGAGAAGAAGGTCCTTCCTCAGAGGAATGGGCCAGGGAGGGCTGTCGCAAGGAGTGAAAGTTCTGGGAACCAGGTCTGGTTGGGCCAATAGGGCGCAACTAAGAGGACCTGCTCCTCGTCCTCCCTGACTTTGCACAGGGTCTGTGCAAGTAGGCTCACTGGGGGAAACGCATATTTGCGAAGGCCCCGGGGCCAGCTGAGTGCCAGTGCGTCTGTCCCGAGTGTTCCCTCGGACAGGGGGTAAAACAACTGGCAGTGGGAGGTTTCCGGTGAGGCAAACAGGTCTACCTGAGCCTCTCCGAACTCTCTCCAGATCAGCTGGACCACCTGGGGGTGGAGTCGCCACTCTCCTGGCAGCTCAGCTCGTGATAGCTCGTCGGCCACATGGCTGAGCACACCAGGGACAAGAATGGCACGAAGCGACCTCAGACGCTTCTGACTCCAGAGGAGGAGATGGCGGGCGAGTTGCGACATGCGACGGGAGCGTAGACCACCTTGACGGTTGATGTACGCAACGGTCGCAGTGTTGTCCTTAGGGACCAGTACATGCTTGCCCTGTAGCGGCCCTTTGAGGCGGCTCAGAGCAAGACGTACTGCTAGCAACTCGAGGCAATTGATGTGCCAATGCAGATGGGGTCCCGTCCAAACCCCTGACACTGCATGCCCGTTGTACGTGGCACCCCAGCCGGTGGCAGAAGCATCTGTGAATACCACAGCATGCCGGGACACTTGTTCTAGGGGCACTCCTGCCCGGAGAAACAAAGGGTCCGACCACGGACTGAAGGCTTGGCGGCACTCCTGAGTGATTGGCACCCGGAACGTGCCGCGTTGCCACGCCCATCTCGGGACTCTGCCGTGAAGCCAGTGTTGAAGCAGTCTCATATGAAGCAGACCGCTCTTTTTGGGTACAATGAAGTAGGGACTGTAGAACCCTGACCTCATATCGGCTGGAGGGGCCGGCTCTATCGCGTCCTCCGCCAGTAGGACTGCGATCTCCGCACGCAAGACAGGGGCAACGACATCTTTCACTGTAGTGAAGGACGTCCCTGAACTTGGGGGGATGCCGGGCGAACTGAATGGCATAGCCGAGCCTGATGGTCCGAATGAGCCAGCGAGACGGACTGGGGAGCGCTAACCAGGCTCGCAGAGACCGTACAAGCGGGACCAAAGGGACCACCGGCGTACCCGCAGCGGGGCAGCGAGGTGGAACACAGGGACACGGCTCGGGGGGCTCTCTTTGTGAGGCGGCCCGAAGCGGCGTCACAGTGTGCTAAGCAACACTTACCTGGTTCCGCAGTCGAGGCTTTGGCTGCCCGCTGCTCGCTGCTGTCCGCTGGCGACAGAAGAGGGGGATGAGAGTGGTGAGGTTTTTCTCCTCCCACTGCTCTCCAAACCCTCTTCAGACCTGGAAAGGGAGGAACTGCTCTTTTAATTTTGGGTACCGCTGCCTCTTGGGTCAGTGGCGGAACAGAAACAAACCCAATAAAAGGATTTACCACCCGGCCTCCTCCAGGGGTGGAAGAGCAGCCCCACCCATCTCTGGGTCGCCCGTCTCAGGGGTGATTCTCACCAACCACTTAAACAACTGCAGAGACGGGAGGCATCATCTCCCCGCAATGGACACAGCAGAGCCTGCTGGGCCAGAGTTTCTTGCAGGGGACGACACCCTTGGCGATGAGCAGACTGAGGGGCGGCCCAAGAGGAACTCAATGGTTTGTCATGGGAAGCTCCCCGATCCGCTACTAACTGAGGAGAACTGCTGGGCTCAGTCCTCGACAGTGTCACCGAAAAGGCCACCTTGTAAGATGGGAGCATTGAGAAAGCATTTAGCTTGACAACCTCTCGCACCTCACAAGGTAAGCCAGGGGGCACTTCTGGACCACTGAGGTGGACATCGTCTGGCTGAGGGCCTGCGCCGTGACTTTGATCACGGTTAGTCAACAAGCGCAGCTCAACCCCAGCACAGAACTACCCTCATGCAAAAAGAGTGCCTTGGCCTCACATGCAGGGTGGGTGTGGTCTGTGTACAGCCACCCCATCCAAGAGGGTAGTGAGAGAGGAAAAACTTATGCAGATTTTGGCACTTTTGGCATTCCATATTTATGGCACCAACATACCCCCATACTGCCAAGTTTTCCATGCACATCTGGAAGACCCAGGAAAGCATGGCTGTAAACTCTGAATCTGAGTCAGCATAAGCACACGCACCATTACAGTGGGCAGCGTCACCCTCATTTCCAGAGCATAACAGCACTCTCTCCGATGCTGCAATCGACGTCTGTCCCTCAGCTGGAGCTCTGAATGAAATGCTAGGTTCCCCTATGAGAAGGACCAGCAATCCAATCCAGAAACTGCATAGCTTGCAATGCGCTAGAGAGGGAGGGGCCCTAGGGGGTTGGTTCCCCGAAGGAACCCCTCAACCTCATGTCACCCAAGCCATATCAGCAAAGTAGACCTCTTCTGGTGCACCAGAGAGGGCGCTACAATGGAGATTATGCAAGGGAACCGCGCATCTAGAGCACCGAGCGAGCGCTGGGTTGCCGTGACAACCCGCGCTGCAGCCCGGCAGCTCGACGGCACACGACACGCAGAGGAGCGAGAGGTTTGCTCTCGCAGATCTCCACGGTCTCCCAGAGTGTCGGGCAGTCCCGTGGCTGTGCTTTTACACACAAGCGGCAGCTTGTGAGAACAGCCTTCTGACGCTGTCAAAACAGCTATTTGCTCAAAAACGGCAAACGAAACAAAAACAGAAAAAGAGAGGACTTCGACCCTGCTGCTGTGCTGTTCGCCCGCACTCGGAAAAAAAGAGAAGTTCAACCAAAAAGCTTGACTCGTCTTCTAGCAGACACTCGCTTGCAGAGAACAGGAACAAACACCGTTCGGCTCCGAAGCGAAAAGCTGAAGATGCAACGCACCTGCTGCTCATTATATACCCGCGCTGTGAGGCGAGCAGCTGATGCATATGATTGCATGCCAATGTGCATTGGCTCGTTTTAGTTACACTCGAAGTAGATTGGCCTCTCTAGCGAGATTCCTATTCGTCGGTCTGTCCAACGTACGTCGAACGTGACCGACTGAATGGGAACTGAGATCAAGCATTCACTGGTATTATGAAGAAGATTGAAAACAAAATTCTGTCCTCTTTTTGGGTGCTGTTGTGAGAACCCACCCCTCTCCCCCCCAAAACAGGTTTTGGTGTAGTAAAAATTTACAATTCTTTTGTTCTGCTCTGTGTATATAAGGTAAAGTGCAAAGCAGTCCTGTGGGATCTTCTGTAGTAGTGAATACTGATCACAGAAAAATTAAACTTTTGTCTAAAAAAACGTTAAGATGTCAGGTTTTAAATCATGTAAGTCAAATCGAAAACAAACCTTCTGTGTTTATGTAATCTGTATGAAAAGAGAGCCATGTCAGAAGTCCGTGATTCAGCTCATTATCCGCTAATGCGGCCACGCCCACGGAGCGAGCGCTATTCAGACGCAAATTCAGAGGCAATACATGCATTCATCATCTCAATCGTGTATTTATTGTATAGAAAAGTGTTTATCTGGATGTAAAAGTGATGGTTAGGGAGCTCTAGAAGACATGCAGTTAGTTCCTGTTTTCTTTTCTTCTATAGATGAATTTTAGATGAGTTTTTGTTTCTTTAGCGCCCTCCGGCTGCAGTATGAATTGGAAACTCCATTCATGGAATAGCCTCTTCTTCTTTTAGATGAATTTGTGGACTAAAAATGCACAGAGAGCGCCCTCCGACTTCAAGGATGAATTGAAAACACCAGCGCTCATAGTAATGACAATGAATATTAAATAAATATAACTCCTCTGTATAGAAAATTGACATAAGCATTTAAGAATCCAATATTTCTCCAAATGTGCATGCTTTTAAACTAAAAGCCTATATTCAGACTCTTTGCATCACAGAAATACATTATATTTTAAAGTATAATATAAAACCATTACTTTTTATTGTAATAATATTTTTCTGTATGTTTCATATATCATGATGAGCTTGAGACATCACAGAAGGTTTTTTTCACAGCCTACCTGACTGAAATGCCTCATTAATATGCAAGTCATTTCAGCTCATTACTATCCAATTCTTTTGTCTTCTCAGCTGAGAATGGCCCATTATTCAGTGGTGATTCACGCCTCCACGCATACTGTGTTTCTTGGCAAAAAGTGTCTTACAGAAACTAAATCAATATATTGTTTTATATGAAGGAGTAGGCAGCATAATTTTTACATAATTTTGAAGCAAAAACTCTAGTTTACAACCTCCAATACCCTAAAGTATTGTAAACACAGATTTACTATACTTTTTTTGGCCTTATTTCAGTGACTTAAGTTTTTTGTTTTTTCAATAACCACGCATAAATGTTATTCCTTCAAAAACACAAACATGTACATACATGTTCCTCACATATTATTGTAGCCTAGTTTGTGCTGAATACAGTGTAATGACACTTTTTCCATTAATATGTTTATGAACAACTGAAAAAAGCACAAATGTCAGGGCATGTCAAAACTTCTCCAGGCCCCAAATCAGCCTCAGACTCCAGAGGGTTAATGCATAACCAGTGATTAATTTGGAAACACAAACTAAGAATACGAATCATTTGAAATTGGAGTCAGATTAAACAGGTAAAATTAAGTGAACTTCACAGGGGCGCTAAAAAGGCATACACGCGTTAACCTTCGCCCAGGACATTGGATTCCATTTATGGGCAGTTGGGGGGTTTCTTACAGTAAATACAGTAACAGATGTATTGGTTAGTTCATGTTAGTTAATACATTAACTAATGTTTAACTAATGAACCTTATTGTAAAGTGTTATCAAAACTTCTTTTTATATATATTTTTTCATGTTAAAGGTGCCCAAGAATGCTTTTTCACAAGATGTAATATAAATCTAAGGTGTCTCCTGAATGTGTTTGTGAAGTTTCAGCTCAAAATACCCCATAGATTTTTTTAAATTAATTTTTTTAACTGCCTATTTTGGGGCATCATTAACAATGCACTGATTTACACTCGACGCCGCCCCTTTAAATGTTCACGCTCCCTGCCAAACGAGCTCTCGACTATATTACAGCGCATTTACAAAGTTCACACAGCTAATATAACCCTCAAATGGATCTTTACAAGATGTTCGTCATGCATGCTGTATGCATGCTTCGAATTATGTGAGTAAAGTATTTATTTGGATGTTAATGTTTTATTCTGAGTGAATTTGAGGCTATATGCTCTGTGGCTAACGGCTAATGCTACATTGTTGGAGAGATTTGTAAAGAATGAAGTTGTGTTTATGAATTATACAGACTGCAAGTGTTTAAAAATGAAAATAGCGACGGCTCTTGTCTCCGTGAATACAGTAAGAAACGATGGTAACTTTCACCACATTTAACAGTACATTAGCAACGTGCTAACGAAACATTTAGAAAGACAATTTACAAATATCAGTAAAAATATTATGATATCATGGATTATGTCAGTTATTATTGCTCCATCTGCCATTTTTCGCTGTTGTTCTTGCTTGCTTACCTAGTCTGATGCTTCATCTGTGCAGATCCAGACATTACTGGCTTGTGTAATCCCTTGAACATGGGCTGGCATTATGCAAATATTGGGGCGTACACCCCGACTGTTACGTAACAGTCTGTGTTATGTTGAGATTTGCCTGTTCTTCGGAGGTCCTTTAAACAAATTAGATTTATATAAGAAGGAGGAAACAATGGAGTTTGAGACTCACTGTATGTCTTTTCCATGTACTGAACTCTTGTTATTTAACTATGCCAATATAAATTCAATTTTTGAATCTAGGGCACCTTTAATGTAAATGTCAAATGACAGAACAGGCTTTTGGGGAATATTTATTTTTCCCTCTATCAATTATCATTGAATTGCATATATGAGCTTTAAAACCCAGAAGTATAAATATGATGCTCAGCAAAAAACAAATGCATATACTATATACAAGTTTTCACATATTTTTTTGAGTGTCATATTTCATATATACACACACGTCTGGTTCACTATCTTTGTGGGGCTCAATGATAATTGAGAAATGGACAAATAAATGTTCCCCAAAAGCCTGTTGTGTCATATTTGACATTTACATTAACATGAAAAAATGTAAAAAGATTTTTTTAATATTAAAAAATGATGCATGAATAATCAAGTAAACCCAAGTTGCTTTTGAGTAAAAAAAAAAAAAAAGACTTTACTTGGAAAAAAAGTATGAATTATCAATCAGAGGACAGAAGGAATGCAGTACACTGCAAAAATGCTGTTCTTACTTAGAGTTTTTGTCTTATTTCTAGTCAAAATATCTTACAGTTCTTAAATCAAGAAGCATTTTCTTGACAAGTAAAAATTATTTTCTTGTTTTCAGGAAAAATAATTCAAAATTAAGTGAGTTTTTCCTTAAAACAAGCAAAATAATCTGGCAGTGGGGTAAGTAAAATAATTTCATATCAAACCAAAAATAAGATATATAATCTTGTTTTCAGTTTGGATTAAGATTATTTTACTTACCCCACTGGCTGATTATTTTGCTCATTTTAAGGAAAAACTCACTTAATTTTGACTTATTTTTCCTAAAAACAAGAAAATAATAAGACAAAACTTGAGCTAAGAAATTTTAGATATTTGGACTGGAAACAAGACAACAATTCTAAGTAAGAACAGCATTTTTTGCAGTGTAGATTGTGTAAAACAAGTTTTTCAGCAAAGTTTTGGTCATATTGATCAATTATAGGCCCTAGAATTTTGCATATTAAATATGATACAGTAGGCTAATATACTCATAAATAGGCCTTATATTTATTGTTCAACAGAATTTTACACCGAATGTTTTCTTTAAGTTATGAGAAAATAAATGTTTTTTTTTTTAATGTGGTTAATATGTAACACATATTGCCAAACAAGCACTCTTTTTTCAATTAATTTATACCCCTAAACTGGCAATGTATCCTGGGGGATACAAACATTTACAGACAGATTATGCAAAATGTAAAAATTAAATTAATAAATTTTCAACATAAACGTAATAAGCTAACGCTGAACAACAACTTTTTAAACATGTAAGTCCCCTCCAAATATGGTAAATGTGAAAAATATCAAGTTTTATCAGAAGGTGAGTAGATTTCCCACTTACAGCTGGTCATGCTGTTTTTAAATGCTGCCCGTGAGCTAAACAAAAACTTTATGAACAAAGTCAATATATCTAAATATTCACAACAAACACCCTTTCAACATGAAACCAAAAAAAATGAGACCTAAACTTTCCCTCACTCTCCCAACAGCCTCTCAAATGTTTGTGGGATACACAGTGCCCACGTTTGATTGTGAAACTGTGTGGATTATATTTGTCATGATACCTGTGTGAACTTGAGGAGAAATTACTTCATTCATTACAAATCACCTCAGTAGTGATACCCTGCACCTTGTGTCAAAAGGATTGATGATGACCTTTGACTTGTCTGACCCCTGTGACCCCTGGGGCCACCCACGACGTTCCCCTCCCCCACGGGCCACCCACAAAGTTTTCCCATCCCCCTCCCATGGTTGACCGTATCACCCCAATTACCTTTGACATTGTTGGAGATCCTCCGGGGATTGATATGACCTTTGTCCGCATATTTTGAATAGCGATGTTGCCCTGTGAACCTCTGGATGTCTTCTGGGTGATTAAATGGCAGACGGATGATTTTAAATGGTTGAGGGTCATTTTTGAACTCTGACAGGCCATATTTGAGGGTGTGATGTGACGGCATCCACATTCCGGCTTGCTCGGGGTCATTTATGACGCTCTCATCTCTCTGTCTGTGCAGACGATAAGCAACACGAGTCTAGAAACAGTCGTATCAAAAGAATAAATGTATTTTATGAAATAGATTACACACATTTCAATCATTCTGTTCTTTTAAGGAAGTTGGTGATAAAATTATAATACACTGAATTACAAACAGTTACTAAATTTACTGAGACCAGTTAATTATAGTTTTACCTAAATTATATTAAACACCCAAAATGAGGTTGTAATGATCAGCCAAATCGGTTGAGTTACAAGATTTAAAATGGGTCGGATGATCAGATTTTACAGCGTGAGTTTGCTAGTGGTTAAAAGAATGAGACATAAAACAGTAATTAGTTTAAATAAGAATTGTGTATTTACAATATTCACATGAAACTTTAAAAACATCACAATAAAGCCAGGAAAAGATTTCCTCGTGCAATGATGTTCTAATGAAATTGGTTTACAAATGCTTATGAAATATTAAACACACAAAATGAGGCTCATCAAGTAGTTGAATATTCATTTTAACTTTGTCAAAGCATAAGAAGTTTTTGTGGGCATGTTTTGCTGAGGTCTTCCATAGACATGACTATTTTTTTATCCCTAAAAAACTCCAACATCACAGCAGTTCAAACAGTTGATTACTAAATGGTGTTTAGTATATTTAGTATATTTCAAAAAGTTAATTGAAAACCATTCACTTATTTTAAAAGTTTATAAATAAATTGTATAAAATTAAGCATGTTTCTAAAGCAGGATTGAACATTTATTTACAAAACAACATATTTTTCAGAGAGTAGGGGAAAAAAGTTACTTTTTGATATCCTTAATGCAAATAGAAGAATGCAATGAAGTCTAAAAATCTCTCCCTCTGTGTGTCTTCTAAGCGAACGTGATGTGTGAAACCTGAGAAAATGCTGTTTTCTCAAAGCAGCGGGTGATGGGACAGAGAACTGTTTACAGAGTGATTTCCCAGGAAAGTCTGGATGCCTATATTTTTACAAATGATAAATGTCTCTTCAACATATGTTTTTAAATACTTTATTCTAAGGGCACCCGAAGCCTTTTGGTTGAGCTAAGCACACACATGTGACATAAGCATTTTATTCGCTCTGTCCTGCTATAAGATTGCTATGGTCCCTCTGCAGGTCGTAGTAGATAATTCAGTTGGTGATTTATTCTATTTAAATCTATAAGCTAAATAGATAAATAAATCCAATAGCCTAATGTTGCACCTCATGCCCTTATAGTTTTAAGAAAAATTAAAATGGCCATTAGCATTCTGAGACAACAACTCTGCTGAAAACAGATTGCTCTGGAATGTTTACGTCTGGCGTCTTATACAAACTCATTTGTGACACCCGCAGTCACGCACATTTTAAAAGTTTGTTTAAATAACAAACTTGATATCTTAATATCTTGTCTGTGGGGAATACCACCTTCACATATGGAAAATCCTTTCAAAAAGCATCTTCTGTTGTCTTTCGGGTGCACTCTGACATTTGGGGAAATAATCTGGCTCATATGGCCTTTTCACCCCCGGAGTGAAAAAACATCTGGTTTTACAGGTACAATATATAGTGCTCTGGTGCCATCTCTTGGTCATTGATGAAAATGCTATTCTCTCTAGAGTTAATATGGAACACGAAATTATTTAACTAAAAATGAAAAAAATGAGATATATATGATAAAACATATATATATATATATATATATATATATATATATATACAAACGCGCACACAATTTTCTAATATCTAGTTTTAACCACATATCTTTGTTATACATTTATGTAATATCATGGTATATGGTTCTATCATTGCAGATCAAATGTAATTTATACAAAAAAATAGCCATGTAAGGCATTTTCTGGTGAGTTAATTTCTTTAACACATGCTCACCCCCAACACGGACAAATAATAACAAGGCTCCGTCCCCTGCTGGGGCTGTCTGTATATAATCGGCCTGTGTCCCCAGTCATAGCTGTACTTTTTCTGAGAGTTCAACGAAATCTGTTGCTGCTTTTCTCCAGTCTCCGAAAAAGATGCCAGCGTATTGTTCAACATATTGTTTTCATAACTGGCGAAAGCTTTATTCACCTTTTTGTTGGCTGTATGACTTTTCTGTATTTATGCATTGATAATATGTTTCGGGCTAGTGATGTTACGGTCTGTGCCGAGGCTTCGGAGCGTGTGTCGAGAAATCCCGGAAGCTTTCAGTGAAGCGCTTTAGATCAATGACGTCATTGATGACGTTCGAAGCCTCGCTTCTGCCTGACTGGTTCGAGTGGTTCGACTGGATGCGGTTCGAATCTTGGCGCGACATTTTGACAGATATATAATCCCATGGGATCCCCTCAGAATGTGTGGTTTTAGAATAATAATATCCCCCCTCCTGACCAAAGAATTTATTACACACATTTAATAGACCCATTCATTTAAAAACCAATACGTTTATTACACAGTTATGTTATACAATCATTATATACAACCAGAAAATACACATTACATTCAAATAAATATATAAGTCTTTGTGGAAATTGATTTTTTTCTTCACCGTTATTTCTAAGCCATAACTGCCGCAAAACAATGTGTATCAGATCACATCAGGTCATCTGTAATGAATCTGCTTGTTTTACACTCTTTGACCACCAGGTGGTATTGTGAGCAAATGAAGCCTCAAGAAATGAACCCTTTTGTGAACCACTTGGCTGAAAAGCTTCAATGCTTCATGAGGCTTCATCTTGCCATCTCTACTTCGGGCTGTTATGTTCGGCTGTTATTGGCTCACCAAGACAACGTCATAACGCTGACGTAATTTGTATGAGACAAAATGTAGTTTTTTATCCCGATTACGCTTTGCAGTCTTGTAGTTTCTCATACGCAATTGCACTGGTTGATTTTACACTCATTTTCACATGTGGAAAAAGTTTTTAATGCAGCGTTTAAAACGGCTTTCACTGCTGATATAGTTGAGATTGCAACGTTACAATGTACGAATGCTTTTGCTCCTGTTTATATTATGCTTCGGGCTGTTATGTTCGGTTGTTATTAGGCTTGTTCGACTTGATGCAGCGCCGCAAAGACCGATCGGCGGCTGACTTGAAGCAGTGCATGCCGGTAAGAAATGTTGTCCGACTTGAGACAGCACTGATGTCATGTGACTGTGACGTATGGCTTTAAAGTACCGCGAGAGCGATTCGAGATCAGCCGCCTGAGTTAGCCAGCGCAGTTTCTCAAGAGGAGCTGCACGAGCGCTGATGACGACACAGCTGTTTCCTGATTGGCCGGATTCACCGCATGACAACGATCACGTGTGTTTCGTGTTTATTGTCACGCCTTCAGCTCCACTAATGCTCAAAAATCTGTGTTTTTATGACAGTTAAAGCTCTTTTCATGTAGTCGCGATGTTGTATTGTGTCATGTTTATCAAAATAAAATGGATAGAAAACAAAGACCCCACTACATTGTTATTTAAATAACATATGCTTATGTTGAACTTTATTCTTGTAAAAACAGACGCTGTAAGCAGTACATCAAGTTTTGAATGAAAATGTCTCTGAAACATCAGTGTATTAGTCAAATATTGCATTTATTTCACTTCAGCTGTGATAAAGTATGCAAACCAATGCAAACGCAGCGCGAGCGTAACTACGGGAAGCAGAAAGTGTCCGACTTCACGTCTCCGTTTTCAGATCCTCCCCGCCCGCACGCGGCTAATCTCGCCGATCGGTTACATCCAGCCGCAGCCGATGTCGAACACACCTATTGGCTCATCAAGACAACGTCATAACGCTGAAGTAATCTGTATGAGACAAAATGTAGTTTTTTGATACAATGTTTTATTGGAAATAAATTCTGGTTTAATTAATGTTTTAATTGAGAAAAATTCTGGTTTAATCTGTTTTAAATATTACACATTTCACGTACTAATTTTATACATTTTTCATTTTTGTAAAAAAGTTAAACATAACACTTGACATTTTTGTTTCTGTTCAAAGCACTGCTTTTTTAAACAATGTTTTAATTTGAGATAAAATCTGGTTTATTCTGTTTTAAATGTTATATATTTCACATGCTATTTTTGTAAACGTTAAACATAATACTTGCCATTTAATTAAATTATTTGCTTTGTTAAAAGTTTGCTCGATTACTCTGTAGTGATGTTCCTACATTGAGCCACAAGATGGCGACAAAGCATTGCTTTTTTAACACTTAATTGAGTGGTTTATACACTAAATTCAGGTTTATTGTTAATTGTAATGTTTGAATATGATTCTTATTATTTGTGTAAATTCATAACAGGCTTTTTATATATTTAATAGGATTAAATGTGGAACAGGATGCATTCGCTGCCATAAATCTCTGTAAGTGCATATTTTATTTATTTTTATTTATTTATACAAATAAAATTTACCATTTGTTATTTGTTTAAAGTGACGGGGACCCCAGATGACATACACTTCTCAGACACATGTAATTTTTTCGTTCTTGTAATAATATTATATAATGTCAATGTAAAATATTAATCATATTTATCTTTTAATAGAAATTGCACTTCTAGTGACACAACCAGGGTTTATTGATCTGACGCAGGATTTTGAAAAACACGGTCCTAGCACTAGCGATGCTGATAGGATAACAGACGCCCTGCCTACTTACGCAGCAGCGAGATCTCCGGCGGGACAAATCAGTACTGCCGAACCGGTAGACCTCACGTCAGATTCAGACAAAGAGTCTGAGGTGTGCATCAATGTACCTCCCAGGAAACGGAAAAACATAGATGACTCTACACCACACCAAACTCCTCAGGTTAAGTTAATTAATGGTAAGACTATCTTTTCTTTTATTATTTTATAGAAATTTTTACGATATTCAAAGCATTACCTTTGATGTTTTTGATTTATTTTTTAATTTATACAGATAGAGGTATCGGCTGTGCTGAACAAATAATCGACCTCACATCGGATTCTGACATAGAGTCTGACGTATCCGTCGTTGAACCTCAGAGGAAGCGGAAAAACATTAGAGGATTTAATTCACACCAAACTCCTCAGGGTAAGACTATCTGTCACGGTTCATGGATGCACTGGTCTGATTGCGATCTGTTGCCAGCTGAGTCTTGTTAGTGTTTGCTATATATTGTGCGTGTCTTTATGTGGTCTTTGTCAGTTCGTTGCAGGCTGTCCATGTGTTGTGCACTCTGTTTATCTCTTCCTGGTTTCTGGATTCCTGGATTGTCGTCGTGTGTCCCTGCTTTCTGGGTTGGATTATCTCTGGTCTCTGATACCTGCTGTAGCCCTGCGTCACCCTGCTCTGATCACTCTGCACGCCACTGGCTCTGCCCGCTTCAGTCTCTGCATCGACTGGCCATTTGGAGTGAAGTTATTGTACAGCGAATTCTGTCAATAAATATTGTTATACTTGCAGTTGGATCCTCTGTCTGTGTTCTTTTCCTGACACTATCTTATTTTTCAGATTCACAGTTATAGTTATCATCGTATTCCACAGCATGACAGCCATTAATATGGAAAATCTGCTTTAATGTTTTTAAAAAATAATCTATACAGATAGACACGTCAGGAGTGTGGACGACGTTTTATCCTGGATGGAATCACAGGTCGTCGAATGGGATCGTTCGTCATGGAACAGTGATCGATACGACGAGGCTACAGTGAGAGCCAGGCAGACGCCGTATCCTTTTTACATTGCTACGAAGGAAGAAGAAGAAGCTGAAAAAGAAGAAGTGCGGGTGTCGGAGAGCCGAAATGATGAACAGGATGATGTTCGGACTCTGTTTCGTGAAATCATTAAAAGATTATATGACCAGGCCATAAAGAAACGTAACAGTACATCTGCCATTAATAAGCGTTTTGATGAACTTAGCAGATAGCAGATTGGATGACATTAGTATCAGATTGGACGGTCACTTCAAAGAGAATCAAAACAGAATCGCCTCTGAATTTTTAGCGATTCATAACAAATTGGATTACCACTTTCAAATAAATTGTGAAAGAATAGCGGCAGAGTTTTTTGAAGTTCATAACAGATTGAAGCCGGTTAATGCATTGGTTCCTGAAATATTAGATCACTTATATCAGCTGAATCAGTCATTAGAGGAATCTCTCCATAGATTGCAGACACGTATCGAAAAGAATCATGAGCGTATCCTTAGAGAATTAAATGATCAGTTGAGAGAAAGACAATTAACCGTTAGTCTTCTCAGCGCCATGGTTACCTGTGTGCATCCAAGTTAGAAATGTATAATGGATTATGTATTCATTTCTATGGTATTAGTTATGCGTGATTGTAGTACCTTTTTCAGAACAGACATGTTATGATTTTTCTGATTGTAGAGCCTTTTATTTGTGTTTTTATTTAATTTTGTGATTTTTTGCCCTAAAAATAAAGATTAAAAAATGGATGCAGAGAAATCTTTTTCCACAGCTGAAGCACCCAACTGTCAACCAGACCAAACTCTCTCAGACTTGTTACAGAGTATGCTTGAAATACAAAATGCAAATCTGTATCTCTTGTGTGAAAGATTACAACAACTGAAAAATATGTATCCAGATTTTGTAGAAACAGCTTTTAATGATGTATCATTACGACAAACTCCTAATTTAGAACATTTGCAATCTTCTATTGACCAAATTCCTGATATTAATTTGTCCGAACGATTACAGAAATTATTAAACACATGCAACATGCGATTAGCACAAGATGGCAGAGCTTTAAATAATAGTCACGGATCAAGTCAAGTCAAGTCACCTTTATTTATATAGCGCTTTTTACAATGCAGATTGTGTCAAAGCAGCTTTACATTGATAACTGGTACATAATTTTTGCTGCACAGCAGCTCTTAAAGAATAGTGTCAATGCAGGCAGATCAAAGCACTGTTGAATAAATGTCAAGAATACTGTTGAATATCAAATGTCAAGTCAAATGTCAAGTGTCCCCAACTAAGCAAGCCAAAGGCGACAGCGGCAAGGAACCCAAACTCCAACAGGTGACATCAGGTGGCAAACTGGTGTTAAATTGGAGAAAAAAAACCTTGGGAGAAACCAGGCTTAGTCGGGGGGCCAGTTCTCCTCTGGCAAACAGTGCTTTGTTACAAATCAGGTTGCTATCATAAGTCTGATAGGATCACAACATTCAAAGTATTTATTCCAGTTCCATCAAGTTGAGGATCGTATTCATCACGCCGGTATGGACTGTCTGTTGAGGAACTGTGCTACTGGCTGTCGTGTCGATGAGGCCTTCACAATGGATGATCCAGTTGACTCGATCTCTGCTGATACTTCAGGGCTGCGTTGTGGTCGTGTCCAGTTGAGGATCGTATTCATCACGCCGGTATGGACGGTTTGTTGAGGACTGTGGCACTGGCTGTCATGTCGATGATGTCTTCACAATGGATGATCTAGTTGACTCAATCTCTGCTGATACTTCAGGGCTGCGTTGTGGTCGTGTCAAGGCACAGGTCCTTGGTCTCAGCTGGATACGGCCCGGATCCGGTTGACTACGGTAAACCTCGGGATAAACAGAAAGACTAATATTAGCGTAGATGCCATTCTTTTTCTGATGTAACGAGTACATATGGTGTTATAGGAGTGTTCCCGGTTCCAGCTGACCTAATTTATGCAGCCTAATAATCCTTTAACGGATTTGAAAATATAAATTGATAATGTGTTATGTGTATGCCAGGTTAAAGAGATGTGTTTTTAGTCTAGATTTAAACTGACAGAGTGTGTCTGCATCCCGAACAATGCTAGGAAGATTGTTCCAGAGTTTAGGTGCCAAATAGGAGAAGGATCTACCACCTGCAGTTGATTTTGATATTCTAGGTATTATCAGCTGGTCTGAATTCTGAGATCGCAATAAATGTGAAGGATTATAATGATTTAAGAGCTCGCTTAGGTACTGGGGAGCTAAACCATTTAGTGCTTTGTAAGTAATTCGCAAGATTTTAAAATCTATACGATGTTTAACCCTCTGGAGTTTGAGGCTGATTTGGGGCCTGGAGAAGTTTTGACATGCCCTGACATTTGTGCTTTTTTCAGTTGTTCATAAACATATTAATGGAAAAAGTGTCATTACACTGTATTCAGCACAAACTAGGCTACAATAATATGTGAGGAACATGTATGTACATGTTTGTGTTTTTGAAGGAATAACATTTATGTGTGGTTATTGAAAAAACAAAAAACTTAAGTCACTGAAATAAGGCCAAAAAAAGTATAGTAAATCTGTGTTTACAATACTTTAGGGAATTGGAGGTTGTAAACTAGAGTTTCAAAATTATGTAAAAATTATGCTGCCTACTCCTTCATATAAAACAATATATTGATTTAGTTTTTGTAAGACACTTTTTGCCAAGAAACACAGTATGCGTGGAGGCGTGAATCACCACTGAATAATGGGCCATTCTCACCTGAGAAAACAAAAGAATTGGATAGTAATGAGCTGAAATGACTTGCATATTAATGAGGCATTTCAGTCAGGTAGGCTGTGAAAAAAACCTTCTGTGATGTCTCAAGCTCATCATGATATATGAAACATACAGAAAAATATTATTACAATATAAAGTAATGGTTTTATATTATACTTTAAAATATAATGTATTTCTGTGATGCAAAGAGTCTGAATATAGGCTTTTAGTTTAAAAGCATGCACATTTGGAGAAATATTGGATTCTCATATGCTTATGTCAATTTTCTATACAGAGGAGTTATATTTGTTTAAAATTCATTGTCATTACTATGAGCGCTGGTGTTTTAAATTCATCCTTGAAGTCGGAGGGCGCTCTCTGTGCATTTTTAGTCCACAAATTCATCTAAAAGAAGAAGAGGCTATTCCATGAATGGAGTTTCCAATTCATACTGCAGCCGGAGGGCGCTAAAGAAACAAAAACTCATCTAAAATTCATCTATAGAAGAAAAGAAAACAGGAACTAACTGCATGTCTTCTAGAGCTCGTTAAGCCATGACTTTTACATCCAGATAAACACTTTTCAAGACAATAAATACACGATTGAGACGATGAATGCATGTATTGCCACTGAATTTGCGTCTGAATAGCGCTGGCTCCGTGGGCGTGGCCGCATTAGCAGATAATGAGCTGAATCACGGACTTCTGACATGGCTCTCTTTTCATACAGATTACATAAACACAGAAGGTTTGTTTTCGATTTGACTTACATGATTTAAAACCTGACATCTTAACGTTTTTTTAGACATAAGTTTAATTTTTCTGTGATTAGTATTCACTAAGTTACAGTTAATTTTCTGAGAACTATCAGATTGGACTTCGTTCAGAGGGAGAGGAGAAATCACGCATCATGTTAGTTTTCTTTATTTTACAAAAAGCACAACATTTTGTTTTTACTCTGAGTGTATACAAATAAAAGAAGATATTCTATAGTTTCAATTGATATATTACTTATGTCTCTATGACAAAAAATGACGGAGTATTTTAAGTCTGTTTTGCTGCAATGTGAAAAAAAACCTGCAAAACGAGCCGGCGCGTTTTCAGACCTCAGAGTGTTAACAGGAAGCCAATGCAGTGATGACAGAACTGGGCTAATATGGACATACTTCCTAGTTCTAGTAAGAACTCTAGCTGCTGCATTTTGTACGAGCTGTAGTTTATTTATCAAGCGGGAGGAACAACCACCCAGTATAGCGTTACAGTAATCTAGCCTTGAGGTCATGAACGCATGAACTAACTGTTCTGCATTTTTCTTTGAGAGCATATGTCGTAGTTTAGATATATTATTAAGATGGAAGAATGTGGTTTTACAGATGCAGGTCCAAGCCTGGTATCAATCAGTATTCTAGGTTATTACATGAAGAAGTTTTTGGTCCAAAAATTAGAATCTCTGTTTTTTTCTGAATTTAGTTGTAGGAAATTACTGGTCATCCAATTTTTTATATCAGATATACATTCTGTTAATTTTGTGAATTGGTAAGTTTCGTCAGGGTGCAAAGAAATATAGAGCTGAGTATCATCAGCGTAACAGTGAAAACTAACACCATGTTTCCTAACGATATCTCCCAAGCGTAGCAAAAAGCAAGTGTGAAAAGCAACGTTCCTAATACTGAGCCTTGCGGTACTCCATATTGAACTTGTGATCGATATGACATCTCTTCGTTTACTACTACAAACTGATAACGGTCAGATAAGTATGATTTGAACCATGCCAATGCAATTCCACTAATGCCAACATAATTTGAGTCTTTTTAAAGAATATTGTGATCGATAGTGTCAAATGCAGCACTAAGATCCAGTAACACTAATAGAGAGATACAACCACGATCTGATGATAAGAGCAAATCATTAGTAACGCTGATGAGAGCAGTCTCAGTACTATGGTACGGTCTAAATCCTGACTAGAAATCCTCACAGATACTATTTCTTTCTAAAAAGGAACATAGTTGTGATGAAACTGCCTTTTCTAGTATTTTTGACAGAAAAGTGAGATTTGAAATCGGCCTGTAATTGACTAATTCTCTAGGATCAAGTTGTGGATTTTTAATAAGAGGTTTAATAACAGCCAGCTTAAAAGTTTTTGGTACATATCCTAGTGATAAAGATGAATTAACAATATTAAGAAGAGGATCTATGACCTCCGGAAGCATCTCTTTCAATAGCTTAGTCGGTATAGGGTCTAACATACATGTTGTTGATTTTGATGATTTAACAAGTTTAGACAATTCTTCCTCTCCTAAAGCAGTAAATGAATTGAATTTGTGTTCAGGGACACTACAATGCACTGTCTGACACAATACTGTAGTAGACGGTTGCATGGTTATAATTTTTTCTCTAATATTATCAATCTTGCAAGTAAAGAAGTTCATAAAGTCATTACTGTTGTGTCATTATTTAGCCATGTATCAAATAAATACCTAGGGTTGTGTTTATTTTATTCTAAATGTTTTGAAAAATAGTCAGATCTAGCAGTTTTTAAGGCCTTTCTGTACTCAATCATTCTCTCTCTCCACGAAATGCGAAATACTTCTAGTTTTGTTTTCTTCCAGCTGTGCTCCATTTTTCTAGCTGCTGTTTTTAGGGCCCGAGTGTGCTCATTGCACCATGGCGTTGGATTAATTTCCTTAATCTTTTTTA
Organism: Megalobrama amblycephala; assembly: GCF_018812025.1. Classification (NCBI taxonomy): domain Eukaryota; kingdom Metazoa; phylum Chordata; class Actinopteri; order Cypriniformes; family Xenocyprididae; genus Megalobrama; species Megalobrama amblycephala. The sequence goes on along the minus strand of NC_063050.1, from coordinate 5,365,207 downwards.
ACACTCTGAGGTCTGAGGTATCGCCGGCGATACCACCGCGTTTTTTTTCTTACCAGTGTAAAAGAGACTCAAAATACTCCATCAATGTTGCACATACAATTAAGAGTTATACACCATTTTAATCTGTGGAATATCTTCTTTTATTTGTGTACACTCAGAGTAAAAACAAAATGTTGTGCTTTTTGTAAAATAAAGAAAACTAACATGATGCCTGATCTCTTGTCTCCCTCTGAACGAAGTCCAATCTGATAGTTCTCAGAAAATGAACTGTAACTTATAAAAACTAATGACAAAAAAATGACACTTATGTCTAAAGAAACATTGAAAACAAACATTCTGTGTTTATGTAATCTGTATGAAAAGAGAGCCATGTCAGAAGTCGTGATTTTGTTCATTATCCGCTAATGCGGCCACGCCCACGGAGCGAGCGCTATTCAGAGGCAAATTCAGAGGCAATACTTGAATGCATCGTCTCAATCGTGTATTTATTGTCTTGAAAAGTGTTTATCTGGATGTTAAAGCCATGGTTAGCGATCTCTAGAAGACATGCCGTTAGTTCCTGGTTCTTGTTCTTCTTTATATGGATTTGTGGCCTAAAGGTGCACAGAGCGCCCTCCGGCTGCAAGTATGAATTGAAAACACAGTATCCAGCACTCATAGTGAAGACAATAAATATTGAATAAATATTACTCCTCTGTATAGAAAATTGACATAGACATATGAGAATCCATCAATATTTCCCCAAATGTGCATGCTTTTAAGCTAAAAGCCTATATGAAATTCCATAGAGGTAACATAATTGTTCAGACACTCTGCATCACAGAAATACATTATATTTTAAAGAATATAATAGAATACCATTATTTTAAATTGAGCTGAGACATGATTACAGAGGGTTTTTTCACAGCCTACCTGACTGAAAGGCCTCATTAATATGCAAGTCATTTCAGGTCAATTCTTTTGTCTTCTCAGGTGTAAATGACCCATTATTCATGATGATTCACGCCTCCACGCATACTGTTTCTTGACAAAAAGTGTCCTACAAAAACTAAATCAATATATTGTTTTATATGAAGGAGTAGGCAGCATAATTTTTACATAATTCTGAAGTAAAAACTCTAGTCTACAACCTCCAATACCCAGAAGTCTTGTGAATACAGATTTAATATATTTGTTTGGCCTTATTTCAGTGACTTAAGTTTTTTGTGTTTTCAATAACCATGTATAAACGTTATTCCTTCAAAAACACAAACATGTACATACATGTTCCTCGCATATTATTGTAGCCTAGTTTGTGCTGAATACAGTGTAATGACACTTGTGTCATTAATGTGTTTATGAACAACTGAAAAAAGCACAAATGTCAGGGCATGTCAAAACTTTTCCAAGCCCCAAATCAGCCTCAGACTCCAGAGGGTTAAACGCAAAGGAGCAACTGAGTCTAATGTGCTGGAAAAGACAGAGGCAATAGTTTCTGTTACAACATCGAGGTCTTCTAAGCTGTCTGGTATGCTAAGGCAATGAAACTGATCAGCAAGATTATTTATAAATCTACCATATTTATGGCAGGAAGGCAGTTTAGCCTCTTTGACTAAATGTAGTATACACAAGACTAGATAATGATCTGAGATGTCATCACTCTGCTGCAGAATTTCAACGGCATCAATATCGATTCCATGTGACAATATTAGATCTAAAGTATGATTATGACAATGAGTGGGTCCTGACACGTGTTGTCTAACACCAATAGAGTTTAGAATGTCTTTAAATGCCAATACCAATGAGTCTTTTTTATTATCTACATGGATATTAAAATCACCAACAACAAGGACTTTATCTGCAGCTAGTACTAATTCTGCAATTTCTTACATAATGTTACGTAAAGCACCATCACTTCGAAGGAATTATATTTGAAAGACTTCTGGCTGATACTGTAAATGTTACTATAAATTACAGCAACACCTCCCCCTTTGCCTTTCTGACGAGGATTGTGTCGATAATCATAACCTTGAGGACTAGACTCATTTAAAGTAATGTAATCGTCCGGTTTTAGCCAGGTTTCTGTCAAACACAGCACATCTAGATTAATGTCTGTGATAATATCGTTTACAATAAGTGCTTTTGAAGAAAGTGATGTAATATTTAACAACCCAAACTTTATCATTTGTTTATCATTATTATCTCTATTTTTTATTTGTTGAACATCAGTTACATTTTTACCATTAAATGGGTTTGGAAGTTTTTTGTTTTTACTAATTTGGGGTACAGACACAGTCTCTATGTGATAATATCTAGGTGTAAGAGTTTCTATGTGTTGGGATTTATCTGACTTCTGTAACGTGAGGCAGCTAGCAGACGGTCGGTTTAGCCAGTCTGTCTGCTTCCTGTCCTGGGCCCCAGTTTGTCATGTTTCAGCTCTAAGACTATGTGCCATATTACTAGAGATGAGCAGCACCATCCCGGGATGGATGAATACCATCTCTTTCAACAGGTCAGGTCTGCCCCAAAAACTTTTCCAACTGTCTATGAAACCTAGATTATTCTGCGGACACCACTTAGACAGCCAGCCATTGAGTGATGATAATCTGCTAACTATCTCATCACTCCGATGAACAGGAAGGGGACCAGAGCAAATTACTTATCCTGACATTGTACTTGCGAGTTCACACACCTCTTTAATGTTAATTTTAGTGATCTCCGACTGGCGAAGTCGAACATCATTAGTGCCAATGTGAATAATAATTTTAGAGTATTTATGATTAGCATTAGCCAGCACTTTTAAATTTGCTTTGATGTCAGGTGCTCTGGCTCCCGGCAAACATGTGACTATGGTGGCTGGTGTCTCTATTTTCACGTTCCGTGTAATAGAATCACCAATAACTAGGGCACTTTCAACAAGATTCTCAGTGGGTGCGTCACTGAGTGGGGAGAACCTGTTTGATGTTCTTACTGGAACGGAAGAGTGGTGTTTTCTGCGGCTAGGCCGCCTCACCGTTACCCAATTGCCCTGCTGTGCGGGCTCTACAGCTGGAACCGAACAATGTACAGAGTTCACTAAGCTAGTCGCATCCAAAACAGTATCTGAAGCCCCTGCATTCTTACTATCCTCGATTAAAGCTTGGATGCGTGTCTCTAATTCTGAGATTCTCTCTGTCAGCCTGACTATTTCCCTACATTTATGACATGTAAATCCCTCGTCGCTGACAGAGAGAGCTATACTGAACATGTAACAAACTGAACATGAAATAACACTGGGAGAGGATGACATGACTCACTGTGTTTGTAGACTGATCCGATCCGAGTTACCACAGCTGTTTGATGAACGCGTTGAAAGAGGAGCGTGCAAGACTGATGACAAGTTAACAAGCTAGCGAGATGCAAACGTGTTGTAACAGCGATTTAGACTCAAAGATTACAAGCTAGCTATGTCAGATTAATGTGGTAGGCAATAATAATAATATAAGCAACAATGAATAAAAGTAAGAGATTCAATAAAAGTAAAAGAAAACAAAGCTATACGGAGACGCAAACCACCAGCAGCGAGGCAGACAGGAGCAATCGAGCAGGAGCAATCGAGCACCAGGTAATGCATCTACTGTCACGGCTCAGCCTGCAGATCCGGTGCGAACGTCAACCAGCAATGCGGCACCCCCTGATCCCCCTACAGGTATGTCACGACTAACATACTTTGATTCGTGAGGGTGGGGAAGTAAATGGTTACCGTATATTACTGAGACCCCGTTTCAATAGCGTACAATTACGAAGACCACTGAATCTGAGAGAGATTAACTCTACAGATTTAGCGTCGTATCACATTTTTTTACATCATTGAGATCGGCGTACAAATCATGGAGATTATATTACGGAATTTTGCTCTAGCGGGCCAAAATCTTATGGGTATCACACCGCCAAAGGTAAAGTATGCATGAAGGCAAAGGGCATAATGCTCAACGCTAAAAATTCCCAAGCTATTCGGTTGGTGAGTCTTATTGGCCTGGTTGACAGCTATGTGACTGCACGTGACAGCACGCAATGCATCCTGGCCCACACCGAAAACATTGTGAGGAATAAAAAGACTCTCACTTTGCACAACAAAAAAAAGTGAAAAGTAGCGTTTGGTAGCGTTCCCTGCGGGTATGGAGAAATTTTTTTTTTAGACAAACTCGATCTATAGGGTACTTTGCTGTAGTCGATAGCAAAGCCTGGGCATGACCCAGTCTCACAGGGGGTGATACAGAGACTTTCTTGACAAATAGGCTCGCTGACATAATATTTAATTTGTACGCCACATCGCAGTCCCTCATCAGACAGAATTCGTCTTTGGCTCTGATCATTCTCAGTTTAATGTCGACATTATTCAGCATCAGTTTTTCTTGAAAGAAAATATTGCTGTGAATAGGTGCCAACAGTTCCACAACACTGCTGTTCGCTGTGTAGGTGGCCCTCTTTGCCAGCCCCTGGTTGCGTCCGCCGGGGTCAGTCGTGTCCATATGGCCGGCTGTGTCTTTGTAAAACAAGCCGGCGGAGAAAAGCGATTCCAGCGCATCTTTACTGTAGTTGATCAGACACTCAATGATACATTGGTAAGGATACGTGCTCGAACTCTGAGATATCAAACGATCGCCCAGGCTCACATTGACTTGTGAAAATATAGTAGCCCCGGGTTAATTTATCAGGCCAACCTTGGCATCAGCTGGTAAATCTTCGCCGTTAGGCTTCGTGATTTTAAGACACAAATACAACAGCGTGTTATTTAGGTCGACATAATCGTCACCATTACCCGCTATAAAAAACTCCAAAGGTGAAGAGTCCGATATAGCCAATAAAGGAGGTACTTCTAAATAACTGCTTTTCTCAATAACTGTCTGCATCAGAGGAACCGTAAATGAGTCCAACTTAGACTTGATGCACTCTCCTGACATGCCGTGGAGTAATGCTATGTTAGAATATGGTTCTTTTAAATATGGTTCAATATGGTTAAATATGGTTCTTTCTTACGCTTTCTGTGTACGACTGAATGTTTCTTGGGTCCACGCTTTGTTTCCTTCTTTATCGAATGACCACGCCTCCTTATACCCGGTGGTTTAGACATTCTCTTACGAGCCATGACCATCAAACCCGACCCGTCTTGAGATTTAGAGTTATCGTTATACGTTCTCGACAACGCGTTTGAGACGACGCCGGATACTATATTTTTAGCAGCTGATTTTAGGTGGGGTTTAGCGATACTGAACCCCCTTTTCAACAGCGGTATAGCCATCCTAAACAAACCTCTAAACAACCCCCTAACCCCGCCCCGTACATGACGCCACCCCCTGAATATCCCGGTAGACCACCGCCAGCCTGATTTTGGTAATAGTTAACATAATCCATAGCATCCATCCCACGGGGGTTGTAATATGCCATTTTTTTAAAAAATGGATTGTTTCGACGGTTTAAAGTGTAGTTTTACGATGACTTTGCCATAAGAAAATGGTATTTCGCGGTTTTGGTCGTCCTTCAGTTCGATGGTAATATCTGTGATGAGCTCCTTGTTGACCGATGCGTAATGTGGTTTGTCGTATCTAACACTGACGATATCATTAGTATAGAAACCCGCGTTGATATTGGCTTGATGAGGAGCGTATGTAGTTTGGCTCGTAGTAAAATCAGCATCTTTATGGTAGGCCGAACGGCCGATAGCATCACCCAGATTCACTCCTAAAATAGTGGCGAGTTTCCCAAAGAAGGATACTGAGACGTTAGGTCTCGCAACCATATACATCTTGTTTTTTAAAGGATCATGACTCAATACAGCCGTCGGTACGAGAGTGTTACTTATCGCACGGATCACTTCACAAACGTTCGCGTAGTACCCACCGTCTATTTGTACCTTCCTTGATACATAAAACCCTGATAATTCTTTAAACGGGTATGGTTCTGGGGTAGGTTGTGTATGTTTCGGGACTGGCATGGGGGCGGTGTGTAGGGTGAAAATTACGTCTTCATCATTAAAGGAGTACCAACTTCTAGGATATTCAATTTCAACGAGTGCGACCTCCCATTTACCTTTCAAGTTGATAGGACTCGCTAACCTTGTTCTGTAACTAGAGATACGATTTTCCGGATAAACCGACAAAGAAGCGTTGCACGGCAGCGTAACGTAGAATCCGTCGTCGCCCATGGTACCCCGTTTACTCAAATGATCAAATCCTGTATGCGTTCAAGTGTTTTAAGGCGATTGCAAGTCCACCAGAGTTTTTTTGTCTACATAAATTTCGATGGCCATCCTAACCATTTCACTAAGACAAGCGTAGATCTCCCCTGTTTTTTCTCCCCTAAAATCTTTTCTACCTTAAACGCTTTGTTTTTGCTCACGATTATTTTTTGCTACTCTTTTTCATAAATAAACTCCGTCGATGACCTCACCGTCATAATCAGACTGTTTGTAAACAGGAGGATGGCGTGGAATACATGAGGATATTGTGAAAAATTCTTCTGTGTAGTTCTGTTCATATCCTTTAGTGAATGGTCCTCTCACTTTAGAAATTCAAACAACGTCTCCGACTTTATATTTAAATACTGCTTTTTCAATCTTCTTTATATCTCCGTACAGATTTTGAAACACCAGACCCTCATTTTCTTTGTTGATGTCCACCGGTCTCATCCTAATACTACGATGATAACTGGTGTTGTAGCCCTGCAAAATATCTTGCAAAACGTCTATGTAACGCCGGGAATTTGTAGCCGTTAAATATCACCACATCCGACTTTTTAGCATTCTATTAAATCGTTCAACGACGCTGGCTTTCAAATCAGTAGCCATAGCAAAATGATTAATGTCATGCTGTTTCATCATATCTTGAAAATGTTTGTTGAAAAACTCGGTCCCCTGGTCCGTCTGCAATTTACGCGGCCATCTTTGAGTATAGACTCAAATGCTTTAGTTACTTCGACCCCGCTCTTATTCTTTAACACACGAGCCCATGCGTACTTGCTAAATATGTCGATGCACGTTAGCAGATATTTATTATTATCATTGTCTTTGGAATAGGCCGACATGTCAACAAGATCCGCTTGGAACTGGGTATCCACTCCGTACATGATGACTCTATTGCGTTTGTATTTTATAGGAGCAGCTCTGTGTAATGTGTAAGCATCCTTCCCGGCCAACCAATCCGAAACCTCTTTATCGGTTAGACGTACTCCACTATCCTTTAAGACGGACTCTTTTAATCGCTTTTTACCACCCAAAGAGCCGGGGTTGGATGGTGTGTAATAAGCTTTTTTTCATGAGCTCCGACATGTTGCCGTTTCAACCCTCACAAAAGAATAAGACATGAAAAAGGGTAGAATCAATCTTTTATTAAAAATGAAAAATATTAAAAACCGGATACATAATGACAACATGTTCTAAATAAGAATACATTGAAATGGCTACACACCAAGTAAAACCATTATAATAATATAAGATGTAATCTAGCATATTAAAAACAGGATACATAATGACAACATGCTCTAAATAAGAATATATTGAAATGGCTACACACCAAGTAAAACCATTATGATAACATAAGATGTAATCTAGCCAGAAAGATAGATAATGACAGCATGCTCTAAGAAATCAAAATGTTAAAAAGATTAGTGATAGTCTATCCAGAAAAGAAATTCTCGGCATGACCTACAACATAGTTGGCCGTTGTTTCAACAATATCACTGATAGTGTATGAATAAACATCATGTTTTCTAACCAATTCCACACATACATCTGTTACATATGTGTAGATACAGAGGATGTCACTGAGGCGAAAGCCTTCGCTACATTGAGTCATCACCTCCAGAACATTTTGTATCATCTTGCAATATGGTTCAGTCCCATTAACACACGTTTGTCCAATCGTTCCATGAATCAGCTAACCCTCTAATATGTTGTGTGTATTTCTTGAATTTTAATTCAGGGGAGGTATACTCCTCATCATCGTCATCATCCTCCTCATCATCTGAATCGAGGCCTTCTTCGATCAAATTTTTCAATAATGCAATCATTTGTCTTTTGTAATGACCTTTAAACAGATTTTCTATGATGCTCCTTTGGCTACATACAGCGCCCATGGTGGTGGGATCTTGCTCACTCTCCATTCACAATTGAGAAACCTTGCCAGAGATCAACGGTGCCATGCACAACTTTCTCACAGGATTTGTCCAGAAGTTTGTATCTGATTTCTTGTAGTTTTGCAGTGATGAATGGCTCGTCTTTTAATTCATGCAGAATAGCTCCGGCTGTTCCTTGAATTCTCTGAGGATGAGACTTTAAGCCAGACCGGTGTAGGGCGTAGGCTATGATGGCTCGTAGATCAGGTTTAAACAGCTTGTGGGTCAGCTCGTCAAAGTGGGTGTCGAAAAAGTATGGCGGTTGTTCAAACAGGCAGGAATGCTGCAGTTGGCTCAGATGATTTAATGCGCAGCCTTCACAGTCATCCTTTAGCTTTTTGCTGATGAGATGTTGCAGAAGTACGGCAATCAGAGTTTTTATGATTTTGAATCCGAGGTCGGTGAAGCATCCGTCTGGGGCATCAAACCCCTTTTCGGTTGAGGCAGTGTCAGACAATCCAGTTTAGAATCTCAGGTTGCGATATCCAAGTTCTTTGCAGAATTTATCTAACCATTGTTTATCAGTATCAGATGGCCCAGATTCGTCCATCAGAATAGTATCGGTAGCGTTGTCATCAGGAGGATCAACTGTAGGGTTGAAAGAGACGTCGTAGCTGCAGCCGTGAGCACCGTCTTGAGACATGGCTTATAAAGATGTTGTGTGCAGTGGGGGTGGAGTACTTTTCTCTTTATGGGCATAGTGAATGGGTGGGGACGGCAAAGAGTATGTACTGCTGCGCGCGCATCTCTCAGGGTGTAACAGCTGTACTTTAACATTATTGTAGCCATCACGCATGTCACACCATTTGAACATTTTGTTTATGACTGAAAAAAGACAACTCAACAGATCCCGATCGCACCACTTGAACAAAAATAGCATTTCGTACATAACTTGATGCTCATTTTGTCGGATGAATCCTGAGCGATCGCTGAGCTTCGTCTTGTCTTTGCAGCAGAATATGTAAAAGCACTCATCAGACTTCTTTTTGGAGTGATCCCCGACCACTCGGTAGCGATGATTAGGAGTTACCCCATCCCACTCTGAGATGTACAAAGGTTCTTCTCCACTGTCATTCAGGTCTTTCCAGACACGGGTGTAGAATAAAGTCCAGTCCTTATCAGGAAATACCAGACAGGGGTCTCTTCCCGATATAAATTCACCGGCACTGTCAGTGGTGTAGAGCGTCACGACTCGTGACGGTTTATGGAATATGTAACCGAATACATAGTTATTATTCAACATAATATCATCTTTCACATATTCCTTATTCTCATGGAGAAAGTCTGTCAAATAGACATGCCAGCGCTCTTTTCTCTGGGCCAGAGTTAGACTTTTCATCATCTCTTCACCCCATTCTCCCCATTCTCTCTCAGGCGTTTTAGGTGAGTATAAACCAGCCATGTTTCACCCCCCTCTTTTTTCTTTTTACACAGAATGCTGCAGTGTCTATTTATACAGATGTGTTCTGACACACATGTGCGAAGCACATGTAACCCTCGACCTTTAAAATCATCCGTCTGCCATTTGATCACCCAGAAGACGTCCAGAGGTTCAAAGGGCAACATCGCTATTCAAAATATGTGGACGAAGGTCATATCGATCCCCGGAGGATCTCCAACAATGTCAAAGGTCATTGGGGTGATACTACGGTCAACCATGGGAGGGGGATGGGAAAACTTCATGGGTGGCCCATGGGGGAAGGGAAACTTTGTGGGTGGCCCCAGGGGTCACAGGGGTCAGAAAGGTCAAAGGTCATCATCAGTCATTTTGACACAAGGTGCAGGGTATCACTACTCACCTCAAGACTAGTTGTGAGAAAAAAATCCTGGTTAGGCTGCAAAGGCTCTTTTCTTGTCCTCATGCTGTAATTGTCAGTCACTCTCACATGTGCTGTTGCGCACGCACACCGTCCACATCCTGAGTTTTCTGTGGAATTGTATGCGGGCGACAGTGCATGTACTAACTGATTGAGCTTTTAAGCTAAAAGCCTATATGAAATGCCATATAGGTAACATAACTGTTCAGACACTTTGTATCATAGAAATGCATTATATTTTAATAATAGAATACCATTATTTTAAATTGTAATAATATTTCACAGTATTGCTGTTTTTTCTGTATGTTTGATTTACATTATGATGAGCTTGAGACATGATCAACAGGGTTTTTTCACAGCCTACCTGACTGAAAGAGCTCATTATTTATGCAGGTCATTAGAGCTCTTTATCTGATTCTTTTGTCTTCTCAGGTGAGAATCATCCATTATTCATGATTATTCACGCCTCCACGCATACTGTGTTTCTTGACCAAAGATGTTTTAGAAAATTTAAATCTCTCTATTGTTTTATATGAAGGAGTAGGAATGATCAACATTATTCCTTCAAAAATACAAACATGTACATACATGTTCCTCACATATTATTGTAGCCTAGTTTGTGTTGAATACAGTGTAATGACACTTTTTCCATTAATATGTTTATGAACAACTGAAAAAAGCACAAATGTCAGGGCATGTCAAAACTTCTCCAGGCCCCAAACCAGCCTCAGACCCCTGAGGGTTAAACACACCTCCCTTGATCAAACGTCACACAACCCAACCCATTTCTGCGTGTAGACCATCACCTGACTATGATTAGCTCCACCTTTCACCTCGACCTCGACCGTGCCTCAAGCCCCAGCTGGCCTGCTTTGGACCAAGGTTTTCGGCAGGCCGAAAAAACCCGTGCCTTTGGCACTGAGGAAGCACCGAAGAGGTACGATCAAGCCCCGGAAGTGACAGTGGAAACGCGACCGGCCCTGGCACGCACTAGCACGCCCGCCTTTGACCCGGCAGTGGAAACGCGGCTAATGACGTGCTTCTTCTCTGCAAGCGACTCTTTATCTGCCCATAATGATCAGAAGTTCTCCACCTTTGACAAAGACCAAGACTCCTATGGAAGTAACTGTGCTAAAGAGTTTCTGGGGGCATTTTGGTACAAATTTTGTCTCAATGCAAACCCCAACGGTGTGTATTTATGGGGAGAAGATGACACCCATTTCAGCATTGATGTTGTTTGGTCAACATGGAAGAGCAGTTTCACTGTCAGTTTGAAATCAATCAGCATGAAGGTCAAACGTGTATCTTAGGAATATTAGTGTTTCTAGAAGCAATCATCTGCTATATAACAAGATTTAATGTTGTGCTTTCCTTCCTTAATCATGCAACTAGTAAACCAATAATGTTGTCTTTATTTTTTGGTCAGCTTTTAATGTCTGTCAGAGGGCTTGAAGGAGCTCACATAAGAACAGTGTGCATGCAATAACGTACGCCATAGAAGAAGTCATCTTATTACATTAATGTCATTTAACAGTATTCAACATTAGGTAAAAAATTAGGTAAAGGCTGCCCTCAGCTGTACATAACTGAGTACAACATTATTCATACATGAAAAGATGTTATTTCATTGAACCACAACTCTGGACCAGTAAGTCTGGATCACATGACGGTCCCATATACAATGAGTATAACCTCCTATATCAGACTTGCATTCAGGGCAGAGCGGTGAAATAGTTGAATTGTGTGTCTTATATGAGGCGTAATATGAGGATTCTGTTACACACTGAAAGCCTATTGGTCTGGGACCAGACCGTCTCCCACTCCTCTTCCAAAATATCAGAGTCAGAATCCACTTTTATTGCCAACTATAACATGTACAAGGAATTTGCTTTGGTATGCAGGTGCATAAAAAGAAGAATAAAAACATCTATAAATTTTAGATAATAATCCATAAATAAAATATCCACCCTGAGCTCTTTCCCAAATCAATCTGTATAGAGCTTTATAGAAAAGAGGAATGAACTTGTCCGGAGGAGGTTTCAGAAGGATTTTCTCAATAACTGAGAATGAATATTTAGAAGTGACAGTAGTATTTTTGAAAATATAGCCTAGGTAAATTATATCTTGAGATGTTATCAAAGGACAGTAGAGATCCCTCCATAAATATCCCACAAATACTAAGATCTGGCCATAAGTTACAGTAAATCCAGGGTCTATACTTGACAGGACCTTCACTGTGGTACAGCATTGCCATGTAAACATTGATATTTTCTCAATTTACACTAAAACTATGTTAGGCAAAGTTGATTTGTGAATAAAAATATCTAATTTACTTATCAAAGATGCTGCAAAAAATTACCCCTTTGAGAAGAGATGTTTAGAAATTAGGTTAAAAGAGCAACTTCTGGAGCACTTCAACAGGCGTCTTCAGTGTGAGGGTGACTGTGGGAAAGAGAGTTTTAGAGGGACATTCACATGCCATGTGACTTAAAAACAGCACATCATTGGCTACCTTAAGGCCTGTGCCTTTAATTTCCATAGTGCAATATGTTGTATTTTTTTCTGAATAACAAGGAAATAAATAGAAATTAATTTTTGCCTATACGACAATGCCTTACCAGAGGGTTAAATCATTTGAATATGTTCACAAGTCATTGTGTGTTTTAGTAGTTATCAACATTAACCAGACAATAGATAAATACAAAATATTAAGCACTGTTTGTTTTGTTGTCAGATAAAAACTGAACAAATATTTTATGTCCTGAAAAAAAGAAAAGAAATTGGAACGTGATATTTTGTGTATCTGGCATGGTGTGTTGATGCTCTTTTGTAAGTTTGGCTTAGTTTCAGCTCACATGACTTCCAGCTGTGTGTGAATTTGAGAATATACATGCTTTTTATTACAGTTTTTGTATTCGCTTTGGTGCTTTTTTTACAAGTATATTTTCAAAACGTCAAACTGATCACACTTGTACTTTCATTCTAGTTGTACAAATTTTCATTCTACATATACATCATTTCAAAACACAAGATCATTGTGATGTGTAATAAGAACATTTGGTTTAATCACAGAAACACAACAGTATGATCTTCTTTTTTTTAGTTTAATACTTTTAACAGTCAGTTCATTCAGTAGCAAACAATGCAAGATCCCAGCTAACAGAATTTTGTTATAAGAACGTTCTTTAAATATTCAGTGTTAGTTCTGGGAACATTAAAAACGTCCAGTTTTCTTGACGTTATAGGAATGTTTTTATAAGGTATGATGTTCCTCTAACGTTCTTTCAACTTAATTTTGATCTAAAATTCAACATTGTAGGAACGTTGATTTGTAACATTCTAAGAACATGAAAATGTTCCGTTTCCTTAATGTTAGTAGAATGTTATTTAAAGGTTAGTATGATGTTCCTGAAACATTATTTCAATCATTCAAATACCTGCTGCGAACAAACACTGAAAGAAAGAGAAATAAGAACACAAACTACAACAGACGTGTTGATCTTCTTTATCAGTGCAGAAATGTTTTCTGAAAACACCTGCAATTGCTGATAAAGAAGCATCTCAACAAAATTCAAGAGCTCAACTAAAGCAAACACTGATCTCCATGACGGTGACCTCAAACGAAACATCTAAACTTCTGTTAATTCTCAATAAGAGCTTCTGTAGACGTATGACAGAAATAAAGTCAGTCTGGTTAGTAATAAGTGAAGCTGGTAATGCTGTTTGTGGAGTTGTTGAATCAGATCTTCAGATATTTAATGTCTTTTATCTTCAGTTCATCTAAGGCTGTGGCTGAAGAAAGTTGTCGTTTGTGTTCTTATTTCTCTTTCTTTCAGTGTTTGTTCACAGCAGGTGTTTGAATGATTGAAAGAATGTTTCAGGAACATCATACTAACCTTTAAATAACATTCTTCTAACATTGCTGAAATAATTGCAGTAATACAGGCTACGGATGACACATTAGAAAATACATGAACATTACCTAACTTACAGAACTGGCGCAAAATCCATAATGTTTGTAACAGTATTCAGTGTGTTATCCAAAGGTGTGATGAAGTCATGAAACAGTCATGTGGTTTTGTGTAGTTTGTGGCAGTTTACTGCTGAATCTATAATTGATCTTTACAGATGAAGGGTGAGTTACAGTAATGTGGCAGTTTCTATCACGGTAATGTTTACAGTATCACATTGCACACATACTGTAATATGAAGTGCTTTATTTGATGCCGTCTGTCTCTGATCAATCTGATGTTATACAGTCATTGACAGAGTCTTTTCCTTGTACACATCCTGCTCTATGTTTACAGATATCAATTCCCTATGTATCTGTATCTCTCTCTCTCTCTCTCTCTCTCTCACACACACACACACACACACACACACACACACACACACAACCTCAATTTTCAAAGTGTGTGTGTATCATCTAAGATAAACTGCTTAAAATGTAAAAAGAATATGATAACATTTGGTTATTTCATATTGGAATTGCAGACAAGTTCTATAGAAACTGCTTATAGAATCAATAACTACAGAAATCTATAGATGTAACAAATGATTCATTGATTAACCATTAAGATCAGATGTATTAAATAATAGACAAATCATTCCCTTTGGAATTATAAGGATCTATCTGCATTCTGAGTAGTTTTGAGTTATTGAGCTTCAAAGTTTCTGCATTCCATTCCACTTTTTAGACAGAACTTTGTTTTGTTTCATAAATAAAAAGTCCCAAAATCCACACAATATAAATCATAAAAAAAAAAAAAAAAAAAAAAAAAAAAATCACATAATGTAAAGTTGTCACAGAATAAGAATATGTGAATAACTCAATATTGACAAAAATGTCAGATAGAACCTCACTGTAAAAAACTGTGCTCTAAAATAATGGTAATCTACTGGCAGCAGTGGTTGCCAGTAATGTATTGTAAATTTACAGCTCTCCTTTTTTTACAGTATGTTACCGTAATACTACCATGGAAATGAACTCATTTCGTTCAGGAAACCGATTGCTTCACAGGTATTATACAGTGTTAGTGCTGTGAACTTCTTTCATTTGAGTCAAGTGAAAATGAATATTTCTTAACTCCAAACACTTAATGTATAATAGTGAAATAATTAAAAACATGACAAACTCAAATCTTTGCAGTTTGTTTAAGCTTGCAATAGCACACATAGGCGATTAAGCAAACAGCTTATCACTGTATCAGCACCTGCAGTTACTGCCTTTAAATAAAGCAATTAAATCAGATCTCTCCTATATCATCTTGTACAAAAACACAAACCACTTCAGTTCAATATTTACTCTCCTTATCAGTTATTGACTTCACATAACTTTTCCTATTAACTTTCACTAATATTTCAGTGAAATTAACTTGTTTCATTTAGAAAATCTGACTGTTACTGTCACAGACACGTCAGGCTCCACCATGCACCAATCGGCAGAGGACTGCTGCGGGTTCCTGCTGCAGTGTGAACTGGTCCTGGAGATGCAGCTGCACCTGTACCCGAACGACACAGCCAAAATAGCGTTCCTTATCTCCCAACTCAGCGGCAAAGCATTGAAATGGGCTGATTCCATCTGGTCACAACATGGCGCTATAACTCAGTCATACTCAGCCTTTATTTCCCACTTCCGGGATGTTTTCGGGAAACCCATCACCGACTCGTCTGCTGGTGAGAAACTTTACAATTTAAAACAAGGTTCCATGTCTATTTATGATTATGCTTTGCAATTCAGAACGCTGGCTGCCATAAGTGGATGGAATGAACAAGCTTTGATCATTACCTACCGCCAAGGATTGGAGCCTCGGGTGCGGCTGCATCTCGCTGCATACGAGGATTCCATCGGCCTAGAAAAATTCATCCAGCTCTCCATCTGCTGCGCCACTCGTATGCAAGCGTGTTTACAAGAACACCAGGGTCAGTCATTCTCCATCTCACTCCTCTGCCGGTCCGAACCCGTCAGCTCCCCAGAACCAGCCAACGTTCCTATGGAGGTCAAAAACTCTCGTCTCACCCCCACTGAACGACAACGTCGGCTGACCCTGAACCTCTGTCTGTACTGCGGTACGCCGGGGCATGTCATCTCCGCATGCCCCACGCGACCTCCTCATCCCATGGTGAGTGCCATTCTTCATTCAACTCATAAAATGAAACCACTCACCACTGTTGTCAATCTTACTGCTGCTGATACTTCACTTACAGTGGTGGCGCTCCTCGACTCAGGGTCAGCCGGCAACTTCATCTCCAGCGCCCTCTGCCGGCACCTCAGCCTCAAGACCTCTCCGTCTCCGACTATCTACCAGATCAGCTCCATAACTGGAAGACCTCTCAGCCATAAGCATGTCCGCCGTGTGGTAGGACCCATTCAACTGCAAGTCGGACTTCTTCACGTCGAAAGTATTCATCTGCTGGTTCTGGAGGATTCCACCGCTGATGTGGCATCTTTTTCTTCGTGGCTAAGAAGGATGGAGGCTTGAGGCCCTGTATAGATTACCGCTCTCTCAACAAAATCACAGTGAAGTTCCATTATCCCCTTCCTCTCGTCCTCCCGTACCCTGGAACATCTCCGTGGTGCCACTGTGTTCACGAAGCTGGACCTCCGCAGCGCGTACAACCTCATCCGGATACGCGGGGGGGGAGTGGAAGACCGCCTTCATCACGCCCACCGGCCACTATGAGTACCTCGTCATGCCGTATGGTCTGGTCAACGCCCCCTCCATATTCCAGGATTTCCTCCATGAGGTGCTCCGGGAGTTCCTCAACCGATTCGTACAGGTGTACATCGATGACATCCTCATATACTCCCGGAGCCTGGCCGAACATCACCAACACGTTGCGGAGGTCTTCCCCCGTCTTCGACAGATCTGTACACTTCCTTGGGTATATCATCGACCACAGTGGCATCCGGATGGACGAGAGGAAGGTGGAATCCATCACCAACTGGCCAGAACCTACCACCATCAAAGAACTTCAAAGATTCCTGGGATTTGCTAACTTTTACCGCCGTTTCATTAAGAATTACAGCTCCATCACTCATCCTCTCACAAGCCTCCTACGCCACCAGCCCAAGTCTCTGTCCTGGTCACCAGCTGCCACCAATGCTTTCAATCTCCTAAAGGAAGCCTTCACCACCGCTCCCCTCCTCGTCCACCCCGATCCAGAGCTGCCCTTCATCGTGGAGGTGGACGCCTCCACCACCGGAATGGGAGCGGTGCTCCCAGCAGCAGGGGACCCCAAGCAAACTCCATCCATGTGCCTTCTTCTCCCGCAAGCTCAACCCGGCGGAGGTCAACTACGACATCGGTGACAGAGAACTTCTCGCTGTGAAGCTAGCCCTGGAAGAGTGGAGGGAGCTAAACACCCTTTCCTGGTACTAACTGATCATAAGAATCTAGAATATCTCCGTGCTACCAAGAGACTTAACCCAAGACAAGCCCGCTAGGCCATGTTTTTCTCCCGCTTTCACTTTACCATCTCCTACCGCCCTGGGTCAAAAAATGTGAAAGCTGACGCTCTCTCCCATCTCCATGCTCCTGAAGAAAGATCTGAAGAACCTGAACCAATCATTCCAAGTTCCCTCATCGTAAGTCCCATCACGTGGTCGGAAGAGACCATCCCCTCCTCCAATGCCTCCATGAATCCTCCGCCGGGTTGTCCACCAGGCTTGCTTTTCATCACCTGGTCACGACGCACTCCAACCATCCACTCAGCCCACACGTCACTTGGCACTGGTCACCCGGGGGTCAGTGGAACCGAACCCTCTCGTTGCTAAAACAATGCTTCTGGTGGCCAAACATGGTGGCAGATGTCAGAAGGTACGTGCAGGGCTGCAAAGAGTGCACCATCTCCAAGAGCTCACGTCATCTACCAGCCGGCAAGCTCCTTCCTCTGCCCGTTCCAAATCGACCCTGGTCACACCTAGGAGTAGATTTCATCACCGACCTCCCAGCATCTAATGGATTCAGCTGCATTCTGATTATCATCTACCACTTCTCCAAGTCATGTCGACTAATCCCTCTGAAAGGACTAACCACTGCCATGGAAACTGCTGAACTGTTATTCAACCATGTGTTCCGGTACTTCGGAATTCCTGAAGATATTGTTTCCGATAGAGGACCACAGTTCATTTCCTGTGTCTGGAAGGCCTTCCACTCACTCCTAGGTGTGGCCGTCAGTTTAATATCTGGATACCACCCACAGTCGAACGGGCAGATGGAAAGGAAAATCCAGGAGATCGGCGCTTCCTCCGTACCTTCTGTCATGACTACCAGAACTCTTGGAACCAGTACTTGGGTTGGGCCGAGTACGCACAGAACTCCCTACATCAACCAACTACTGGACTCACTCCATTCCAGTGCGTACTCGGATACCAACCCCCACTGTTCCCCTGGGATGGGGAACCCTCCAACGTACCAGCTGTGGATTACTGGTTCCGAGAGAGCGAGAGGGTCTGGGACTCAGCACACCATCAGCTGCAATGAGCCCTGCACAGACGCAGACGCAGACTGACAGCCGACCTTCGCCGTTCCGACACCCCAGTCTACCAGCCCGGACAGAAGGTTTGGCTGTCAACGAGGGACATCAGACTGCATCTGCCCTGCAGGAAGCTGAGTCCCAGGTTCATTGGCCCATTCACCATCGTCAAGCAGATCAACCCGGTCACCTATCAGCTCCAACTCCCACCAGGTTACCGCATTCACCCCACATTCCATGTTTCCTTACTCAAACCTCACCACCCTTCTGTCTCCACTCCCACAGGGCCTGAGCGGGCCGTGGAGGGGGGGTACTGTCACAGACACGTCAGGCTCCACCATGCACCAATCCCAACGCTCCCAATCACCGGAATACTAATCACTGTCACCTGCACATCATTATCCCCTTCATCACCACCAGTATAAAGAGCACTCACACACTGCACTCACTGTCCGGTCTCGTTGAGCAATAGTTACCTGTATGCTTACCTCAAGGACTCCCCGCTTGCTACTTACCTGTCTCCTGTGTGACCCCATCTCCCGGTGTGTTCCTCGTCTGTGTGTGAGTGCTCCTACGTCTCCTACATTCTCCAGCTCCATCCAGTTAAAGGACTCTGTCATCTGCAATCACAAAAGGACCGTAACTATCACCAGTCATTACCATTGCTCATCTGTTCACTCCTGCTTGCCATATCTGCTCACTGGTTTTATAATAAAGACTGCTTACCTGTTTACACCTGTGTCCGACCCCTCTGTATCATAACAGTTACGTTTTACAGAACATTACAGTTTTTTCCTTGATTTTACGGTAATAGTGGTTGCCATCACTGTAAAAAAATTGTCCTGTTAATTTACAGTAAAATACTGGCAAAAAAGTTGCCAATACTTTCCTGTTAATTTTACAGTTCTTTACCATAATCTACATTGCAGTATGTTGCTGTAAAAATACCATGTGCTCAATTAAAACTGCTGTAACCGTGTGCATTTAAGACACATTTGTTGTGGCCAAAAAAAGAAAAATTGTGCTCAGGTGTTGTTGGTTATGTTTTGATTATAATAATTATCATCATGTAATGCTTGGTTCACTGAACTTCTCCAGTGTCTTAACCATTATCTGAAATTTATATAATTTTTTAAAATAAATTAAATTTTATATTGGCAACATTGCGATACTACAGCTTAATATCAAGCAGTGCAAAAGCAATCAGTAAAGGATTTTTAAACTCATCATTTACAAAAATGTTTGAACTATGGCATCATTTACATAAACAGAGACATCAAGAATCAGTGAAATCATATGGATTCCATTCAATTCCATTGATGCTGTAAAATCAAAAAAATCTAAATTCCATAATCAAAAAAATAACACAACCTAGTTTAGTGTTACAAACAGAAGGGACGGAGACAACGGAATACAGGTAGGTGATGTTTATTGGACTGACAGCAGAGTAAAACAGTGAAGCAGGTGAGTAATGTGTGAATATAAACTTTGGTGGATGATAACAGGATGGTAATACTGTCCTTTGTGTTGCAGGAGTGGAGATCGTGGCTGGTAGCGAACCAGAGAGTGAAGCAGAGCAGAGACGATGCTTGAAGACACACATGGAGATGGGATCACAGGAGGAGACTGGGAACATGCTGGAGTGGAGACGGTGAGTATAACTAGAGTCCTTGAGGTAAGCATACAAAGAGTCCAATGAGTCCAGTTGTTTAATCAGATCTTGAGAGATTTAATGTCTTTTTAATTTTCAGTTGATTTAATCTTTTTTTCTTTTCTTGTTTCTCTTTCCTTCAGTGATTTGCTTGTTAACAGCAGGTGTTCATCAGTGTCTGAATTCACTCATTTGTTTTTATTCACTCTGTCAAGTGGACTATATTAGTGAACTAATGTAGGGAATATGGAATGAGGGTATAAGATGTGATTTGAAACAGCCTCGGAGTGTCGACTTTGAGCGCTGTTAATTCACAGTATATTGCTGTAGGCTACTTTCTCGAAAACATCAAATATTACCCAGAATGCACTGTTTTCTATGGTATATTACTGGTTTAATGGAAAACAGCATGTTACTGTCGAAATTTGGCCGCAATTTTTTACAGTGTATAATTCCAAGAGGACAAAATGTATTAAACTGAATGAAAAGAGATGCAAATGAAAAGGTTGAAAGTATAAGCTTTTTGAAAGACGGATACTGTGAATAAAATATTTATATAGATGAAACACTTATTTTGTGTAGTGAAAAGGATACTTTGTGATTTTGTGTATTGTACTAACAGAATTGAAAACATGCTGAAATGTTAGGAAAAAGTGTACTTTTGATGATCTGTTGTGATATTAGTACTAAGAGTTTTGAACATTTCTTCTGAAAACTGCACCAAAGCAATTAAAAAAACATTTCAGCCACTCAATTATTTCAGAGTATTATAAACCATTTATAAAATATAAATGTATTCTGATCATAATGACCCTATACTGTTCAGCACATAAAAGGGATTTTAAACATGAATCATTTAAATTTGTAATTGGTGTGTAATTGGTATTTGTGTGAATGATTTTCATAACTATTTTGAGATGTCACTGGTGTCACAACAGTTTCTTAATCTGTGATGTAAATAAATAAAAGACAACCGATCCCTCACACACCTTTCTGCATGTTTATTATCAAATATACTCTGTTTAAAGGTATAATGGACAGGATCCTGTCCAAACCCCTTCATGACACAACATTAAACAGCAACATATCTCTGATTTTCTTACAGTATCTCACTCTAATAGACATTTACTCTTTTCATCCAGTTTCATGCAAGGTATGCTGGGAACTGAAAATACCATATCTCTGGTAAAATCTTCTGTGAGCTCTCAAGAAAAATGTCTTTAACTTGAGAAGAGAAAAGCTCTGAGGAACAATGTGTTGTACCCTGGGTCATGGCAGTCAGCTGATCTTCCAAGCCAACAAACATCAAAATCAAACATCAGTCTATATTAAATCGACAAAATTTAATCTTTTGTTTAACTGAGTCTGTTTGATGAGACCATGTTTGTCCAGGATGTGCTGAAGGAGGGAAACAGCATTTGTATTTCCCCCTCATTAATCCTTTGTGTTTTTAGGGAAAATATCTGGTCCGGATGTGCAGTATGACTTACTGTATATAAACTTATGGATTTATTTGTACGTTTTGCAAAGAATTGATAAAATACAGCTGCAGCAATTACAGTGCCTGAGCAAAGCCTGCACCAATCTCATATGTAGCTTTATGGTGATTATTTTTGGCAAAGTGATTTAAAATGGAATTTGCAGAATTACTGACTACGTAACAGAAATTGCTTTTTAGCTTTTAAAGTTTAATTTCTATATTGCAAACTGTTGCAGATATATATGCAGATATATGTTGCAGATCCTTTTGTTTCTGTAAAACCAATAATACGACAAATTAATTTACAAAATAATTTATCAGGAACGTTTATGCTGGGATGAAGGTTGTTGCTAGGTGGCCTAACTTGAAACTATTTCATAGACGTACTGAAAATAACCCATGTATAATTTTACCTGTGGGCAGGGATGGGACAAAACATGAATGTTTCTGCTGGGAATGGGAGAATTTTGCTGGAGCGGGCAGGAATTTGTTGAAGAAGACAAGGGGAAAAAACATTTAATTCAAACTGAAAACGGTCTAATATTTTATCTGCTGGAAACTGTAAACATGGTATGCATCTGACTTAGAATGAGTGCTGGAATCAGAGGAAAAATGTGCTCTGATCAGTGCTCAGACTCTCCTCTTTCTATGTGCCAGTTTTCACAATTTTTGACCAAACAGTTCTGCCATAGACTTCCATTAAAGAAAAGGAAGAAGAAGAAGAATTTGGGGCCAAGCACTGAAGGCACTGAAAAAACAGCAAACAACGCATTCATGAAATCTAAGGCACATTATGAGAGAGACCACATTTGCATTTACGTTCAAAATAATAAACATGATGGATTTAATCGAAACTACAAATTGTAGCTCTAAACGAAATCACCCAGATTCAGTGAGATTTACTGAATAGATAAAATACAATACACTGCATATATAATTTGCATTGAGGATGACAGATACCTTTTTCATTTGCATCCAAAATGTGGGTGTTCATTAAGTAAATTTCTTCTGTGACAGAGGAGGAGCATGAAAATCTGACAGATATATAAAGAGTGTCTGTCAGACTCAACAACACAAACGGTGAGTTACTGCTTTACTCGTCACTTACCTCAGAAAACATTCAGACATTTATACAACTTTAAGAATGTATTTTTTTTTTTTTGTTATTTTTGTCTAGATTAAACAGATCTCTGCTGTGATCTACTGAGGAGAGACTGAGAAGATGGCAGTAAGTTCATCAACAACATTTCTAGAGATGGTTTTCAGTGTGATGTTCATATATTTCTCTCTCTGTCTCATGTAGATGATGGTGTTTCTAGCAGTTCTTCTCTCTGTTGTTCTGGCGAACGGATGCAGTACTGATGAAAACACGCCGGTCGACTGTTTTGACCTTTATAAAGCAGGACAAACAGTCAGTGGGATTTACTCCATCTATCCAGGAAGTGGCGCTCCTGTCTGGGTTTACTGTGACATGATCTCAGATGGGAAAGATGAAGATAAAGGAGGATGGACGGTATGAATGTGACTGTAGATCATTAAACACACATCAGAACATACATTATGAATCATATCTTCTATATAAACCCATCACAGGTGTTTCAGAGGAGAATGGACGGCAGTGTGAATTTCTATCGGCCGTGGAATCAGTACAAGAGAGGATTTGGGAATGTGGAGAGCGAATACTGGCTGGGTAAGATCTCACAGTGAGTGTCCGTTTGTGTGGATGATCATGTGTTTGGTTGAACATGTTCTTCATGTGTGTGTGTGAACAGGGCTGGAGAATATGTACCAGCTGACACGTAACAGGAAGTACATGCTGAGAGTGGATCTGGAGGACTTCACCGGAAAAAAAGTTTTTGCTCTGTACTCGTCCTTCTCTGTGGATTGTGAAACTGACGGGTATAAACTGCTTGCTTCAGGATTCAGTAATGGAGGAGCAGGTATAGGACACTTTCATTCATATTAAATTCACACTTCAGTAAATGTGCCTCTGATGTCCTCAATGATGCTCTTCTCTGCAGGTGACTCTTTGACCTACCACAGTGGTATGAAGTTCTCCACCTTTGACAAAGACCAAGACACCTGGCCTAATAACTGTGCAAAATCGTTTCTCGGGGCATTTTGGTATGGAGCCTGTCACCATGCAAACCCCAACGGTGTGTATTTAGGGGGAGAAGATCCCACCATTTCGGGCATTGGAAATTTTTGGTACCACTGGAAGAACAGTAATGCTGTTGGTTTGAAATCCATCAGCATGAAGATCAAACGTGTGTCTTAAACATTTGAAGAAACATTACAGTGTTTCTCAGAAAGAAAACAATCAAATTAAGGTTTTGGGTTTCTCTTCTTCTGTTAACTCTGTAACTTATTAAATCATGGTATATATTGTAACAGGATATATGGCTGTTGTTTTGTGTAATCTCATTAATTATTTTCTTCTTCTTTGTTTTGGGTCACTTTTTTTAAATCCACAACTGAAACAAATCAACTATAAACTTCAATAAACTCCAGCAATGAAAGGCATTATGTGTTGATGTGGATTTGTTTATCTCCTCAACAGACCTCAGGAACTGTAAATGAGGAATTCAGTTCAACTGCTCTTAAACTTTCCCCATAAATACAACCTTATATGTAAATGAACAATGTGTAAGGTTTTATCATCACAGACAAGCTTAGCTTGACTCCTTTACAGAAAACTTGATTTATTTGCATCCCCTTCTGGAAAGAAAATATATTTCCCTATATTATAACCGTTACTTTGATCTCCCAAAAGCATTAGTTATAAGTCTGTTTTATAAGGAGGGAACCACTAACTGGATTTTGTTTAGTGCACAACAGAAAATCAATGAGGCAAGATAGTTTCATATATTACAAGCATTGACAAAAAACTATGATCTATAAACCCAAAAATAAATAAATGCTTCTCATTCATTTACATCTTTTTATCTATCAAACACTTTCATAAATACAAACAAAACATACATTTTTCCCAATCAATAACCAGTAGCATAGAAATAAAAATCTTATCTGCTTTTCTGTGGTAATGACGATGATGATGATGATGATGATGATGATGAATGTTCATTCACAGCAGTGCAGGAATCAATGTCCATGAAAGCCAATGTCCAAGAATCCAAAAGTTCCCCAGAGCAAACTGTACTCCTTAGTGTCAATACCATTCCAAGCAAACTAGAAAGTCTTTAAATTCCCATATGTGGCATAATCCGGTCCAAGGATCCACAACAGTTGAACATAGTTCATAGCCTCTAAACCCACTTCAAAGTCATCTTTCTGACACGGGTCAAAACAGGCATATGAACAGAAGGATAAATCCCACAGAATGTGGAGTCCTTCTACAAATTAGATGAAATACATCATATTAGAAAAATAACTGTGCATAAATTAACCAGAAAACTTTCAATCAATATAAGAAAAGAAACAATCCTTACTTCAGATTGAGCATAAAACTCAAGTTTCTCAATCAAGACAAGTAAATATGTGGAGCCATAAGCCATGCTTATTCCGTCCGTTACAAATCTATCTTCTTCTTCTTCTTAATTTATAAGGGTTTGGCAGACCAGCTTTCAGTGCATTACCGCCACCAACTGAACTGGAGTGTAGAGCATTTATTTTTATATGCTATGCAGTTTATGAGAACAAGTTCAACTGTTTCTGGTTCATTACACTTATTGCACTTCCCTGTAGGATGTTTATTGATTTTATGTAAACTATAATTTAACCCTGTATGTCCTTTGCGAAGTCTAAAAATCAATGATGATTCTTTCCTTCTTAATATTGAATTCCAATCTCCTTTTCCCACTTTTTTCTGAATTTGAAACAGGTGTCTCCCCTTCATCTCTCTTTCCCAACGCTTCTGCCAGATGTCATGTGCTGCCTTTTGAATACATGTTTTTGCTTCTGATTTACTCATATCAATGTGAATCTCTACATTTCTGCTTTTAAGTGAGTTCTTTGCCAGAATATCTACCACCTCATTGCCCTCCACCCCTACATGTGCCGGAACCCAAAGAATACTAATGTAATTTCCTGTATTATTGATCCTGTATAATGACTGTAAAATTTCAAATACAATATCTTGTCTACTGTCAGAATGACCAATCTAACTTCTACTCTCTACACCAATTTTATACCTGAGAGTATCCCTGCGTTCCATTCAGAAGGGCTCATCCCTATGCCCTAATCCCTTCAAAGGGTTTACCCTCCGGAGTGAGAGCTTCGAAGGGATGAAGGGTGAAGGGATCAAAAAAACTCTTCTTTTGGAATGCACTTCTGCGTCATCTTAACGAGACAATCAAGGAGGAGTAACTTAGATTGTGCAAGCTGCGCCCTTTATTTAACGTTAGTTTATTTATTTATTTTAGGTTTAGCGCATGTAGGCTATATTGTATTTATGTATTTTAAACATTTGAATGGACTGATAAAGGGAGCTGTAAAGTATTTTTGTTGAAGTAGAAAGTCGTTTTGACCATAATAATGTACCAAATCTAACTCATATAAATATTAGGCTACAGTAGTACAGAAAAATATTATATATTTAAAATATGTATAAAATATTATACATACCTTTATAGTTAATCGAACTCTGAGCCTCCTGTACCCATTCTGTGACGTCAAACTTCCCTGTGCAAAGGATCATGGGGGCCCGAAGTGTCCATCAGTTGTTCCCTTCGAAATCCTTAATTCCGAAGGGCCCTTTGAAGTGGCCAGTTTTGAGCACTTCGGTTTGGAACGACCCTTCAATATGGCGGCCATGATTATTTTCACTCCGAAGTGCCCTTCGGAGGGCGATATATCCCGTTTGGAACGCACTGTATAGATCCCCCCTTAGATCGCCCCCTCATGGTGTGTAGTACAATTACAAAAAGAAGAAAAAAAAAATGTTAGCAGGTTTATAGCTGCTACAATATATGAACGATCAATATATTACATGTTTTAACAACGGATTTGAAAATATACAGAAAAATATATTACGTAAATATATTACAATATATTGTATAATACACAAGGAATTGCTGCTTTTTATATATTGAAAAATATGTGATAATACATTTACTAATATATCATAATATATGTAATTTTATATTCAGTAATATACTTCATAATATATAGATTTATATGTGATCAGATATGGTACTGCATGCATAATATATTGCAGATATATTTACTCATGAGGTATAAACACATATGGTAAAATATATTATGTAACATTTCTTATATTTTATAATTATTTGCATGTTAAATGTTTCATATTTTCAAGTTTGTTAACAAAAGCACACCTGCATGTACTTGAGTTTCTACCAAAGAGACTATCACTGTGCTATAGCGTGCACACATTTATATGGGAACATGTATGTGCAATATATGTACACAATGAAGGATAAAAATGTATGAATGTAATGCTATTTTGGTCTTCATTTATAAATATTTTATGTGTATTAATATATAGCCATACATGGGGAATGCATATATTGCAATATATTGACAAATATAAGCACTAGTTTCCCAAATATGGAAATGTATTATGTAAAATATCACATTATATTTTACAATATATTCCCATATATATATATATATATTTTTTTTTTTCCGTAAGGGTCAGTGACGCAGTTCCTTAAAGGATGGTGTTGATATTAGTTGCCCAAGCATTTTATGCATTATTAATTATAGTCTCCAGAATGGGATTGTACCACTTTGAAAGCAAGCTATTGTTTAGCCCGTCTAAAAACAAACAAACAAACAAACAAAAATGAAGCTGGACCCACATGATTCAAAAAACTATCGACTGATATCAAAACCAACTTGGCTAAGATATTAGACAAAGTTGTTGTGAGATAACCAAGAATAACATTTTAAATTAATTTTAATATGATTGTGGATGTAGTATGGAGTTCGACATAAGTGGCCTCTGGTCTCAGGTAATTTAAAATAAATGGCCGTTTTCCAAATGGACCCGAGAAAATAATGTCATTAATTACTCTCCCTCATGTCGTTCCACACTCGTAAAGCCTTTGTTCATCTTCAGAACACAAATTAAGATATTTTTTTATGAAATCCGATGGCTCAGTGAGGCCTCCATAGCCAGCAATGGTACTTCCTCTCTCAAGATCCATAAAGGTACTAAAAACATATTTAAATCGGTTCATGTGACTACAGTGGTTCTACCTTAATATTAAAGTGACGAGAATATTTTTTGTGTGCCAAAAAAACAAAACAACGACTTTTCAACAATATCTAGTGATGGCTGATTTCAAATTACCTGACTTAAAAGCACCGAACCACTGATTAAATTTGTATGAATTTTTTAATGCCATCATCAAATCACAACCATCTAGTAGGGTCACAGCTGCAGAGATTGGTGTTTGATCTAAAAATATGTTACAAATTGCAAGAACACGAATGCTCAGACTGTCTTTATTAAATGCAGTAACTCACCGTTTGTGTTCTTCAGTGTTTGATGACACAAACACGTCTTGAATATCTGATTTTCAAACTCCTTCTCTGCATGTCAAAGTCCATTTGTGGCAATCTTGGAAAAATCCTCCAGCAGCTGTTTTCACATTTACGAAACATCCAAAATGTCTGGAGATTCCCTTCTCCTATGAAGCAGAGTACTTTTTTGAATTCAAAGATTTTTATGTTAATTTTTTTTTTTTACTCCTGTAAAACTGTAAGACCACTAAAACACTCAAATGACAGCAAACATGAGATATCAAATCACTTTAATTCACACAGAACATTACATATGTTGGATATTTAGGTGAACTTCAGGTGATCTAGTGGTGAGGAGAGAGAGAAGGAAATGAGGGAGCGGTGCAAACCTTGCCAAGTGAACTGTGCAACCAATGGTACGTGTTGATTGTTCAAAGTGTTTTATTGTGTGGTTTGTTTCCCACAATAACTTGATTTCATCATCCAAAAGTCTGTTTCATGGCGCAAAACATAATTTTCTGCCAGCTCCAGGGCTTTTGTTAAAACTACAAGTCAGTTTAGGTTTTTTCACCTTTCCACTGCACAGACACCAAAATGTTACTAAAAGACCATCTTCCCATTGGTGAATTATACCCTTTTAACTTTGCTGGACTGTTTTGCTTATTGTGTATCTTTATGCCTATTTTTGTCAAACACATTGAATAAATAAATGTGTTATATTATTAAGCATTTCTATTTTTAATGATAATTAGGCCCACTATAAAGAAGATTTTGTCTAATGGAAAGATTCCATGGATGTAAAAGCTTCTTCATGGATATGTGTTTGTTCTCTATTTCTGTCACCTCTGGAGAATACAGGTGAGGAAAAACACGACATTTCTGGTAAGCGAACACAGTGAGGAGTCCGAAATCACTGGTTTTTGCACTTGTAGTTCTCTGTGGGGATTTTAGGGAATGGATGTTTAAGTGCACTGGAATGATTTTGACACAATAGGGCCGTCCAAGCGAAGAAGACTCATCTGATCAACACACACCCTGTCTGTGAACCCTGTTGTCCGTCACCAGGTGGAGCCCTCATTCAACATCTTGAGTATGTAGGTCATGACATCTTTAGTTCCTGCCAGTAATTGTTTTTTGATGGTTATTCATAATAGAAACACATGCATTTTCTCAAAGTCAATTGCCTTGCAGCTCTATATTGGACACTGTATATCTTATCTTGGGATTATGTATATTACACTTGTCACTCGTGTTACCCTTGATTTTCATTTTTTTATTTTGTAGAAACTATGGAAACAGCAAAGACGCTATAATATGTGTTTTGTAAGATAGATGAGCAACTGTTTGGATACATTAATCGACAGAAAACGAATCATTGTTATATACTGTTGCTCAACACAGTAAGTCTTATTGTTTAAATCTCGGATACGCTTGATGGGAAGAAGAGGAAAAAGAGTCGTCTGCAGCGTTATAAAAGCTCCACTGCTCTCGAACCGTGTGTTGCGCTTGTCTCTCTCAAAATTACATATTGTGCCTTTATGCAGAGGAAATATGGCACATTTTATAATGCAGCCGTATGCTAAA
This sequence comes from Megalobrama amblycephala, assembly GCF_018812025.1. Lineage (NCBI taxonomy): Eukaryota > Metazoa > Chordata > Actinopteri > Cypriniformes > Xenocyprididae > Megalobrama > Megalobrama amblycephala. The sequence goes on along the minus strand of NC_063050.1, from coordinate 5,335,617 downwards.
GTGCTTTCAGTTATTTTATTACATCAATCTACACATTTAAAAAACAGATTTGACTTTGCAAACGTGTTAAAAAGAAAAAGAACTGAAAAATCGCCTAAATGTATGTATTCAGACACTTTGCTACTGTGATATTGTAATATTTGTTGAATGTATATTTAATAATTCACAGAGACACCAGATGAACATGACGATCTCTTTTAACTCATCCTCTTGTTCTTTTTCAACAGGTTATATCCACACACATTTCCAGATGGAGAGCGCCCTCAACAGGTAAGGAGTAATTACACAATTACCATACATCACATCTCCCTTATTAAGAAATATATTCCTTAACAGAACAGTTTAAGCAACACAACTCCTATTGTTTTAAATTTAGAACTCACATACTGTATTTTGTTAGAACCCAAACCTTCTTCTATTACCCCACACAAATTCGCAAACCCTTCGCAAAGACCCGCCTCCTTAGTTACTGTTGCTTTGTCCGACAAGCCGTGGCGCTGCCACGCCACACACTGTTAGACATTTCTGTAATTTCTACAGTTATTTACCATATATCACCCAGTATTATACTGCTAATTCTCTTTACAGTAAATAACTGTGATTCCCATTGCATCATGGGAATTTTCTGTGACGTCAAACACCACATACAGTGATTTACTGTATTTTTTAAATTTGCAGTATACTACTGTATTTGCTGTAACGGATCCTCTGGCTCCATTCCATCGTGTTTTTTTTATTTTCCTATTTTTTGTACATTTGGTTTGACATGTTTCGCCTTACACCACGCGTCTACAACGCTAACAGCCCGCGGCTGTCTATATTGGACACATTGAAGCTACCGGACCTTTACAAAATGCAAACCTTGTGTCAGAAATAGCGCGAGCGCTTGGACTCGGAGTACCGTACATATAACGGGCCATCAGTAACGTTATACTGTCTGGGATTTGTCGTGTCGCGCCGGAGCATTCAGTGCAAACAGTGATTGTAATGGGTTCTGTCTTTTGTTGGGTCGCGTCGTTCGCGTCCGAGGTAGAGACGGAACCACTGCGGCAGCGCCACAGTCTGCGGCCGGTGTACCGATGCACCCCATGAAGACTTATCCCCGAGAGAGAGAGAGACCAGCAAGCAAGGTAAAAAAAAAAATCTTAACGTTAACTGCGTTAACGTTTCATTTGACAAAAGATTTTGTTAGATTATGGAATTTAATATTTACTGCAAGTTATGTATGCGTGTTTTAAAGGTCTCAACTGCAACAAAGCGCCGGTGACTGCTAGCAAGATTTCTGAGGTAAGCTGTAACTGTTACTTGAAAACATATTGTTACTTAAATGTCCTAACAAAACCAATGTTTTCTGCCTATGTTATTGTAATACTGGTTTAAAAGCACACCACAGCTAAATTTTGCGGGCCACAAAGTTCATTGTCATTGTCAGTAGTATAGCTGAAGCACAGCTAAAGCATCAGTCACAAGCATTGTTGAATTAGCAATATGTGAAGCAAGCAGTGGATTCCAGTGCAGACTAGGTAGCATTATAAATTTGCTAACTTTTTATCAAATAAGTGACTTTGCATCATGTCTAACATTTATTTATTACATAGCAAATGAACCAATCAGAAGATACTTCGGTAAAGTTGGTTTTATATTCGCACATTCGGACTTCTGATAAATTCAGGCTTTCCAATAAATGTGCAATAAATTAATGTTTGCGAATTTTAAGCAGCGACATGATATTGACAACCAACGATTGTCAATTTACAACATTTTTCACAGTCGATCAAAATAGGCAAGTATTGTTTTAATGGCATATTTACTTGTGAATGTCCACTGAATGTCCAATGTAGTGTGATTAACAAGACTACTGAATACGGATGTCCGAATGTGCCAATATAAAACCAACTTTACCCAAGTCCAGAAGATGGACCATTTTCTATGTTCAGTCTCACCAGATTACATTTATCCAGGTAAGCACTGCAGTAAAACTCTCAATAAATCATTCATATCAAATTTAGCATTCTAAACAACTTTAGTTTATACTTTTTAATTATTTTGATCTTTTATTAGGCAGAAGACTCTCTACCATTGAAATGTCTAACAGTGTACGCAGTGAAAAATACATCGCGGAAGAAAGAGGACACTGACAACACGTCGACGGACAAGACAAAGCAGGTTACTTATGATTAGTGATGGGAAACCGAGGCTTTCTGAAGCATTTGAGGCTTTCATCAAATTGTGCCGAAAAACGGTTCATTACTCGAAGCTTTTAACACAGTGACATTAGCGACATCTGGTGGTCAGACTTGTTTTCTCCACCATATCATCGCGGAGCAGATACGGTTTGAAAAATCACATGACCAAAGCTTCAAGTCCGTGACAGAATCACTCTTGGATCAGTTCTATCGAATCTGATGTAATCTCATCTAAATTAATTTGTGACAATGAGACTCGTGTCATGTGTAACCTGGTCAACGGATTCACATATTGATCAATAATATAAAATATACAATTATGTGATCATAATTGATGTGAGTAGCCTAGTTGAAAAAATATTTTGGGTGAGCTGTTTAACCCTTATGTTCTGTTTGGGGTCTCTGAGACCCCAGCAATAAAACATAAATGCATTTTCCTTTTATGCAACAGCTGAAGCGCCAATTTTTTCAAACCAGCTGTCTCGACTTTCCGATACTGCATGACGTTCGAAGCTTCAAACGTCATCAATCACGTGGTATTGTCATTTCGATACAAGCATCGGTACAGTGTGTGATACAATAGTGCTTTGAAAACTATTTCGGAGCATCAAAGCCCCGGTATCAACCGTCCCATCACTACTGATGATATTAAACAAAGTCACAGCTTTCAAATTGTGTATTTTTTTAAAGAAATTCAAACAATAAAAACCATTTTGTGGCTCTTTAATGTGTCGTGACAGATTGCTGTAGCGCCTCAGCTCAAGCGGCTCGTGAACGATCATCTCTTCCTACTAGTTCATTTATAGCATCAAATAAACATGAATGAACATGAGAATAAATGTTGTTTCAAATGCGGAAAGACGTCAGTACACACTATTTTTCAAGTTTAACTCCACCTAGGTTAATCTTATAACTCCTGACTGCTTTGTCGGACAAAATGGCGGATTCGGCATTCTGATTGGTTAGAACGCTTGTCAATCAAACTCCCGGCGAAGGGTCAATTACTTTAGTTTTTAAAGTATATACTAAAGTGTTACCGAATATATATATATACACACTTTAAGTTTACAACTTTAATCAACAATAAACTTCAATAAACTCCTGTAATGAAAGGCATTGTATGTCATAAACATCAGAAAGACTAAATGGGGAATTCAGTTGCATCGCAAATGCTTAAACCAATATATTTTCCCTATAAATATAATCCTATATACACTATATGTACAAATGTATAGGGACAACTGACCATTACACCAACAGGGACTGTAATGACATTATAAATACATAAACATTGACATGGAGGTGACCCCCTCTTTGGAGCTATAACAGCTTCCTCTCTTCTGGAGAGGCTTTTGAAGAGTTTCTGTTGGAATTTTTGCCCATTCATCCAGTATTTGTGAGGTCAGACACTGATGTTGGACGAGAAGGTAAGGCTTCTCTCTGAAGAATCTCTGTTCCAGTTCATCCCAAAGGTGTTGGATGGGGTTGAGGTCAGAGCTTTGTGAGGGGCAGTCAAGTTCTTCCACAACAAATGTTCCCACAAAGTTGGAAGCATAGCATTATCCAAAATGTCTTGGTATACTAAAGCATTAAGTGTTCCTTTGACTACAGGTAAGGGTAAATCACTCCAAACTTTACATTTGGCACAATGCAGTCAGGCAAGTAATATTCTCTTGGCTTCTGCCAAAGCCAGACTTCAGCCAGCCAGTCACATTCATAAATATATTTTCACAATCCCACATCACAAAGTAGTATGTTTAACAAGCAAGAAATGGCTTTGATTCAAAATATATCATCAAATATCAGTGATATTACCATTTAATTGCTCGATGAGCCACAAGACAAAGGCCTCTTGGCTCAGAAGGAAGTGAACGGAGCGAGTGGAACATGTTTGTGAGAACAAGTATATACTCTTAAAGTTCTGAAACAAGTAGTAACATTTAAAAAATGTTAGATGAAATTCCAATTGAAACATTTCAGACAAAAACCTTCCATTTTTTAAAGTGTTTGCATTCTGAGAGGACTCGTTTCATCTGCATTATTGCGCATCTAGGCTCAACAACACAAATGGTACCCAGTCAGGAACCTAGTAGTATTTTAAGACCAGTTAATAAATATCTGAAGACACATTACCAATCCTCCAAGCATGTGTGAGTTTTGAATGTTTTTAGAGACTTTTGTGAAGTTACAGTATTTTGTAATTGGATACACGCTATGACTTAATATGTGTCAATCGTTCATGCTAATGTTCCAGAAACAGTACAGTATACCTTCTGAAAGCTGGAAATATTTACATGTTTTAGAGAAGTGTCAGGACAGGATCTTGTAAATCTCAGAGTTTGCATTCACAATAGGAGGTTAACGAAGCTTTAGGAAGTGAAGAATCATGTACATAGTAAGTCAAAGAAAGGTTTTAATGAAGTAAACCAACAGCCAACATACATTCAAATAAAGATAATAACACATGATTGCTCAGTTACACAGTGAAATGTCGTAAAAATCCAGTGTTTCCCCTTCCGAAGCACACGGTTCTAAGACACTCGTTTGATCTTCAAGCTGATGGATTTCATACTGACAGCATAATTCTTCCAGGTTGACCAAACAACACCAATGGCGTAATGAGTAGCATCTTCTCCCCATAAATACACACCGTTGGGGTTTGTAAAGTGACAGTCTTTATACCAAAATGCCCCGAGATACCGTTTGGCACAGTTACTATCATGGGGGTCTTGATCTTTGTCAAAAGTGGAGAACTTCTGATCATTATGAAAAGATAAAGAGTTGCCTGCAGAGAAGAAGAGCATCATTGAGGACATTAACTCAACTGGAACATCACAAATGAATATTTATGATAATTAATGAAAATGCCCTACCTGCTCCTCCATCAGTGAATCCTGAAACATGCAGTTTATACCCGTCAGTTTCAGGACCCACAGAGAAGGACAAGTATTGAGCAAAACCTTTCCTTCCAGTGAAGTCCTCCAGATCCACTCTCAGCATGTACTTCCTGTTACGTGTCAGCTGGTACATGTTCTCCAGCCCTGTTCACACACACACATGAAGAACATGTTCATCCAAAAACTGGACATGAGCACTAAGTATGGGGTAATGTACAGTCAGCCAGTAGTTATCACAAAAAAACCCTAACAGCTTGATTAGGACACCGACTTGAAGTGGAGACCTGAAGATTTATCATCCTAAAGGGGCTTATTTTGTGATAACAACTGGCTGACTGTGTGTTATCCCACTTATTATAAGCCTACTTATCACATACGTAAATAAATGGATATTAAATATTAGCCCACTTGAAAAGCTTCCGCAAAGAGAAAAATGTTCTTAGCAAGCAGCTTTGAGCCAAGACAGACATTTAAGAGTCATGTCACTGATAATATAGATTATCACCACATAAATATTGACATAAAATATTGTTTTTGAGCTGAAACTGTTTTAAAATCTTACCTACTCATTAAAATGTTCAAAACAGCTTAAAAATACTGAAGTCTTTAGGCTTCACAGTGTGATACAAAACACTGAAAACTATGGTGGATTGAGAAACTCAGACAACAAAAACAGACAGATCTTACCCAGCCAGTATTCGCTCTCCACATTCCCAAATCCTCTCTTGTACTGATTCCACGGCCGATAGAAATTCACACTGCCGTCCATTCTCCTCTGAATCACCTGTGATGGGTTTATATAGAAGATATGATTCATAATGAATGTTCTGATGTGTGTTTAATGATCTACAGTCACATTCGTACCGTCCATCCTCCGTTGTCTTCATCTTTCCCATCTGAGATCATGTCACAGTAAACCCAGACAGGAAAGCCACCTGCTGGATAGATGGAGTAAATCCCACTGACTGTTTGTAAGGTCTTTATAAAGGTCAGAACAGTCGACCGGCATGTCTATATCACGATCACACTCACAGCCCAATAAAACAGGGATAAGAGCCGCCAACAACAACATCTGCACAAGAGAGAGAAAGAAGTGAACATCAGTCTGAAATGAAGATAAAAACCATGTCAATGTATGTGACTGACAAAAAAATGAAACAGATGAACTTACTGCCATCTTCTCAACCTGTCCTCTAGATCACAGCAGAGATGTTTGTTTCTTTAAAAAAAGAAGAAAGAATTCTTTACTCAGACCATTTGTATAAAATATAAACTTCTGAATGTCCAGACAAGCTTTGGAGAACAAGCCAGTAACTCACCGTTTGTGTTTTCCAGTTGTAGACGAGACAAACTCTCCTTTAAATATCGGATGTTCAAGCTCCTCCTCACTGTCAAAGTCCGTTTGAAGCAATTTTGGGAAAACATTTTTTGCAAATTTAAGAATCATCCAAAATGGGAAAGCATGGAAATGCCCAGTTCCTATTAATAATTGATAAAACACCAGTATGCACAGAAGAATGTCTCTAAATACTGTCTACTTAATCACCAATAATCCTAAAATTGTGGAGTCTCCATAAATAGTTTTCCATAAATACCCAAACCACACAAGCAAAACCCCAAATAATAGATTACAGATTAACAGACTGAATTTTACCCTAACAGGCCTGTGGCCTAAAGAGGTCAAACAGCCGAGAGTCTCCAAAATCAAGAGTTACCAGAGAACTTTCAGGCCTTTCTGGTGTTTCAGAAGCATCATTTGCTAATGGCTTGTCTATTACCTGCTAGACAGCATGCATGTTGTAGTGGAGGCCGTCTGTGAAAAGCGTCAAGGTAATCAAGCCCTTGATTCTCAGTCCTTTCTGCTGACTTCAATAGAGTCTATGAGCATGGATGAAAAGGCCTTACCTCCAGAAATCCAGAAAGAAAATGTCTCCCAGAGATAATTTTGCCAGTCTGAAGAGGATCTGATCAGGAAGCACCGAGCCAACCCTGAAAAAAAAAAGGTAACTGATTACTTGGAGTCTAATAACAAACCATCCAACATGAAATTCCACTTACCTGCAGTAACCCCGCTGAGACAATAGAACAAACTTGAGCTGAAGAATAGTTTGTTATATCAGAAGAGGATGGACGGAGGCAAAGTTTTGCAAACTCTCAATCTTCTCCATTCCAGATTTTATTTGCCGAAGATGGCGGACGATGTTGACAAAAAAAAAAAAAAAAAAAAAAATCAAAACGTACAAGCGCTGTGTTCATAGGAAGATTCCTCCACAGAAAGTGGCTCTCTTGGTGAATATTCAGACCCATAAGCCACTAGAACTGGTTTGTATGGATTTTCTGACGCTGAAACCAGACAGCGGTAACAGCAAGGATATTTTTGTCATCACAGACCAGTAAATCCCTTGCAATCCCTACCTGTAACTAAAAAAAGCACCAACAGTTGCTAGATGCCTGTGGGATAATTTATTTGTGCCTTATGGGTTTCCAAAAAGGCTGCTTCCAAAAAAGGGCCAGACTTTGAATCTCATATTATCCAAGAGTTGTGTAGGATTGCTGGCATCCGCAAAGTGAAAACCACCCCCTACAATCCTACAGGAAACCCTGTGGAGTGCTTTAATCTGACCCTTTTGCAAATGCTAGGGACAATGGAGAACAAGAACAAAGCTCATTGGAAAGATCATGTCAGACCATTGGCATATGCGTATAACTGCACTAGGAGCGATGTAACAGGATACTCACTGTATGAGCTTATGTTTGGCAGGCAGCCTTGACTACTGGTCGACCTTGCTTTCGGAGTTCCTCATTGGAGGACTTCATTTCCTCCAATAAAATCGCATTTTGAATGATGTCATTAAACATCTGTTATCATAGCACGTTCAAGATCTTTCTTTTCTCTGTGAATCTCTGACGCAAGCGGATGCTTGCTGCTGCGGGAGATTCAGCGTTACAAAATGAGAGAGAAATGATCAGTGTTGCCAACTGCTTTCAATTGAAAACTGGAAGCTAAAAGTCACTAGATGACATCATAATGGCAAATTCATCGATCTATATAAATATAAATATAGATCAGTAGGCAAAATAAGAATCTAGATAAGGTTTGTCCAAGAAGTTGCTAGATTTGTCCCTAAACGTTTGAAAAAAGTCTCAAAAGGGGCGGGGACGTCATTAAATCTAGTGACAAAATCGCTAAATTGGCAACACTGGAAATGATGTAAGAATTGTTTAAAATATCTCCAAATCATTTATACGTCGATGATATAGAAATTAGTAGTATTTAAAATGAGTGGAAGCGATTAATGATGCAATTTTAGCTTTAGCTTAAAGCTAATATAATGTGGTGCATATCTCTCTAACAAAGGGTTCAGAGAAAAACTGAATATATTTGAGAGTGACATCTTGAAACGTGCTTCATCTGGAGATTTTCTGGTTCCCTTTCAGTCGGTCACGTTCGACGTACGTCAGTAGTGACCGACGAATTGGGATATCGCTTAGAGAGCCCTATCAGCTTCGTGTGAACTAAAACAAGCCAATGGAATTGGCGTGCGATATTTGCATAATGCGCACCGCCTCCGACAAGTGTATATAAATAGGAAGCAGATGCAATCGCACTCTGTCTTTCGCTTCGGAGCCAAACACTGGTGTTCTGCTTCAAAGAAGACTTTCACTAAAGTGAAACTAAAACTGACTCAGAAGACGATCAACAGCGCTGTTTTGTGTTGGCAGTCACGGCACTTCAGCGAGGTCGCGAGCTTCCGGGGAGCCTGAGCTTAAAGCTCTCAACTGCTGTTTTTACAGCAACCTTCAAATCCACCTAAAAGAATAGTGTGTGTTGCGATTCGGTCCGGTTTCCCCGGTGTGTCAGGGAGTGGTGTACCTGAACACATCGCGTCACTCCCTGTGTGCTTCAGCACGAGTGAGCTGACTGTTCCCCTTCTAAAAGAGCTTTACAGACGAACCCTGACAGTATGTCATTTCGTCTGTGCGTTACTGGGTGCGGTCGTTCCCTGGTCCCTGCTGATGGGCACAATCGCTGCATCTCGTGTTTGGGCGTTCAGCACGCTGAAGCAGCTTTTGTGGATGGTTCATGTTCCCATTGCGGGAATATGACTATTGCGGTGCTGAGGTCTAGACTCTCCTTCCTGAAGTCTCAGGAAGCGGGGGTCCCCTCCCCTATGCCCCGTTCGACCGTTTTTTTCGGCCCCGGTCGGAATGACGGTTCGGCGGCGTATAGGAAGGGTGACTTGAGGATCACGGTTAGGGCTTCCCCGCCGAGCGTCGCTCCGCGGGCCCCTGCCGCCTCATCAGCACCGCAACCCATCGTGCCGCCGTTGGTTTCCGCTGGGCCCTCTACGGACTGTCTAGCCATTACCTTTGGTGTGCCTGCAGCAGAGCAGATGTCAATCTCTGCATCGGAAGGTGAGCCAGAGTCCTCGGGGGAGGAAGATCCGGCTGCGCTGCCGCCCTCCGGGACGGTAGCGTTGCCCGAGTCAGACCCCGAATTGACGACTGTGCTTTCCCGGGCCGCCATGTGTGTCGGGCTCGAGTGGAATCCTCCACCCTGCCCCGGCCCATCTCGGTTGGATGATTGGTACTTGGGGGGGGTCGCGCTGGTCAAACCCAGCGTCCCGCCCCAATGCCCTTCTTCCCGGAAGTGCACGATGAGGTGACCAGGTCTTGGCAAGCACCGTATAGTGTTCGTGCAAGGCCCGGTCCCTCGTCCGCCTTCACCTCCCTGGACAGCGGGGAAGCCAGGGGATACGCGAGGATCCCACCAGTCGAGCGGTCTGTTGCGATGCAGCTGTGTCCAACGGCCACCGGCTGGCGTGGTGAGTCGCGCCTCCCGTCCCGGGCCTGTAAGTTCTCAGCCGGTCTGACTGAGAAGGCTTACAGAGCCTGTGGGCAGGCTGCCTCCGCCCTGCATGCGATGGCCCTTTTGCAGGTTTACCAGGCAAAGGCGCTATCGGAAATGCCCCAGGAAGGGCCTGACCAACAGTTGCTTGGGGAGCTGCGCGCTGCCACTGACCTTGCCCTCCGGGCAACGAAGGTGACAGCGCGCTCTGTTGGTCATGCGATGTCTACTCTGGTAGTCCAGCAGCGCCACCTCTGGCTGACCCTGGCAGACATGAGGGAAACCGACAAACATCGGTTCCTGGACTCCCCCGTGTCTCCGGTTGGCCTTTTCGGCGACGCAGTGGAGAGCTTTGCCCAACAGTTCTCTGCTGCACAGAAGCAGGCTGAGGCCATCAAACACATCATGCCACGGCGGTCCGCTGCTGCCTCCACCCAGCCGCCTATGGCTCAGCCTCAGCCTGCTCGTTGCCGAGGGCGCCCGCCCACGTCGTCCTCCACCCCTGCTAAGTCGGCAAAGCAGCAGCCTCCACCAGCCAAACAGCAGGGTGCAGGTCGCGGACGTGGTGCCCAGCCCGTCTCTGCCAAGCCAGGTGGCAAGCGGTCGTGGTGGCAAGCGCCCGTCCCGCTGGCTCATTCGCACTATCAGACTCGGCTATGCGATTCAGTTCGCCCGGCGTCCCCCGGTTTTCAGGGGTGTCCACTTCACTCAGGTGTCGTTGGACAGTGCACCTGTTCTCCGGGCGGAGATTGCTGTCCTACTGGCGAAGGATGCAATCGAGCCGGTCCCTCCAGCCGATATGAAGTTGGGGTTTTACAGCCCCTACTTCATTGTACCGAAGAAGGGCGGTGGGCTACGGCCAATCCTGGATCTGCGCGTTTTGAACCGGTATCTTCACAGGATGCCGTTCAAGATGCTCACGCAGAAGCGCATTTTCGAATGCGTCCGTCCCCAGGATTGGTTTGCAGCGATCGACCTGAAGGACGCGTACTTTCATGTCTCGATTCTGCCTCGACACAGACCCTTTCTGCGGTTTGCGTTCGAGGGTCGGGCATATCAGTACAAAGTCCTACCCTTCGGGCTGGCCCTGTCACCCCGCGTCTTTACGAAGGTTGCGGAGGCAGCCATTGTTCCCCTCAAGGAACAAGGCGTTCGTATTCTCAACTATCTCGACGACTGGTTGATCCTGGCCAGCTCGCGAGAGCAGTTGTGCGAACACAGGGACATGGTTTTAGCTCACCTCAGCCGGTTGGGTCTTCGGGTCAAGTGGGACAAGAGCAAACTCGCCCCCGGGCAGAGGATCTCTTATCTCGGTCTCGAGCTAGACTCGGTCGCACGGACTGCGCGTCTCACCGAGGGCGCGCGTCCAGTCGGTGTTGAACTGCCTGAGCTCGCTCAAGCGCAGGACAGCGGCCCCACTGAAAGATTTTCAGAGGCTCCTGGGGCATATGGCATCTGCAGCCGCGGTCACGCCGCTCGGATTGCTCCATATGAGGCCGCTTCAACACTGGCTCCACGGCCGGGTCCCGAGATGGGCGTGGCAGCGCGGCACGCTCCGTGTCCCCGTGACAACCGAGCTGCCGTCGCACCCTCATCTGGTGGTCGGATCCTTCGTTCCTGCGGGCCGGAGTACCCCTCGAACAAGTGTCCAGGCATGCTGTGGTCTCCACAGATGCCTCTGCCACGGGATGGGGGGCCACGTACAACGGGCATGCAGTATCGGGTCTTTGGACGGGGCCTCAGCTGCATTGGCATATCAATTGCCTGGCGTTGCTAGCAGTACGTCTTGCACTGGGCCGCTTCAAGGAGCTGCTGTCAGACAAGCACGTACTGGTCCGCTCGGACAGCACTGCGGCCGTTGCGTACATCAACCATCAAGGTGGTCTACGCTCCCGTCGCATGTCGCAACTCGCCCGCCATCTCTTGCTGTGGAGTCAGAAGCATCTGAGGTCCCTTCGGGCCACTCATGTCCCAAGTGTGCTCAACCGTGCAGCCGGCGAGCTCTCACGGCAGCCTCCACTTGCAGGCGAGTGGCGGCTCCACCCCCAGGCGGTTCAGCTGATTTGGCAGCATTTCGGCGAGGCCCAGGTAGACCTGTTTGCCTCCCCAGAAACTGCCCACTGCCAGTGGTTCTATTCCCTGACCGGTGGCACGCTCGACACGGATGCCCTGGCACACAGCTGGCCCCAGGGTCTGCGCAAATATGCGTTTCCCCCAGTGAGCCTTCTCGCACAACTCCTGTGCAAGGTCAGGGAGGACGGGGAGCAGGTCTTGTTAGTGGCACCGTACTGGCCCACTCGGACCTGGTTCTCGGACCTCATGCTCCTCGCGACAGCCCCTCCCTGGCCGATTCCTCTGAGGAAGGACCTCCTGACTCAGAGACGGGGCACCCTATGGCACCCGCGTCCCAACCTGTGGAACCTTCACGTGTGGTCCCTGGACGGAAGGTTCTGAGTGATCTCCCGCAAGCGGTCGTAGACACCATCACTTCCGCTAGAGCTCCTTCCACTAGGAGCCTCTATGCGCTGAAGTGGAACCTGTTCGTTGAATGGTGCTCCTCTCGCGGAGAGGACCCCCGATCATGCTCGGTCAGATCTGTGCTTTCCTTCCTGCAAGAGGACTTGGAGCGAAGGCTGTCTCCCTCCACCCTCAAGGTGTATGTCGCCGCTATCGCTGCACATCACCATGCAGTTGAGGGTAAGTCCCTGGGGAAACACGATCTGCGAACAAGCGCTGCCTTCGGAGGAGGCAGACCCAGCCCTAGCTTTGCTCTGTCCCGTCCGCGCTCTGCGTGTGTACGTGGATAGAACACGAAGCTTCAGGACCTCAGACCAGCTCTTTGTCTGTTACGGAGGCCAGCAGAAGGGAAAGGCTGTCTCCAAGCAGAGGATGGCCCACTGGATAGTGGATGCCATCGCCTTGGCGTACGATTCCCAGGGCGTGTCTTGCCCGCTCGGGTTGAGAGCCCACTCCACCAGAGGGGTGGCCTCTTCCTGGGCGCTGGCTCATGGCACCTCGCTGACAGATATCTGTAGAGCTGCGGGCTGGGCGACACCTAACACGTTCGCTAGATTCTATAGCCTATGTGTAGAGCCGGTATCTTCCCGTGTACTCGCTTCCACTAGCCGGTAGACACGTTGAACCCGCTCTAAGTGTCGGCTTGCAATGCCATTCCCGCCCCCTGGGCCGGATGCGTCCATATTTTGACTCCAGTCGCGTTACCCGCTTGGCGAACCCTGTCGAATTCCTCCGCCTCCCCCTTCGGCTCGGACATTGCGGAGTGTCTGATGCCAGGCCTACATCCGTCGCTGACGCTGTCTGTTGGCTGGGGTCCATATGTCGTGACTCCTCTACGTGAGCGGTCCCATATGTGTAATTGTCCATGGTTTAAAACTCCCTACGGCGAGTCCGTGTCTTTCCCTTAGCAGAGCCAGCTCTGCTGTCACCTGTCAGATGAGTCTCCCCCTACCCAGGTGGAGCCATCCCAGGGACTCCATATGCGTACTGCCCCCCGGGCCAGTCCATATGTGTATTCTCCACGTAAACTCCTCCCCCATTGGGTAGGTAGTGGCCTCCGCAGCGTCCCCTACGGGTTCGCTTCCCCAGTGTAGTCTAGTTTACTTAGTGGGTATTAGGTAAAACAGCAGTAAACTCCTCGGCGTGAGCTCGCCCCCTTCTCCATTCCTCCGGTGCTATGGGCAGCCAGAGCTCGCGTTGAGCACTGGAAGGGGTTTTGTAACTGTGGCGCTTTAGTTGGGATCCCAATTCGTCGGTCACTACTGACGTACGTTGAACATGACCGACTGAAAGGGAACGTCTCGGTTACGTATGTAACCCTCGTTCCCTGAAGGAGGGAACGGAGACGTACGTCCCGTCGCCACAGTTTCTGTACCCTCGCTGATGTGCGGACACCAGTTGTCTCCTCAGCGAAAAACAGAGTGCGATTGCATCTGCTTCCTATTTATATACACCTGTCGGAGGCGGTGCGCATTATGCAAATATCGCACGCCAATTCCATTGGCTTGTTTTAGTTCACACGAAGTTGATAGGGCTCTCTAAGCGATATCCCAATTCGTCGGTCACTACTGACGTACGTCTCCGTTCCCTCCTTCAGGGAACGAGGGTTACATACGTAACCGAGACGTTCTTCTGATGTATATGTAAATGAGTTGGTGAGTTAATATGTTTTTATTTATTATCATTTCAATATTGTTCATATTAAGTTTGTTTCATCAAATTATTGTTTATTTGGTGCAGTATTAGCGAAAAATAAAGCCTTAGTGTGGAACGTAAACATAAATGTTGTTGTTTATGTAAAAAGAAACTGTTAATGTGCATTTGTGTGTCAAACAAGGGGATATTTACACAAGTACACACAATTTAAGTGAAATTATTGAACAAAGGGAACATTTATCACACAGAGTATATGCATGGATATTATTTGATGTGTTTTATTAGGAGTTGTGTTTAAACTAAATTGATGTGTAATTGTTCTTTTGGCCTTGTGTGTTCAAGGCCAAGGTTTTTTTTCCCTTCTGCTTTTGTTCGATGCAAGCTCTCTTGATGTTCAGCTGCTGAATGTGGTCTACAGGTTTCATCAAATCTAATTTAGTGCTTTTTGATGCCAGTATTTAAATTTAATGCCATTATATATAATGTGTTTGTGTGTTGAATGGAATAATTCAGGCTGAGATCAGGTGGATGGTCACTCAAGGTTACTTTACTAGGCCTGGCTGGGACAAGACAGTTGGGACAAACAGGACCAAAAGGCTGATCAGCATAGAGTACATCAAAGTTGTTGCATGAGAAATCAGCAGATCACTTTTACAAAGGCGAAGGTTAATGCGTGTATGCCTGAAGGTTAATGCGTGTATGCCTTTTCAGCGTCTCTGAATGTTCACTTAATTTCACTCATTTAATCTGACTCCAATTTCAAATGATTATTACTCTTAGGTTGTGTTTCCAATTAGAAATTAATCATTTGTTATGTATTAATTTAGATATTCGATTATTCTGATTACCTTATATCTTCAATTATTTCGTTCACTGCAGTCCTGGTATCGCTTTAGAAGAGTTACTTCGGGCGATTTGAGCACTCTTCCCGGACACAAACTCGTCAGTCTGACCTTAAACATTGGATGCAGGGTAAATATCTACCTTTAAGTCGGTCGCACTCTGCTTACTCATAACAAAAAGCATAGTTTTGATATATTTACGAAAACTGCAACTTATTTAAGGCAGTGATTGTCAGAAATCGAAATGGACTTAATTGACGTGCCCTATATGCTCCATCTTTTAAACCTTCTGTATGATCAATCCTGAACACAGATTTGAGGTAATACCTTCGCTTTGATCTACTAAAAATAATGGATTAAGAATAATACAGAATCAACCAAATATAACCTTTTATTTGTCAAGTAAAAATATATCATGCCAATTACATTACAATTAGACAATTAGAAGCCAATTCAGAAATGTTAAATGCATAACATCAATTACTCGAAGAAATGCATATATACACAGGGTGGGGGCCTGCAGAAGATCCCACATGAATGCTTTGCTCTTTACCTTTAATACCAGGACCAGAACAAAAGCATCGTAAATGTTTATTACACCAACACCTGTTTTGGGGGAGAGGAGAAGAGACACCACCCAAAAAGAGGACAGAATTTTCCTTAGTTTTCCATCTTCTTCATAATACCAGTGACTGCTGTGAAAATGAGACCATTTTACCAATCACACTGAGACATTTAAAATGATACCAAACATGAAAGGGAAAAACAATATATATACAAGTTACATTATACATAAAATATAAACTTTCAGTGACTTGAGGCAGGGGGAAGGAGAGTTTGCGTGTGTGTGTGTGGGGGGGGTTGCATACTGTAAATGTGTGGGGGCAAGGCGTTGTCCTATGCTGTTCTTTTAAGATCTTCTCTCCAGATACGCTTTATTGCTTTATTGCAGGATGCTTGATCTCAGTTTTCGTTTAACAGGAAAATCAAGCCTTACATGACCAAAATAAAATGTGCTACACCAACAGCCAACATATATTTCCAAGATTGCTCAGTTACACAATTAAAATAGAAAAGAAAACCTTAAAATGTCATAAGATAAAAAGTCCAATGTTTCCCCTTCAGAAGCACTGTAATGTTTCTAAGACACTCGTTTGATCTTCAAGCTGATGGATTTCATACTGACGGCAGTATTCTTCCAGGTTGACCAAACAGCTCCAATGGCGTAATGGGTGGGATCTTCTCCCCATAAATACACACCGTTGGGGTTTGTACCGTGACAGTTTGAGTACCAAAATGCCCCAAGGAAATGTTTGGCACAGTTACTATCATAGATGTCTTGGTCTTTATCAAAGGTGGTGAACTTTTGTCCATTATGGCCAGATAAAGAGTCGCCTGCAGAGAAGAAGAGCATCATTGAGGACATTAACTCAAACTGGAATGAGTTTTCATTGAGAATGAATGAAAGTGTCCTATACCTGCTCCTCCATCAGTGAATCCTGAAACACTCAGCTGATATCCTGCACATTCACAATCCACAGAGAAGGATGAGTACAGAGCAAAACCTTTCCTTCCTTCAAAGTCCTCCAGATCCACTCTCAGCATGTACTTCCTGTTACGTGTCAGCTGGTACATGTTCTCCAGCCCTGTTCACACACACACATGAAGAACATGTTCAACCAAACACATGATCATCCACACAAACGGACACTCACTGTGAGATCTTACCCAGCCAGTATTCGCTCTCCACATTCCCAAATCCTCTCTTGTACTGATTCCACGGCCGATAGAAATTCACACTGCCGTCCATTCTCCTCTGAATCACCTGTGGTGGGTTTATATAGAAGATATGATTCATAATGTATGTTCTGATGTGTGTTTAATGATCTAAAGTCACATTCATACCGTCCATCCTCCTTTATCTTCATCTTTCCCATCTGAGATCATGTCACAGTAAACCCAGACAGGAACGTCACCTGCTGGATAGATGGAGTAAATCCCACTGACTGTTTGTCCTGCTTTATAAAGGTCAGAACAGTCAATCGGCTTGTCTACATCACGATCACACTCACAGCCCAATATAACAGGGATAAGAGCCGCCAACAACAACATCTGCACAAGAGAGAGAAAGAAGTGAACATCAGTCTGAAATGAAGATAAAAACCATGTCAATGTATGTGACTGACAAAAAAATGAAACAGATGAACTTACTGCCATCTTCTCAACCTGTCCTCTGTAGATCACAGCAGAGATGTTTGTTTCTTTAAAAAAAAGAAGAAAGAATTCTTTACTCAGACCATTTGTATAAAATATAAACTTCTGAATGTCCAGACAAGCTTTGGAGAACAAGCCAGTAACTCACCGTTTGTGTTTTCCAGTTGTAGACGAGACAAACTCTCCTTTAAATATCTGATGTTCAAGCTCCTCCTCCCTGTTAAAGTCCGTTTGAAGCAATTTTGGGAAAACATTTTTTCCAAATTTAAGAATCATCCAAAATGGGAAAGCATGGAAATTCCCAGTTCCTATTAATGATTGATAAAACCTCAGTATGCACAGAAGAATGTCTCTAAATACTGTCCACTTAATCACCAGTAATCCTAAAATTGTGGAGTCTCCATAAATAGTTTTCCATAAATACCCAAACCACACAAGCAAAACCCCAAATAATAGATCACAGATTAACAGACTGAATTTGACCCAAACAGGCCTGTGGCCTAAAGAGGTCAAACACGCATGAGTCAGTTTTATTGGAAGAGGATTTACTCAACTGATGTAGGTGAAAGACCATGGAAACACTGACTCAAACATGCTTGAAAGGAGTCTCGTCACTCAGTCTGATTCTGTGATTCACATGATCAGTGTGCCCATAATCCATGTTGTTCAGAGCATAAACCTCAGGCTGGAGATGAACAAGGCTGATATCTGTTCTTTCCATTCAGAGGGTAGCGGAGAGTATCCAAAATCGAGAGTTACCTGAGAACTTTTAGGCCTTTCTGAAAAGATCTGGAGATATTCTGCATGAAGGAATGATCTCTGATCTCTTGTCAGGTGTTCTCCAAACTCATCAAGCATTATAGAAGAAGACTCAGAGCTGTTATCTTGGCAAAAAGAATTGAATAAAAGGGTATGATTAATTGCAAGCAGTGTGTATTAGAGAAAAACATTTCTCTCATAATGTGATTTACCCCCATTTAAAATTCTTATCCTCCAATGAAAGGTTGGATTTTTGTACATTTTTAAAAATAAAAGATCAAAACGATGAACAATGCAGATTTATTTTCACAGCCTTCTTTGGTCTTATTTACAAAGGGTATATGAATAATTTTGAGCACAACTGTATATTATGGGGAAATGGGGTATGCTGTGGATAGGTTAATAAATCAAGGTTATTGGTCTTGTTTAGTACTTTTTGCTTTAATAATATCCCACCTAAAACATACACGCTAAAAAGTGCTGGGTTAAAAACAACCCAAGTTGAGTTGAAAATGGACAAACCCAGTGATTGGGTTGTTTTAACCCAGTGGTTGGGATAAATGTTTGCCCAACGTGCTGGGTTGTTTTATTTAACTCAACTATTGTTAAAAAAATGACTATATGTCTGGCATAAAATGAACCCAAAATATGTTGGAAATTAAAAATCAGACACATAATTACTAGAGGCAACAATAATAATCAAAAGGTGAACATTTATTAATAAGCAATTTAATAAATGTCTACACTCTGAAAAATGCTGGGTTAAAAACAACCCAAGTTGGGTTGAAAATGGACAAATCCAGCAATTGGGTTGTTTTAACCCAGTGGTTGGGTTAAATGTTTGCCCAACGTGCTGGGTAGTTTTATTTAACTCAACTGTTGTATAAAAATTACTGTATTGCTTGCTTAAAATGAACCCAAAATATGCTGGAAATTAACATTTATTAATATGTTTAATAAATGAGCATTTATTAATAAGATAATGAATAATAAATAATAAACATTTATTAAATTGCTTATTAATAAATGTACACCTTTTGATTATCATTGTTGCCTCTAGTAATTATGTGTCTGATTTTTAATTTCTCACCTATTTTGGATTCATTTTAAGCCAGCCATATAGTCATTTTAATCAGTAGTTAAAATAAAATAAAATAAAATAAATAAAATAAAACTACCCAGCAGGTTGGGCAAACATTTAACCCAACCACTGGGTTAAAACAACCCAATTGCTGGGTTTGTCCATTTTCAACCCAACTTGGGTTGTTTTTAACCAAACATTTTTTAGAGTGTATGTTTAATTATTATTCATTAAACTTATTAATAAATGCTCATTTATTAAACATTAAATAAATGTTATTTTCCAACATACTTTGGGTTCATTTTAAGCAAGCAATACAGTCATTGTTAAACAATAGTTGAGTTAAATAAAACTACCCAGCAGGTTGATCAAACATTTAACCCAACTGCTGGGTTAAAGCAACCTAATAGCTTTATTTTTTTTATTTTCATTTAACTTTTTGATACACACTGCCCTGCTGGGGCAACCTAATGGCTGCACTTTGTTCTGCACTATGTTCCAACACTTTAAGACAAATGGATTTGTTGTTTATTGTTTTTTCATATTCAAGAGATTATAAGATAGATTCCGCCTTTTTGGGTTCACATTGAATGTTCTTCAACTTTTATACATAATAAATCTGTTTGTTTATGCATAAAGATTGATCTGTTGAAAGCAGTTATTTTGAGTTAGATGCCAAATGTTCTCCTCCTTTTAAATTTTCAAGAAAAAAAAAACCTGGGGAAAATAAATGCAGAACATGTTCACATAGGACACTATTAACATGACTATATGCACGAAACCGTTCAGAAAAATTTGGGCACAAATGGGTTGGCTTGTATTGCATTATTGTTGTTGCATTATATAATTATTGCACAATTCTCTCAGGTCAAATGAGTCCACTGCGTTTTAACCTAATCGACTTCTGTTAACGTTTTCTAATAACTGCTGGATACTGTTTGGCTGATCGTGGCCATGTTTTTAAAGACACACAAATTTTCTCAAGCACTCTGATGGCACCTTGGACAAAGACACTGCATGCCAATTTTAAAGTAATTTGGAACAACGTTTTGGTATTTAGAGCCAATTGCATGCTTTATGGCCCACTATTTATTCTCTGTGTCCTCAGTGTGGGCCCTTACATAAGTGCATTAAAGTTTGTGAAAATATATCATTCTGTTCAAGAGTTATAGCTATTTATATTATTGTGCACTTAAAAACATGGCACCCCCATTTTTTTGTCACAGAGAATCAAAAATGTCATGTTTCCTAATTCATTACAGAACTCAACTACGCAGGTTATTATTTCAGGGGTTTCATTACAATTGGTGAACAGCCTAGAAATAATTTGCAAAAAGAAGTTAAAGTGATAAATCAAAATGGCGGACAGGCCGTAGGGCAAACTATGTCAAGTTTGGTATCATTGTACTTGACATGTCCAGATAAATGTAAGGAGACAAGTTTTGTTCAATAAAAGGTCAATCAGGACAAAAGTTATAAGCATGTATTTACATGTTTTTTCCACTAGGTGGTGCTGGCCCCAAACTTCTCAGGCTCCTTCAGGGCACTGTGGTGATAACACATGCAACAAAAAAGGCTGATGCCCCAAATGGCCGAAGTGAAAATTGGGTATCACTCAACTCTATATGTCACAGAATCTAAAGAGACACATTTGTGATTTCTGGTCAAAATAATAATTATAAAAGTTATTTTGTAATTATAATTAATATTAAAGTTATACATTTAAAAAGCCATTATTCATATCTCTTAACCAGTAGTTAGCGCTGTTCTGAAACTGTGCATAATTTAGCAGGAACTGAACAAAAGTTTTAGAAGAAGCAAAAAAAAAAAAATGTGTTTTATTCTTCAAAAATTATTAATGTAAACATCAGTGCAATTTTGACCCATTGGTGGTACTAGAGGGTTTGAGATAGAGACTCCAAATTTGCTATGGTCAATGTTCAGACTCTCTTCTATCTGTGTGCCAATGTTCATCACTTTTGACCAAATTGTTTTATGTGCTGCCATAGACATCCATTCAAGAAGAAGAATCAGAAGAAGAAGATACAGAAAACATGTCAAACAAAACAGGGAACATTCATGAAATTTAATGTACATTATGAGAGAGACCACATTTACACCCAAAATTACAATTAATCATTAAGGAAATTAATACAAACTACAAATTGTATCTCTAAACTAAATCACCCGGATCCAGTCAGATTTACTGAATATATAAAATACAATTGGGTCAGTCACTGCATGTTTAACTTACATCAAGGATGCAGAAGACTTTATTTGAATCCAAAATGTGTTTGTTATGTAAATTTCTTCTGTGACACAGAGGAGGAGCCTGAGAATCTGATTGATATATAAAGAGTGTCTGTCAAACTGAACAACACAAACGGTGAGTTACTGTAATATTATTCATTTACCTCACAGAACATTCTGACATTTATACAACTTTCAGAAAACAGACATAATATTATTTTCGTCGTGATAAAACAAATCTCTACTGTGATCTACTGAGGAGAGACTGAGAAGATGACAGTAAGTTCATCAACAACTCTACATTCATACAGAGGGATTCAACTGTATTTCAGTGTGATGTTCATATCTTTCTCTCTCTGTCTTGTTTAGATGATGGTGTTTCTAGCAGTTCTTCTCTCTGTTGTTCTGGTGAGCGGATGCAGTACTGATGAAAACACGCCGGTCGACTGTTCTGACCTTTATAAAGCAGGACAAACAGTTAGTGGGATTTACTCCATCTATCCAGGGAGTGGCTTTCCTGTCTGGGTTTACTGTGACATGATCTCAGGTGGGAAAGATGAAGACAACGGAGGATGGACGGTACGAATTTGACTTTAGATCATTAAACACACATCAGAACATACATTATGAATCATATCTTCTATATAAACCCATCACAGGTGATTCAGAGGAGAATGGACGGCAGTATTAATTTCTATCGGCCGTGGAATCAGTACAAGAGAGGATTTGGGAATGTGGAGAGCGAATACTGGCTGGGTAAGATCTCACAGTGAGTGTCCGTTTGTGTGGATGATCATGTGTTTGGTTGAACATGTTCTTCATGTGTGTGTGTGAACAGGGCTGGAGAACATGTACCAGCTGACACGTAACAGGAAGTACATGCTGAGAGTGGATCTGGAGGACTTCACCGGAAGGAAAGGTTTTGCTCAATACTCGTCCTTCTCTGTGGATTGTGAAACTGACGGGTATAAACTACATGTTTCAGGGTTCAAGGATGGAGGAGCAGGTAGGACACTTTCATACTTTCACACTTGAAGGCACTTGTTCATCCACTATTAAATGTTTTTGTAATTTCACTAAATATTCTTCATATAAATATGATGTTAATGTCCTCATTGATGCTTTTCTTCTCTGCAGGCGACTCTTTATCTGTTCATAATGATCAGAAGTTCTCCACTTTTGACAAAGATCAAGACCCCTCTGAGAAGAATTGTGCCAAACTGTATCTCGGGGCATTTTGGTACGCAGCCTGTCACTATACAAACCCCAACGGTGTGTATTTATGGGGAGAAGATGATACTCATTACGCCATTGGAAATGTTTGGCTCACCTGGAGGAACAGTCACGCTGTCACTATGAAATCCATCAGCATGAAGATCAAACGTGTGTCTTAGAAACATTACAGTGCTTCTGAAGGGGAAACATTGGACTTTGTCTCATTTTACAACATTCCACTGTGTAACTAAGCAATCATGAGTTAATATCTTTTAAATGTTTGTTGGCTGTTGGTGTACTGCATTAAAACCATTCTTTGACTTACTATGTGTGATATTCGAGCTGTTTGAAAACAGATTTGTTATGCATTTCCTGCATAGGCTGTATGGAGCAGTGGGTGAGCAGGTGGTGAAGTGGTATAGACAAAAGGACTACGAGAAAAATAAAAGGAAGTCCGCATGTGTTCCAGCTGATATCAGACTCAGTCATCATAATTTTCTATGATAATACATGGTGTTAGAAACTACATCTAATAGACCCCTTAATCGCCTATGTCACGTCACCCTCACGACAATAAGCCTTAAATTCCCCGAACCACCCGAAAGTAATTCATATGTTGTCTAGGAAATATCCAAAACTTAAGTTAATTTACAAAAATAGCTGTCACGGTCCCGCAGAGTCAGTGACTGTACATATTCGGACAGTTCTGAACCTTCTTCTGCATCTATGTTTAATAAATCCCTCCTAAAACATGCTAGCTTACGCTTGTCAACATTGAGTCCAGCGTCTCTTTTTGCCTCCAGCTAAGCCCCGCCCACCAGGAAATGTTGCAATGTTTACAAACTTTTAAGGGGTCTATTTGTAATAAGATAATCCACGGGTCGAGTAATAAAAAATAATATAGTGTTTTATAGTGTGTTTTTTTTTTGTCAGGCACTAATTTGCAGATGCAATTACAGGGTTCGTTAAGCAGCAATGGAGTCAAAAGAGATCCGAGAGAAATTTCAAAAAAGGAGGATTAAAAACAAAGGGAAGGAAAGAGAAGTACCAGGTACCAGTAACCAGGAAGAATCAAGTGTTGGGTATGTATATGATTATGCATGTGACGGTATAAAATTTTCAATTGAAGTTTTAAGAAAGTAAGCCTCTATTAAAGACACATGGTTTTGCCAAAGAAGACCTTTTTACTTTAAATAGCTAAATGTTCATTTAAAGGTTCTTTACATGTAGTTCAGGGTTCCTCAAATCCGGTCCTGAAGGGCCACTTCCCTTCAGAGTTTAGTTCAAACCCTGATCAAACTCACCTGTGATTTTCTAGTTATCCTGAAGACCCTGTTTAGCTCGTTCAGGTGTGTTTGATCAGGAATGGAGCTAAACTCTGCAGGGTAGTGGCCAATGGCCATCCAGCACCCGATTTGAGGAACCTTCATGTAGTTCATATGCTGAGATGGTTCTTTGCATTAGAGTTTAAAGTTCTTTTTTCCCGACTTTTTGCTTTTCAAATCTGTAACTGTCAAAGCCACATCATTACTAGTTTTCTGGAACTCAAATTGTAATAATAATATAAAGATACTGACTAATCAAGATAAACTTATTAAAAAGGCTATAGCATCTTTATTTTTAATCAAATATAAATAAAATAATCATTTATTATGTCTAATTTGTAATTATTTCTCTAGCCATTTGAACAGAGAATTGTTTTGCCAACATTTTGCCACCATAGCTATTTTTTGTGTCCCTCCCCCAAAGGAAATCTGGATTTTTTTTTTTTTTTTTTATTGTTTTGAAACAATATTATAGAGGTGCAGTTGCACACCTTACAGATGACAAACCACGCAGGACAATGACGGAAAGCTCATCCACGGTTAGAAGCTGTTAACACTGGTGTTCCACCCTGTTATGTTCCGTTCCACCCTGTCAGACAAGTAATTTCAAATAATAATTTGACAGCAACGTTAAATGTTTGGCATATTTTTGTCTTATTTTGTGAGGTGAGGAGCACTAACAGCATATATATGCTTTTCAGCAAAAAAAAAAAAAAAAAAAAAAAAATTATATGTATATATATATATATATATATATATATATATTATTTACCATCCTATTGGCAAAAAATGGGCACAAAAAAGTACCTGTTCTTAAAAATCAAGACATATTCTATTAATCAATAATTGTTTTGTTATTGTTTCAAGAATAAAGAAATACTAAGATGGCATAAGGGACATATACAATCCCGATTCCAAAAAAGTTGGGACACTGTACAAATTGTGAATAAAAAAGGAATGCAATAATTTACAAATCTCATAAACTTATATTTTATTCACAATAGAATATAGATAACATATCAAATGTTGAAAGTGAGACATTTTGAAATGTCATGCCAAATATTGGCTCATTTTCGATTTCATGAGAGCTACACATTCCAAAAAAGTTGGGACAGGTAGCAATAAGAGGCTGGGAAAGTTAAGTGTACATATAAGGAACAGCTGGAGGACCAATTTGCAACTTATTAGGTCAATTGGAAACATGATTGGGTATAAAAAGAGCCTCTCAGAGTGGCAGTGTCTCTCAGAAGTCAAGATGGGCAGAGGATCACCAATTCCCCCAATGCTGCGGCCAAAAATAGTGGAGCAATATCAGAAAGGAGTTTCTCAGAGAAAAATTGCAAAGAGTTTGAAGTTATCATCATTTACAGTGCATAATATCATCCAAAGATTCAGAGAATCTGGAACAATCTCTGTGCGTAAGGGTCAAGGCCGGAAAACCATACTGGATGCCCGTGATCTTCGGGCCCTTAGACGGCACTGCATCACATACAGGAATGCTACTGTAATGGAAATCACAACATGGGCTCAGGAATACTTCCAGAAAACATTGTCGGTGAACACAATCCACCGTGCCATTCGCCAGCTAAAACTCTATAGGTCAAAAATGAAGCCATATCTAAACATGATCCAGAAGTGCAGGCGTTTTCTCTGGGCCAAGGCTCATTTAAAATGGACTGTGGCAAAGTGGAAAACTGTTCTGTGGTCAGACGAATCAAAATTTGAAGTTCTTTTTGGAAAACTGGGACGCCATGTCATCCGGACTAAATTGGACAAGGACAACCCAAGTTGTTATCAGCGCTCAGTTCAGAAGCCTGCATCTCTGATGGTATGGGGTTGCATGAGTGCATGTGGCATGGGCAGCTTACACATCTGGAAAGGCACCATCAATGCTGAAAGGTATATCCAAGTTCTAGAACAACATATGCTCCCATCCAGACGTCGTCTCTTTCAGGGAAGACCTTGCATTTTCCAACATGACAATGCCAGACCACACACTGCATCAATTACAACATCATGGCTGCGTAGAAGAAGGATCCGGGTACTGAAATGGCCAGCCTGCAGTCCAGATCTTTCACCCATAGAAAACATTTGCCGCATCATAAAGAGGAAGATGCGACAAAGAAGACCTAAGACAGTTGAGCAACTAGAAGCCTGTATTAGACAAGAATGGGACAACATTCCTATTCCTAAACTTGAGCAACTTGTCTCCTCAGTCCCCAGACGTTTGCTGACTGTTATAAAAAGAAGAGGGGATGCCACACAGTGGTAAACATGGCCTTGTCCCAACTTTTTTGAGATGTGTTGATGCCATGAAATTTAAAATCAACTTATTTTTCCCTTAAAATGATACATTTTCTCAGTTTAAACATTTGATATGTCATCTATGTTGTATTCTGAATAAAATATTGAAATTTGAAACTCCCACATCATTGCATTCTGTTTTTATTCACAATTTGTACAGTGTCCCAACTTTTTTAGAATCGGGTTTGTACTATCCAAGAAAAGCTCATTATTGTTTAACATTTACATTATTAACATGTTGTGATAACTATGTATATGTCCCTAACAGGGTGGAATATTTTCATGGCCAGTGTCTGAACAATCTACCTATAATTATTATTTGACCAATATGTATTCCTAATAGTTAAAAATGTCACTATTTTGGTAGAATGAAAAACATGAAAATCATATAGCTTTTTTTTCCAACACTTGTGAAGCCAAAATGTTACCAAATACCAGGAATGACCCAAATACAACATTTCATATGGCTGTTATGCAGTTTCTCAGTTTTACCTTCCAGTAAGGCTTAACACCACAGTTTCATTTGATGTGTTATTACTGATACGTGTAAATGTTATCAAGAGGTGGATGACAAATAATTTTCTGCAGCTAAATTAAGATAAAACAGAGGTTTTAATTTTAGTTTGTCCTGCAAATTTTCCCCCTGATCTCAAAGCTAAGTTAGGTTCTCTCTCAACCAATGTACACAAACAAATCAAAACCCTTGGAGTGATCTTTGGCTCTTCAATTTTTTGATAAACAAATTATTGCTGTTATTAGAGGAAGCTTAAGATCTATTGCAAAGTTGAAGAATCTTCTTTCCAGAAATGGTTTAGTAGTTGTGATTCATGCACTTGTAACATCACGATTAGATTATTGAAACTCTTTATTCTCGTCTCCCTCAATCTTCGTTATCAAGATGTCCAAAATACGGCTGCAAGACTCTTGACTGGGTCTAAAAAGAGTGACTATATCTTCCCTATTTTAGTGTCCCTTCACTGGCTTCCAATTAAATTCAGAGTTGATTTTAAAATCCTTATGTTTGTATTTAAGGTATTGTTCGGCATTGCACCAAGGTATATAAGTAATCTTCTTGTGTTATACTGTCCTGCTAGGGCACTTAGATCGGGGCCTTTTCTGTGGCTCCAAGCTTTGGAATGGTCTCCCCTATCATGTGAGGTCTGCTCCCTCATTGGACATTTTTAAATCTACTCTTAAATCATACTTTTATTCTTTATCTTTTGGGAACGTGTAATTGTTTATTGTGTAGACCGGCTTTGTACTCTGTACAACACTTTGGATCAATCTATATTGATCAAATGTGTTTTACAAATAAATGTTGTTGGTTTAAATCAGATGTGCCCAAACCTGTTCCTGGAGATCTACCTACCTGCAAAGTTTAGCTCCAACCCTGATAAAACACACCCGAATCAGCTAATTATCTTTAGGAGCAGTTAATAATTACAGACAGGTGTGTTGAGCTGGGCTGGAGCTGAACTCTGCAGGAAGGTAGATCTCCAGGAACAGGGTTGGGCACCCCTGGTTTAAATGTTTTATCTGTCTCTTCCTTGTGCTTTTGTTGATACTGGACTAATGCATCTACATGTCACACCCTCCGGTTAACTCGTATAACTCATAATTCCTTTTTTCTTCTCATGAGCTCCCTCCGTTGCTCTGGCTGAAAGGATAACAGTATAGTGAGACGGAGAGATCGCTCAAACCTCCTCGGATTGCAATCATCGCATAACTTCAAGGAAAATGAATAGAAATGCTCAGAAAAGTGACAAACATATGATATTTTGTTTTTTATTGTAAAACATTGTTCAAATGTTGATGCTTGAATCTTAAGTCTTTAAGTAAATGCCAAACTTCAGCAAGTTTGGATCGCTAAATCTTGAATGACTGTCAACTGTTGAATGAATGTCAGTCCCGCTTGTTTACTTCCAACCAGAAGGCGCTCCCACTTTTGACGCAAGGCCTCATGGGGCATAGGAAACTTGTGGATCGGCCTAAACATTCCTTTTTATTTTATATATGTTATGTAGCCTATAGTTTTATTTACTATGTTCACAGAAGCGCTGCAGGTGCAAGACATGGCGTTGTGTGAACTTATGTTCTACTATCCTGCAATTTTCGCTGGTTTCAAAACACACAACAAGCTGCATATTACTTGCCATTCATTTTCACTTAAATGTAGGCCTAATGCTTGACGGTTGGTGACATATATCATCGGAAAAATGAATGCCAGGGCATTGCCATTGTGACTTACCTAACCTATGATGACTTGACAGCTGAGTGAGCGCGTCAGCGTGGTCATTTCACTCAGTTTAGAGCCTGAGCTCTGGTGTTTCACACACATTTGCATAGGCTGTACTATTTTAATTCATAATTGGTTGACTGCCAAATCAAAATATTAAACGGAACGATAAAACAACATTATTAACCGGTTAATGGACATTTCAAATTGGTGTTTCTGTTCAGAACGATTACATTTGATTTCATTTCCATTTCTGGTTATGTTCCGTTTCTGGTTTTCGTTTCCTTGAACCGGTTCAGAGCCCTGCAATTAATGCAGCATCCATTTTTTTCCCATCATAATTTGTCTAGCATTACATATGATGATGCTCTTATTCACGCAAATACTTTTAAACCATTCAAGTACCACAAGACAAACGAGAATGCTGTCTGTGAAAACATGACATTCACAGACAGCATGAGAGTATGAGTATTCTCATAAGCGCAGTCTTAAATGAGTTAAATAACATCTTAAATGAACTTAAAGAGTGGTGAGAAAATGAGATGCACATCAGATCTGAGCCATGTGCAGCAGGCACAGGTCTTAAAGTCACAGCAGCAAACAAAGGAATCAAGAAATCAAAGAACAGAGGCAACAGATTAGTCGATATTTAATTTATCATTTATGCAGTTACGACTGTAAAGAGTTTGATAACTTTATTTCTGAACACTTTATTTATAACAAATTAAAATATTTATATTATATGATAAATTATATTGTCAGTGTTTGAATACTTATAATTATAATTTGAATATAATTTGAAACTTCCACATCATTGCATTCTGTTTTTATTCACAATTTGTACAGTGTCCCAACTTTTTTGGAATCGGGTTTGTACTATCCAAGAAAAGCTCATTATTGTTTAACATTTACATTATTAACATATTGTGATAACTATGTATATGTCCCTAACAGGGTGGAATATTTTCATGGCCAGTGTCTGAACAAACTACCTATAATTATTATTTGACCAATATGTATTCCAATAGTTAAACATGTCACTATTTTGGTAGAATGCTATAAACATGAAAATCATATAGCTTTTTTCCAACACTTGTGAAGCCAAAATGTTACCATATACGAGGTATGACCCTTTTGTGGTCTGAGCCGACTATGATATATGATCCGCTCTGTGTTCTCTTGTGTCTCTGGACCAGATTAGACAGTGATCGTGCTGCGGTGGTACACATGTACACACTAACGCAAAAATGGACTTAATTCGCATTAATGGAAAGCAAATATACACTGTCTGAATCGTTCCCTGTTCTCTTTATAGTGCACTGTGTGCCAGTCACCATGTAGAAACTAGTAAATGTGTGAACAAATGACAGATTTTAGCTGCAGCTTCAGCATCTGTTTACAGTGTAGGAGGGGCGGGACTTCAAATTCTATAGTGCATTTGATTGGACCGAAGATTTAGCCGAAGAGAAGCTGAAGTGTGATGTGATGTCATGAAAATCTGTGATCCATTTTAGCACAAGTGAGAGACTGTACGTTTTAATGCTTATATCTCCTAAATACGATTTTGTCATTGTTTTGGAACACACCAGTTTATTCATAACCTTAAGGCTAACATATTCATACTAAAAGCTAAAAAACGTACATTTTGATTTTAGGGGGACTTTAACTCTGGGAGCTCAGTCAGAATATTTTAAACTTATGTGTGAAAGGGTTCATCTAATTTTAATTAAATTTAATCTAATCTAATTTCTTCCCAATGTCCATTTTCAAATAAAGTCATTAGGTTGAGTTGTTGTTTCACAATCATGAGGATTTACTCTACTTCTGCAGGAATAACATTCAAATCATAAACATGAGAGATGTTATGTTGCATTGCATATAATACACAGCAAAATCCCCAGAGTTAAATCAACTCTGTTCAGAGTACACATGGTCCCTCTCTATATAGAGTTAAAGTTAATGAGATAATATGCTGTTTGTGGAGTTGTTTAATTAATTAAATCTTGACATTTAAGAAGGGAGATGTGATGTATGGTAATTGTGTAATTACTCCTTACCTGTTGAGGGCGCTCTCCGTCTGGAAATGTGTGTGGATATAACCTGTTGAAAAAGATCAAGAGGATGAGTTAAAAGAGATCGTCATGTTCATCTGGTGTCTCTGTGAATGATTAAAATATACATTCAACAAATATTACAATATCACAATAGCAAAGTGTCTGAATACATACATTTAGGTGATTTTTCAGTTCTTTTTCTTTTTAACACATTTGCAAAGTCAAATCTGTTTTTTAAATGTGTAGATTGATGTAATAAAATAACTGAAAGCATTTTAGCATACGGCTGCATTATAAAATGTGCCATATTTCCTCTGCATAAAGGCACAATATGTAATTTTGAGAGAGACAAGCGCAACACACGGTTCGAGAGCAGTGGAGCTTTTATAACGCTGCAGACGACTCTTTTTCCTCTTCTTCCCATCAAGCGTATCCGAGATTTAAACAATAAGACTTACTGTGTTGAGCAACAGTATATAACAATGATTCGTTTTCTGTCGATTAATGTATTCAAACAGTTGGTCATCTATCTTACAAAACACATATTAAAGGTCTTTGCTGTTTCCATAGTTTCTACAAAATAAAAAAATGAAAATCAAGGGTAACACGAGTGACAAGTGTAATATACATAATCCCAAGATAAGATATATAGTGTCTGATATAGAGCTGCAAGGCAATTGACTTTGAGAAAATGCATGTGTTTCTATTATGAATAACCATCAAACAATTACTGGCAGGAACTAAAGATGTCATGACCTACATACTCAAGATGTTGAATGAGGGCTCCACCTGGTGACGGACAACAGGGTTCACAGACAGGGTGTGTGTTGATCAGATGAGTCTTCTTCGCTTGGACGGCCCTATTGTGTCAAAATCATTCCAGTGCACTTAAACATCCATTCCCTAAAATCCCCACAGAGAACTACAAGTGCAAAAACCAGTGATTTCGGACTCCTCACTGTGTTCGCTTACCAGAAATGTCGTGTTTTTCCTCACCTGTATTCTCCAGAGGTGACAGAAATAGAGAACAAACACATATCCATGAAGAAGCTTTTACATCCATGGAATCTTTCCATTAGACAAAATCTTCTTTATAGTGGGCCTAATTATCATTAAAAATAGAAATGCTTAATAATATAACACATTTATTTATTCAATGTGTTTGACAAAAACAGGCATAAAGATACACAATAAGCAAAACAGTCCAGCAAAGTTAAAAGGGTATAATTCACCAATGGGAAGATGGTCTTTTAGTAACATTTTGGTGTCTGTGCAGTGGAAAGGTGAAAAAACCTAAACTGACTTGTAGTTTTAACAAAAGCCCTGGAGCTGGGCAAAAATTATGTTTTGCACCATGCAACAGAGTTTTGGATGATGAAATCAAGTAATTGTGGGAAACAAACCACACAATAAAACACTTTGAACAATCAACACGTACCATTGGTTGCACAGTTCACTTGGCAAGGTTTGCACCGCTCCCTCATTTCCTTCTCTCTCTCCTCACCACTAGATCACCTGAAGTTCACCTAAATATCCAACATATGTAACGTTCTGTGTGAATTAAAGTGATTTGATATCTCATGTTTGCTGTCATTTGAGTGTTTTTGTGGTCTTAAAGTTTTACAGGAGTAAAAAAAATTAACATCCACATCTTTGAATTCAAAAACGTACTCTGCTTCGTAGGAGAAGGGAATCTCCAGACATTTTGGATGTTTTGTAAATGTGAAAACAGCTGCTGGAAGAATATTTTTTTTAAAGATTGCCACAAATGGACTTTGACATGCAGAGAAGGAGTTTGAAAATCAGATATTCAAGACGTGTTTGTGTCATCAAACACTGAAGAACACAAACGGTGAGTTACTGATTTTAATAAAGACAGTCTGGGCATTCATGTTCTTACAATTTGTAACATATTTTTAGATCAAACACCAATCTCTGCAGCTGTGACCCTACTGAGGAGAGATTGAGAACATGGCAGTATGTTTATTGGTTTCCTTCATTGTGTCAATCAGATTTTCAGTGTTATGTTCATCTCTTGATGTTCATCTCTTTCTCTCTGTGTCTCTTGTAGATGATGCTGTTTTTGGCAGCTCTTCTCCCTGTTGAATTGGGAGGTGACTGTAAATTAATCCTATTTGACTGTTCTGACATCTGGAACTAGAGAAACAGTCAGTGGGATTTACTACATCTATCCAAGTCAAGTCACCTTTATTTCTATAGCGATTTTTACAATGCAGATTGTGTCAAAGCAGCTTTACATTGATAACTGGTATATAATTGTGGCTGCACAGCAGCTCTTAAAGAAAATGGTGTCAGTATCCATCTTAAGTAAATTCAGTAAAGCACATTTGTTTTGGCCAGAGAAACTATGACCTGGGCTGCATTTCCCAAAAGCATCGCTAGCATGAGTTGATGATTAACTTACTGTAGGCTTACAATGCTTTGGGAAGCACAGGCCAGGTCACGATGGTTGTGATTTGATGATGGCATTAAAATGATTTCAAAACACTGCTAAATGAAACTTCGGAGCTTTACAAATTGAATCAGTGGTTCGGTGCGGCAAAGTCAGGTGATTTGAAATCAGCCATCACTAGATATTGTTGAAAAGTCGTTGTTTTGTTTTTTTGGCACACAAAAAATATTCTCGTCACTTTAATATTAAGGTAGAACCACTGTAGTCACATGAACTGATTTAAATATGTTTTTAGTACCTTTATGGATCTTGAGAGAGGAAGTACCATTGCTGGCTATGGAGGCCTCACTGAGCCATTGGATTTCATCAAAAATATGAGTGTGGAACGACATGAGGGTCAGTAATAAATTACATTATTTTCTCGGGTCCATTTGGAAAACGGCCATTTATTTTAAATTACCTGAGACCAGAGGCCACTTATGTCGAACTCCATACTACATCCACAACCATATTAAAATTCATTTAAAATGTTATTTTTGGTTATCTCACAACAACTTTGTCTAATATCTTAGTTTTTAATAGATAGTTTTTTGAATCATGTGGGTCCAGATTCATTATTGTTTGTTTGTTTGTTTGTTTGTTTGTTTTTAGACGGGCTAAACACTAGCTTGCTTTCAAAGTGGTACAATCCCATTCTGGAGACTATAATTAATAATGGATAAAATGCTTGGGCAACTAATATCAACACCATCCTTTAAGGAACCCTTACGGAACACTGACCCTTACGGGGGGGAAAATATATGAGAATATACTGCAAAATATAATGTAATATTTTACATAATACATTTCCATATTTGGGAAACTAGTGCTTATATTTTTCAATATATTACAATATATGCATTCCCCATGTATGGCTATATATTAATACATTTGGGCGTTCAGCACGCTGAAGCAGCTTTTGTAGATGGTTCATGTTCTCATTGTGGGAACATGACTATCGCGGTGCTGAGATTGAGACTCTCGTTCCTTGGTTCTCAGGGAGCGGGGGTCCCCTCCCCTATGCCCCGTGCGGCCGTTTTTTCCTGTGCTGGTCGGAATGACGGTGCGTCGGCATGTAGGCAGGGTGATCTGAGAATCACGATAAGGGCTTCCCCGCCCTGCCCTGGTCCTTCTCGGCTGGATGATTGGTACCTCAGAGCTGGCCGCGCTGGTCCTCAGCGCCCCGCTCCAATGCCATTCTTCCCAGAAGTGCACGATGAAGTGACCAAGTCCTGGCGGACGCCGTATAGTGTTCGCTTGAGACCTGGCCCCTCGTCCGCTTTCACCACCCTGGATGGCAGGGAAGCTAGGGGTTACACGGGGATCCCGCCAGTCGAGCGGTCCGTTGCGATGCAGTTGTGTCCAACGGCCGCCGGCTGGCGTGGTGATCTGCGTCTCCCATCCCAGGCCTGTAAATTCTCCGCAAATCTGACGGAGAAAGCTTACAGAGCCTGTGGGCAAGCTGCCTCCGCTCTGCATGCCATGGCCCTTTTTTATTTATTTTTATTTTTTTATTTTAAAGAGACAGGGACAGCGCACAATAAACATTAACCTCAAAGGGAGAGATGCATTGTACCGGGTTTTAGCTCAAGAGCTACTTTTCACCCGTAGTCCCTGGGCAGGCTGATGTTAAGCTACAGAATATAAAACATACATAAGTAATAGAATTTACAAACAAAAAACAGCATAACACACACAAAAAAAAAAAAAAAATACAAAAGTTCATATTCACACCTTTCAAATACTTAGACCTTAGAACACATATTCACACACACATACATATATCTGGTCAGATGTGAAGACAGATTTGATTTGATAAAAGCCATTTCTTTGCTTGGCGTGTGAACGTGTAAAAATTTGTGGGTTTTTTTAGCTCTACAGGCAACATATTCCACTGACGAGCAGCCATACAAGAAAAAGCAGAGTTTCCAAATACTGTCCTGCGTTTAGGGATCCTGCATTCACCTCGCACTGTTGATCTTGTGGCTCGAGCTGTCATTTCAGAGCCTAAAGATATGAATTCTTTTAGTGGAGGAGCAGCATTATCATAAAGGATCTTATACATCAAACACAGATTGGTGTGAGTTATCAGATTTTCAAAGCTAAGAAATTGGTATTTTACAAGAATATGACAGTGATGGAATCGTCTGCTTTTCTTATCATGAATCTTTAGAGAGCTTTTATGTAAGGACTCAAGTGGCTTGAGGGCAGTTTTAGTAGCCTGTGACCAACTTGTCATACAATATCGAATATGAGGACCAATCATTGCATTAAGGTAGGCCCCTGAGGCCTCGACTGTAAGGGAATTTCGAATGTATCTGAACTGTGCCATATTAAATTTTATTATATTAGTTAACTTTTTTATATGCTTTTAAAGCCTAAATTTGGTTCCAATATGACACCTAAATATTTTACCTGTTCTTGATTTGAGATGATTTGTCCATCTATTAAAATATTAGGGTAAAATTGTATTTTAAAACGATTTGTGAAAAACATATAGACATAGAGACAGTCTTATCTAAATTTAGAGTAAGGCATGAATTTTTCAGCCACAAAGAAACTTTCTTCATCTCTTTGGTCAATTTGTGAGCGACTTCTTCAGCAGTTTTACCATGTGCATATAGCACCGTATCATCAGCATACATAATAATTTTACTTTTACACACAGTAGGTAGGTCATTTACAGTGATGGGAATAACGGCGTTATAAATAAACGGCGTTACTAACGCCGTTACTTTTTTCAGTAACGAGTAATCAAACGAATTACTTTTTCTCCCGTTACAACGCCGTTACCGTTACTGACAAAAAAATGCCGCGTTACTATAATTAAGCTCACTGAAGCGGTTTTCATCCGAGTAAGCTCTCTCTCAGCCATAGGACCTGCAAAGTTTTTTTTCTCTGGTGTGTGCTGCGGTTAGTCATACACAAATATAATTTTAAACTGATAATAATGTATGATGTGCTGTGTGTGTGTCTGTCAGAGCATGCGCGCGAAGCGCGAGCTCAAACCAGAATACCCTTTTTGATGCTTGATCGAAAATATGTGAAATTAGTTTTTTTTTCTAGTCGACTAGTAGTTGTTCATTTAAGCTATTAGTTGACTAATCACATTTATATTAATTTAATTTCTTAAATACTGGAGAGAATAAACCATAATAAGGAGCGTTTACATAATATAGGCTATATAGCACTCAATGGCACGCATAATTGCCATAAAGAACCGGCAAAAGTAATGACTATGAGTGTGACAAAAAACAGCAAGGAGACATTTTAATTGTTTATTAATAAAGTAATGTTTTCTGAATCAGTGTCGGCTGCAAAGATGAAGTTGACATTGCTGATTCTCATTGCTGATCATCTGCTCATATGGACGCGCCTAGAGAGATAGGCTAACGCACATTTCATTCGGATTAGGCT
This sequence comes from Megalobrama amblycephala, assembly GCF_018812025.1. Lineage (NCBI taxonomy): Eukaryota > Metazoa > Chordata > Actinopteri > Cypriniformes > Xenocyprididae > Megalobrama > Megalobrama amblycephala. The sequence goes on along the minus strand of NC_063050.1, from coordinate 5,299,363 downwards.
ATATAATCAGAGTAGCCTCTTTCTTTTCGTTTTTAATAACTTAATTTTCGTTAAAGTAGATATTTCAAGCATTCTATAGATATATTTCTCATGTCTGCGAGGCAAGCAGCCTCTGAGTTTCGGTTCATTTAGCCTATGAGACGCGCTCCAGTTCACGCGCCAGTGATCGCGCCCGAGCCTCCATGTCATGATTTTATTGTCTGCTATATTTGCTTGTTATATATTAAATCAAAGCAATTGGTAGATGAAACATTGATTAAAATTAAGATACAATTTTTACAAAACGAAATTCACTTTAAAGAAAGGCTTTCTACAAAGCAAAACTTAATGAAGTGTTTAAAATCATGTCTGACCCACTCCATGTCTCCCGATTAGGGATGCTCATTTCGGTTAAATTTCTCGACCGACAACCGACGCTCGTTATCCGATTATTAACCGTTAACTGATAAGATTAGAATATTGTATAGCCTATATGATGATAATATGACATATATATGACATTAAATAAAAAATACAATTGACGAGTGTCTGTGTCTTCCACGGGTTTATTTTAACATGCAAACAGCAGCATAGAACAGATAAACAACAGAACCTGGGTTCACATTATCAAATTGTCACGCACCTGCAGCGTTTCTGACAACAGAAAAAAATAATTTAAATAAAAGGCATAAAATAAATAGGCCTACACTAAATATTTTTCACTTAAATGTTTAACAAATTAAGATGACAAAACAAAAACACGGTGAATCCATTGAAGCTTTGAACAACCGGTATTTTAGACATTTTTCCGTCAAATAAAAATAGCAGGCCTACCTCAATCTACACATTTTTTTATTTAAATAAATAACATGTCTACGTGTTGTGGGGTTAGTCTGGAGCGCAGCCTGTTGACCGTTAGACCCGCGGCAGAAAACACCCTCTCAGATGGCACTGATGTCCCGGGAATACAAAGATAACGCCGCGCTAGAGTGGCCAGCCTTGGGAAGCGCCTTTCATTTGTTTTCCACCATTCTAGAGGATTAATATCCAAAGAGGGCGGATCGTCATATAGATGTCAACTTCTGCTTCTGGATCATCACTCGATGCTTGTGGATGTTTGGTTCGCAGGTGATATACTGCATTGTACTTGTGCTGCTGCTGTATTTTAATACCGCGTGGCATATTTTACAAGTAACTTCTTCACCCTTTCTATCGAAATGGTCCCACACAGTAGGCCCTACTTCTTTTCGCTCGCTTCATTTTGCTTGTTGCTTAGCGAAATATGTCTGGCACGTGTGACACGCCACGCGAGTTAACAAATAAGTATATATAGCATATTTTTTATTTAACCATGCAGCAAACAGCAAAAAAAAAAAAGAAAAAAAGAAACGTTTAACTGACCGGTCCGTGTATCATCTGATCATTCAATTATTTCATTTAATCTGGCAAACGAAAAACGGGCAAAACAGGTCGATATTTCGTTTTTCGGTGGTTCTGTATGAACCAAAAAATGAAAGCTGATGTCTTTTTTCCAGTTTTCAGCTCGAAACCGAAAAACAAATAAACCGAAAAACCAAAACGAAATAATACGGCTAATTTACGTTTTTCTGTATTTTTCCAGTTCTCACGGTGTTTACAGCTGCGCGCCGCGCTTTGCACATGCGCACTGAATAGCAGCTCAATAAGCCTGTGATCATTTCTGGTGACTGGTATGCCGAAAGACCCACAATGGCATCACTCGAGTCATACATGCCAGTAATATATGATATGTTTGTGAATGGAGTGACATATAGGGAGATGTCTGAAAGGCTGCGAGAAATGGGTGTCCAGCGGGGAAACTCTGAGATCAGTATCCGGAGACAACTTGCCAAACACAATTTGCGGAGAAAAGGACACTCTTCTGATTCAGACCTTGAAATTGCAGTCTCTCGAGCAATACATCAGGTATAAATAATGAATAAGCAATAGTCAAAAAAATAATAATGCTGTACTATTTGATGGAGCGTGTGTGTGTGTGTGTGTGTTTTTAACAGACTGGATCAACTTATGGTCGTAAAATGATGACAGGCTTCCTGTCATCAGTTGGAGTACGTGCAGGAGAATGCCGAATCGGACGTGTTCTGAGAGCAGCCCATGCCCCATACCACGAAGAACGGCGTAAAGTATGTTATAAAGCAGTTATAAGTTTCATGTTTTTACAAGAGTTTATAAGAGTAACGATTTGTATTCCACGCACATGCATGCCTATGTCTATGCTGACCTAAGTTATTCATATATTTTCTTGCTTGTATAGGGTACCCGTAACTTTAACCCAAACCCATATACTGCAGAATACATGGGACACAAGCTACACATGGACCAAAACGAAAAATTGGTCATGTTTGGAGTGACTCATGTAATTGCTGTGGATGGATACAGCAAGAAAATTGTTGCAAATGCAATTATGCCTACCAAAAACAATCTAGCCATCTATGATGCTGTGTACAGGTCAGTATTGTATGTTAAGTATAAAATGTAACATTTTAATTGTCATAACAGAAATAAATTGTCATACTTGTTTACGTAGACCTGCAGTAACACATTATGGAATGTGGGATCAACTTCGTGTGGATCATGGCAAAGAATTTTACCTCAGTCTGTACATGCAAGAGAGGCTGTCAGAATATAGACACAACCAGCAAAGAGCACCATACCTCCAAACTCAGTCAACAAGGGTAATGTTATTAGTCTGCAAGCCATCAACCAGCCTTAAAAAGTAATATATTTGGCCAATTATTGCTTTTAAGTAAAAGTTTGAGGTTCCTGTACTACTTTATACTCCACTGCAGTATGAATAATGACAAACTAATACACGTTGGCCAGTTTACAAGAGTGGTTACATTTTGGAACTTCCAGTACATTTAGCTGAAAAAACTTACTGTACGATTTTATGGTTGTGTACTTCAACATCATGATGTTGGTGCTTTGAGTATTTCATCCATCCCACACACCATTCTTTCTTTGATTGCTTGTTTCTATAGTTTCTAAATGTGTACAGCCTTCTTCCAACCTTTTATTATTATTATTATTATTATTATAACAGAATCACACAGTGGAAAGGATGTGGCCAGAAATCAACAACCGGGTAAATTACCCACTAAAAGAGGCCCTCATACAACTACAAGATCAGGAAGCAATAGATATGGAGGACAGCCTGACAAGGTTCTGCACATCCAATCTGACTGGCCAAATGTGCCAGATTGGAATAAATAGATTTGTGCATTCATGGAATGCTCACAGGATCCCAGGTATGTTACGTTATGCGAATTGGATTTGTTCATAATGAGATGGATCCAGATGGATTTGTTAATAATGCTTTCAGGCTATTTTACAAACACAAACTACATAGATTCTAGAAGAGATTTACTATTAAACATAAGAAATTGTTTGTGTTGATACAGGGAGAGGGATACCAAATCAGCTGGCTGGGACAGGAACACCGAGAAAAATCACAGCAGATCTTCTACCAGATGCCACGGTAGCAGCTGACATGTATGACAGGGACATGGGATCATCCCTCACCAGAATATCTTCTTTCGGAAGTGACCCCTTTCTGTCTGAGGCAGACAAAGTGAGAGTAGAGCAGCACTTTTCACAGTATTACCCAGACCTTGCAGTTGTTTTTGACAATGTTGCCAATTACAACTATGTCCCATTCAAACAGGCTTTGATCTACCTCATTAATGTAACAAAGAGATTTTCCTAATTTCATATGTCTTGGATCATGTGGAACCTTGCCATAAATCGAGGAATAGCCTCAGCCATGAGGAAAATGTTAGCACTTATTTTCTGTTTAGTATACATACTGTAAATATGGACTCCAACATTATGCAGTCACTACTATGTACTCTGTAACAGGGTGCAGAATTAAATGTATCTTGTTACTATTAAAACAATTAATTAAATAAATAAATACACTTTGATATTGTCATTTTATTAATTGCACAGTATACACTGGACTGTTTTGTGGGGAAAAATTTATTTGAAAAATAATATATTATAGAACCAGGAAGAGCTTAATGATAAAACACAAAAATGTAAACAAATTAGGTCCAACTTTAGGAATCACATAAGATAAAAAACAAACAAACAACACCTTTAAATCAGTGTGGAGTGAGCTCAAAACAACAAAGCAATGTAAAACAACATATTGCCAATTTTTCTACCTCTAATAAAATCCCTGTGAGTTCAAAACAAAGCAATATAAAACAACATACTGCCACATTTAACTCTTAAGAAATCTGTCAGCTCAGAACAGAGCAATATAAAACATTTAGACTCTTAAAACTCTAATAAAATTCCTGTAAGTTTACACTAAGATGCCACATAAAACATATCCACCAATTTCTCATGAATACTGTGAAAAGATGGATTTAGTGGCAAGAATAGTGTTTACTCGCATGCCAATCCTCTAACTACATTCACTAGTTCAGTAAAGCCAGTGACTCTATGCATGTTGGTGGAAAAATCTTCCGTTCGACATTTCAGACACTGTGAAGAATTTTGGAGCCACAAAGTTGTGCAGGATCTGCAACCAACTAAGCTTTCGCAGCAGGCTGCAAAAACCGGATCTTCCATGATTCCTGACGGGAGAGAAAAAAAAAACATTTCAGGTCTAAAACTGCAATACAAGACACAACAGATTAAGTCATAAAAAAATGTTTTTGAATTTATATATTTTTTAAATTGCCTCCATTATATATATTTTTAAATTGCCTTAAAATGCCTCCAGATGCTCCAAGCACAAACATAAATGTCAATGTTATATGTTAACAATGTTATAGTGCTGTGCCCAGTTAACAATTTGTCTCCCAGTGATCTCACCATGAGCTCCCAGGGTACTCATGATGTGGTCACAATGTGAGGTCTCCCTAGCTATAAATTTTATTGGACGTGGACTCTGACAGCGCTCAGACGTCAAATGTTGGTTGAAAATTAAAATTGTGTTTACGTCTAAACATATGTTTGACGTCAGACTCCAACATTATTAAACAACTCCACAAACAGCATTACCAGCTTCACTTATGTCACGAGTTCACACTTACATATAATTTAGAGGGAGTAGAGTTTTAATGCGTATTTGGCGTGCTGTCCGGGGGAGGGCTCCGAGCTCTGAGTACAAATGGAGGTCAGATATGGCTGTGTCCGAAAACCTAGGCAGCTGACTTGTTGCCTCGCTGCCTTATCAGACAATGACTTGTAAGGCAGCTTTTGTGCAATAAAGGCACATCACAAAACTAATTTCGGACAGACTACTGAGGCAGCGTAACAGTTTAATGATCTACAGCAAAATAGAGAGAGCTTTGGTGAGAACTAAAGTATTTAATTACTACATTAGTAATTTCTTTCTAGAAATGACATCAGAAGTGGAAAATGTTGGTAAAAAACATACATTTACACTAGGGCTGCACGATTAATCGTATGAGATTGTCATGCGTGTCTCATCAGTAAAGCCGGTTCTGTGATTAGCGGTAAATGTCCATCACCTGCTTTCAAATGGAGCTGCACTTAATATACAGAGCCGTAGTTCGCGGACAAGCTACGCAATATCGCCACATTTACCGCTAATCACAGAACCGGCTTTACTGATGAGACACGCATGACAATCTCATGCGATTAATCGTGCAGCCCTAATTTACACACAAACTGACCAGAAAATCCAAATTTCGGACGGCAACTTTTTTTTCCAGCGCAACTGTATGGAACCCACAGGATTGTGGGATATCAAATGGCAGTGAAGAATACATATATGCTGCCTTCAAAAATCGATCAGATGAAGGTCTCTCAGGAGACAGGAAGTGAAGCTAACATTAGATTCAGACGTGCCTTGATGCCTTCCGACCATGAAATGTGTCCTCCGAAGGCAGCATTTTACAGGTTTCGGACGCAGCCTATATATACCTCCTGTCATTGATTGCTGAGTGCTCTCCAGTTGTGTTAATTATCTGAATGTGCTCCTCCTGAACTTTGTTAATAAAACATCATTACAAACCAGATTGACTTTATTTCTGTCAGAAGTCTACAGAAGCTCTTATTAAGATTAACAGAGGTTTAGATGTTGATGATTTATTGAAAATAATAGTTTGGTTTGATGTCACCATTATGGTGGTCTGTATTTGCTTTAGTTGGGCAGTTTGACATACCTGGCAGTTTTGATGTTTTAATGCTAGTTTTCTCTGGCTGCTGTAACTGTGTTTGTTATAGCAAGAGCAGCAAGAAAAAAATTGTAACCAGATGGTCAGCTACTTGATGGCGTTAAAGATACAATCATTATGTAGTGTTTTTATCAGCTGATCTCATCTAGACCATCATATGTGTCATTAACTTCACATAACCGATTACAGTAATGTTTCTACAGCATGAGATCCAACAGTATTTTAATAAGAAAATCTGTATGATTTTAAGAACACACTAAACACTGAAGAACAGTGAAGAAATACTGCTTCACACATTTAGACACACTCAAACATCAATAATCGGCATTTGAATCTCAACAATGGTGACATGCTTCATGCTGCAATGCATTCTGGGAGCCACTGATGTGTTTTGTATGATGCACCCAGAATACATAAACAGTTACAGCATCCAGAGAAAAACTAACATTAAAAAGGCAAGGCCAAAGAGCCCAACTAAAGCAAACACTGACCAAACTTCTACTTTCAAACTAACTTAAACATTTAAACATCTGTTAATCTCAATAACCCTAACCCTGTAAATAAAGTCAATCTTGTTAGTAATAATTGAAGCTGCTTATGCTGTTTTTGGGGTTGTTTAATGGCAATGGAACTTGACTTCAACCTTTTATAAGAATGTTAGGGGATAATGTTCTATCAATGTTAACACTTAACATGTTTAGAATGTTTTTAGAGAATGTTATCCTAACTTTTAGGAGGACATTCTGGTAACAAAAATAAAACTAGCTACTAAAAACATTACAAGAACATATAATGTTCACAGAACATCCTAAGAACAATGACATTTCTAGCTGGTGTGACCTCACATTGTGACCAAAGTATGAGCACACAGTGAGAGTGCTGTGAGGTTACACTTTTAGATCACTGAGACCACAGGGTGAGATCACTGTGAGTTCAGAATGTTGACTGGGTGTGATGGCTGAATAACCATTTTTAATAAATTCCATACAAAGAAAAGACTGACCTCTGCAAACTAGACAAGTGAAGACATCCCTCACATTCCTGGACTGTTCTTCAGTCAGTACCAATGTTGTCTTCCTGTTTTGGACCAGGTCAGACAGTTCATGGATGGCAGTGGTCACCTCAGATAAACCCTGAGCAGCCAGGACAACCTCCTCGATCTTCTCCAATACACTGTCCATTCCCCCTTCATCATCTCTGCGTCTATGAATCAGAAACATGTCATTTATATATTAGTTTTTAATATAAATTTTATATTTTTAAGCACACACAGGTAACTAGGATTGCATTTGGTATTGTAACTTACAAGATTTACGAGACTTACGAGATTCTCCGCCTCTTTTGTTGCATAGCTTGGAAATCAGCCTCCAGTACAGCCATGATTTTTCTTGAGTTTTGCTTCCAGTAAAAGGACCCTAAATGAGTACACAAAATGTATAATGTATGAATAAGAGCTAATTTGTGAGACTGATATGTGAATGCATTTCTAATTTAGCAGCAAAAGTTTGACATTGTTTATAGCAGTAGTTTGTGATGTGGGACTTCATAAATGTTGATGCAGCAATTTAAAGCCCACCACATATTTGCAGCCTAATTGTTAAGCAGCAAAAGTTTATACCACTGTAAAAAGTTAACTTTTTAAGACACATGGATACGTAAACTTTACTTAGATTCATGGTAAATAATAGTTAATGAGATAAATAAAGGTAAATAAAAATTTTCCACTGAAGCACCTCTTGTTCCTTCGGAGTCTAATATTTCAATCCCATTGTGGTCTGTCAAAATGACTGGGTCATTGGTTCCTAGGGCATCTTTCACTTTTGCGGTCAAAATTGGGACACTGGCCTCCTGCTCTGTGAATCTTACCACCACCATTCTGCTGGTGACAAGCTTCCCACTTTGAAACTCTCCCAGGCTGACTGTCCTGGAATTCAAAACAGCTTAATTTAGGGTCTTGCATAATGATGAACATTGTATACATGTAAAAAAAAAAAAAAAAATTATTGCCAGCAGAAAATTAGCTTACTTTGTAAAGTATTTCAGGGATTGGGCCCTGGGTGGCAGTGAGGGACTCGCTGAGATACCAGGCCTGGAGAAGCGAAACTGGCTGCTTGAGGATGGAGGTGGCCCAGAGGCAGCAGCATTACCACTTGTGTTGGGTACAGCCCCAGACCCATGTACCTCATAGTGGGCCTTGTCCCTGAGATCTAATGAACTGAAGTGGCCATCTGCTCTGGGGAACACTGCCACATTAGCATCATCAGTGAGGTACAGGCTCTGGCTGGATACCTAGAAAAAGTAAGGTTTTCTTAAGTAGGCACAACCAGCATGAAATTCATTGTACCCTTTATTCTTTAGATATGTACAGTTGTCAGTTATAATCATCAAAATTAAAAGAAATAAACATTTGAAATATATCAATCTGTGTGTAATGAATGAATATAATATACAAGTTCCACTTTTTGAATGGAATTAGTGAAATAAATCAACTTTTTGATGATATTCTAATTATATGACCAGCACCTGTATAGGAATCACTACAATCAGATGCCATATTTTAGGTTCACTAAGCTAAAACTAATGAAATCAAACACAGCAGTCCTTCAATAAATAATGGCTAGTTATAATATTCAGTTTTGCTGAAAGAGTTTTAGAGAAGCATTGCCTCAAGTGTATGATCATTTTGCAGGATGCAGTTTGTGGTGTTATTGATCTGTATTGCACAGAAAGGTGTTTCTGTCATTGAGCTGAGCTCAAATGATCTAAATGGGGTAGACAAAATAATAAAAACCTGTCAGTACAACACAATACATTTCAACAGCACCAGTAACGGCAACCACATGACCGCATCAAAACTCTCTAAACCAGTTTTAATACAATCTGAACATTATAACCACAAAGATAATTACTATATAGCAGAATGTTTAGACAGCATTAGTTTTAGCTTGACATACCTAATAAACTCCATAGAGTGGGGATAGGGTAAGGAGAACTTTTGGCAACCCATAACTGCACGGTTCCAACAGATCAGTAACTTATGGGCCGACAGCTTTGCCATTTACCATTTTTTATGATAAAAGTGTGGTAACCATGTTTTTTCATGTATCGATTACCATTTGTATAATCAGTTTGGTAACACTTTATAATACTGTTCCTTCATTAATGCATAATATATAATAATATATATTTAATTCTAAAGTAAAGGTAATTTTAACCCACATGTAATGATTCAAGTGTTACTACATCCTTCTAAAGGAATTACTAATGATTTGGATCAGTATTCTAAAGTGAAGATCATGATAACTCTCTAGTAATGACTGAAATCATAGCTTTTGAGGCTTTTGAAAGGTTTTGGATAGCAACACTTCAGTCATTACTATCATGTTTTTCACTTTAGAATGAATTATATATTATGCATTATTCACATTAATTATGGACCTGTATATAGTAGCCTAGTCCTTAGTAGTGAGTAGTCATACTGTGAGGTATGAAAAAATAGTAGTCACTGATTAGCTAATAGTGAACTACCACATTCAACTGAGCGCTATTACTACTAATATATTAATCAGAGTTTCTTGTTAGTTAATAGTAGTTTCTAGAGTGTTAATAATACCTTACTCATTTGTTCCTATGTATTTATTAATTGATGATGGAACAGTAAGTGTTACCATCAGTTGTCCAACAAACTACCATGCTTAAATGCTAGCAAAACCATGGTTAATTTGTGGTTTACGTACAATAATTTTTGTAGTAAAAACATGGTTATTTTCGTAAGGGTATCCACTTAATGTCACACATTCAAAATTGAATGCCAGCAAACCTCCATTAATAAGCTTCATGCTATTGTAGTTCGTCCATATTACCTGAAATATTTTAGAAATGTTTTCAACCATCATGTCTTCCTCTCTCAATGTTACCCTTCTAGACGAAGTGAAAAGAACAAATGATACATCCATTTCGTCGCAATGATGTTGCCTCCGAGTGTACAAACAATGGTTAGCGGCCTTAAATTCATTGCGCATGCGCACAGCGCGGCGCGCAGCTGTAAACACCATGAGAACTGGAAAAATACAGAAAAACGTAAATTAGCCGTATTATTTCGTTTTGGTTTTTGGGTTTATTTGTTTTTCGGTTTCGAGCTGAAAACTGGAAAAAAGACATCAGCTTTCATTTTTTGGTTCATACAGAACCACCGAAAAACGAAATATCGACCTGTTTTGCCCGTTTTTCGTTTGCCAGATTAAATGAAATAATTGAATGATCAGATGATACACGGACCCTGATAGTATTAATCGGTTAAAATTCTTACTTTCGGTTAACGGTTAAACGGTCAATGTGAGCATCCCTACTCCCGATATATTTGCGCATCTTATGATGCATCTTACTCATGCTGTTCACTAACTTTTCATAATCGAATAAATGGATTTAAAACATAACATAGGACTATTTAAACATAAATATGAAACTACGTTTTCTTTAATGGCTACCAACACAGTACAGAGAAATTTCATATCGTGAGCAAGAGCGGATCATGAATCAGGAGTCGCATCAAGAATAATTTATTCTTAGACTTATATGTAATATTGGGGGCATTCAATTTATTTGGCATATTTTTATTTTTTATTTTATTTTTTTAAAGTAACGCAATAGTTACTTTCCCTGGTAATTAGTTACTTTTCTAATGATGTAACTCAGTTACTAACTCCGTTACTATTTGTGAGAAGTAACTAGTAACTATAACTAATTACTTTTTTAAAGCAACGTGACCAACACTGGTCATTTATGTAAAGGCTAAAAAGCAGGGGGCCCAGAATGGAACCTTGTGGCACTCCCATGCTACAAGGTCTTAATGGTGATTTTTTTTATTATCAACCGTAACACATTGTTGTCTATCATTAAGGTAAGATTGAATCCATTTTATTGTATTTGTGTCAAGAGAAAAATCAGATAGTTTGCTCATGAGAAGCTGATGATTAACTGTATCAAAGGCCTTTTTCAAGTCCAGAAAGACCGCCCCTACCACACCTCCACCATCAAGACTGGATTTGATGTCTTCTAGTAGGTAGCAGCACGCAGACTCAGTGGAGTATCTTTTCCTAAACCCAAACTGGCAAGGATGTAATGCATCAGTGTGGTTGAGATGCTCTACCAGCTGTTCTGCCACCACCTTCTCAAAGATCTTGGAGATGGCTGGTAGAATGCTAATAGGTCGATAGTTTGAGACACAGAGCTTGTCTCCTGACTTGAAAATCAGCTTGACTACTGCTTTTTTTAACGCCAAAGGAAAACTGTTTTCATTTATAGATTGATTTACAGCTATTGTTAAAGGAGGAGTTAGAATAGTTTTGTGTTCTTTTAAAAATGATGTATCAAGTCCAAATATATCCTTTGCTTTACTATTTTTTAAATTTGATATTATTTTAAAAATTTTATCTTCATCTATATTCTGCAACCTACAGTAAGACGCATTACCATCCCCATGATCATCTCTGCAGCAGTTCACTTCAGGGAAAGTCTCCGCCAGATCTAATACAGAATCCAAGAAATAGTCATTGTAGTGTTTAGCCAAAATAGAGCCCTCATTTTGAACAGTTCCATTGATTTTGAGCTGTAAATGCTCCTGATTTATTTTTTTCCTTCCCAATAGTTTGTCCATGCTTCTCCACAGATTCTTACAATTACCGTTTGCCTCTTTCATTAAGTTTAGGAAAAAATTTGCTTTTGCTTTTCGAAGCAGCATGGTAACTTTATTTCTCAAAGATTTATAAATGTAATAATCAGTGGTTAATTTAGTTTTAAGAGAAACCTTGAGAGCTTTATCTCTCTGTTTCATTGTATCCCAAAGGGATTTATTAAACCACGGGAGATTCTTTTTATTAGATTTTCTATGTTTGAGCTGTGTATGTTTATCAGTTTGATTCTTTACAGCAGTTATAATATTGTTGCATGTATGTACACAGCTTTCTTCATCAATTTTGGAGGCCCAGTCAATTTCATTTAAATCATTTTTAAGGTGTTCTTTATTTCTTTTAGGAATATGAGGAATGTTACATTGTTTATTTGATTGTTCTTTATTTATGTATCTTGATTTATTTAATTTCCTGGCTATTAAAACAAAATTATGATCGGATAGTCCAGTTATTAGGTTGTATGTTTTAACTATCCTGTCTGGTTTATTGGTGAATATTAAATCTATCAAAGTTTGAGATGTTTTTGTTATTCTAGTAGGCTTTTTAATCAATTGTGTCATTTGTATTGAGTTTGCAATGTCTTTTTAGGTGTTTCCTCTTGCCTTTATCAAGCCAATTTATGTTGAGGTCACCCAAGAGCAATATTTCCTTTCGTTCATATGTTTTTAAAATTTTTGTTAAACCAGTATAAAAATCACTTGTTGCATTTGGTGGTCTATATACACAAAGTACAATAAATGACATTTGAGGCGATAGTTTGATTGTAACACCAACACACTCTATAGTTTGATCTGGAATGTCTATTTGGTGACTGTCAATACTGTCCTTTACGTAAATCAAGACCCCGCCCCCTTTTCCCTTTCCTCTGTCCCGTCTATATACTTTATATCCCGGAATCATAAATGCCAATACAGGAGTTGTAGCTGTAATCCAAGTCTCAGAAAGACACAGGTAATGTAGATTTGATCCCAGCAGTAGATGTTCCAACTGTTCCGTTTTAGACATTACGCTACGTATGTTGATATGTCCTCCGAATATTCCTTTCGGCTTTGTCAATGGGTTCCATAGGACCGACGCATGGTTTACTGTTTGAAATAGTTTCATCTGGCTTTGTTTTGAGACAACTATAGTCTGCATAGCGTTTAATTTACCACTTCCATTTGTTGGCTTAGACGCATGTAGTGACAGACGGTTACCTTGTTGCAATGTATTGATAAACATAGATGCGCGTGGATGCGCACTGTTAGCCATGTTACCTGATATCATCTGCGCTGTATTGAGAGCATGCGGGGTGTGAATCAGAGTGGTCTCCTCCACCTGCAGTGGTTGTTGTAGATCCATCGGCCCTGGATTCACTTGAATATCCCCGCATAAAAGTAGAATAATGCAGAGAAAAGTTGTACAACCCCGGTAGATTGTTATTGGAGTCATACTCCATGCTTTCGACTTGAGTTGCTTATTTGGAGCATTCGCACGCCCAGCATCAAGAATTTTGGAGTAGATGACATACTGGCTCCATGAGTCGAGGGGTGTAGCAGGCCTAGGTGTACCACTTGCTTGTGAAATTGATCGTTCACTGACAGCAGTCCAACTCCCATACATCTGCGTAGTGATGATCGTCATCAAGTAGAGCGATGCAATAAGCACATTTAACGCCTTGGCTTTGATTAGCTTTAATGGCCAAAATATCCAGGTTTTAGGAAAAGATTTTAGATCGGGCGGTTTTTCAGATGTCTTTAGAAAAAGAAGAGCATCAACACCAGCACCAGCACTTTTGCAAGTATATCAGACCAAAGCGTTAATGGAGATGCCCCAGGGTGGCCTTGATCAACAGTTGCTGGGGGAGCTGCGCGCTGCCACCGACCTCGCTCTCCGAGCGACTAAGGTGACAGTACATTCTGTTGGTCAAGCGATGGCTACGCTTGTAGTCCAGCAGCACCACTTGTGGCTGAACCTGGCTGACATGAGGGAGACCGATAAATATCGGTTCCTGGACTCCCCCCTGTCCCAGGCCGGCCTTTTCGGCGACGCGGTGGAGAGCTTCGCACAACAGTTTTCCGCCGCCCAAAAGCAGGCTGAGGCGATCAAGCACGTATTGCCCCAGCGGTCCGCTGCTGCCACCACACCGCCGGTGGCTCAACCTCAGCCTGCTCGTCGCCGAGGGCGCCCGCCCGCGTCGTCCTCCGCCCCTGCTAAAACAGCAAAGCAGCAGCCTCCACCCGCCAAAAAGCAGGGAGCTGGCAGAGCCCTGGGCCGGATACGTGCATCTTTGACTCCAGTCGCGTTCCCCGCTTGCGAACCCTGTCGAGTTCCTCCACCTCCCCTTTCGGCTCGGACATTGCGGAGTGTCTGAGGCCAGGCCAACATCCGTCACTGATGCATCTGTTGGCTGGGTTCCATATGTTGCGATCCCTCTACATGAGCGGTCCCATATGTGTATTGTCCACGGTCAAACTCCCTACGGTGAGTCCGTGTCTTTCCCTTAGCAGAGCCAGCTCTGCTGTCACCTGTCAGATGTGTCTCCCCCTTCTCAGGTGGAGCCATCCCAGGGACTTCATATGCGTACTGCCCAGCTGGCCAGTCCATATGTTATCCCCACGTAATTCCTCCCTACTGGCAGGTAGTGGTCTCCGCAGCGTCCCCTTGGGTTCACTTCCCCAGTGTAGTCTAGTTTACTTAGTGGGTATTTCGGAACAGCAGTAAACTCTCTCGGCGTGAGCTCGCCCCCTTCACCGTCCCTTTGGTGCGACAGGTGGCCAGGGCTTGCGCTGGGCACTGGAAGGGGTTTCGTAACTGTGGCGTTTTATTTGGGATCCCAATTTGTCGGTCACTACTGACGTACATCGAACATGACTGACTGAAAGGGAACGTCTCGGTTACGTATGTAACGCTCGTTCCCTGAAGGAGGGAACGGAGACGTACGTCCCGTCGCCACAGTTTCTGTACCCTCGCTGTAGTGTGGACACCAATTGTCTCCTCAGCGAAAAACAGAGTGCGATTGCATCTGCTTCCTATTTATACCCACCTCTTGGGGGCGGTGGGCATTATGCAAATATCGCACACCAAACTCCATTGGCTTTTAGTTCTCTCGAAGCTGATAGGGCTGTCTAGCGATATTCCAATTCGTCGGTCACTACTGACATACGTCTCCGTTCTCTCCTTCAGGGAATGAGGGTTACATACGAAACCGAGACGTTTCTTTTCTTATATTGATTGAATGTTTTCTGGTTAATTTATGCACAATTATTTTTCTAATGTGATGTATTTCATCTAATTTGTAGAAGGACTCCACCTTCTGTGGGATTTATCCTTCTGTTCATATGCCTGTTTTGACCCGTGTCAGAAAGATGACTTTGAAGTGGGTTTAGAGGCTATGAACTATGTTCAACTGTTGTGGATCCTTGGACCGGATCATGCCACATATGGGAATGTAAAGACTTTCTAGTTTGCTTGGAATGGTATTGACACTAAGGAGTACAGTTTGCTCTGGGGAAATTTTGGATGTTGGTTTTCATGGACATTGATCACTGCACTGCTGTGAATGAACATTCATCATCATCATCATCATTACCACATAAAAGCAGATAAGATTTTCATTTCTATGCTACTGGTTATTGATTGGGAAAAATTTTGTTTGTATTTATGAAAGTGTTTGATAGATAAAAAGATGTAAATGAATGAGAAGCATTTATTTATTTTTGGGTTTATAGATCATAATTTTTGGTCAATGCTTGTAATATATGAAACTATCTTGCCTCATTGATTTTTTGTTGTGCACTAAACAAAATCCAGTTAGTGGTTCGCTCCCTATAAAACAGACTTATAACTAATGCTTTTGGGAGATCAAAGTAATGGTTATAATATAGGGAAATATATTTTCTTTCCATAAGGGGAGGCAAGATGCACGATTTGAATGGAGAATAATACTTTTGATATCAGAAAGTGACACTGGGTCAGACTGACTAAAGCACAGCCCAGTTACGTCTATTAAAGGATTAGTTCACATTCAAATAAAAATTTCCTGATAATTTACTCACCCCCATGACATCCAAGATGTTCATGTCTTTCTTTCTTCAGTTGCACCAAAACCACATTTTCTATGTCTTCCCTATTCTACTTACGCAATGAACGCACCGCCAGTTACATTTTTTCCGTAAGTAGAATAGGGAAGGCGTAGGACATACAGCGTGAGCTTTTTGGAGAATACATAAGTGCAGTTTTGGCGGAAGTACTTAGAAGTCAGCGATCATTTGTTTATATAAAGCATATACATTTGCATTTTTTTTCGAAAATGAGCAATGGTTTCTCTAGATAAGACTCTTATTCCTCGTCTGGTATCATTTAAAGCTCTTTGAAGCTGCACTGAAACTGTAATTTTGACCTTCAACCATCTGGAGGCCATTGAAGTCCACTATAAGGAGAAAAATCCTGGAATGTTTTCATCAAAAACCTTCATTTATTTTCGACTGACGACAGAAAGACATGAACATCTTGGATGACATGGGGATGAGTAAATTATCAGGACATTTTTATTGAAAGTGAACTAATCCTTTAAACTCAGGTTTGAAACCAAGGTAAAAAAAAAAAAAAAAAAAAAGCTAGCTCTTATCCCATTATCTTTCCCAACAAAAACTTCAGAAATAAATCAAGTTTTCTGTAAAGGAGTCAAGCTAAGCTTGTCTGTGATAAGAAAACCTTACACATTGTTCATTTACATATAGGGTTGTGTTTATAGGGAAAGTTTAAGAGCAGTTGAACTGAATTCCTCATTTACGTTTCCTGAGGTCTGTTGTAGAGTTAAAGAAATCCACATCAACACATAATGCCTTTCATTGCTGGAGTTTATTAAAGTTTATTGTTGATTTGTTTCAGTTGTAGATTTAAAGTGACCCAAAACAAAAAAGAAAATAATTAATGAGATTACACAAAACAACAGCCATATATCCTGTTACAATATATACCATGATTTACTAAGTTACAGAGTTTACAGAAGAAAAGAAACCCAAAACCTTAATTTGATTTTGTTTCTGAGAAACACTGTAATGTTTCTTCAAAGGTCTAAGACACACGTTTGATCTTCATGCTGATGGATTTTAAACCAACAGCATTACTGTTCTTATAGTGGTACCAAACATTTCCAATGCCCGAAATGGTGGGATCTTCTCCCCATAAATACACACCGTTGGGGTTTGCATGGTGACAGTTATTGTACCAAAATGCCCCGAGAAACGATTTTGCACAGTTATTAGGCCAGGTGTCTTGGTCTTTGTCAAAGGTGGAGAACTTCATACCATTGTGGTAGGTCAAAGAGTCACCTGCAGAGAAGAAGAGCATCATTGAGGACATCAGGGGCACATTTACTGAGTGTGAATTTAATGTGAATGAAAGTGTCCTATACCTGCTCCTCCATTACTGAACCCTGAAACAAGCAGTTTATACCCGTCAGTTTCACAATCCACAGAGAAGGACGAGTACTGAGCAAAACCTTTCTTTCCAGTGAAGTCCTCCAGATCCACTCTCAGCATGTACTTCCTGTTACGTGACAGCTGGTACATGTTCTCCAGCCCTGTTCACACACACACATGAAGAACATGTTCAACCAAACACATGATCATCCACACAAACGGACACTCACTGTGAGATCTTACCCAGCCAGTATTCGCTCTCCACATTCCCAAATCCTCTCTTGTACTGATTCCACGGCCGATAGAAATTCACACTGCCGTCCATTCTCCTCTGAAACACCTGTGATGGGTTTATATAGAAGATATGATTCATAATGTATGTTCTGATGTCTGTTTAATGATCTACAGTCACATTCGTACCGTCCATCCTCCTTTATCTTCATCTTTCCCATCTGAGATCATGTCACAGTAAACCCAGACAGGAGCGCCACCAGTTGGATAGATGGAGTAAATCCCACTGACTGTTTGTCCTGCTTTATAAAGGTCAGAACAGTCGACCGGCGTGTTTTCATCAGTACTGCATCCGTTCGCCAGAACAACAGAGAGAAGAACCGCTAGAAACACCACCAACTAAACGAGACAGAGAGAGAAATATATGAACATCACACTGAAAACCATCTCTAGAAATGTTGTTGCTGAACTTACTGCCATCTTCTCAGTCTCTCCTCAGTAGATCACAGCAGAGATCTGTTTAATCTAGACAAAAAAAAAATAAAAAATTCTTAGTTGTATAAATGTCAATGTTTTCTGAGGTAAGTGACGAGTAAAACAGTAAATCACCATTTGTGTTGTTGAGTCTGACAGACACTCTTTATATATCTGTCAGATTTTCATGCTCCTCCTCTGTGTCACAGAAGAAATTTACTTACTGAACACCCATATTTTGGATGCAAATAAAAAAGGCATCTGTCATCCTCAATGCAAATATATATGCAGTGTATTGTATTTTATCTATTCAGTAAATCTCACTGAATCTGGGTGATTTAGTTTAGAGCTACAATTTGTAGTTTCGATTAAATCCATCATGTTTATTATTTTGAATGTAAATGTAAATGTGGTCTCTCTCATAATGTGCCTTAGATTTCATGAATTTTCCATGTGTTGTTTGCTGTTTTTTCAGTGCCTTCAGTGCTTGGCCCCAAATTCTTCTTCTTCTTCCTTTTCTTTAATGGAAGTCTATGGCAGAACTGTTTGGTCAAAAATTGTGAAAACTGGCACATAGAAAGAGGAGAGTCTGAACATTGATCAGGGCACATTTTTCCTCTGATTCCAGCACTCATTCTAAGTCAGATGCATACCATGTTTACAGTTTCCGTCAGATAAAATATTAGACCGTTTTCAGTTTGAATCAAATGTTTTTTCCTCTTGTCTTCTCCTACAAATTCTGACCAATCTTCAACAAACTCCTGCTCGCTCCAGCAAAATTCTCCCATTTCCACCAGAAACATTCATATTTTGTCCCATCCCTGCCCACAGGTAAAATTATACATGGGTTATTTTCAGTACGTCCATGAAATAGTTTCAAGTTAGGCCACCTAGCAACAACCTTCATCCCAGCATAAACATTCCTGATAAATTATTTGTTGTTACAGCATCTACATTTAGAATTGACTTTAAGATCCTTCTTTTCGCATATAGTCAGTCGTATTATTGGTTTTATCTGCATATATATCTGCAACAGTTTGCAATATAGAAATTCAACTTTAAAAGCTAAAAGCAATTTCTGTTACGTAGTCAGTAATTCTGCAAATTCCATTTTAAATCACTTTGCCAAAAATAATCACCATAAAGCTACATATGAGATTGGTGCAGACTTTGCTCAGGCACTGTAATTGCTGCAGCTGTATTTTATCAATTCTTTGCAAAACGTACAAATAAATCCATACATTTATTTACAGTAAGTCATACTGCACATCCGGACCAGATATTTTCCCTAAAAACACAAAGGATTAATGAGGAAGAAATACAAATGCTGTTTCCCTCCTTCAGCACATCCTGGACAAACATGGTCTCATCAAACAGACTCAGTTAAACAAAAGATTAAATCTTGTCGATTTAATATAGACTGATGTTTGATTTTGATGTTTGTTGGCTTGGAAGATCAGCTGACTGCCATGACCCAGGGTACAACACATTGTTCCTCAGAGTTTTTCTCTTCTCAAGTTAAAGACGTTTTTTTACTATGAAATAACTGAGTGGCTGAAATGTTAGTTTTTTTAAATGCTTTGGTAGCGTTTTCAGAAGAAATGTTCAAAACTCTTAGTACTAATATCACAACAGGTCATCAAAAGTACACTTTTTCCTAACATTTCAGCATGTTTTCAATTCTGTTAGTACAATACACAAAATCACCAAGTATCCTTTTCACTACACAAAATAAGTGTTTCATCTATATAAATATTTTATTCACATTAACCATCTTTCAAAAAGCTTATACTCAAACTTTTCATTTGCATCTCTTTTCATTCAGTTTAATACATTTTGTCCTCTTGGAATTACACTGTAAAAAATTGCAGCCAAATTTCGACAGTAACTTGCTGTTTTCCATTAAATCAGTAATATACCATAGAAAACAGTGTATTCTGGGTAATATTTGATGTTTTCGAGAAAGTAGCCTATAGCAATATACTGTGAATTAACAGCGCTCAAAGTCGACACTCCGAGGCTCACACCCTATACACTCATTCCCTATTCCCTACATTAGTTCACTAATATAGTCCACTTGACAGAGTGAATGAAAACACATGTGTGAATTCAGAAACTGATGAACACCTGCTGTTAACAAGCAAATCACAGAAGAAAAGAGAAACAAGAACAGAAAAAAAGAGATGAAATCAACTGAAGATTAAAGAAGACATTAAATCTCCCAAGATCTGATTAAACAACTCCACAAACAGCATTACCAGCTTCATTTATTACTAACCAGATTGTTGTCATTTCTGTCAGATGTCTACAGAAGTTCTTATTGAGAACTAACAGAGGTTTAGATGTTGTTTTATTGTTTCGTTTCATGTCACCATGCTGCAGATCAGTGCTTTAGTTGGACTCATGACCCTTGATTTGTGAACATTAGTTTTTCTTTGGCTGCTGTAACTGTATTTAAAACACATTTGTTGTGGCAAAAAAAAATCCAAAATAAGATGAGGTTAGCTAATTATTAATGGTCAAAAACATTATCTAAAGGCCAGATTCATTAATCTCATCAGAGTCTAAACTAGGTTGTTTTCTTTTTTTGATTATGGAATCCATATGATTTTACAGCATCAATGGGATGGAATGGAATCCATGTGATTTCACTGATTCTTGATGTCACTTGATGTTTATCTTAATGATGCCATAGTTCAAACATTTTTGTAAATGATGAGTTTAAAAATCCTTTACTGATTGCTTTTGCACTGCTTGATCTTAAGTATGTAGTATGTAGTAATGTAGTATCTCAATGTTGCCAATATAAAATTACATTTATTTAAAAAATGTATTTAAATTTCAGATAATGGTTTATACACTGGACAAGTTCAGTGAAACAAGCATGATTCTTATAATCAAAACATATCCAACAACATGCACCTGAGCACAATTTTTTTTTTTTTTTTTGGGGGCCACAACAAATGTGTCTTAAATACACACGGTTACAGCAGTTTTTATTGAGCGCATGGTATTTTTACAGCAACATACTGCAATGTAGTTTACGGTAAAGAACTATAAAATTAACAGTAAAGTATTGTCAACTTTTTTGCCAGTATTTTACTGTAAATTTATAGGACAAATTTTCTACAGTGAAAGGAACCACTGCTACTCTGTAAAAAAAATTGCTGTAAAAAACGGCCAAAATTCGACAGTAACATGCCATTAAGACAGTAATATACCATAGAAAACAATGCATTCTGTGTAATATTTGACATTTTCAAAGTAGCCTACAGCAATATACTGTGAGTTAACATCGCTCAAAGTCGACGCTCTGAGGCTGTGTTCCAAATCACACCCTATACTCTCATTCACTATTCCCTACATTAGTTCACTCCATCATGGTAAGGTCAAACGAAACAATAAATCAACATCTGAAGCTCTGTTAATAAGAGCTTCTGTACACACCTGACAGAAATAAAGTCAATCTGGTGAGTAATAAGTTAAGCTGGTAATATTATTTTTGTTGTTTAACCCTCCTCTGCTGAGATATTGAGTGATTTAATGTCTTCTTTTATCTTCAGGTGATTTCATCGAAGGCTGTGGCTGAAAGTCAGTTGTAGTTCTTGTGTTTCTGCTTGTCTCTTCTCTTGTTTCTCTTTCCTTCAGTGATTCTGCTTGTTAACAGCAGGTGTTCATCACTACTTCTCAATTGTCACTTAAATAATCACTCAATTATCTCATTAACACTGTTTCAGTATTACTCTAACAATCCGTCGTGTGGACACATACAAGTGTTCATTAAACACTGGTGATTTTGTTGTAGGGTTAAAAGGGTTAAAGATGTAAGATGAAAAAACACGCATAGTGAAAAACTTTTTTACACTAACTAACTGTAAATTCATTTTACAGAAACAAACTGCAGGAAAACAGTAATATACTGGCAACTGTATGAATCATTTGGTACATCTGTAGATTTCTAGATATTGATTCTATAAGCAATTCCGATATGGATAACTAAATGTAATGGCTTTTTTTTTTTTTACATTATAAGCAATTTATCTTAGATGGTAACCACAATTTTCAAAGTGTGTGTGTGTGTGAGAGAGAGAGAGAGAGAGAGAGATACGGACATGGATTTGAAATCTGTAAACATAGAGCAGGATGTGTACAAGGAAAAGAAAGTCAATGACTGTAATATCAGACTGATCAGAGATACAGAAGAAGAGAGACAGATGGCATCAAATACAGCATTTTACATTACAATATGTGTGCAATGTGATACTGTAAACATTACCATGGTAGAGACTAGGGCTGCACGATACTGGAAAAAGTTACATTGCAATATTTTGTTTTTCTGCAATATATTGCAATATTAAAAAATGATTGGGGTAATTTTGTAGGTGAGTATATACACATAGAAATTAATGAACAAATTACAAGAACAGATAAATATAATAGAACAAAGATACAAATTAAATAAATAGTGCTTTATATTTTCCAGGTAAGTCTAACAGTATTCAGGTAAAGAAAATTAATAATCAAATGTAAAATAATACTGTATGTAATAACACAGTGTAAAATAATACATAGTCTCACTGTATGAATTAAACATAATCTGTCTTAAAACTACAAAAGTGATGTTTCTTTTTGTCTTTTGTTGTTTGATTAACATTCATGACGCAGAAAGCAGCAGTTCAGTTTCTGTCACTTTAAAGGATTAGTTCACTTTCAAATAAACTTTTCCTGATAATTTACTCACCCCCATGTCATCCAAGATGTTCATGTCTTTCTCTCTTCAATCGAAAAGAAATGAAGGTTTTGATGAAAACATTCCAAGATTTTTCTCCATATAGTGGACTTCAATGGCCTTCAAATGGTTGAAGGTCAAAATTACAGTTTCAGTGCAGCTTCAAAGAGCTTTAAATGATACCAGATGAGGAATAAGAGTCTTATCTAGAGAAACCATCAGCCATTTTCAAAAAAACAAAAAAAACTGTATATGCTTTATAAACACAAATGATCGTCTTGCATATGCTTCCGCTTTCCGTATTCTTCAAAACGCTTACGCTATATGTCCTACGCCTTCCCTATTCTACTTACGGAAAAAAACGGAATTGGCGGCACGTTCTTTCCGTAATTTGGTCTGTGAGAGTTTGGTTGTTATCGGCAAAGATTGTGACACCAGTGACAAATACATCACAAAATAGTTATGAAAATCTTTTTCACTAGTATTAAACAGTGTAACATTATACATTTAAATGAATCATGTGGGAAAATCCATTTAAACGTAAATTAAGAACTTCAACATGGTGAGAAAATCCTCTCTGAACTTTCACCTACATTACAACATTACTGTTTTATAGACTTTAAAGATTCTTGACTATTTTAAATCATTTTTATGGCTGAAAAGTTCATAAAATATTTATGAACTGTGAAAAACTGCTTATAAAAAGAACAGACAAATAGTGCTTTATGAGGATGTGTGATCACATGTTCACACAAAAAACTGGAAGTCGTGTGACTTGTATTTAAATTCAGGACATTAAATATTGGTTCAGTCTTTGTCTGATAACAAAACTCTGTGAAAACAAACAGAGCATATTGTCTTATATTTATCTATGATCAACCTGATATTTAAAAGAAAAACCTAAATAAATAATATATAAAAACTGCCTTCTGAACATGTTCAAATCGTTTATTTCTTTCACATTTGGTTATGTTGCAGCCTTATGCTAAAGTTTCACATGACAAAGCATTATGAGAAAGCACTAAAATATCACATTGTGTAAGTATTCAGACCATTAAATCAGTACTTCATTGACGCACCTTTGGCGGTGATTACAGCCCTGAGTCTCTTTGAGTTTGATGTGACAAGCTTTATACTCCTGGATTTGGGGATTTTCTGCAATTTCTCTCTAGAGATCCTCTTGTCAGGTTGGACAACTATTTTCAGAGCACCAGGAAGAGTTCTGATTGTCCCAAACTTCTTCCTTTTTAAGACTTATGGAGGCCACTGTGCTCTTGTGAACCACAGAATTTTTTGTAGTCTTTCCCAGATCTGTGCCTCTGCTCAATCCTGTCTCTGAGCTCTGCAGGAAGTTCCTTTGACTTCATGACTTGATTTTCCCTCTTATATGCCCTTTTTTGGCTTTTAGATCTTACATGGACAGGTGTGTCTCTTTCCAAATTATGTTGAAATTGCCACAGATCTGTGTAGAAACATCTCAAAGATGAGTAATGTGATGCACCTGAGATACCGTTCAAATGTCGTGGCAAAGTGTCTGAATACATACATTTAGGTGATTTTTCAGTTCTTTTTCTTTTTAACACATTTGCAAAGTCAAATCTGTTTTTTTTCTTTGTCATTATGTGAGTGTAGATTGATGTAATAAAATAATTGAAAGCATTTTAGCATACAGTTGCATTATAAAATGCCATATTTCCTCTGCATTTAAAGGCACAATATGTAATTTTGAGAGAGACAAGTGCAACACACAGTTCGAGAGCAGTGAAGCTTTTATAACGCTGCAGACGACCACTTCCTCTTCTTCCCATCAAGCGTATCCGAGATTTAAACAATAAGACTTACTGTGTTGAGCAACATAACAATGATTAGTTTTCTGTCGATTAATGTATCCAAACAGTTGCTCATCTATCTTACAAAACACATATTAAAGCGTCTTTGCTGTTTCCATAGTTTCTACAAAATAGAAAATGAAAATCAAGGGTAACACGAGTGACAAGTGTAATATACATAATCCCAAGATAAGATATATAGTGTCTGATATAGAGCTGCAAGGCAATTGACTTTGAGAAAATGCATGTGTTTCCATTATGAATAACCATCAAAAAACAATGACTGACAGGAACTAAAGATGCCATGACCTACATACTCAAGATGTTGAATGAGGGCTCCACCTGGTGACGGACAACAGGTTTCACAGACAGGGTGTGTGTGTTGATCAGATGAGTCTTCAAATGCAGAAGCCCTTTGAAGACGTCTCATTCGCGCTGAAGGTCGGAGACATGAGCGGCCCCGTGTTCACCGAGTCTAGAGTTCACATCATCCTGAGAACTGGATAATCATGCCCTCTCTGACCGTTGGATTGTGGGTGATAGCTGGAGGTGAGGCTGACAATGATGTTGAGCGCTTGACAGAATGCTGCCCAGGGGCGAGAGGTGAATTGGGGGCCCCGGTCAGACACAATGTTCTCTGGTAGACCATATATACGTAAGACCCTGTTGCAAAGTTGTTTGGCGGTTTGCATGGCTGTGGGTAGCTTGACGAGGGTAATGAGACGGCATGCCTTGGAAAACCGGTCCACCACGGTGAGTATGGTGGTGTATCCGTTCGAGATAGGCAGGTCCGTGACGAAGTCCACGGCGATGTGGGACCAGGGGCATTGTGGAAATGGTAGAGGTTGCAGCAAGCCAGCGGGGAGTTGATGTGAGGGTTTATTTCTTTGGCAGACTTGGCATGAATTGACAAAGTGAGTTGTATCCTTGGAAAGAGATGGCTTCCAGAACCGATTCTGAACAAGTTGAGTGGTTGCTGTAATACCCGGATGACCAGAAGAGGGGGAAATGTGTACCATCTCCAGGATGCAGTTGCGGAAGTCCATGGGCACAAAGGTTCTCTCTGGGGGACAGTCAGGAGGTGTCTCGTTTCCAGCATTGGCCTGTTCCAGTTCCGTCATAATATCCCACTG
Source organism: Megalobrama amblycephala (assembly GCF_018812025.1). Classification (NCBI taxonomy): domain Eukaryota; kingdom Metazoa; phylum Chordata; class Actinopteri; order Cypriniformes; family Xenocyprididae; genus Megalobrama; species Megalobrama amblycephala. The sequence continues at coordinate 5,273,699 of NC_063050.1, read as the reverse complement.
TATACGTGCAACAACAAGAGAGGCAGGTATTACGGTATCATGGCTTTGAATTTGGTTCTCACCTTCGAATTGCCGTGACAGAGCATCTGCTTTGACGTTTTTGGATCCAGGACTGTAGGTGACAGTGAAGTGAAATCGAGAGAAGAACAGGAACCAGTGGGCTTGATGTGAGTTGAGTCTCTTGGCAGTTTGTAGGTACTCTAAGTTTTTGTGGTCAGTCAAGACAATGAAAGGATGTGTAGCCCCCTCAAGCCAGTGGTGCCACTCCTCGAAGGCGGTTTTTATGGCCAGTAGTTCCCGATCCCCGACATCGTAGTTGCATTCTGCAGATGTGAGCTTCCTGGAATGATATGCACAAGGGTAGAGTTTAGATGGATTACCTTGCCTTTGAGAGAGTATAGCCCCGAGACTAGTGTTGGATGCATCCATTTCGACGACGAACGGGAGAGAGGGGTCTGGATGGTGGAGAATGGGAGCCGAGGTGAAGCACTCTTTCAGGTCCCGGAAGGCATTAATGGCAGGTGGAGACCACTTGAGTCGGTTTTGCCCCTTCTTCACCATGCTGGTAAGCGGACAGGCTATGGTACTGAAATTTCTGATGAACCAGCGGTAGAAGTTGGCAAACCCCAGAAATCGTTGTAGTTCTTTGAGTGAATTGGGATGCGGCCAGTTCAGGATGGTGGTTACTTTTTTCTCGTCCCCCGTCCTCGCCCCGTTTTTTCTAGACCCCCATCCTTCTTCCCCACAAAGAAGAAACCAGCAGATGCAGGTGAAGTAGATGGTCGTATAAAACCCTTGGCCAGGTCCTCCTCGATATACTTCTTCATAGACTCAGATTCAGGTTGAGATAACGGGAAGATGCTACCCTTGGGCGGTGATGTTCCTGGAATTAGATCTATGGCACAGTCGTGAGGACGGTGAGGAGGTAATTGAGACACACGTACCATGCTGAAGGCTACTGCCAGATCTTGGTATTCGCTGGGAAGTTGTAAGCCAGAGGGAGTCTCTGTGGCGGGTTCAGTGGTGACTACAGTGGGTTCGGTGGCCTGGATGGTTCTGATACATAAGGAAGGTGATTGAGGCAGACACTTGGATAGGCAGTGTTTGTTCCAGTGGATGATTTGACCTTCTCTCCAACAGATGTGTGGGTTATGAGTGCGGAGCCACGGTAACCCCAGAATGATAGAGGAGGTGGATGTAGGCAGGACATGAAATTGGATGCGTTCTGTGTGAAAGATGCCAATCTGCATGGTTAGAGGTTGTGTAATGGTGTTAATGCTTCCTGAGCCCAGAGAGCGTCCGTCTATGGCTTCCACTGTGAGAGAAGAGAAACATTCTATTAATGGGATTTTCTGCTGATCAGCATAGCTTTGGGATATGAAGTTTCCCGCAGCCCCGGAACCCAGTAATGCAGAGGTCTCCAGATGAACGCCATTAAACACCAGTTTGATGGGCACAGAAACACACATATCTGAGGAGTAATGAGGTTTGGAATCACTCACCAAACATGGGGTTTCAGGGCGAGAACGCACCGGGCAGTTGTTTCTCATATGACCAGGGCTGCCACAGTACAGACACAGACGATGGACTATGCGGCGACCTCTCTCTTCCTCAGACAGACGGTAAGTGTTGATTTGCATGGGTTCACTGGACTCAGGGTCAGCTGCTGGAGGAACGAATGAGGTTATCGACATGAATGGCGAGTTTAATAAACTGTTCCAGACTTTTCCCTTCATCTCGGCAGGCGAGTTCAGGTTGTAATTCATGAGACAGTCCTCTTCTGAAACATACTTTGAGCGTGTCACTCACCCAGTTGGTCTGTGCAGCAAGTGTACTGAAAGCCAAAGCATACTCAGCCGCCATTCTCCGACCTTGAGTGAGTTCTATGAGGCGATTGCCGGCCCCCTTGCCATCACCAGAATGATCAAACACCTCATACGAAGGGAAAGCAGATCCATCATCTCCCCATACCGCTGTAATCCAGTCTAGCGCTCTCAATAAAAATGTTAGCAAGCGTTCAATTAAACATGTTGACAATACAGCAATGATAATCGTATTAGGAGAATAAAATGATCTGACCTCATGATCGCGCCTGATTAACCGCTCTCATGTGATGCTCTGAACGTAGAACACATCACTGTTCTTAAGCGGCTGTTCATTCAGAAATCAGTTATTGTGTTATAAAAATGAGACGGAGGCAGTGGAATGAGAAAAAAAGGCAAAGTTATTAAACACAAGTTGAGCTTTTTTATTTTTTAACTTGACCGCCGTGTTTTTACAATGCCGTTTCATGGGTGAGACGCTGCAAAAGACACGAGACAAGTACAACACCTAAACATATCCGCCAAACATAAAAACAAAAGGACAAATAGTGCAATGAAATGCAAAAACCTGTAAACCTGTTTAGTATTTCATGTTTGCATGATGGTGACAGGCTGAAAGCTGTTGTTGTTTTCTGTTTTACTAAGTTTTTACTAAGCATTTGCTGTTAATAATAGCCTATTACTGGGGTTATTTATTGCTATTTTTGGCTAAGAAATATTTAGCATTTTCTTATATTATTTCTGAGTAGGATGTGTTTAAGATAAGTTTGTACAACATTTGTCTTCATATTTCAGGCATATTTCTGCAAAGATATAACAAATTGTTTTACATTTACACCATGTTGATCACTTCATGTGTGCTCCACTTGGAACTGAACTTTTTTTTTAACTAGATTGTTAATAAAGAGAACGTTACTTAAATCATATTGATATTGTAGTTAAGTTAAGGTGACTAGTTAAACCGGGAAAAAAAAACGGTCAATCGTTCTGAAAAATCGAGATTTAATTTTTTTGCCATATCGCCCAGCCCTATTTCACACTCAGTGTGGCTGAAGTCAGTTGTAGTACTTGTGTTTCTGCTTGTCTTCTTTTTTCTGTTCTTGTTTCTCTGTCCTTCAGTGATTCTGTTTATCAGGTGTTCATCAGTGTCTGAATTCACTCACTTCTTTTCATTCACTCTGTCAAGTGGACTATATTAGTGAACTAATGTAGGGAATAGTGAATGAGGGTATAGGGTGTGATTTAGAACACAGCCTCTGAGTGTCAACTTTGAGCGATGTTAAATCGCAGTATATTCCTGTAGGCTATTTTCTCGAAGATGACAAATATTACTGTATTTCTACAGTATATTACTATTTTAATGGAAAATGGTTTGTCACTGTCAATTTGGCGATTTTTCTACAGCAAGGTCTAACAGTGCACTTGCTTCCGCGAAGAAAAAAAACATTCTTAACAAGCAGCTTTGAGCCAAGACAGACATTTAAGAGTCATACCACTGATTACATGGCTTATCACCACATAAATGTTGACATGAAATATTGATTTTGCATTGAAACTGTTTTAAAATCTTACCTACTGATTACAATGTTCAAAACAGCTTAAAAATACTGAAGTCTTTAGACTTCACAGTGTGATACAAAATACTGAAAACCGTGGTGGATTGAGAAACTCAGACAACAAAAACAGACAGATCTTACCCAGCCAGTATTCACTCTCCACATTCCCAAATCCTCTCTTATACTGATTCCACGGCTGATAGAAATTCACACTGCCGTCCATTCTCCTCTGAATCACCCATGATGGGTTTATATAGAAGATATGATTCATAATTTATGTTCTGATGTGTGTTTAATGATCTACAGTCACATTCGTACCGTCCATCCTCCTTTATCTTCATCTTTCCCATCTGAGATCATGTCACAGTAAACCCAGACAGGAACATCACCTGCTGGATAGATGGAGTAAATCCCACTGACTGTTTCTCCTGAGTTGTAGATGTCAGAACAGTCGAATGGCATTAATGTACAGTCACTGCCCAATACACCAGGGAGAAGAGCCACCAAATACACCATCATCTACAAGAGACATAGAGAAAGAGATGAACATCACACTGAAACGAAGGTGGAATCGTCCCAAAAAATGTGACTGACACAATGAAAGAAACCAAAAACATACTGCCATGTTCTCAATCTCTCCTCAGTAGGGTCACAGCTGCAAAGATTTGTTTTTGATCTAAAAATATGTGACCAGTCACGGAAAGTAGGGACACAAGTCGGTTTTGGGGCATTTTGAGTTATTCACAGATTCTGAAAGTGCAGTCTCCAAGCTTTCCAACGATGTGTGACACATGGAAATCTGATAATATTTGGAGAAGTTGTGGCCATTTGAAGGTAGGCAATCAAGAAAGCTCTATAGGGAGAAAAACGCCTCTAAAGTTGCAGTTCTCGCCTGTTCTCACCTGCTGGGAGTGACAATAGGGCTCATTTACATCTCATTTAGATAAGCCATACCCCCTGTAAAGCTGCATGGACCGCATACTATTAATAATAAAGGTTAATGTGCATTGTAAATGTCAGAAAATTTATCTTTTTTGACTTTTATAAAAATGATTTAGAGGCTGAAATATGTGACTTTTTTGTCAAAACTCTATTTGAACTTGTGCATTGTAGATAACATGTTGCAAGACACTCCTTTAAAATCTGCCCATCATTTTTAATGTTATTATTTTAATGTTTATGTAAAGAAAACGTACATATTGATGCTAATTTTATTTTTTATTTGCTGGTTTTCCACATAAAACTTGGTGAATTGACTTTTTGAACAGGATTCTGTGATAACCGTGATCATTTTGGTCACTATAATCATGAAATGAAATGTTCTCACCTGAGAAGCCTGTTAAAGAAGAATAGGCAATCCAGGAAATAACTGGACTAACAGAGAGGCCAGAGATCGCTAACTATGGCTATTCAAAACACTTTTCAAGTCAATAAATACACGATTGAGACGATGAATGCATGCATTGACTCAGAATTTGCGTCTGAATAGCGCTGGCTCCGTGGGCGTGGCCGCATTAGCAGATAATGAGCTGAATCACGGACTTCTGACATGGCTCTCTTTTCATACAGATTACATAAACACAGAAGGTTTGTTTTCGATTTGACTTACACATTTTAACACTTGACATTTCAACGTTTTTTCAGACATAGGCTAAGTATAATTTTTTTATGATTAGTATTCACTAAGTTACAGTTCATTTTCTGAGAACTATCAGATTGGACTTCGTTCAGAGGGAGACAAGAGATCACGCATAATGTTAGTTTTCTTTATTTTTCAAAAAGCACAACATTTTGTTTTTACTCTGAGTGTACACAAATAAAAGAAGACATTCTATAGTTTCAATTGACAATTACTTATGTCTCTATGACAAAAAATGACGGAGTATTTTAAGTCTGTTTTGCTGCAATGTGAAAAAAATCCTGCAAAATGCGCCGGCGCGTTACCCGACTCCAGAGAGGTAATGTCTTATTATGCCGCTTTCATCGTCGCTCAGATCGTCTTCAGAATCAGTGAGCGCTTGTTCATAAGCATCCGGCTTGTCGAAGAAGTACTTCAAAACATTCATTGAATTTTGATATCAGCTAGAGCCGGCCAGAGCGCTGCATAGTAAGTAGCCACGCTTCCCAGTATGGAAATACACACAGACAATGACATGCCCCTACTGCGTGCTAGAGTCTCCGAAAAACAAGCCGATTTCAACCTCAAAATGTACGCTTTTAAATATACCAATACTGCTATCTCAAACACGGAAAGGCTTCTTCATGATCTCAACTAACAGATTCTGCAAAAAAACGAAAATCACCAATTTTGAAAAAAAATGCTTCTTTCTCATTTTGCTCGAGAGTTGTGCTGCCGACTTGTGTCCCTGGTTTCCGTGACGGGTCACATATGTTAAAAATTGTAAGAACATGAATGCCCAGACTGTCTATGTTAAATGATGGAGAATAAAACAGTAACTCACCGTTTGTGTTCTTCAGTCTTTGATGACACAAACACGTCTTGAATATCTGATTTTCAAGCTCCTCCTCTGCGTATCAAAGTCCATTTGTAGCAATCTTGGAAAAATCCTCCAGCAGCTGTTTTCACATTTACGAAAGTGAAATGTCCCCAATTCCCAAAATGACCAAAAATGACCCAAAATGTCTGCAAATTCCCTTCTCCTATGAAGCAGAGTACTTTTTTGAATTCAAAGATTTTTATGTTAATTTTTTTTTTTACTCCTGTAAAACTGTAAGACCACTAAAACACTCAAATGACAGCAAACATGAGATATCAAATCACTTTAATTCACACAGAACATTACATATGTTGGATATTTAGGTGAACTTCAGGTGATCTAGTGGTGAGGAAAGAGAGAAGGGAATGAGGAAGCGGTGCAAACCTTGCCAAGTGAACTGTGCAACCAATGGTACGTGTTGATTGTTCAAAGTGTTTTATTGTGCGGTTTGTTTCCCACAATTACTTGATTTCATCATCCAAAAGTCTGTTGGGTGGTGCAAAACGTCATTTTCTGCCAGCTCCAGGGCTTTTGTTAAAACTACAGGTCAGTTTAAGTTTTTTCACCTTTCCACTGCACAGACACCAAAATGTTACTAAAAGACCATCTTCCCATTGGTGAATTATACCCTTTTAACTTTGCTTGACTGTTTTGTTCATGGTGTATCTTTATGCCTATTTTTGTCAAACACATTGAATAAAGAAATATGTTATATAAATAAGACTTTCTATTTTTTAATAATAATTAGGCCTACTGTATGTGTAACCCCTCCAGTTCTACTCACACTGCTCCGAGTGGGATTCAAATGAGCGTTTCTGGCATGGGAGGTGGGCACACTAACAAGGACGCTAAAGACTGATTCCACGGCCGATAGAAATTCACACTGCCGTCCATTCTCCTCTGAATCACCTGTGATGGGTTTATATAGAAGATATGATTCATAATGTATGTTCTGATGTGTGTTTAATGATCTACAGTCACATTCGTACCGTCCATCACCAGTGTATGGAGTATGACGTCTGATCCCCGGGTGTCATGGCACGTCAGCGCCAGGGGCGGGGTTTGGGGTGTGTGTGTGATAGCTTGTTATTCTGGCTGTTGTCGCCATTAAAGCAAGTGTTAACCATCCTCTCGAGTCGGCGATTCATTGTGAGATCAGTTCACGCTACGAGTGCATATAAACTAGCAGCGGATTATCTTTGCCGACGAGACGTGAGCCGTAACAATGGCGAACACACACAGAGCGCCGAAGCAGTGGTGCCTCACTAAAGTCGAGACAGTGAACTCCTTTGAGAACTGGCATCAGAACCTCATTTATACGCTATCACTGGACACTGAGTTTGCCCCGTTTTTAATGGACGGCGTAAACTGGGAAAAGAAGACGAGGGCTTCGCCATATAGGGGTTTCACGGATGATAACGAGGAAATTCCTGCAGCTCAACGACGCACGCGCCAACAAAAGGTTAGCATGCTTGAGCTTATGCTGGGGCAGATCGCTAATTACTGTCCAGTCATATCCCGCAATACTATTGTTAAGAATTCCACTTGCATTGACCATATATGGCAAGTAATCAGACTACACTTTGGATTTCAGTCCACTGGCGCTCATTTCATTGACTTTGCTGCTATTAAACTAGAGCCCAATGAGGGCCTGGAGGACTTATACCAGAGATTAATGGCTTTTGTTGAGGACAATTTACTCTGAAAAGACTCTGGCATTACTCATGGAGGTGTACCCATTGTGGAGGATGAAGAACTCTCCCCCACAATAGAAAATATCATTGTTCTCACATGGCATCGACTTATACACAGCGAGCTGCCAAAACTCGTAAAGCAGAGGTACGGTACTGAATCACGTTCACGCACAATGGCGTCTATAAAACCAGAGATATCCCAAGCCCTCAGCTCATTACTGGATGAACTTCAGTCGTCAGAGGATGCCAGAACAATGCGCACTGCGGTGTCCAGCATTCCAAGGCAGAGACTGACGTCTCTGGGTCGATCCAGGAAGTCGTGTCCACTGTGTAAAGAGGCTCACAGACCAGATAATCATTTTCTCAGTAAATGCCCCTTTCTGCCTCCTCACGACAGGGCATTCATTGCTAAAGCACGGCAAGTGGCAGGTTCGTCGGGTCACACAGAGGGTGAATCTGATGATGGCAACGATGACTCTGTGTGTTGCCCGATGGCAGTGCAGCGCGTTCGTATCATGCAGTCGCCATGCCTCGATGCTTTCCATAGTTATGCCCCAGTCAGACTGACCATCGACAGTGGTGCTACGGGAAACATGATAAGAGCAGCTTGTGCTAACAGACTGGGTCTTAAGGTCACCAGCAGTACTCAGTCAGCTCACCAGGCAGATGGCTCTTCACCCTTAAAGGTAGTTGGAGAAACACACACCCACTTTCACAGAGATGGACATGAGCTTTACTTTGAAGGGCTTGTCGTAGAAAATTTAGACTCTGATATTCTCGCTGGCATACCGTTTATGGAATGTAATGACATCTCCATCCGCCCTGCTAGACACGAGGTCTGTGTAGGGTCCAACACATGCGAGTATGGTGCCAGACGGACTGAGGGGGATACTCACACTGTCAGGCGAGCTCATGTCCTCCGTGCTACGTCATCTCATACTGTTTGGCCTGGCGAATTTGTTGAGCTTGAACTTCCAGGCGAGCTGGTGAACGTTAGCGAGGAGCTCGCTGTTGAGCCACATAATGCCTCTACACAGTGGCTTGCACCTGCCCTGTATAAAGGAATATCCGGTAGAATCAGAATTCCCAATTTGACTAACACACCGCAGGGTATTAAGAGAAACGATCATGTGTGCTGCATTCGCATGACTTATGTCCCAGAGCCACTACCCAAACAAGCCCCGTCTGCGGCCCCACAGACATTTGCCCCCAACTCCAGTCTGACACTGTTTTCTGACCTCATCTCATTAGACCCAGACAGCGTAATGACTCCAGTCATCAGATACAAATTTCGGGAAGTCCACAGGGAATTTGATGAGGTTTTCAACCCACAGTTTAGGGGCTATAATGGCGTTGCTGGCCCCTTCCAGGCTAGAGTAAACATGGGTCCCGTCCAACCGCCTCAACGAAAGGGTAGAGTTCCGCAGTACTCAAGAGGCCAGTTGCAAGAACTACAGGCTCAATTCGACGTGTTAGAACAGATGGGCGTCTTTCAGAAACCTGAGGACGTTGGCGTTGCGGTTGAGTATGTCAATCCATCATTTCTTATCAAAAAGCCGAATGGGGGATTTCGTCTTGTGACAGCATTCACTGATGTAGGACGGTACAGCAAACCTCAGCCATCGCTCATGCCAAACGTCGATGCCACTTTGCGTCAGATAGCTCAGTGGAGATATATTGTCGCAACCGACCTCACAAAAGCGTTCTATCAGATAACCCTTTCAAAGGACTCCATGAAGTACTGTGGAGTAGTTACGCCATTCAAGGGAATCCGGGTGTATGCCAGATGTGCTATGGGTATGCCTGGATCAGAAACTGCCTTGGAAGAATTGACCTGTCGGTTTCTTGGTGACTTAATTCAACAGGGACAGGTGGCCAAAATTGCAGACGACCTGTACTGTGGTGCTGACAACTTTGAAGAGCTGCTTGCGGTTTGGAGAAGAGTCTTAGCGGCCCTCCAGGCATGCAACTTATGTTTATCCCCTGTAAAGACAGTTGTTGCTCCTGCACAGACAAACATCCTGGGATGGGTGTGGCACCATTAGTGCTAGTCCACATCGCATTGCCACACTAGCCTCATGCACCCCCCCTACTTGCGTTAGTGGACTGAGATCTTTTATTGGTGCTTATAAAGTCTTAGCAGGTGTACTTAAGGGCTGCGCATCCATCCTTGCCCCCTTGATGACATGGTAGCTGGGTGTGAGTCGAAAACTGCAATTGTGTGGTCAGATGAGCTTCTCCAATGTTTTCACAGGGCTCAGCAGACGTTATCCAATAACTGTGCGGTGACAATACCGCGACCTGACGACCAGCTTTGGATCGTCACTGATGGTGCTCTCAGGGACCCAGGCCTTGGGGCGACAATGTATGTTACATGTGAGGGGACATTACTGGTGGCTGGCTACTTTAGTGCTAAACTTTGCAAAAAACAGATCAATTGGCTCCCGTGTGAAATCGAAGCTTTAGCTATAGCTGCTGCATTAAAGCACTTTGGTCCATTTATCATCCAGTCTACACAGAAAGCGTGTGTCCTCACTGACAGCAAACCGTGTGTGCAAGCTTTCGAGAAGTTATGTAGGGGCGAGTTCTCTGCAAGTCCACGAGTCACCACTTTCTTGTCAACCGCAAGCCGCTTCCAGGTTTCTGTCCGCCATGTTGCTGGAGCCGCTATTCTCCCTTCAGATTATGCTAGTCGCAATGCTGTAGAATGCAACAGCCACATGTGTCAGGTGTGTGGCTTTGTCCAGGATTGCATGGCCTCGGTTGTGCGCCGTTCTGATGTTGTTAACATTATGCAGGGTGTGCAGAAGATACCCTTCTCAAACAGAGCATCATGGTTGTCCATACAGGCGGCGTGTCCAGACCTCCGTAGGGTGTGTGCACATCTTCGCCAAGGTACACGCCCCTCCAAAAGAGTAACCAATGCCAAAGATGTGAAACGTTATTTGAACACTACCACTTTGGCCAAAGATGGGCTCTTAATCGTAGGCCGTCAGACACTGCTGGTGAGCTCCTCCGAATGCATTGTCGTTCCAAGGAATGTGTTGCATGGCTTGCTTATGTCATTGCACATCAGATTGAATCACCCTTCTGCACATCAGTTGAGACTCGTGGTCGGCCGTTACTTCTATGCGTTGGATTTGGAGGCAGCTATCCAACATACCAGTAGGGGTTGCCATCAATGTGCTGCACTGGCGAAATCCCCCTCGTTTGCGGTGGAACAATCCAGTTGTGACCCACCTGAGGCTGTGGGGTCCTCCTTTGCAGCTGATGTGTTAAAACGCGCACGTCAGCTCATCCTAGTTGTTCGTGAATGTGTGACATCCTTCACGGCCGCCCTTCTAATCGCAGATGAGCGCAAAGAGACGTTGCGGGATGGTATCATAAGCCTGTGCATTGGTCTCCGTCCACTCGATGGTCCGTTGGCTGTGGTCAGGACTGACCCAGCACCTGGATTCGCAGCATTAACAAATGACGAGGTGCTCGCCCAGCACAGGTTGGCCATTGAGGTGGGCGAAGCCAAAAATGTCAACAAAAACCCGGTTGCTGAAAAGGCCATTCAGGAGCTGCAGGGTGAGGTTTTGCGCTTGGAACCACACTGTCAGGTTGTCACTCCCCTTCTTTTGTCTGTGGCTGTTGCTCAGTTAAACAGCCGTATCAGATCACGTGGCATGTCAGCTCGGGAGATGCTGTTACAACGTGACCAGTTCTCTCTCAAACAGTTACCAGTCCATGATCAGGAGTTAATTACTCAACAGCATGCACAACGTCTAGTGAATCATCCCCATAGCAGTAAGGCCAAATCACCATCGAATCAGTTCACAACATGCCCAGATGTTGGCCCAGGTGATCTAGTGTACTTGTATAGTGATCGGAACAAGTCCCAGGCACGAAGTCGATATCTTGTGCTAAATACTGACGGGGCATGGTGCAACATTCGAAAGTTCACTGGCTCTCAACTTCGACGCGGATCATATAGGGTCAGACTGAGTGACTGTTACAAAGTTGAGTCTATCCCTGAGCAAATGGTGCCTATTGAAGATGATGCAGACTCAGAGAGTGAAAGTCTGGATGCGAGCTCTCCTCCACCGGTTCCTGACATTCCTCTGGCAATAGCCGAGCCAGCATCATCACCCGTCGGGCCTGTTAGCAGCACGAGTAGCCTATGCGAGAGCAGGAGTGCATCCCCGTCGAAGTTACACGTCCCGATGCCGACCCCTCGGCGGTCTGGTCGTCTCCGTCGGCTCCCAGTCAAGCTGATGGACTACGAGCTGCAATAGGCCTGCAGCCTTACCTTGTATCCTTTGTTGGGTGTGGGGGGGGGAGTTTTGTTGTTATATATCTTTGTGTTTGTGGTGTTCTTTGATAGCCTGCTAGGCTGTACTGAATAGTTGATTGTGACATGTTGTTTCTTGTTGCCACACATTGCTATTCTGGTTACCCTGCTGTGTTTCACAGGTCAGCAGTCACTGTAGGAGAGGGAGTGTGCTTTATGGAAAATGGGTGGCGCCAGTGTATGGAGTATGACGTCTGATCCCCGGGTGTCATGGCACGTCAGCGCCGGGGGCGGGGTTTGGGGTGTGTGTGTGATAGCTTGTTATTCCGGCTGTTGTCGCCATTAAAGCAAGTGTTAACCAGCCTCTCGAGTCGGCGATTCATTGCGTCTCATCTACACACAGGCGCATCCTCCTTTATCTTCATCTTTCCCATCTGAGATCATGTCACAGTAAACCCAGACAGGAGTGCCACTTCCTGGATAGATGGATTAAATCTGTTTGTCCTGCTTTATAAAGGTCAGAGCAGTCGACCGGCTTAATCTATCTAATCTTAATAATCTAGCTAAAGTTCTGTTTAAAGAAAAATGCAGGATTTTATTGAAGATTGATGAAGTGGAGAATAATCTAAATGAGAACTCAAACAGACCAGAAACATTCTCCTCTGAATCACCTGTGATGGGTTTATATAGAAGATATGATTCATAATGTATGTTCTGTTGTGTTATATCAAGAAAATGCAATTACCCTGCCTCCTTGTTAAGGTTTTGGATGTCTGCTGCTACACATTTGGCCAATGTATTAAATATTAGGCATTAGGCAATATTATTGTTATTTATATCTGTTTGTTTCTAATGTATGTATTATATTGTATGGCCAGAGATGTGCAGTTAGATATGTGTGTGTGGCTGTTTACGAGAAGGAGGAGCAGAACTGGACTGCAATACACAGAGGTGTGTGCGGTTCTATGTGTGTTTGCTCAAGGACATGGAGAACTGTGGTTCTACTCCAAGAACCTTATAAGGACATCAGCCATCTTGGCTGAGTTTACTGGAGTCCAAGGACACAAAAGCCAGACAGCCTGCACCTGCGAGGCCTTGAGAAGTGTCTGGAAACTTTGGGAAAGTTACAACGTATGTCAATCAAGAAGATAACGTAACGTCTGTGATAAACAACATGAGTATAAAAGACTGATGAGCTGATTGCCTCTTCGGATACTGATACGTCAGTACCCCCGACGCCTAGAAGCCCAGAGCTGAGGACACGAAACCCCAAGCTGAAGATGGGAAGCCCAGCGCTGACTACACCTTTGACTCAAGAGTGATTACTGTATTTTATACTTTAATTATGAAGTTTTATTTGCCTTTACATTTTTGTTTATTATAAAAGAAAAGTAACCAATTAAAAGAAATTTAATTGATTACAAAAGCTGCCTACCCTGATTATATATTTACTTATAGCTTGATTTATAGTGTTTTAAGACTTTGAACAAGAACATACCACAGAGGAGTCTTCTGACCAAATTGTAAGTAATTTAAAATGCTTATAATTTAGGCCAGACTCAACTTACTTTACCTAACCTGAGAATAATAAATAATAAGGTTAAAAGGTGTTAAAATCAAAATTCACACCGCAAAACAGTTCTGATGTGTGTTTAATGATCTGCAGTCACATTCGTACCGTCCATCCTCCTTTATCTTCATCTTTCCCATCTGAGATCATGTGACAGTAAACCCAGACAGGAACGCCACCTGCTGGATAGATGGAGTAAATCCCACTGACTGTTTCTCATGAGTTGTAGACGTCAGAACATTTGAATGACAATAATTTAGTCACTGCCCAATACAACAGGGAGAAGAGTTGCCAAAAACACCATCATCTACAAAAAGAGAAAGAGATGAACATCATACTGAAATCAACATAATGTGCCTGACACAATGAAGGAAACCAATGAACTTGCTGCCATCTTCTCAATCGCTCCTCAGCAGTGCAGTTTATCTAAAGTAAATTAAAAGAAAGCTTTACTTAATTTCATTTGTAAATTGTATAAAATTCTGGATGTATAATTTAAATGCTGGAGAATAACTCACCGTTTGTGTTCTTCAGTTGTAAAAAACGCTCACGTGAAACACAAACTCTCCTTTAAATATCTGATGTTCAGGCTCCTCCTTTGTGTCAAAGACTCTTTGAGGAAATCCTGGTAAAGCCCACCACCACATTTTTTCACATCTCGTAATCATCCAACATGTGAATGAATAGCAATTCCCTGTTCCTTTTTTATTATCATAAAACATCGGTACACAAACAAAAGTTGTTATACAGCACCCACATCATGAGCATGTTATTGAACATATGGATTCCACCTAAAGAACACTAACTATCTTTTCTCGAGAACTTACCAGCTTTCCACAAACACCCAGATCAAAAAAAACCTCAAATAATAATATTAATAAAGACTGAATTTGACATGAAAAGACCCCCATGACCTCAAGCGTCATTCCTCATCACACTCATGATGGAGTTGTACAGAAAGACGTTTCACAATCATGAGGATTTACTCTACTTCTGCAGGAATAACATTCAAATCATAAACATGAGAGATGTTATATTGCATTGCATATAATACACAGCAAAATCCCCAGAGTTAAATCAAGAGAACATATGGTCCCTCTCTATATAGTGTTAAAATAATACTGAAGCAGAGTTAAAGTTAATAAGACAATATGTGGTTCGTGGAGTTGTTTAATTAATCAGATCATAGGAGATTTAATGTCTTTTATCTTCAGTTGAGTTCATCTTAGGCTGTGGCTGGAAGTCAGCTGTAGTTCTTGTGTTTCTCTGCTTGTTAACAGCAGGAGTTCATCACTAATGCTCAATCATTACTTAATCAATCACTTAAAATTATGTCATTAATTTTAACTCTGCTTCAGTGTTATTTTAACACCATTTAGAGAGGGACCATATGTACTCTGAGCAGAGCTGATTTCCAAGGCATTTCCAACTGTACATTACTTCATTTTCAAACATTTTATGATTTAATTATTTACTTTTTTAAATACTTTGCATCAACTCATGAACCTCAGCTTTATAAAAACATAATTTTCATGCTTTGAAATAAAATTTTCTTAAGTGACATGGTCAATTTTATTGGTCATTGTTTGGACATACGATCATCTACCGTCCATCATAAGAGCTGGTCACCAGCGCCGCTGCAGGACAGCAGACCATGTGAGTGTTTAGCCGTCGAGTGGAAATGCGGGATTCGAGCCTGTCAAAAGGCAACTGTAACATGTAAGATCACGGAAACACCGGATGGATTTAACGTGCAGCTTTGACAAGCCAAGCGAGGTTTTTCAGGAAAACAGATTAAGATAAGAAATCGTGGGATAGATGTGTGTGTTATCTGCGGGTGAATGAATGAAGGCATGACGGAGAGGGAATGATTATCCGGTTCTCAGGATGATGTGAACTCCAGACTCAGTGAACACGGGGCCGCTCATGTCTCCGACCTTCAGCGCGAATGAGACGTCTTCAAAGAGCTTCTGCATTTGAAGACTCATCTGATCAACACACACCCTGTCTGTGAACCCTGTCCGTCACCAGGTGGAGCCCTCATTGAACATCTTGAGTATGTAGGTCATGACATCTTTAGTTCCTGCCAGTAATTGTTTAAAGATTATTCATAATGGAAACACATGCATTTTCACAAAGTCAATTGCCTTGAAGCTCTATATCAGACACTGTATATCTCGGATACGCTTGATGGGAAGAAGAGGAAGTGGTCGTCTGCAGCGTTATAAAAGCTCCACTGCTCTCGAACCGTGTGTTGCGCTTGTCTCTCTCAAAATTACATATTGTGCCTTTAAATGCAGAGGAAATATGGCATTTTATAATGCAACTGTATGCTAAAATGCTTTCAGTTATTTTATTACATCAATCTACACTCACATAATGACAAAGAAAAAAAAACAGATTTGAATTTGCAAATGTGTTAAAAAGAAAAAAAAAATTAAAAATCACCTAAATGTATGTATTCAGACACTTTGCTACGACATTTGAACGGTATCTCAGGTGCATCACATTACTCATCTTTGAGATGTTTCTACACAGATCTGTGGCAATTTCATCTGATTCAACATGATTTGGAAAGAGACACACCTGTCCATGTAAGATCTAAAAGCCAAAAAAGGGCATATAAGAGGGAAATTCAAGTCATGAAGTCAAAGGAACTTCCTGCAGAGCTCAGAGACAGGATTGAGCCGAGGCACAGATCTGGGAAAGACTACAAAAAATTCTGCGGTTCACAAGAGCACAGTGGCTTCCATAAGTCTTAAAAAGGAAGAAGTTTGGGACAATCAGAACTCTTCCTGGTGCTCTGAAAATAGTTGTCCAACCTGACAAGAGGATCTCTAGAGAGAAATTGCAGAAAATCCCCAAATCCAGGAGTGCAAAGCTTGTCACATCAAACTCAAAGAGACTCAGGGCTGTAATCACCGCCAAAGGTGCGTCAATGAAGTACTGATTTAATGGTCTGAATACTTACGCAATGTGATATTTTAGTGCTTTCTCATAATGCTTTGTCATGTGAAACTTTAGCATAAGGCTGCAACATAACCAAATGTGAAAGAAATAAACGATTTGAACATGTTCAGAAGGCAGTTTTTATATATTATTTATTTAGTTTTTTTTTTTTAAATACCAGGTTGATCATAGATAAATATAAGACAATATGCTCTGTTTGTTTTCACAGAGTTTTGTTATCAGACAAAGACTGAACCAATATTTAATGTCCTGAATTTAAATACAAGTCACACGACTTCCAGTTTTTTGTGTGAACGTGATCACACATCCTCATAAAGCACGACTTGTCTGTTCTTTTTATAAGCAGTTTTTCACAGTTCATAAATATTTTATGAACTTTTCAGCCATAAAAATTATTTAAAACAGTCAAGAATCTTTAAAGTCTATAAAACAGTAATGTTGTAATGTAGGTGAAAGTTCAGAGAGGATTTTCTCACCATGTTGAAGTTCTTAATATATGTTTAAATGGATTTTCCCACATGATTCATTTAAATGTATAATGTTACACTGTTTAATACTAGTGCGAAAGATTTTCATAACTATTTTGTGATGTATTTGTCACTGGTGTCACAATCTTTGCCGATAACAACCAAACCCTCACAGACCAAGTAGAATAGGGAAGGCGTAGGACATACAGCGTAAGCGTTTTGAAGAATACGGAAGCACGTGCAAGACGATCATTTGTTTATATAAAGCATATACAGTTGTTTTTGTTTTTTTTTAAATGGCCGATGGATTCTCTAGATAAGACTCTTATTCCTCGTCTGGTATCGTTTAAAGCTCTTTGAAGCTGCACTGAAACTGTAATTTTGACCTTGAACCGTCTGGAGGCCAGTGAAGGCCATAGTGGAGGCCACTATATGGAGAATAATCCTGTTTTCATCAAAAACCTTAATTTCTTTTCAACTGAAGAGAGAAAGACATGAACATCTTGGATGACATGGAGGAGAGTAAATTATCAGGAAAAGTTTATTTGAAAGTGAACTAATGCTTTAAAGTGACAGAAACTGAACTGCTGCTTTCTGCATCATGAATGTTAATAAAACAACAAAAGACAAAGAGAAACATCACTTTTGTAGTTTTAAGACAGATTAATTATGTTTAATTCATACAGTGAGACTATGTATTATTTTACACTATGTGTTATTACATACAGTATTATTTGACATTTGATTATTCAATTTCTGTACCTGAATACTGTTAGACTTACCTGGAAAATATAAAGCACTATTTATTTAATTTGTATCTTTGTTCTATTATATTTATCTGTGCTTGTAATTTGTTCATTCATTTCTATGTGTTTTCACTCACCTACAAAATTATCCCCAATCATTTTTTAATATCACAATATATATTGCAGAAAAACAAAATATTGCAATGTAACTTTTTTCCAGTATCGTGCAGCCCTAGTCTCTACCATGGTAATGTTAAAAATTATGTTTACAGATTTCAAATCCCTCTGTATCCGTATCTCTCTCTCTCTCTCACACACACACACACAAACACACTTTGAAAATTGTGGTTACCGTCTAAGATAAATTGCTTATAATGTAAAAAAAAGCCATTACATTTAGTTCCCTTTCAATACTTCACTCGTACTGCATATGGGGAAAGGTCTCCTTTTTCCCCGTTACTGAAGCCTTTTTCAATAACGCAGTGTAACTGCATTGTCATTGGTTCACTCATAGACAAGTTGTTGAACCAATGACGGCGCGGCATAGCTGCTCGACCTATGGCGACAGAGCGCGCGAATATTCCCGCCGAAATGGGCGGGGTTTAAGGCTATATAAGCGGGCGTTTCGCCATAGGATTTCAGTTCTCTCTCCTTCAGCGACGACTTCACATCGCTCCTTGCGGATCTCCGGCTGAAGCCTTCGCCGCCTGGAAGAAGCTCGCCTGGAAAGAAGCTCTCGCTGCCGTCAAAGAGGCTCCTGCAGGGGACTGCTGAGCTCACCGACGAAGAAGCGCCGGCACCCTCGTCGACTGCCGCCTCGAGCGCCGTCTCGAGCCGCCCGCTTCCCGCTTCCGGCCGCCTGCCAGCCCGACTCCTGCCGCCATCCGGCGCACCTAAAAGAGTGATTTTCCCGCGGTTTATTGCCGCTCTAAAAGAGCTTTCCAACAGCGGTTTTCACTGCTCTAGCGGCCCTCGCCGCTCTAAAAGAGCCCCTCAAACGCCGTTATCACGGCGGCGGCATTGTTACAAATGCCGCGCCACTCGTGTGGCACATGCAGAGCCCCTCTGCATGACGACGACAGGCATGGTGAGTGCGTCGGCTGCCTGGGCAGACCCCATGCGCTCGCGGATCGCTTTCTTCGGTGAAGGCGATCTCGCCACTCGTGCCCTCCCGTCTTCTTCCTCCCGCAAGCCGGCTAGGAAGAGACAGCGGGGCAGAGCGGCCCAGGACACGGAGTTGGATGACGTCATGCCGGCTTCCCCGCATGCCTCACCCTCTCCCTCGAGAGAGCAGTCCCCCGTCCTGTTCTCCCGCCCTGAGCTGCGTCCCTCGGCAGATGTGAGCGACCTCATCTCTTTTGGTGGTTCTGAGGACGAGCTGCTTGATGACTCCATGTCTCTCGTGGCCTCTGAAACCGAAGGTTGGGCCGGTGATTCTGACCCCGCCCGCCTTCCTTCGCTGTAGCCCATTGACTGCAAGCCGGGTATGGATGCCGAGCTCTTCCGCATCCTCACGAAAGCAGTAGGTTTTGGACCTCGAATGGGCTCCGCCAGAGGAGCCATCACGGAGCAGGCTTGACGAGTGGTTCCTGCCACTGACTTAGCCCTGCGTGCCACAAAGGCCACAGCTCAGGCCATTGGACGATCCATGGCCAGCCTGGTCGTGCTTGAGCGCCATTTGTGGCTCAACCTGACCGAGATTAAGGAGATGGACAAGACGGCTTTTTTGGATGCCCCGGTCTCTCCCTCTGGTCTCTTCGGGCCAGCAGTAGAGGGCTTTACGGAGTGTTTTACTGCAGCACAAAAGTCGTCCCAGGCTATGCGACACTTCCTGCCTAAACGCTCTAGCTCCACGTCTGCTTCCAGCCGCCCCAAGTCTGCGCCGGCTCAGCAGAACAAACCTGCCCCCTCTACCTCTCAGGCAGCACCACCCAAGGAACAGCGCCATCGTAGGCGCTCCTCCTTCCCGAGGCAACGTCAGGAACCCCGGCCTAAAATTACGCTGGACCCGACGCCTCCTAAGCCCTCCTGATTTTTCAGGAAGGAAGAGGATGGGGCAAAGTCTCGCCACGGCCGGACCACCCCAAAAACTCTTTCGTTCCACCCCCCCCTCCGCCTCGTTCAGCTCCGGGTGTGGGAGATATGTTCAGTGTTGTGCTAACTGGGCCCAGTGCTGCGTCCATGCAAAGACATGAACATCTTGGATGACATGGAGGAGAGTAAATTAGCAGGAAAAGTTTATTTGAAAGTGAACTAATGCTTTAAAGTGACAGAAACTGAACTGCTGCTTTCTGCGTCATGAATGTTAATAAAACAACAAAAGACAAAGAGAAACATCACTTTTGTACTTTTAAGACAGATTAATAATGTTTAATTCATACAGTGAGACTATGTATTATTTTACACTATGTGTTATTACATACAGTATTATTTGACATTTGATTATTCAATTTCTGTACCTGAATACTGTTAGACTTACCTAATTAATTTGTATCTTTGTTCTATTATATTTATCTGTGCTTGTAATTTGTTCATTCATTTCTATGTGTTTTCACTCACCTACAAAATTACTCCCAATCATTTTTTAATATCACAATATATATTGCAGAAAAACAAAATATTGCAATGTAACTTTTTTCCAGTATCATGCAGCCCTAGTCTCTACCATGGTAATGTTTACAGTATCGCATTGCACACATATTGTAATGTAAAATGCTGTATTTGATGCCATCTGCCTCTCTTCTTCTGTATCTCTGATCAGTCTGATATTACAGTCATTGACTTTCTTTTCCTTGTACACATCCTGCTCTATGTTTACAGATTTCAAATCCCTCTGTATCCGTATCTCTCTCTCTCTCACACACACACACACACACACACAAACACACTTTGAAAATTGTGGTTACCGTCTAAGATAAATTGCTTATAATGTAAAAAACCCCCATTACATTTAGTTCCCTTTCGATACTTCACTTGTACTGCGTATGGGGAAAGGTCTCCTTTTTCCCCGTTACTGAAGCCTTTTTCAATAACGCAGTATAACTGCATCGTCATTGGTTCACTCATAGACAAGTTGTTTCAGCGCCATTCTTATGGCGAACACTATGGATATTTTACCTTCTCTAAGAAAGAGCAAAGTTCCTCTTCCACTCTCTCCGCTGCACGGGCCCCGATTGGCGGCCCGTCACCCGATACCATTCAGCCCCTTGTCACGCGGGCCGAGGCCTGGCGGGCCATCCCCGGAGTGTCAAGCTGGGTTCTGGGAACCATAAGTCGATGCTACTCACTTCAGTTCGCCCGAAGGCCCCCTCGCTTCAGCGGGGTGCTTCAGACTTCAGTCAACACGGACGACGCTCATGTCCTCCGAGCCGAAGTCATGTCTCTTCTGAGGAAAGGAGCTATAGAAATAGTCTCCCCCTCAGAAAGCAATTCGGGGTTCTACAGCCGTTATTTTCTAGTTCCCAAAAAAGATGGCGGTCTCAGACCCATCTTAGATCTCAGGCTCTTGAACCTCTCCCTCATGAGACGGAAGTTCAAGATGCTAACGCTGAAGCAGATCCTCGCGCAGGTTTGCCCCGGGGACTGGTTCTGCTCGCTGGACCTGAAAGATGCATACTTTCACATCCAGATAGCCCCCCATCACAGGCGATTCTTGAGATTCGCATTCGAGGGTGTGGCTTACCAACATACGGTCCTTCCATTCGGGCTGTCCCTAGCTCCTCGCACTTTTACCAAGTGCATGAACGCGGCGCTTTCCCCACTGAGACAGATGGGAATCCGGGTTCTCAATTACTTCGACGACTGGCTCATCCTAGCCCAGTCATGAGCCGAGCTGGAGCATCACAGATCCATGTTACTCAGCCACTAGGAGTGCCTGGGTCTCAGGGTCAACTTTGCCAAGAGTTCACTGCTCCCCAGCCAGCGTATAACGTTCCTGGGTGCGGTTTTCGACTCAGTCCGTATGACGGCTGTAGTCTCTCCAGAGAAGCGCTCTGGCCATTCAGCAGCTCGCGGCATCAGTCAGGAACAGAGCCTATTTCCCTCTGAAGTTTTTCCAGAGGATGCTAGGGCTGATGGCTTCCGCCTCCCCGGTTCTGCAGCTCGGCCTTCTTCGGATTTGGCCTCTGCAGTACTGGTTGAAGTTCCGGGTCCCTCCTCAAGCCTGGCGGCACGGCCGCCTGCGTCTCAGGGTCAATCAGGCCTTTTTGGCAGCTCTGAAACCCTGGATGAACCCTGTATGGTTCAGCCAAGGGGTACCCCTACAGGCGGTGTCCAGAAGGACGGTGCTCTCAACGGATGCGTCCAACACAGGTTGGGGCGCTCTTTGCGAGGGCAGACTGGCCTTCGGCTCGTGGTCTCATGAGGAATGCCATCAGCACATCAACTGCCTCGAGATGTTGGCAGTGATTCGAGCCCTTCATGCGTTCCAGCCACACCTGACAGGGCGCCATGTCTTAGTCCAGTCGGACAGCATGACGGTGGTGTCATACATAAATCACCAGGGGGGCCTTTCGTTTCACGCTCCTATCGCTGGCCAGTCAGTGGGACGAAACAACCTCGTGGTGCGTTTCTTGAGAGGTTCTAGGCGATTAAATCCTCCTCGTCCTCTCACTGTTCCCACCTGGAACCTCTCTTTGGTCCTCAGAGCTCTTAAAGGGCCTCCCTTTGAGCCACTGCATTCAGCTGACCTCAGGCCCCTGACGCTCAAAACTGCCCTGCTACTTGCACTAGCATCGGTTAAGCGAGTTGGCGACTTGCAGGCCCTCTCCGTGAGCCCTGCATGCCTTGAGTTCAGGCCCAACGACTCCAAAGTCGTTTTGAAACCTAGGCATGGCTACGTCCCTAAGGTGCTCTCGACTCCATTCAGAGCACAGGTCATTTCCCTCTCAGCGCTTCCTCCCTCGTCAGACGAGCGAGAGCTGGAACTACTCTGCCCTGTCAGGGCATTAAGGACCTACGTTGATCGATCACAGCCTTTTCGGCAATCTGATCAGCTCTGTATCTGCTTTGGTGGCCGCACCAAAGGGTCTTCGGTCTCAAAGCAACGTCTTTCGTGTTGGATAGTCGACGCTATTGCTCTTTGTTACTCCTCTATGTGCCTCGACTGCCCCATAGGAGTTAGAGCTCACTCTACTAGAGGAATGGCTTCCTCTTGGGCCTGGTCTAGTGGAGTTTCGATTAAAGACATCTGTGAGGTGGCCGGCTGGTCCTCGCCGTCCACTTTTGTCAGATTTTATCATTTGGACGTCCCGACCTTACAAGCTGGGGTCCTCTCGGTATGATCCAGCGGCCTCTATCGAGCTCCGCTTCATGCCACTCTGGGAGTTAACTCCCTTTTTGTAGTGTAACGAGGGTTCGACGGCTCCGGCCTTCTCACTTGTCCTCTGGTTCCCTCACGGTGCCCAAGACAAGTCCAGTCATTCCCTGCCGTGGCACGGCGCGGTTGAATCCGTTCCCCATACGCAGTACGAGTGAAGTATCGAAAGGGAACGTACTCGGTTACTAACGTAACCTCGGTTCCCCGAGATATGGAACGAGTACTGCGTTACATGCCGTGCCACGAGGCTGCGGCTTCAGTGTCGTCGCTTCAGTCGAATGACCTGAAATCCTATGGCGAAACGCCCGCTTATATAGCCCTAAACCCCGCCCATTTCGGCGGGAATATTCGCGTGCTCTGTCGCCATAGGCCGCGCAGCTATGCCGCGCCGTCATTGGTTCAACAACTTGTCTATGAGTGAACCAATGACAATGCAGTTACACTGCATTATTGAAAAAGGCTTCAGTAACGGGGAAAAAGGAGACCTTTCCCCATACGCAGTACGAGTGAAGTATCGAAAGGGAACCGAGGTTACGTTAGTAACCGTGTACATTATCCATATCGGAATTGCATATAGAATCAATATCTAGAAATCTACAGATGTACCAAATGATTCATAGAGTTGCCAGTTAATTACTGTTTTCCTACAGTTTGTTTCTGTAAAATGAATTTACAGTTAGTTAGTGTGAAAAAGTGTTTCACTATGCATGTTTTTTCATCTTACACCTTTAACCCTTTTAACCCTACAACAAAATTCCCAGTGTTTAATGAACACTTGTATGTGTACACACTACAGATTGTTAGAGTAATACTGATGCAGTTTTGAAATTAATGAGATAATTAAGTGATTATTTAAGTGATGATTGAGAAGTAGTGATGAACACCTGCTGTTAACAAGCAGAATCACTGAAGGAAAGAGAAACAAGAGAAGAGCTACAAGAACTACAACTGACTTTCAGCCACAGCCTTAGATGAAATCACCTGAAGATAAAAGAAGACATTAAATCACTCAATATCTCAGCAGAGGAGGGTTAAACAACAAAAAATAATATTACCAGCTTAACTTATTACTCACCAGATTGACTTTATTTCTGTCAGATGTGTACAGAAGCTTCAGATATTGTTTTATTGTTTCGTTTGACCTTAACATGATGGAGCGGACTATATTAGTGAACTAATTTAGGGAATAGTGAAGGAGAGTATAGGGTGTGATTTGGAACACAGCCTCAGAGTGTTGACTTTGAGCGATGTTAACTCACAGTATATTGCTTTAGGCTACTTTCTTGAAAATGTCAAATATTACACAGAATGCATTGTTTTCTATGGTATATTACTGTTTTAATGGCATGTTACTGTCGAATTTTGGCTGTTTTTTACAGCAATTTTTTTTAGCAGAAACCTTTGATTGACCTTTGTAGCAGTGGTTGCTATCACTGTAGAAAATTGTCCTGTGAATTTACAGTAAAATACCGGCAAAAAGTTGCCAATACTTTACTGTTAATTTTACAGTTCTTTACCATAATCTACATTGCAGTATGTTGCTGTAAAAATACCATGTGCTCAATTAAAACTGCTGTAACCATGTGTATTTAAGACACATTTGTTGTGGCCAAAAAAAAAAAAAGAAAAAAAGAAAAAGAAAAATTGTGCTCAGGTGTTGTTGGATATGTTTTGATTATAATAATCATGTAATGCTTGGTTCACTGAACTTGTCCAGTGTCTAAACCATTATCTGAAATTTAAATAAATTTTTTAAATAAATTTTATTTTATTTTGGCAACATTGAGATACTACAGCTTAAGATCAAGCAGTGCAAAAGCAATCAGTAAAGAATTTTTAAACTCATCATTTACAAAAATGTTTGAACTATGGCATCATTAAGATAAACATCAAGTGACATCAAGAATCAGTGAAATCACATGGATTCCATTCCATCCCATTGATGCTGTAAAATCACATGGATTCCATAATCAAAAAAAGAAAACAACCTTGTTTAGACTCTGATGAGATTAATGAATCTGGCCTTTAGATAATGTTTTTGACCATTAATAATTAGCTAACCTCATCTTATTTTGGATTTTTTTTTGCCACAACAAATGTGTTTTAAATACAGTTACAGCAGCCAAAGAAAAACTAATGTTCACAAATCAAGGGTCATGAGTCCAACTAAAGCACTGATCTGCAGCATGGTGACATGAAATGAAACAATAAAACAACATCTAAACCTCTGTTAGTTCTCAATAAGAACTTCTGCAGACATCTGACAGAAATGACAACAATCTGGTTAGTAATAAATGAAGCTGGTAATGCTGTTTGTGGAGTTGTTTAATCAGATATTCAGAGATTTAATGTCTTCTTTAATCTTCAGTTGATTTCATCTCTTTTTTTCTGTTCTTGTTTCTCTTTCCTTCAGTAATTTGCTTGTTAACAGCAGGTGTTCATCAGTTTCTGAATTCACACATGTGTTTTCATTCACTCTGTCAAGTGGACTATATTAGTGAACTAATGTAGGGAATAGGGAATGAGTGTATAGGGTGTGAGCCTCGGAGTGTCGACTTTGAGCGCTGTAAATTGATTTAAATGGAAAACAGCATGTTACTGTCGAAATTTGGCTGCAATTTTTTTACAGTGTATAATTCCAAGGGGACAAAATGTATTAAACTGAACGAAAAGAGATGCAAATGAAAAGTTTGAGAGTATAAGCTTTTTGAAAGACGGTTACTGTGAATAAGATAAGATATTTATATAGATGAAACACTTATTTTGTGTAGTGAAAAGGATACTTTGTGATTTTATGTATTGTACTAACAGAATTGAAAACTGAAATGCTAAAATGTTAGGAAAAAGTGTACTTTTGATGATCTGTTGTGATATTAGTACTAAGAGTTTTGAAAATTGCTTCTGAAAACGGCACCAAAGCATTTAAAAAAACTAACATTTCAGCCACTTAATTATTTCATAGTATTATAAACCATTTATAAAATATAAATGTATTCTGTTCATAATGACCCTATACTGTTCAGCACATAAAAGGGATTTTAAACATGAATCATTTAAATTTGTAATTGGTGTGTAATTGGTATTTGTGTGAACGATTTTCATAGCTATTTTGAGATGTCACTGGTGTCACAACAGTTTCTTAATCTGTGATGTAAATAAATAAATAAAAGACAACCGAACACTCACACACCTTTCTGCATGTTTATTATCAAATATACTCTGTTTAAAGGTATAATGGACAGGATCCTGTCCAAACCCCTTCATGACACAACATTAAACAGCAACATGTCTCTGATTTTCTTACAGTATCTAATTCTACTAGTCATTTACTCTTTTCATCCAGTTTCATGCAAGGTATGCTGGGAACTGAAAATGCCGTATCTCTGGTAAAATCTTCTGTGAACTCTCAAGAAAAATGTCTTTAACTTGAGAAGAGAAAAGCTCTGAGGAACAAAGTGTTGTACCCTGGGTCATGGCAGTCAGCTGATCTTCCAAGCCAACAAACATCAAAATCAAACATCAGAATATATTAAATCGACAAGATTTAATCTTTTGTTTAACTGAGTCTGTTTGATGATACCATGTTTGTCCAGGATGTGCTGAAGGAGGGAAACAAAAACAGCAAAGTGGTTTAAAATGGAATTTGCAGAATTACTGACTATGTAACAGAAATTGCTTTTAGCTTTTAAAGTTTAATTTATATATGGCAAACTGTTGCAGATATAAATACAGATATATGTTGAAGATCCTTTTGTTTCTGTAAAACCAATAATATGACTGTAAAATGTGCTATGCATTCAACTCGGCATGAGCTCCGGAGTCAGAGGAAAAGTGTAGTTTCTATGTGTTACTATAGAAAATATTCAGTCGATATTCAGACTCTCCTCTATCTTTGTGCCAGTTTTCACAATTTTTGACCAAACAGGTCTATGGGCTGCCATAGACTTCCATTCAAGAATAATAATAATAATAATAAGAAGAAGAAGAAGAAGAAGAAGAAAAAGAAGAAGAAGAAAAATAATTTGGGGTCAAGCATTGAATGCACCGTCCTGACGAATGTAATGTGACAAGTTTCGGTTAACGGAAGGTCAGTCAGAACAAAAGTTATATATGTTTTTTTCACTAGTTGGTGCCAGCCCCAAACTTCTCAGGTACACTCCCGCAGGACTACCGTAGGACCCGACACATCAGAGTGCAGTGTGGGACAAGATTTGTTGGTGCGGGAGGTGAGACACTTGTGTGTGTGGATTGTGGGAGAATAGAACGACTTGCGAGACTCCTGCAAAATAGTAATATCTAAAAACAAATAAATTGTTATTCATCTATTGCACAAAAGCAACAAGCACAATTAAAATATAAAATAAAAATGGTTTACAGGTGCAAGCATAAGCGGAGCTGCTGCTGCTTCTGATTGCTTTTACAGGGAAAAGCTGCCCATAACGGCTGGTCTAGGATCAGTTTTCTCCATATTAATTGCATACTGGTGAAAAAGATTTGGCAAACGGTCCAGTGTGTATCTGTGTTTGCGCTCTGGAGAGCATCAAAGGTTTCTATTTACAATGTGTTTTTGCAGCATTGTGCAATGTAGCCAATCACAAACATATCTGTTGATTTCTTGAATGGCCAATCAGAGGTGTTTAAGTTAAAATCCACTCACTGCCCAGAACAGTTCATAATGTTTTTATGTGCATATCTAAACTCCTGAGTTTTTGTAAGATCACATTTAACTAAAATGAGTGACAGATTTTTAGTGATTATAAAAGGAGCCCTCTTTTGCAGGCTTTCTCACAAGCCAAATCACACATGCAGTAGCCAATGCTTGCTTTTCTGTTAAAGCTGCAGTCTGTAACTTTTGGCGCTCTAGTGGTGAATAAACAGAACTGCATATGTCTTGCAGAAGAACATTGTAGCCGGAGCTCCTTCTCTCTGTGTATGTCTAAGACGTGTCATGCAGTTACTGTGCTACTCCGCAGCGGTTCCTACCAGACCGGTCTAAAATAGTCTGAATATAAACACTTATTATAAGTGTACCAGAATGATTCAGGGTAAGACAAAAACATGGTTTGGAAAATTGATTCATGTTGTACATTCTTATTATATATTTTTTGAAAATTTTGAACACAAAAAAAGTTACGGACAGCAGCTTTAAAATCAACAGTGGTTTGTGAATATAGTCAAGTCAAATTTTATTTATGTAGCACAAATTTAACACAACTGTAGTTGATCCAAAGTGCATTACACTAGATCAGAATTTAAAACAGAAAAATAACAAATAATTTATCAGGAACGTTTATGCTGGGATGAAGGTTGTTGCTAGGCGGCCTAACTTGAAACTATTTCATGGAAATTTCATGGACGTACTGAAAATAACCCATGTATAATTTGACCTGTCGGCAGGGATGGGACACCATTCTGATGGGAATGGGAGATGTTAACAGTTTTGGGGAGTGGGACAGAATTTTGCTGGAGCAGGCAGGAGTTTGTTGAAGATTGGTCAGAATTTGTAGGAGAAGACAAGAGGAAAAAACATTAAATTCAAATTGAAAATGGTGGAATATTTTATCTGCTGGAAATTGTAAACGTGGTATGCATCTGACTTAGAATGAGTGCTGGAATCAGAGGAAAAATGTGCTCTGATCAATGCTCAGACTCTCCTCTTTCTATGTGCCAGTTTTCACAATTTTTGACCAAACAGTTCTGCCAGACTTCCATTAAAGAAAAGGAAGAAGAAGAAGAATTTGGGGCCAAGCACTGAAGGCACTGAAAAAACAACAAATAACACATGGAAAATTCATGAAATCTAAGGCACATTATGAGAGAGACCACATTTACATTTACATTCAAAATAATAAACATGATGGATTTAATCGAAACTACAAATTGTAGCTCTAAACTAAATCACCCAGATTCAGTAAGATTTACTCAATAGATAAAATACAATACACTGCATATATATTTGCATTGAGGATGACAAATGCCTTTTTTATTTGCATCCAAAATGTGGGTGTTCATTAAGTAAATTTCTTCTGTGACACAGAGGAGGAGCATGAAAATCTGACAGATATATAAAGAGTGTCTGTCAGACTCAACAACACAAACGGTGAGTCACTGTTTTACTCGTCACTTACCTCAGAAAACATTCAGACATTTATACAACTTTAAGAATTTTTTTGTTTTTTTGTTATTTTTGTCTAGATAAAACAGATCCCTGCTGTGATCTACTGAGGAGAGACTGAGAAGATGGCAGTAAGTTCATCAACAACATTTCTAGAGATGGTTTTCAGTGTGATGTTCATCTCTTTCTCTCTGTATTGTGTAGTTGATGGTGTTTCTAGCGGTTCTTCTGTCGGTTGTTCTGGTGAGCGGATGCAGTACTGATGAAAACACGCCGGTCGACTGTTCTGACCTTTATAAAGCAGGGCAAACAGTCAGTGGGATTTACTCCATCTATCCAACTGGTGGCGCTCCTGTCTGGGTTTACTGTGACATGATCTCAACTGGGAAAGATGAAGATAAAGGAGGATGGACGGTACGAATGTGACTGTAGATCATTAAACACACATCAGAACATACATTATGAATCATATCTTCTATATAAACCCATCACAGGTGTTTCAGAGGAGAATGGACGGCAGTGTAAATTTCTATCGGCCGTGGTATCAGTACAAGAGAGGATTCGGGAATGTGGAGAGCGAATACTGGCTGGGTAAGATCTCACAGTGAGTGTCCGTTTGTGTGGATAATCATGTGTTTGGTTGAATATGTTCTTCATGTGTGTGTGAACAGGGCTGGAGAACATGTACCAGCTGTCACGTAACAGAAAGTACATGCTGAGAGTGGATCTGGAGGACTTCACTGGAAGGAAAGGTTTTGCTCAGTACTCGTCCTTCTCTGTGGGTTGTGAAACTGACGGGTATAAACTGCTTGTTTCAGGATTCACTGATGGAGGAGCAGGTATAGGACACTTTCATTCACATTAAAATCACACTTCAGTAAATGTGCACCTGATCTCCTCAATGATGCTCTTCTTCTCTGCAGGTGACTCTTTGTCCTACCACAATGGACAGAAGTTCACCACCTTTGACAAAGACCAAGACCTCCATGAGAAGAACTGTGCCAAAATGTTTCTCGGGGCATTTTGGTATGCATCAGGATGTCACCATGCAAACCCCAACGGTGTGTATTTATGGGGAGAAGACAACACACATCACGCCATTGCAGATGCTTGGTACCACTGGAAGAACAATTTTGCTGTCGGTATGAAATTCATCAGCATGAAGATCAAACGTGTGTCTTAGACCTTTGAAGAAACATTACAGTGTTTCTCAGAAACAAATAAAACAATCAAATTAAGGTTTTGGGTTTCTCTTCTTCTGTTAACTGTGTAACTTAGTAAATCATGGTATATATTGTAACAGGATATATGGCTGTTGTTTTGTGTAATCTCATTAATTAATTTCTTCTTCTTTGTTTTGGGTCACTTTTTTTTTAAATCTACAACTGAAACAAATCAACAATAAACTTTAATAAACTCCAGCAATGAAAGGCATTATGTGTTGATGTGGATTTGTTTATCTCCTCAACAGACCTCAGGAAACGTAAATGAGGAATTCAGTTCAACTGCTCATAAACTTTCCCTATAAACACAACCCTATATGTAAATGAACATTGTGTAAGGTTTTCTTATCACAGACAAGCTTAGCTTGACTCCTTTACAGAAAACATGATTTATTTCTGAAGTTTTTTGTTGGGAAAGATAATGGGATAAGAGCTAGCTTTTTTTTTTTTTTTTTTTTTTTACCTTGGTTTCAAAGGTTTTATAGATGTAACTGGGCTGTGCTTTTGTCAGTATGACCCAGTGTCACTTTCTTATATCAAAAATATGATTCTCCATTCAAACCGTGCATCTTGCCTCCCCTTATGGAAAGAAAAAATATATTCCCCTATATTATAACCATTACTTTGATCTCCCAAAAGCATTAGTTATAAGTCTGTTTTATAAGGAGGGAACCACTAACTGGATTTTGTTTAGTGCACAACAGAAAATCAATGAGGCAAGATAGTTTCATATATTACAAGCATTGAAAAAAAACTATGATCTATAAACCCAAAAATAAATAAATGCTTCTCGTTCAAAATCAATGAGGCAAGATCAATGAGGCAAGATAGTTTCATATATTACAAGCATTGACAAAAAACTATGATCTATAAACCCAAAAATAAATACATCTTTTTTTACATCTTTTTATCTGTCAAACACTTTCATAAATACAAAGAAAACATACATTTTCCCCAATCAATAACCAGTAGCATAGAAATGAAAATCTTATCTGCTTTTATGTGGTAATGATGATGATGATGATGATGATGATGAATGTTCATTCACAGCAGTGCAGTGATCAACGTCCAAGAATCCAAAAGTTCCCCAGAGCAAACTGTACTCCTTAGTGTCAATACCATTCCAAGCAAACTAGAAAGTCTTTAAATTCCCATATGTGGCATAATCCGGTCCAAGGATCCACAACAGTTGAACATAGTTCATAGCCTCTAAACCCACTTCAAAGTCATCTTTCTGACACGGGTCAAAACAGGCATATGAACAGAAGGATAAATCCCACAGAATGTGGAGTCCTTCTACAAATTAGATGAGATACATCACATTAGGAAAATAACTGTACATAAATTAACCAGCAAAAAATTCAATCAATATAAGAAAAGAAACGATTATTACTTCAGATTGAGCATAAATCTCAAAGATTCATCTAACCTATCAAGATCAAGATGGCGCCTATCAAGATCAAGATGGCGCCGCGCATGGCAGCCACAGTGCTTAGCTCTTCAGTGTTTGTTCTGTTTTTGTTAGTTTTTCCTGTTTTCTGTTTTTCAAACACCATCAGTTTTACCAGGGATGAACTGCTGAACATTTGGCAGTTCACACCACAAAATCTTTTACCGGATTTCGATTATTCAGACGTTTTGTTGAATGTTGTAGTCGGCGGAGCGGCAGCGCTGTTTAGACGCTTCAGGACGCGCAGACGGGGAAAGCGCGCCGGCGCCCTCGTGAAGCTCAGACAGCGCGGATTAAGAACGCCGCTGCCTAGCATCCATCTGGCGAATCTCCGCTCTCTGCCCAACAAAACGGACGAACTCCTTCTGCTCTCCCGGACAAATAAGGATTTCTCGAACTCGGCTGCTCTGTGCTTCACGGAAACCTGGCTGAACGACGCCATTCCGGACAGCGTGTTAAGTCTGCCGGGCTTTCAGCTGTTTAGATCAGATCGCGACGCTGAATCAACGGGGAAATCGCGCGGCGGCGGGACGTGCTTTTACATCAACGAAAGGTGGTGTTCAGATGTAACGGTGTTAAAGAAGATGTGCTGTCCAGATCTTGAAACACTCTTCATTAACTGCAAACCGTTCTATTCGCCGCGGGAGTTTTGCTCGTTCATTCTGGTGAGCGTCTACATTCCTCCGCAAGCGCACGTGAGCTCGGCTTTACAGTTACTCGCTGATATGATCACAGAGAGCGAGCAACAACACCCGGACTCTGTTCTTATCATTCTCGGGGACTTTAATAAAGCGATTCTCTCACGTGAACTGCCCAAATACAGACAGCATGTTACTTGTCCCACCAGAGACAGTAATATACTCGACCATTGTTACACAGCAATAAAGGATGCATATCACTCTGTCCCACGGGCAGCTTTGGGGCTCTCTGATCACTGTTTAGTTCATCTCATACCAACCTACAGGCAGAAACTGAAATCAGCTAAACCTGTAGCAAAGACTGTAAAGAGATGGACCACCGAAACAGAGCGGGCTTTACAAGCCTGTTTCGAATGGACTGATTGGAGTGTTTTTGAAGTTGCTGCCACCGATCTGGACGAGCTCACAGAGACTGTTACATCATATATCAGTTTCTGTGAGGATCTGTGCATTCCTACAAAGACTCATTTATCTTACAACAATGACAAACCCTGGTTCACTGCAAAACTCAGCCAGCTCCGTCAGGCCAAAGAAGATGCTCGCAGAAAAGGGGACAGAGTCTTGTACAAACAGGCCAAATACACACTGGAAAAGGAGATCAGAGTGGCAAAGAGGAATTATTCTGATAAACTTCGGAATCAGTTCTCTTCTAATGACACAGCTTCAGTGTGGAAAGGTCTGAAAGACATTACCAACTACAAGACACCATCCCCCAGCTCTGTGGAGAATCAACGACTGGCAGACGATCTGAATGGGTTTTATTGCAGGTTTGAAAAATCACCATTCACACCTCCATCAACCCCACTCTCCCCCACACCTGCAATTCAGTTCAGTGAAGATGACGTGCGCCAGGTCTTCAGAAAGAACAAGAGAAGAAAGGCACCAGGCCCAGACAGCGTTTCACCAGCCTGTCTGAAAACCTGCGCTGACCAGCTGGCCCCCATCTTCACACAGATCTTCAACAGATCACTGGAGCTGTGCGAAGTCCCCTCATGCTTCAAACGCTCCACCATCATCCCTGTCCCAAAGAAACCCAAAATTACTGGACTAAATGACTACAGACCTGTGGCTCTAACGTCTGTGGCCATGAAGTCATTTGAAAGACTGGTTCTGGCTTTTCTGAAGGACATCACTGGACCCTTACTGGACCCCCTGCAGTTTGCTTACCGAGCAAACAGGTCTGTGGATGATGCAGTCAATATGGGACTGCATTATGTTCTCCAGCATCTGGACAGACCAGGGTCTTATGTGAGGATCCTGTTTGTGGACTTCAGCTCTGCTTTTAACACCATTGTCCCATCACTCCTCCAGCCTAAACTAACTCAGCTCTCCGTGCCCACCTCTGTCTGTCAGTGGATTACCAGCTTCCTGACAGACAGGCAGCAGCTAGTGAGGCTGGGGAAATTCTCATCCAGCACCCTCACCATCAGCACCGGCGCCCCTCAGGGCTGTGTGCTCTCCCCACTGCTCTTCTCCCTCTACACCAACGACTGCACCTCTAAAGACCCCTCTGTCAAGCTCCTGAAGTTTGCGGATGACACCACACTGATCGGCCTCATCCAGGACGGTGACGAGTCTGCTTACAGACTGGAGGTTGAACAGCTGGCTGTCTGGTGCAGTCTTAACAACCTGGAGCTCAACACGCTCAAGACAGTGGAGATGATCGTGGACTTCAGGAAAAACCCACCTGCTCTCCCCCCACTCACCATCATGAACAGCACTGTGACTGCAGTGGAGTCATTCAGGTTCCTGGGCACCACCATCTCCCAGGACCTGAAGTGGGACAACCACATCGAGTCCATTGTGAAAAAGGCCCAGCAGAGGTTGTACTTCCTTCGCCAGCTGAGGAAGTTCAACCTACCACAGGAGCTGCTGAAACAGTTCTACTCTGCCATCATTGAATCCATCCTCTGCACTTCAATTACCGTCTGGTTCAGCTCAGCTACCAAATCTGACCTCAGAAGACTACAGAGGGTAGTCCGGTCTGCTGAGCGAATCATTGGCACAACCCTCCCCACTCTCCAAGAACTGTACTTATCCAGAGTGAGAAAAAGGGCAAAGAAGATCACTCTAGACCCCTCACATCCAGCACACTCCCTCTTTGAACTGTTGCCATCCGGTCGACGCTACAGAGCCCTGAGCACCAGAACGACCAGACACAGGAACAGTTTCTTCCCTCAAGCAATCCATCTCATGAACACTTGACAAACACGGAACACACAACACTATTACATATTATTTACTTAAAACACTTATTTATATCTCAATTTGCACACATAATTGTACATACAATTGTCTATAATATATATTGTCTTTTGCTTTTTTTGCACTTTGTCTATCTTGTAAATTTGTATATTATTATTTTATTCTTTTTATTATGTGTCTTGTCTTGTCGCTGTTACTCTGTTGCACTGTGGAGCTTCTGTCACTAAAACAAATTCCTAGTATGTGTAAACAACATACCTGGCAATAAAGCTCTTTCTGATTCTGATTCTGATTCTGACCTCTTCTACCCTCTACACCAATTTTATTCCTGAGAGTATAGAACCTTGTCGCCCCCTCATGGTGTGTAGTACAATTACAAAAAAAAAAAAAAACATTAACAGGTTTATAACTGCTACAATATATGAATGATCAATATATTACATGTTTTAACAGCGGATTTGAAAATATACAAAAAAAAATATATTGCGTAAATATATTGCAATATATTAAATAACATAAGGACTTACAAAAGAAATTGCTGCTTTTTATATATTGAAAAATGTGATACTATATATTTACTAATATATCAAAATATATGTAATTTTATATTCAGATTCAGGTAAATTATCAGTGCTGGTTCTACTCGATCTCAGTGCTGCGTTTGACACTGTTGATCACAACATTCTTCTTGACAGGCTGGAAAACTGGGTTGGGCTTTCTGGGATGGTCCTTAAATGGTTCAGGTCATACTTAGAAGGGAGAGGTTATTATGTGAGTATCGGTGACCATAAGTCAGAGTGGACATCCATGACATGCGGAGTCCCTCAAGGTTCAATACTCGCACCCCTCCTGTTCAACCTATATATGCTGCCACTGAGCCAAATAATGAGAAAGAACCAAATTGCATATCACAGCTATGCAGATGACACCCAGATTTACCTAGCCCTATCACCTAACGACTACAGCCCCATTGACTCCCTGTGCCAATGCATTGATGAAATTAAAAATTGGATGTGCCTAAACTTCCTTCAGTTAAACAAAGACAAAACTGAAATCATTGCGTTTGGAAACAAAGATGAAGTTCTCAAAGTGAACATGTACCTTCACTCTAGGTGTCAAACAACTAAAACTCAAGTCAGGAATCTTGGTGTGATTTTGGAGTTTCATTAGCCATGTAAAGACAATAACTAAATCAGCATATTATCATCTCAAAAATATTGCAAGAATTAGATGCTTTGTCTCCAATCAAGACTTAGAGAAACTTGTTCATGCTTTCATCACCAGCCGGGTGGATTATTGTTATGGGCTCCTCACTGGTCTTCCCAAAAAGACCATAAGACAGCTGCAGCTCGTACAGAATGCTGCTGCCAGGATTCTGAGCAGAACACGAAAGCATGAACACATCACACCAATCCTCAGGTCCTTGCACTGGCTTCCAGTTGCATTTAGAATTGATTTTAAAGTACTGTTACTTGTTTATAAATCACTCAATGGTCTAGGACCTCAATACATTGCAGATATGCTCATAGAATATAAACCTAACAGATCACTCAGATCATCAGGATCAAGTCACTTAGAAATACCAAGGGTTCACTCAAAGCAAGGAGAGTCTGCTTTTAGCTGTTACGCCAGCCGCAGCTGGAACCAGCTTCCAGAAGAGATCAGGTGTGCTCCAACAGTAGCCACATTCAAATCCAGACTCAAAACACATCTTTTTATCTATGCATTTGCTGATTGAGCACTGTGCTATGTCTGAACTGTTTGCACTTTATTTTATACGTATTATATTTGTATTCTTTTAATTCCTTTTCCTGTTTTTATTTCATTTTTAATGTATTTTATATCTTTTATGTATCATCTTGTTATTCTGACTTTTAATGCATTTTAAATATTGCTGTCTGGTTGAAAGAGCTGGGAGAATTAGGAAGAAAGTGATTAGGTTAAAATTTGGTAAATTTGGATAAGGGGACAAACCATGGAGAAAATTAAGCTGTGGTGCATGGTTAAGATATCTCTGGATTACAGTCAGGACACTTTCCAAAGGGGAAATTTGAACTGCGTTGCATAGATAAGATATCTCCGGAAGGGGGATTAGGGCTGTGTGGTGCAGTTTGAGGTGTCTTGGCAAAAGGGGAGATTGAAACGTTGTTTATCAGTTTG
Source organism: Megalobrama amblycephala (assembly GCF_018812025.1). Taxonomy (NCBI): domain Eukaryota; kingdom Metazoa; phylum Chordata; class Actinopteri; order Cypriniformes; family Xenocyprididae; genus Megalobrama; species Megalobrama amblycephala. The sequence goes on along the minus strand of NC_063050.1, from coordinate 5,236,931 downwards.
AAGTGCCTTAACAGGTAGCAGTCCTGTTGTGTGAGGAAGATCCATTCCGTTTAGATCTACTCTGATGGACAACAACAACAACAACAAACTCCCTGAGACTCCCTAGCTCTTCCATCCAGATAGCAAAATTCTCTATTTTTACTGTTATTTCTATTCCTTATGTTCTATTTTTATTATTATTTTTTATGTAAAGCACTTTGAATTACCATTGTGTATGAAATGTGCTATACAAATAAAATTGCCTTGCCTTGCCTTGCCTTCAGTAATATACTTCATAATATATAGATTTATATGTGATCAGATATTGTACTGCATGCATAATATATTGCAGATATATTTACTCATGAGGTATAAAAACATATATGGTAAAATATATTATGTAACATCATGTAAGCATGTACTAAAGTTTCAACCAAAGAGACTATCACTGTGCTATAGCATGCACACATTTATATAGGAACATGTATGTGCAATATATGTACACAATGAAGGATACAATTTTATAAATGTAATGCTATTTTTGTCTTCATTTATAAATATTTTATATGTATTAATATATAACCATACATGGGGAATGCAAGTGCTTAAAATATAAGCACTAGTTTCCCAAATATGGAAATGTATTATGTAAAATATCACATTATATTTTGCAATATATTCCCATTTTTTTTTTTTTTTTTTCCGTAAGGGTCAGTGACACAGTTCCTAAAAGGATGGTGTTGATATTAGTTGCCCAAGCATTTTATCCATTATTAATTATAGTCTCAAGCATGGGATTGTACCACTTTGAAAGCAAGCTATTGTTTAGCCCATCTAAAAACAAACAAACAAAAAAACCCAAGCTGGACTCACATGATTTAAAAAAACTATTGACTGATATCAAAATGATCCAAATTGGCTAAGATATTAGACAAAGTTGTTGTGAGATAACCAAGAATAACATTTTAAATTAATTTTAATATGGTTGTGGATGTAGTATGGAGTTCGACATAAGTGGCCTCTGGTCTCAGGTAATTTAAAATAAATGGCCGTTTTTCAAATGGCCCCGAGAAAATAATGTCATTAATTACTCACCCTCATGTCGTTCCACACTCATATTTTTGATGAAATCCAATGGCTCAGTGAGGCCTCCATAGCCAGCAATGGTACTTCCTCTCTCAAGATCCATAAAGGTACTAAAAACATATTTAAATTGGTTCATGTGACTACAGTGGTTCTACCTTAATATTAAAGTGACGAGAACCACTGATTCAATTTGTAAAGCTCCGAAGTTTCATGAAGCAGTGTTTTGAAATCATTTTAATGCCATCATCAAATCACAACCATCGTGACCTGGCCTGTGCTTCCCAAAGCATTGAAGGCCAAAGTTAATCAACAACTCATGCTAGCGATGCTTATGGGAAATGCAGCCCAGGTCATAGTTTCTCTGGCCAAAACAAATGTGCTTTACTGAATTTATTTAAGATGGATACTGACACCATTTTCTTTAAGAGCTGCTGTGCAGCCACAATTATATACCAGTTATCAATGTAAAGCTGCTTTGACACAAACATGTCTTGAATATCTGATTTTCAAACTCCTTCTCTGCATGTCAAAGTCCTTTTGTGGCAATCTTAGAAAAATCCTCCAGCAGCTGTTTTCACATTTACGAAACATCTAAAATTCCCTTCTCCTATGAAGCAGAGTACTTTTTTGAATTCAAAGATGTGGATGTTATTTTTTTTTTTTACTCGTGTAAAACTGTAAGACCACTAAAACACTCAAATGACAGCAAAGATGAGATATCAAATCACTTTAATTCACACAGAACATTACATATGTTGGATATTTAGGTGAACTTCAGGTGATCTAGTGGTGAGGAAAGAGAGAAGGGAATGAGGAAGCGGTGCAAACCTTGCCAAGTGAACTGTGCAACCAATGGTACGTGTTGATTGTTCAAAGTGTTTTATTGTGCAGTTTGTTTCCCACAATTACTTGAGTTCATCATCCAAAAGTCTGTTATGTGGTGCAAAACGTCATTTTCTGCCAGCTCCAGGGCTTTTGTTAAAACTACAGGTCAGTTTAAGTTTTTTCACCTTTCCACTGCACAGACACCAAAATGTTACTAAAAGACCATCTTCCCATTGGTGAATTATACCCTTTTAACTTTGCTTCATTGTTTTGTTCATGGTGTATCTTTATGCCTATTTTTGTCAAACACATTGAAAAAAAGAAATGTGTTATATAAATAAGACTTTCTATTTTTTAATAATAATTAGGCCTACTGTATGTGTAACCCCTCCAGTTCTACTCGCACTGCTCCGAGTGGGATTCAAATGAGCGTTTCTGGCATGGGAGGTGGGCACACTAACAAGGACGCTAAAGACCACAGTCTCTAACACATCTCTTGAGGCCAGGGGAGTGAGGTTTACTCACACAGCTCTTACAAGCTGGCCTCCATTACATATGCTTTCACAATTAAACAGCCTGTTCACCATCAGAAGCGTTTTTAACAATTCATTGAGTGTCATCAATAAAGACACTCTTCCCTTATGCCATTGGTCGGAGACTAACCGAAAGTTCCCCAAAATAAAGCCATTAGTCAATCGGGTGTTATGTCCAGGCAATTTGAGCCTCTCAAACAAACTAAATGCAATTCTGTTTAATGCCATTAGTGGCACAGCAGTTCACCTTTAAGTGTCATTATGAAGGCAAATCCCTGACACAACCTGTAATCATCCTGATCAGAAGCCATGGTTGAATTCTGAGGTTCATGAAGTACAGTTCAAATCTGATGACAGAATGGCAATCAGAGCCACAAGAGCAGCAGGGGAGCAAAGGTTTCCTACGAAATGAGGATCCAGAAAAGTTGAGGACATCACTGTCTACAAGACAAAAACAGCAGTCTTTATTTTAAGAGTTTGTCCAACCCTCTGGGAGGGTCAAGACTGTAATATTAGACTGCTGTTCATAGGCATAGACTGAATGAACAGACGTGATGTCATTTTAAACAAAATCAAATGTCAAATAAGTCTAGCTTTAAATAGGTTTTATTTAAAGAAAAGGGCGTTCATAGTAGAAGTTTACTGAAGGTTTTTGAAGAGAAGCATCATCTAAATAGTAACAATAGAAATTAACAAAATAAATCATGCTACACCAACAGCCAACATATATTTCAAAGATTGCTCAGTTACACAATGAAAAGAGAAAAGAAAATCTTAATCTTAAAATCTTAAAATGTCATCAAATGAAATAAAAAGTCCAATGTTTCCCCTTCAGAAGCACTGTAATGTTTCTAAGACACACGTTTGATCTTCATGCTGATGGATTTCATACTGACAGCATAATTCTTCCAGGTTGACCAAACAACACCAATTGCGTAATGAGTATCATCTTCTCCCCATAAATACACACCGTTGGGGTTTGTGTAGTGACAGGCTGCGTACCAAAATGCCCCGAGATACAGGTTGGCACAGTTCTTCTCAGAGGGGTCTTGGTCTTTGTCAAAAGTGGTCAACTTCTGACCATTATGAACAGATAAAGAGTCGCCTGCAGAGAAGAGGTGCATCAGCAGCCATATCACCCTGTAACCTAAGACTGGTTGCCCACTGAAGCTAAGCAGGGCTAAGCCTGGTTAGTACCTGGATGGGAGACCTCCTGGGAAAACTAGGTTGCTGCTGGAAGAGGTGTTAGTGAGGCCAGCAGGGGGCGCTCACCCTGTGGTCTGTGTGGGTCCTAATGCCCCAGTGTAGTGATGGGGACACTATACTGTCAAAAAGCACCTTTCTTCGGATGAGACGTTAAACCGAGGTCCTGACTCTCTGTGGTCGTTAAAAATCCCAGGATGTACTTCAAAAATAGTAGGGGTGTAACCCGACATCCTGGCCACCTCTGTCCATCATGGCCTCCTAATCATCCCCATACACTGATTGGCTTCATCACTCTGTCTCCTCTCCACCAATAAGCTGGTGTGTGGTGGGCGTTCTGGCACAATATGGCTGCCGTTGCATCATCCAGGTGGATGCTGCACATTGATGGTGGTTGAGGAGATTCCCCCTTTCAATATGTAAAGCGCTTTGAGTGCCCAGAAAAGCGCTATATAAATGTAAGGAATTATTATTATTATTATCAGTGACGACAGTAACATTATATTTAATGAAGTGAAATTAAAAAAACATTTAATAGTGGATGAACAATTGTCTTCAAGTGTGAAAGTATGAAAGTGTCTTACCTGCTCCTCCATCAGTGAATCCTGAAACATGCAGCTGATATCCTGCACATTCACAATCCACAGAGAAGGATGAGTACAGAGCAAAACCTTTCCTTCCTTCAAAGTCCTCCAGATCCACTCTCAGCATGTACTTCCTGTTACGTGTCAGCTGGTGTATGTTCTCCAGCCCTGTTCACACACACACATGAAGAACATGTTCAACCAAACACATGATCATCCACACAAACGGACACTCACTGTGAGATCTTACCCAGCCAGTATTCGCTCTCCACATTCCCAAATCCTCTCTTGTACTGATTCCACGGCCGATAGAAATTCACACTGCCGTCCATTCTCCTCTGAAACACCTGTGATGGGTTTATATAGAAGATATGATTCATAATGTATGTTCTGATGTGTGTTTAATGATCTACAGTCACATTCGTACTGTCCATCCTCCTTTATCTTCATCTTTCCCACCTGAGATCATGTGACAGTAAACCCAGACAGGAGCACCACCTGCTGGATAGATGGAGTAAATCCCACTGACTGTTTCTCATGAGTTGTTGAATGACAATAATTTAGTCACTGCCCAATACAACAGAGACAAGAGTTGCCAAAAACACCATCATCTACAAAAAGAGAAAGAGTTGAACATCACATTTAAATCAACATAATGTGCCTGACACAATGAAGGAAACCAATGAACTTGCTGCCATCTTCTCAATCGCTCCTCAGCAGTGCAGTTTATCTAAAGTAAATTAAAAGAAAGCTTTACTTAATTTCATTTGTAAATTGTATAAAATTCTGGATGTATAATTTAAATGCTGGAGAATAACTCACCGTTTGTGTTCTTCAGTTGTAAAAAACGCTCACGTGAAACACAAACTCTCCTTTAAATATCTGATGTTCAGGCTCCTCCTTTGTGTCAAAGACTCTTTGAGGAAATCCTGGTAAAGCCCACCACCACATTTTTTCACATCTCGTAATCATCCAACATGTGAATGAATAGCAATTCCCTGTTCCTTTTTTATTATCATAAAACATCGGTACACAAACAAAAGTTGTTATACAGCACCCACATCATGAGCATGTTATTGAACATATGGATTCCACCTAAAGAACACTAACAATCTTTTCTCGAGAACTTACCAGCTTTCCACAAACACCCAGATCAAAAAAACCTCAAATAATAATATTAATAAAGACTGAATTTGACATGACAAGACCCCCATGACCTCAAGCGTCATTCCTCATCACACTCATGATGGAGTTGTACAGAAAGACGTTTCACAATCATGAGGATTTACTCTACTTCTGCAGGAATAACACTCAAATCATAAACATGAGAGATGTTATATTGCATTGCATATAATACACAGCAAAATCCCCCGAGTTAAATCAACTCTGTTCAGAGTACACATGGTCCCTCTCTATATAGTGTTAAAGTTAATGAGATAATATGCTGTTTGTGGAGTTGTTTAATTAATTAAATCTTGACATTTAAGAAGGGAGAAGGGAATCTCCAGACATTTTGGATGTTTCGTAAATGTGAAAACAGCTGCTGGAAGAAGATTTTTTTTAAAGATTGCCACAAATGGACTTTGACATGCAGAGAAGGAGTTTGAAAATCAGATATTCAAGACGTATTTGTGTCATCAAACACTGAAGAACACAAACGGTGAGTTACTGCATTTAATAAAGACAGTCTGGGCATTCATGTTCTTACAATTTGTAACATATTTTTAGATCAAACACCAATCTCTGCAGCTGTGACCCTACTGAGGAGAGATGGAGAACATGGCAGTATGTTTATTGGTTCCCTTCATTGTGTCAATCAGATTTTCAGTGTTATGTTCATCTCTTGATGTTCATCTCTTTCTCTCTGTGTCTCTTGTAGACGATGCTATTTTTGGCAGCTCTTCTCCCTGTTGAATTGGGAGGTGACTGTAAATTAATCCCATTTGACTGTTCTGACATCTGTAACTAGAGAAACAGTCAGTGGGATTTACTACATCTATCCAAGTCAAGTCACCTTTATTTATATAGCGCTTTTTACAATGCAGATTGTGTCAAAGCAGCTTTACATTGATAACTGGTATATAATTGTGGCTGCACAGCAGCTCTTAAAGAAAATGGTGTCAGTGTCCATCTTAAGTAAATTCAGTAAAGCACATTTGTTTTGGCCAGAGAAATTATGACCTGGGCTGCATTTCCCAAAAGCATCGCTAGCATGAGTTGATGATTAACTTACTGTAGGCTTACAATGCTTTGGGAAGCACAGGCCAGGTCGCAATGGTTGTGAAATCAGCCATCACTAGATATTGTTGAAAAGTCGTTGTTTTGTTTTTTTGGCACACAAAAAATATTCTCGTCACTTTAATATTAAGGTAGAACCACTGTAGTCACATGAACCGATTTAAATATGTTTTTAGTACCTTTATGGATCTTGAGAGAGGAAGTACCATTGCTGGCTATGGAGGCCTCACTGAGCCATTGGATTTCATCTTCTTAATTTGTGTTCTGAAGATGAACAAAGGCTTTACGAGTGTGGAACGACATGAGGGTCAGTAATAAATTACATTATTTTCTTGGGTCCATTTGGAAAATGGCCATTTATTTTAAATTACCTGAGACCAGAGGCCACTTATATCGAACTCCATACTACATCCACAACCATATTAAAATTCATTTAAAATGTTATTCTTGGTTATCTCACAACAACTTTGTCTAATATCTTAGCCAAGTTGGTTTTGATATCAGTTGATAGTTTTTTGAATCATGTGGGTCCAGCTTCATTTTTGTTTGTTTGTTTGTTTGTTTTTAGACGGGCTAAACAATAGCTTGCTTTCAAAGTGATACAATCCCATTCTGGAGACTATAATTAATAATGGATAAAATGCTTGGGCAACTAATATCAACACCATCCTTTAAGGAACTGTGTCACTGACCCTTACGGAAAAAAAAATATATGGGAATATACTGCAAAATATAATGTGATATTTTACATAATACATTTCCATATTTGGGAAACTAGTGCTTATATTTTTCAATATATTGCAATATATGCATTCCCCATGTATGGCTATATATTAATACACATAAAATATTTATAAATGAAGACAAAAATAGCATTACATTCATAAATTTTTATTGTGTACATATATTGCACATACATGTTCCCATATAAATGTGTGCACGCTATAGCACAGTGATAGTCTTTGGTAGAAACTTTAGTACATGCAGGTGTGCTTTTGTTAACAAACTTGAAAATATGAAACATTTAAAATGTAAATAATTATAAAATATAAGAAATGTGTTACATAATATATTTTACCATATGTGTTTATACTGCATGAGTAAATATATCTACAATATATTACACATGCAGTACCATATCTGATCACATATAAATCTATATATTATGAAGTATATTACTGAATATAAAATTATATATGTTATGATATATTAGTAAATATATTATCACATATTTTTCAATATATGAAAAGTGGCAATTCCTTATGTATTATTCAATATATTGTAATATATTTATGCAATATATTTTTTTATTGATCATTCATATATTGTAGCAGTTATAAACCTGTTAACGTTTTTTTTTTTTTTTTTTTTTTTTTTTTGTAATTGTACTACACACCATGAGGAGGCAACAAGGAGCTATACTCTCCGGTATAAAATCGTTGTAGAGAGTCGAAGAAGTTAGATTTATAATGGAGGAAATAAGCATGGCTTATGGCTCCAAACATTCACTTGTCCTGATTGAGAAACTTTGAGTTTTATGCTCAATCTGAAGTAAGCATTGTTCCTTTTCTTATATTGATTAAATGTTTTCTAGTTAATTTATGTATAGTTATTTTTTAAATTATATTTTATTTTTATGTATTTCATCTCATTTGTAGAAGGACTCCACATTCTGTGGGATTTATCCTTCTGTTCATATGCCTGTTTTGACCCGTGTCAGAAAGATGATTTTGTAGTGGGTTTAGAGGCTATGAACTATGTTCAACTGTTGTGGATCCTTGGACCGGATCATGCCACATATGGGAATTTAAAGACTTTCTAGTTTGCTTGGAATGGTATTGACACTAAGGAGTACAGTTTGCTCTGGGGAACTTTTGGATTCTTGGACGTTGGCTTTCATGGACATTGATTCCTGCACTGCTGTGAATGAACATTCATCATCATCATTACCACATAAAAGCAGATAAGATTTTCATTTCTATACTACTGGTTATTGATTGGGAAAAATGTATGTTTTTTGTATTGTTTATGAAAGTGTTTGATAGATAAAAAGATATAAATGAATGAGAAGCATTTATAGATCATAGGTTTTTGTCAATGCTTACAATATATGAAACTAACTTACTGTATTGATTTTCTGTTGTGCACTAAACAAAATCTAGTTAGTGGTTCCCCTCCTATAAAACAGACTTATAACTAGGCAAGGCAAGGCAATTTTATTTGTATAGCACATTTCATACACAATGGTAATTCAAAGTGCTTTACATAAAGAAGAATAATAAAAATAGAACATAATGCATTAAAAGTCAGAATAACAAGATGATACATAAAAGATATAAAATACATTAAAAATGAAATAAAAACAGGAAAAGGAATAAAAAGAATAAAAAGATAATACGTATAAAATAAAATGCAAACAGTTCGGACATCAATCACAGTGCTCAATCAGCAAATGCATAGATAAAAAGATGTTTTGAGTCTGGATTTGAATGTGGCTACTGTTAGAGCACACCTGATCTCTTCTGGAAGATGGTTCCAGCTGCGGCTGGCGTAACGGCTAAAAGCAGACTCTCCTTGCTTTGAGTGAACTCTTGGTATTTCTAAGTGACTTGATCCTGATGATCTGAGTGATCTGTTAGGTTTATATTCTATGAGCATATCTGCAATGTATTGAGGTCCTAGGCCATTGAGTGATTTATAAACAAGTAACAGTACTTTAAAATCAATTCTAAATGCAACTGGAAGCCAGTGCAAGGACCTGAGGACTGGTGTGATGTGTTCATGTTTTCTGGTTCTGCTCAGAATCCTGGCAGCAGCATTCTGTACGAGCTGCAGCTGTCTTATGGTCTTTTTGGGAAGACCAGTGAGGAGCCCATTACAGTAATCCACCCTGCTGGTGATGAAAGCATGAACAAGTTTCTCTAAGTCTTGACTGGAGACAAAGCATCTAATTCTTGCAATATTTTTGAGATGATAATATGCTGATTTAGTTACTGTCTTTACATGGCTACTGAAACTCAGGTCTGACTCCACAATTACACCAAGATTCCTGACTTGATTTTTAATTGTTTAATTGTTTGACCCCTAGAGTGAAGGTACGTGTTCACTTTGAGAACTTCATCAAATGCAATGACTTCAGTTTTGTCTTTGTTTAACTGAAGGAAGTTTAGGCACATCCGATTTTTAATTTCATCAATGCACTGGCACAGGGAGTCAATGGGGCTGTAGTCGTTAGGTGATAGGGATAGGTAAATCTGGGTGTCATCTGCATGCTGTGATATGCAATTTGGTTCTTTCTCATTATTTGGCTTAGTGGCAGCATATATAGGTTGAACAGGAGGGGTGCGAGTATTGAACCTTGAGGGACTCCGCATGTCATGGATGTCCACTCAGACTTATGGTCACCGATACTCACATAATAACCTCTCCCTTCTAAGTATGACCTGAACCATTTAAGGACCATCCCAGAAAGCCCAACCCAGTTTTCCAGCCTGTCAAGAAGTATGTTGTGATCGACAGTGTCAAATGCAGCACTGAGATCGAGAAGAACCAGCACTGATAATTTACCTGTATCTGTGTTTAGGCGAATATCATTTATTATCTTTATGAGCGCTGTCTCTGTGCTGTGATGTGGTCGGAAACCAGATTGAAAGTTTTCAAAGTATCCATTCAAGCTTGAGAACTTGTTCAGCTGATTGAAAACAACTTTTTCAATGATCTTGCCTATGAAAGGAAGATTTGAGATTGGTCTGTAGTTGCTCAATATGGTGTTATTCAGATTGCTCTTTTTCAGGAGGGGCTTAACAACTGCAGTTTTCAGGGATTTTGGAAAAGTCCCAGAGAGAAGTGAGGCATTTACCACTTCTAGGAGATCTGCTTCTAAACAGTTAAACACACTTTTGAAAAAAGATGTGGGAAGTGTGTCAAGGGCGCAGGTTGATGTTTTAAGGTGCTGTACTGTTTCTTCCAAAATTTTACCATCAATTGCTTCGAAAACAGACATAATAGCTACTTTCTGAGGTTGTGATCTGATCTGTTTTGCCCCAGTGCAGCTCAAGGATGTGCTGATCGCCTTTCTGATATTATTAATTTTCTCAGAGAAGAAGGAAGCAAACTCACAACATTTGCTGTCTGAGAGCATTTCACTAGGAATCTGACTTGGGGGGGTTTGTTAGTCTCTCTACTGTAGCAAAAAGAGTGCGGGTGTTGTTTAAGTTTCTGTTTATAATATTTGAGAAGAAGGTCTGTCTAGCTTTGCCTAATTCCACATTGAAAGCATGAAGAATATCTTTATAGATGTTATAATGGATTTCAAGTTTTGTCTTTCACCACATGCACTCAGCTTTTCTGCATTGTCTTTTCATATTTTGCTCTGCTGTTGAGTTTCTCCACTGTGCTTTTTGTCTGCCACTCTTCTTCCTGACTTTCACAGGAGCAATGTTATCAATAACGTTCTGTACTTTTGAGTTAAAAGAATCGAGGAGAAAATCAACAGAGTCTGCAGATATGCTTGGTGTTAAAGATATAGCCTTCATAAACAGTGCACTAGTATTCTCATTTAAGCATCGCTTTTTGACTGAGACAGATCTAGCTTCAACAGTTGGAGAGATCAATATATCAAAGAAAATACAGAAATGATCAGATAGCACTACATCCTTAATGACAATGGATGAAATGTTTAGACCCTTACTAATAATTAAATCTAGAGTGTGTCCACGATTGTGTGTAGGTCCATGTACATGCTGAGTCAGATCAAAAGTATTCAAAACAGTTATGATTTCTTTTGCCATATTGGATTCTGCATTTTCTATGTGGATGTTAAAGTCCCCAGTAATAGCAAAACAGTCAAACTCTGAGGAAATTGCTGATAACAGTTCTGTAAAGTCCTCCACAAAAGCTGGAGAGTATTTTGGAGGCCTGTAAATAACTATAAGTAAAATGCGAGGAGCACCTTTTAACACAATACCCAAGTATTCGAAAGACAAGTAATCACAAAATGACACTTGCTTGCATTGATAGACATCTATAAATAGAGCAGCTACACCTCCACCTCTCCTAACAGCTCTGCAGACACTCATAAAAGTAAAGTTAGGAGGGGCTGTTTCATTCAGGGTTGTTGCACTGCAGCTGCCTTCAAGCCATGTTTCATTTAGAAGAATAAAATCTAGGCTGTTTGTGGTTAAGTCATTGGCTAGACGTGATTTATTTTTAAGAGAGTGGATGTTTAAAAGTGCTAACTTAACAGTCTTACTTTCGGTCTCTACAGTAATCTTAGTTTGACGTGTAATAGGCAGCAGATTAAATGGGTTTGCCAAACGGTTTGAGAAGGCCTTAGGCTTTCTATAACGTAATAAAACAGAAATAGAGAAAGCAACAGGCACACTGGGTTCCCGCTTGTTCTGTAAACATCTGATAAAGTCACTGTTATCATAGCGGGGACCCGACACACATCACTGAGAGCTGTTATCGGTTGTTTTTGGTTCACCTAGAACAGACGGAGGAGGTTGAGGGCCCTGGCGTTGTGGCAGGGGCCGAAGAGCTCTCGCAGGAGGAGGGGGAGGGCGAGCTGGGCCCACAGGCTTTGGTGGTTTCGGGGCTTGATGCTTTTTTGTTGATATCTGGGGGCTCGCAGCAAAAGAGTGGGAGAGTTTGGTTCCAGCATACACTAGTTCCTCCGTTTTCTCAGATAAGCACAGAAGAGGTGATGCTGGTGAGAGGGATAACGTGTCCGGTGAGAGGGGCTGTTGCTCTGGTGTTACCGGAGGCTGTAATATGTTGTCCTGGCTTCCCTGGCTGTTTTCCCGAAAGTCGTCTTTGGGTGCTGAATCTTGGAGCAGTTCTAACACGTCACTGTCTCTCGGTGAGCTCTGTGGGCAGGGCTCAGTCAGGATTGTGTGCGTGAGCAGTGGTTGTTGTGGCTGCGTGGTGTTATCATTGACCTTGTGGGATGTCAACCGCATGTCCATTCAGGTGCTGAAATGAAGTCCTGTGGTCAGTTGTACTCTGTCCAGGTGTGTTTGTGCCATTCAGGTTTAGTGGATTTGCACACACTGCTGAAGGATGATGGAGGGAGAAGTAGATATTGTCCTTTAGCACTCTTGAGCCCAGTTTGTTTGGGTGCAGGCCATGAGTGAACAGTTGTCTCTGACTCCAGAACAGATTGAAGTTGTCGATGAAATTCAATCCTTTTAAGTTGCAGGTTTTTTGCAGCCATGTGTTAAGCCCAAGCAACCGTGTAAATCTATTTGTTCCTCTTGCTGGGAGTGGTCCACTGATGGTCGACTGAACTTTTAGTCTTCTAAGCATTTCAAAAAGTTCATTGAAATCCCTCTTAAGGAGTTCTGACTGCTCCTTCCGAATATCATTCTTCCCCACATGGATGATTAGTCGATTTGCAGTCTTATATTTCATCAGAATGCTCTTAAGTTCCCTGTTTACATCAGAAACTGTTGCTTGTGGAAGGCAGCATGTAGTTGTATCCCTGCTGCTAATGTTTCTGATAATAGAGTCACCCACTATCAGAGTCCTGGGCTCGGCTGCTCTAAGAGCTGAGTGCCGCTGACTGTTCAACCTTGAGCGGCAGTTAGCATCGGTGTTAGCTGCTGACTGACTTGATCTGTGTCCGATCATGTTTGGGGATTCCATACCCACATTCATTAACACTTCAAATCTGTTCTCCAGATGTATTGGCGGTGGTAGGGAGCTAGTGTTTGGGGTAGAGGATGCTACTGCATTTATATGTGATACTCGTGACAATCTGATGTCTCGAGTGCCTTTGGGTCTCGCTCCCTGTTTGTGCCATCGATTAGTATGCTGATCAATTTCGGCACTCAGTACGGTCTGTTTAGGGGCATTAGATTCATGGGACTCACCGACTGTGTGCTGAGGACGTCCATGACGAAGCTCTGTTGTGTGTTCCTTCTGGTTTGGTAGTCCCGCAAGTAACTTTGTTTCAAAGTTACCAAACTAATGCTTTTGGGAGATCAAAGTAATGGTTATAATATAGGGAAATATATTTTCTTTCCATAAGGGGAGGCAAGATGCACTGTTTGAATGGAGAATAATATTTTTGATATAAGAAAGTGACGCTGGGTCAAAATGACTAAAGCACAGCCCGACACGACATCATCAATACGACAGCCAGTGCCACAGTTTCCTCAAAATTATAATCACGATTATTAATCATGTTTATTCTATCAAAAGAGTAATGAAACTATGGCTATTTTGCAAATTCTTTACCAACCTACACTTCACCCAAAAGGCCTGTAGGTGGCACAAAGACTTAAATTTAACCAACTATGATAACTTCGTTAGATGGTAAATCAATACAAAACATGGTTTTGGTGAGCGCTTTGTAATATGTATTCACATTAGATTTTAAAGCAACACAATTCGTTTGCAATAAGACAAACCAGATTCAAATTGCCCGGCAAATTCGTAAAGCAAAGAAAAATCATTTCTAGCTGATCAACATTATGAAAACTGGTAAAACCTTTAGGAACTTCAAAAGATAAAACAGCGAAATTCCTAATATTACTTCCAATATTTCCAAATTATGTTCATTTTCATAGAGCGGGCCAATATCATGACGATTATTTAAAATCAATCGAGAGAAGCAGATATCGTTATCGTGATAAAATACGATTAATCGTGCAGCCCTAATTTAATTTAATTTAATTTGACTTGACATTTGATTTTCAACAGTATCCTTGACATTTATCCAACAGTGCTTTTGATCTGCCTGCATTGACACTATTCTTTAAAAGGAAAAATTATATACCAATTATCAATGTAAAGCTGCTTTGACACAATCTGCATTGTAAAAAGCGCTATATAAATGAAGGTGACTTGACTTGACTTGACAGCCCAGTTATGTCTATAAAACTCAGGTCTGAATCCAAGGTAAAAAAAAAAAAAAAAAAAAAAAAAAAGCTAGCTCTTATCCCATTATCTTTCCCAACAAAAAACTTATATACACAAATAACATTTTCTGTAAAGGAGTCAAGCTAAGCTTGTCTGTGATAAGAAAACCTTACACATTGTTCATTTACATATAAGGTTGTATTTATAGGGAAAGTTTATGAGCAGCTGAACTGAATTCCTCATTTACGTTTCCTGAGGTCTGTTGTAGAGTTAAAGAAATCCACATCAACACATAATGCCTTTCATTGCTGGAGTTTATTGAAGTTTATTGTTGATTTGTTTCAGTTGTAGATTTAAAAAAGTGACCCAAAACAAAGAAGAAGAAAATAATTAATGAGATTACACAAAACGACAGCCATATATCCTGTTACAATATATACCATGATTTACTAAGTTACAGAGTTAACAGAAGAAGAGAAACCCAAAACCTTAATTTGATTTTGTTTCTCAGAAACACTGTAATGTTTCTTCAAAGGTCTAAGACACACGTTTGATCTTCATGCTGATGAATTTCATACCAAGAGCGACATTGTTCTTATAGTGGAACCAAACGTTTCCAATGGCGAAAATGGTGGGATCTTCTCCCCATAAATACACACCGTTGGGGTTTGCATGGTAACAGGCTACGTACCAAAATGCCCCGAGATGCTTTTTTGCACAGTTTTCTCCAGAAGTGTCTTGGTCTTTGTCAAAGGTGGAGAACTTCATACCATTGTGGTGGGTCAAGGAGTCACCTGCAGAGAAGAAGAGCATCATTGAGGACATCAGGAGCACATTTACTGAGTGTGAATTTTTTTTTTAATATGAATGAAAGTGTCCTATACCTGCTCCTCCATCCTTGAACCCTGAAACAAGCAGTTTATACCCGTCAGTTTCACAATCCACAGAGAAGGACGAGTACTGAGCAAAAACTTTTTTTCCGGTGAAGTCCTCCAGATCCACTCTCAGCATGTACTTCCTGTTACGTGTCAGCTGGTACATGTTCTCCAGCCCTGTTCACACACACACATGAAGAACATGTTCAACCAAACACATGATCATCCACACAAACGGACACTCACTGTGAGATCTTACCCAGCCAGTATTCGCTCTCCACATTCCCGAATCCTCTCTTGTACTGATTCCACGGCCGATAGAAATTCACACTGCCGTCCATTCTCCTCTGAAACACCTGTGATGGGTTTATATAGAAGATATGATTCATAATGTATGTTCTGATGTGTGTTTAATGATCTACAGTCACATTCATACCGTCCATCCTCCTTTATCTTCATCTTTCCCATCTGAGATCATGTCACAGTAAACCCAGACAGGAGCGCCACTTCCTGGATAGATGGAGTAAATCCCACTGACTGTTTGTCCTGCTTTATAAAGGTCAGAACAGTCGACCGGCGTGTTTTCATCAGTACTGCATCCGTTCGCCAGAACAACAGAGAGAAGAACCGCTAGAAACACCATCAACTACAGGACAGAGAGAGAAATATATGAACATCACACTGAAAACCATCTCTAGAAATGTTGTTGCTGAACTTACTGCCATCTTCTCAGTCTCTCCTCAGTAGATCACAGCAGAGATCTGTTTAATCTAGACAAAAAAAGAATAAAAATGTCTTAAAGTTGTATAAATGTCAATGTTTTCTGAGGTAAGTGATGAATAAACAGTAACTCACCGTTTGTGTTGTTGAGTCTGACAGACACTCTTTATATATCTGTCAGATTTTCATGCTCCTCCTCTGTGTCACAGAAGAAATTTACTTAATGAACACCCACATTTTGGATGCAAATAAAAAAGGCATCTGTCATCCTCAATGCAAATTATATATGCAGTGTATTGTATTTTATCTATTCAGTAAATATCACTGAATCTGGGTGATTTAGTTTAGAGCTACAATTTGTTTCGATTAAATCCATCATGTTTATTATTTTGAATGTAAATGTAAATGTGGTCTCTCTCATAATGTGCCTTAGATTTCATGAATTTTCCATGTGTTGTTTGCTGTTTTTTCAGTGCCTTCAGTGCTTGGCCCCAAATTCTTCTTCTTCTTCTTCCTTTTCTTTAATGGAAGTATATGGCAGAACTGTTTGGTCAAAAATTGTGAAAACTGGCACATAGAAAGAGGAGAGTCTGAACATTGATCATAGCACATTTTTCCTCTGATTCCAGCACTCATTCTAAGTCAGATGCATACCATGTTTACAATTTCCAGCAGATAAAATATTAGACCGATTTCAGTTTGAATTAAATGTTTTTTCCTCTTGTCTTCTCCTACAAATTCTGACCAATCTTCAACAAACTCCTGCCCGCTCCAGCAAAATTCTCCTATTCCCAGCAGAAACATTCATGTTTTGTCCCATCCCTGCCCACAGGTAAAATTATACATGTTATTTTCAGTACGTCCATGAAATTTCCATGAAATAGTTTCAAGTTAGGCCACCTAGCAACAACCTTCATCCCAGCATAAACGTTCCTGATAAATTATTTGTTGTTACAGCATCTACATTTAGAATTGACTTTAAGATCCTCCTTTTCGCATGTAGTCAGTCGTATTATTGGTTTTACAGAAACAAAAGGATCTGCAACATATATCTGCATATATATCTGCAACAGTTTGCAATATAGAAATTCAACTTTAAAAGCTAAAAGCAATTTCTGTTACGTAGTCAGTAATTCTGCAAATTCCATTTTAAATCACTTTGCCAAAAATAATCACCATAAAGCTACATATGAGATTGGTGCAGGCTTTGCTCAGGCACTGTAATCGCTGCAGCTGTATTTTATCAATTCTTTGCAAAACGTACAAATAAATCCATAAGTTTATTTGGGCCATTCCACCGAATCGGTGCCATTTCTGTCCCCAGGACATTTTATGTATAAATATGCATGAAAATGAACTCTAAAATATATTTTATTATTAAGCAAAGTGTCCTAAACATTAATCTAACTGCAAATTTAAAATATATAATTTAAAACATTATTAAAAACTACTGAGAATACTAAAAAATAGCATGTGTTACATGTCCCCGCTAACTAAATCTAAACTTTATCATGAAATATAATCATTAAAATCTTGCAGAAATCTTATTATTTTTGCATTGTTGTGTTACTCCATATACCATCTATGCTAAACAAAAATAAATTTCTAGAGAAATCCATAATATGTTATATAAAATACACATTTTAGTCGAGTCCCCAGGTTTTCACTCCGTCCTGTTACCCTCACACATTTCCCCCTCTGAAAAACTTGGAACATTCCACAAGACACATTTTCAACAGGAAGTTGCATCATCTGGATCTTACGCAGGCCATAAGAAGACCAAAAGTAAGTTCTCTCATTTTAATTTCTGTATATTTGATGAAATTGTAACTATGACTGAGAAGGTCAATCTCAACGTATCTGTTACCTAATTTTTTTCTTAGATGTTATTTGTTTCTTTTAAAAATATTAAGTCACTAGTATTTGCTTAGTGTCCTCATTATATTAGCATGTACGCCATGTGTCCATATGTCATGTATTTTATCATTTTTGCTTAAACTCAATCCTGTTACTTTCAGTCCTGTTACTCATATGAAAAATAACAGGAGTGAGTTAAGAGTAACAGGAGTGAGTAGAGTCCTCTATTTTGTTATTTAATAATGTGAATATTAGCTGATATAATACTATTCACCTGTATCATGAGTTTTACAGTTGAAATTATTTAAATTGTAGATTTTTAGGATTATTTTTACAATATGAATACCATACATTGCAGGGAGCCAGTCCACCACGACATGACTTCATCTTTTTGTCTTTCTCTTTCTTATCTTTTGTAGAAGATGGAGAGAACCTATACTTTGCAGGTGCAAGAAACACACACCCATGGCATGCTGCAAGGAAAGGAGTGAAACACACCAGCAACCCTATCTTTTTCCCCCTTTTTTGTCTTTCCTTCCTTCCCTCCCTCTCCCCCTCTCTCTTTTCCTTGCTCTCCTTCTTTCTCTTTCCACCTCCTTCACTGTAATGTACTACTAGCACATAGAACATCCCTTCAACACAGAAATCTCATTCACACACATGCACACACGGCCATAAACACACTCTTTTTCTCACACACATACACACACATATGGACACTCAGTCCTGTTACCCAGCATTCATTCCTGTAACAAAGTGCTCAGTCCTGTTACTAAATGTATTTGTTTTTCTAGAAAAATAAAGTTAAACCACTGTTTTTATCAGTTTTGTCTGATCCATCATTTACACAATTGTTAAATGAATTAAATTATTTAAAAACATATAAACTTGAGGCTTTTGTCTTCTTTTAAATGAGAAAATTGTTTTGCGTTTTTTATTAAAATACACCTTGCCTTAATATAAAGTGATTTTTTTTGTCATAAATATCAGTTATTTGAACACATAATCAACCATTTCTTCAAAATAAACACTTTCTTGAGGTGAATACAAAGGAATTAACTCACATGCTTTTAAACATGATTTTTAAATGGCACGTGAGTTTTGGTAACAGGACTGAGAAAACATGCATCCATCTTCTGCGTTGAAACCTTGTAAAAAATTAAATAAAGTTGCCTGAGATTGACCAATACACATTTTGAAAACTTAAAAATGTGTAGTATTAGATTCAGTGTTGAAAAAAGATGAAAAATAATGTTTAATTTTGAAGAGTTACAACAAGCAAATGGCACCCATTCGGTGGAATGGCCCATTTACAGTAAGTCATACTGCACATCCGGACCAGATATTTTCCCTAAAAACACAAAGGATTAATGAGGAAGAAATACAAATGCTGTTTCCCTCCTTCAGCACATCCTGGACAAACATGGTCTCATCAAACAGACTTAGTTAAACAAAAGATTAAATTTTGTCGATTTAATATCTGATGTTTGATTTTGATGTTTGTTCCCTTGGAAGATCAGCTGACTGCCATGACCCAGGGTACAACACATTGTTTCTCTTCTCAAGTTAAAGACATGTTTCTTGAGAGCTCACAAGATTTTACCAGAGATACGGTATTTTCAGTTCCTAGCATACCTTGCATGTAACTGGATGAAAAGAGTAAATGTCTATTAGAGTGAGATACTGTAAGAAAATCAGAGACATGTTGCTGTTTAATGTTGTGTCATGAAGGGGTTTGGACAGGATCCTGTCCATTATACCTTTAAACAGAGTATATTTGATAATAAACATGCAGAAAGGTGTGTGAGGGATCGGTTGTCTTTTATTTATTTACATCACAGATTAAGAAACTGTTGTGACACCAGTGACATCTCAAAATAGTTATGAAAATCGTTCACACAAATACCAATTACACACCAATTACAAATTTAAATGATTCATGTTTAAAATCCCTTTTATGTGCTGAACAGTATAGGGTCATTATGAACAGAATACATTTATATTTTATAAATGGTTTATAATACTATGAAATAACTGAGTGGCTGAAATGTTAGGTTTTTTAATTGCTTTAGTGCAGTTTTCAGAAGAAATTTTCAAAACTCTTAGTACTAATATCACAACAGATCATCAAAAGTACACTTTTTCCTAACATTTCAGCATGTTTTCAATTTTGTTAGTACAATACACAAAATCACCAAGTATCCTTTTCACTACACAAAATAAGTGTTTCATCTATATAAATATTTTATTCACATTAACCGTCTTTCAAAAAGCTTATACTTTCAAACTTTTCATTTGCATCTCTTTTCATTCAGTTTAATACATTTTGTCCCCTTGGAATTATACACTGTAAAAAATTGCAGCCAAATTTCAACAGTAACATGCTGTTTTCCATTAAATCAGTAATATACCATAGAAAACAGTGCATTCTGGGTAATATTTGATGTTTTTGAGAAAGTAGCCTACAGCAATATACCGTGAATTAACAGCGCTCAAAGTCGACACTCCGAGGCTCACACCCTATACACTCATTCCCTATTCCCTACATTAGTTCACTAATATAGTCCACTTGACAGAGTGAATGAAAACACATGTGTGAATTCAGAAACTGATGAACACCTGCTGTTAACAAGCAAATCACAGAAGAAAAGAGAAACAAGAACAGAAAAAAGATGAAATCAACTGAAGATTAAAGAAGACATTAAATCTCTGAAGATCTGATTAAACAACTCCACAAACAGCATTACCAGCTTCATTTATTACTAACCAGATTGTTGTCATTTCTGTCAGATGTCTACAGAAGTTCTTATTGAGAACTAACAGAGGTGTAGATGTTGTTTTATTGTTTCGTTTCATGTCACCATGCTGCAGATCAGTGCTTTAGTTGGACTCATGACCCTTGATTTGTGAACATTAGTTTTTCTTTGGCTGCTGTAACTATTTAAAACACATTTGTTGTGGCGAAAAAATCCAAAATAAAATGTGATTAGATGAGGTTAGCTAATTATTAATGGTCAAAAACATCATCTAAAGGTCAGATTCATTAATCTCATCAGAGTCTAAACAAGGTTGTTTTCTTTTTTTGATTATGGAATCCATGTGATTTCACTGATTCTTGATGTTACTTGATGTTTATCTTAATGATGCCATAGTTCAAACATTTTTGTAAATGATGAGTTTAAAAATCCTTTACTGATTGCTTTTGCACTGCTTGATCTTAAGCTGTAGTATCTCAATGTTGCCAATATAAAATTACATTTATTTAAAAAATGTATTTAAATTTCAGATAATGGTTTAGACACTGGACAAGTTCAGTGAACCAAGCATTACATGATTATTATAATCAAAACATATCCAACAACACCTGAGCACAATTTTTTTTTTTTTTTGGCCACAACAAATGTGTCTTAAATACACACGGTTACAGCAGTTTTTATTGAGCGCATGGTATTTTTACAGTAACATACTGCAATGTAGATTATGGTAAAGAACTGTAAAATTAACAGTAAAGTATTGGCAACTTTTTTGCCAGTATTTTACTGTAAATTCATAGGACAAATTTTCTACAGTGATGGCAACCACTGCTACTCTGTAAAAAAATTGCTGTAAAAAACGGCCAAAATTCGACAGTAACATGCCATTAAGACAGTAATATACCATAGAAAACAATGCATTCTGTGTAATATTTGACATTTTCAAGAAAGTAGCCTACAGCAATATACTGTGAGTTAACATCGCTCAAAGTCGACACTCTGAGGCTGTGTTCCAAATCACACCCTATACCCTCATTCACTATTCCCTACATTAGTTCACTCCATCATGGTAAGGTCAAACGAAACAATAAATCAACATCTGAAGCTCTGTTAATTCTCAGTAAGAGCTTCTGTACACATCTGACAGAAATAAAGTCAATCTGGTGAGTAATAAGTTAAGCTGGTAATATTATTTTTGTTGTTTAACCCTCCTCTGCTGAGATATTGAGTGATTTAATGTCTTCTTTTATCTTCAGGTGATTTCATCTAAGGCTGTGGCTGAAAGTCAGTTGTAGTTCTTATGTTTCTCTTTCCGTCAGTGATTCTGCTTGTTAACAGCAGGTGTTCATCACTACTTCTCAATCATCACTTAAATAATCACTTAATTATCTCATTAACTTCAACACTGCTTCAGTATTACTCTAACAATCTGTAGTGTGGACACATACAAGTGTTCATTAAACACTGGGGATTTTGTTGTGGGGTTAAAAGGGTTAAAGATGTAAGATGAAAAAACGCGCATAGTGAAAAAAATTTTCACACTAACTGTAAATTAATTTTACAGAAACAAACTGCAGGAAAACAGTAATATACTGGCAACTGTATGAATCATTTGGTACATCTGTAGATTTCTAGATATTGATTCTATAAGCAATTCCGATATGGATAACTAAATGTAATGGCTTTTTTTTACATTATAAGCAATTCATCTTAGATGGTAACCACAATTTTCAAAGTGTGTGTGTGTGAGAGAGAGAGGTACGGATATAGATGGATTTGAAATCTGTAAACATAGAGCAGGATGTGTACAAGGAAAAGAAATTCAATGCCTGTAATATCAGACTGATCAGAGATACAGAAGAAGAGAGGCAGATGGCATCAAATACAGCATTTTACATTACAATATGTGTGCAATGTGATACTGTAAACATTACCATGGTAGAGACTAGGGCTGCACGATACTGGAAAAAAGTTACATTGCAATATTTTGTTTTTCTGCAATATATATTGTGATATTAAAAAAAAATGATTGGGGGTAATTTTGTAGGTGAGTGAATACACATAGAAATTAATGAACAAATTACAAGAACAGATACATTTAATAGAACAAAGATACAAATTAAAAAAATAGTGCTTTATATTTTCCAGGTAAGTCTAACAGTATTCAGGTAAAGAAAATGAATAATAAAATGTAAAATAATACTGTATGTAATAACACATAGTGTAAAATAATACATAGTCTCACTGTATGAATTAAACATAATTAATCTGTCTTAAAACTACAAAAGTGATGTTTCTCTTTGTCTTTTGTTGTTTGATTAACATTCATGACGCAGAAAGCAGCAGTTCAGTTTCTGTCACTTTAAAGGATTAGTTCACTAAAATTACAGTTTCAGTGCAGCTTCAAAGAGCTTTAAACGATACCAGACGAGGAATAAGAGTCTTATCTAGAGAAACCATCGGCCA
Organism: Megalobrama amblycephala; assembly: GCF_018812025.1. Taxonomy (NCBI): domain Eukaryota; kingdom Metazoa; phylum Chordata; class Actinopteri; order Cypriniformes; family Xenocyprididae; genus Megalobrama; species Megalobrama amblycephala. The sequence continues at coordinate 5,213,949 of NC_063050.1, read as the reverse complement.
TTTTCGAAAAAAATACAACTGTATATGCTTTATAAACACAAACGATCACCTCGCACGTGCTTCCGTTTTCCGTATTCTTCAAAACGCTTACGCTGTATGTCCTACGCCTTCCCTATTCTACTTATGGAAAAAAACGGAACTGGCGGCACGTTCATTCCGTAATTTGGTGTGTGAAGGTTTGGTTGTTATCAGCAAGGATTGTGACACCAGTGACAAATGCATCACAAAATAGTTATGAAAATCTTTTGCACTAGTATTAAACAGTGTAACATTATACATTTAAATGAATCATGTGGGAAAATCCATTTAAACATAAATTAAGAACTTCAACATGGTGAGAAAATCCTCTCTGAACTTTCACTTACATTACAACATTACTGTTTTATAGACTTTAAAGATTCTTGACTGTTTTAAAAAAATGTTATGGCTGAAACATTTTTATGAACTGTGAAAAACTGCTTATAAAAAGAACAGACAAGTAGTGCTTTATGAGGATGTGTGATCACATGTTCACACAAAAAACTATAAGTCAAGTGACCTGTATTCAAATTCAGGACATTAAATATTGGTTCAGTCTTTGTCTGATAACAAAACTCTGTGAAAACAAACAGAGCATATTGTCTAATATTTATCTATGATCAACCTGATATTAAAAAAAAAAAACTAAATAAAACATATATAAAAACTGCCTTCTGAACATGTTCAAATCATTTATTTCTTTCACATTTTGTTATGTTGCAGGCTTATGCTAAAATTTCACATGACAAAGCATTATGAGAAAGCACTAAAATATCACATTAAGTATTCAGACCCTTAAATCAGTACTTCATTGACGCACCTTTGGCGGTGATTACAGCCTCGAGTCTCTTTGAGTTTGATGTGACAAGCTTTGCACTCCTGGATTTGGGGATTTTTTGCAATTTCTCTCTAGAGATCCTCTTGTCAGGTTGGACAACTATTTTCAGAGCACCAGGAAGAGTTCTGATTGTCCCAAACTTCTTCCTTTTTAAGACTTATGGAGGCCACTGTGCTCTTGTGAACCGCAGAATTTTTTGTAGTCTTTCCCAGATCTGTGCCTCGGCTCAATCCTGTGTCTGAGCTCTGCGGGAAGTTCCTTTGACTTCATGACTTGATTTTCCCTCTTATATGCCTTCTTTGGCTTTTAGATCTTACATGGACAGGTGTGTCTCTTTCCAAATCATGTTGAATCAGATGAAATTGCCACAGATCTGTGTAGAAACATCTCAAAGATGAGTAATGTGATGCACCTGAGATACCGTTCAAATGTCGTAGCAAAGTGTCTGAATACATACATTTAGGTGATTTTTCAGTTCTTTTATCTTTATAACACATTTGCAAAGTCAAATCTGTTTTTTAAATGTGTAGATTGATGTAATAAAATAACTGAAAGCATTTTAGCATACGGTTGCATTATAAAATGCCGTATTTCCTCTGCATTTAAAGGCACAATATGTAATTTTGAGAGACGAGCGCAACACACGGTTTGAGAACAGTGGAGCTTTTATAACGCTGCAGACGACCACTTCCTCTTCTTCCCATCAAGCGTATCCGAGATTTAAACAATAAGACTTACTGTGTTTTCTGTCGATTAATGTATCCAAACAGTTGCTCATCGATCTTACAAAACACATATTAAAGCATCTTTGGTGTTTCCATAGTTTCTACAAAATAAAAAATCAAGGGTGAAAAAATGAAAATCAAGGGTAACACAAGTGACAAGTGTAATATACATAATCCAAAGATAAGATATATAATGTCTGATATAGAGCTGCAAGGCAATTGACTTTGAGAAAATGCATGTGTTTCCGTTATGAATAACCAGCAAACAATTACTGGCAGGAACTAAATATGCCATGACCTACATACTCAAGATGTTGAATGAGGGCTCCACCTGGTGACGGACAGGGTTCACAGACAGGGTGTGTGTTGATCAGATGAGTCTTCAAATGCAGAAGCCCTTTGAAGACGTCTCATTCGCGCTGAAGGTCGGAGACATGAGCGGCCCCGTGTTCACCGAGTCTGGAGTTCACATCATCCTGAGAACTGGATAATCATTCCCTCTCCGTCATGCCTTCATTCATTTACCCGCAGATAACACACACATCTATCCCACGATTCCTTATCTTAATCTGTTTTCCCGAAAAACCTTGCTTGGCTAAATCCATCCGGTGTTTCCGTGATCTTACGGTACAGTTGCCTTTTGACAGGCTCGAATCCCGCATTTCCACTCGACGGCTAAACATTCGCATGGTCTGCTGTCCTGCAGCGGCACTGGTGACCAGCTCTTATGAAGGACGGTAGATGATCGTATGTCCAAACAATGACCAATAAAATTGACTATGTCACTTAAGAAAATACTCCTGTTTTATTTCAAAGCATGAAAATTATCTTTTTATAAAGCTGAGGTTCATGAGTTGATGAAAAGTATTTAAAAAAGTACATAATTAAATCATAAAACATTTGAAAATGAAGTAATGTACAGTTGGAAAAGCCTTGGAAATGTAGTAACTATATAGTGTTAAAGTAACACTGAAGCAGAGTTAAAGTTAATGAGATAATTAAGTGATTAAGTGATGATTGAGCATTAGTGATGAACACCTGCTGTTAACAAGCAGAATCACTGAAGAGAAACACAAGAACTACAGCTGACTTCATTCACAGCCTTAGATGAACTCAACTGAAGATAAAAGACATTAACACTCTGAGGTCTGAGGTATCGCCTGCGATACCAAAGCAGTTTTTTTCTTACCAGTGTGAAAGAGACTCAAAATACTCCGTCAATGTTGCACATGGGTCATTCCTGTTATGCAGTGACTTTTACTGTCTCAATGATTTATTTACTCATATTATTTATAAAATGAGTCACATTGTCACAGAAACGGTCTCTGTGGCTCCCTCTGATCGCCACCTGAGGGCGCCGTCACCGGAATACTGACTGTTCTCTGAACTACAAATCCCACACCACGTATCTGGGCTGATTACCCACCACCTGTCATGCATTATCTGGACTATTTAAGACTCCATTACCCCATCATGCTTCGCGAAGTCTTGTTTTGCCGAGCATACATTTCTGAGCGTTTACCCTGTCTATTGATACCCCTGTGTTTGACCTTGGACTGCCTACTCTCTCTGATTCCTGTCTGCCGCCTGCCTTGTCTATTACTGCCTGTCTCACGGATTACCCTGTTCAGCCTGCCGCCTGCCCTGACTTTCTGCCTGGTATTGTTATTGATTTCTGTCTTGCCTGCGTTACACCTGTTGCTGTTGTCTGACCATTGCCTGTACGACTACGATTGTGAATAAAGCTGCATATGGATCTCCCCGAGTCTGCTGCCTCGTTACAGAAGACTTCGCCAGATCTCGATCCAGCAGCCATGCATCGGTTGTCAACTGAACTGTCCACCCAGGCCAGTGTACTGGCAGTCCACCAGCAGCAACTCACACGTTTAACCTCTGTTACCGAGGAGTTGGTAAAGACGCTGCAGAGCATGCGGATGACGCACGCCGAGTCTAGTCCGCCATTAACCACGCCGCTTGCTGCAGCGGTCACTGCTCCCAATGCCACCAGCAGCCCGCGCCTAGCCTTTCCTGACAAATATGATGGCTCGCCAGCGAGGTGCAAGGGTTTTCTCCTCCAGTGTTCACTCTTCCTGTCGCAGCAACCAACGCTCTATCCCACCGATGAGAGTCGCATCGCCTTCATATGCTCACTCCTTACTGGAAAGGCTCTCGAATGGGCAACCACCGTTTGGGTGAACGGCCAACCATCATATGCCTCCCTCGATTCCTTTCTCCAATGTTTCCGTCAGGTGTTTGAACACGCCGAAGGAGGTAAGGAGGCTGGCGAGCTTCTCCTGGCTCTGCGCCAGGGTAAACAAACTGCCGCTGAGTATGCTTTAACATTTCGCACCCTGGCTGCGCAAACCTCGTGGGTTGAGGACACACTTAAACTCTTGTTCCGTAAAGGATTAAATATGGATTTACAGTCTGAACTGGCTTGCCGGGATGAGGGGAAATCTTTAAATGAATTCATCGACCTCGCTATACGCATTGACAATCTCATCCGAGCTAGACGACCTGTCAGAGTTCAAACACCCACCTCAGCATCAACATTCCCTGTCGCTGAACCTGAACCCATGCAGATCGGGGCCACTCACCTGTCGCTGGAGGAAAGAGACAGACGGATGCGGCAACGCCTGTGCCTCTACTGTGGTCAGCCCGGCCATATGCGCGCTTCCTGCCCCACGCGACCCATCAGTCGCGGCGCCACGGCGGTGAGTTCACCCTCCAATGCATCCAATATCAAAATTGCAGCAACTTTGGTATACCACGAGCATATAATCCAGACTGAGGCCATGATTGATTCTGGTGCGGCTGGCAATTTCATGGACTTAAGTTTCGCACAGGCTCACAACATTCTGCTAATCCCCTGTGATTCTGTTTTGTCAGTGGCCGCGCTGGACGGGCGCCCCCTAGGGACCGGTAAGGTGCGCTACACCTCTGATGACATCACACTGCAAATCGGATCTCTGCATAAAGAATTACTTCGTTTCTTCCTAATAAAGTCTCCTCAGCATCCTCTCATCCTTGGTTCCCCCTGGCTCAGAGAACACAACCCACAAATCTCATGGGCCGACAATCAAATCACTCAGTGGTCAACTACCTGCCTTCAGACCTGTATCCAAGCACCCAGCCGTCCTGAAACCAACTCACCTGTGCTGTCCCAGAACAAGTTACCTGCCGAGTACCATGATCTCATTGAAGTTTGTAGTAAGACCAGGGCTGCCCAACTTCCTCCTCACCGTGATAATGACTGTGCCTATCGACCTGCTGCCAGGCGCTACGCCCCCCAGGGGACGCATATTCCCGCTCTCACAACCTGAATCAGAGGCCATGAAAAAATACATTGAGGAGGAATTAGCCAAGGGGTTCATACAGCCATCCACATCACCAGCTTCAGCAGGGTTCTTCTTCGTAAAAAAAAAGGATGGAGCTCTAAGGCCGTGCATTGATTATCGTGGGCTCAACGACATCACTGTGAAGTTCCGCTATCCTCTGCCTTTAGTTCCTGCTGCTTTGGAACAACTGCGTTCTGCACGCTATTTCACCAAACTCGACCTACGCAGCGCTTATAATCTCATCCGCATACGCAAAGGGGACGAATGGAAGACCGCCTTTTCCACCACCACTGGGCACTACGAGTACCGGGTTATGCCCTTCGGGCTGGTCAACAGTCCCTCTATCTTCCAGGCTTTCATCAATGAGGTCTTCCGTGACATGCTGAACAGATGGGTAATCGTCTACATGGACGACATTCTCGTATACTCAAACTCCTACTCTGAACACGTCCAGCAGGTACGAGCTGTGCTCCAGCGTCTTATGGATCATCAACTCTATGTTAAACTGGAAAAATGTGAATTCCACCAGACATCCACGTCCTTTCTGGGATATATCATCAGTGCGGAGGGAGTTGCTATGGACGATGTCAAAGTTCAGGCAGTGTTGAAGTGGCCGTTGCCCACTACAGTAAAAGAGCTGCAGCGTTTCCTGGGTTTCGCTAATTTCTATAGAAGATTCATCCGAAATTTCAGCCTGGTAGCAGCCCCTCTCACGTCGATGCTAAAGAAAACTCGTATCAGACTGGAATGGACACAAGCCGCATCTGAGGCGTTCCAAAGGTTAAAAGAACTGTTTACCTCTGCGCCCATTCTGCGTCACCCAGATCCTGAAAAGGAATTCATTGTGGAGGTGGATGCTTCTAGCACTGGTATTGGAGCTATACTATCACAGAGACAAGGCAGTCCTCCCAAGTTATTTCCCTGTGCTTTCTACTCACGTAAACTTACCCCTCCAGAACAGAATTACGATGTCGGGAACCGTGAACTGTTGGCCATGAAGGCGGCCATGGAGCACTGGCGGCACTGGCTGGAGGGAAGTAAGCATCCCTTCACCGTCCTGACAGACCACCGCAACTTGGAGTACCTGAGGTCGGCCAAGCGCCTCAATCATCGTCAAGCCAGATGGGCCCTGTTTTTCACTCGATTTCAATTCAATGTTACTTACCGACCTGGCACCAAGAACACAAAGGCTGACGCTCTGTCACGGCAGTTTGAATCCAGTCTCACCCCACCATCATGTGAACCCATTCTACCCTCTACAATTGTGCTCGCACCTGTACTGTGGGACGTCATGTCCGAGATAACTGAGGCTCAACGGGAGGAGCCTTCTCCGGCAGAGTGTCCAGCTTCACTCACTTATGTTCCTGCTGCTCTCCGTCAGCGAGTGATTGAGGAGGTTCATAATTCACCCAGTGCAGGACACCCAGGCATAGCCGCGACCACACAACTTGTAACCAACCGTTTCTGGTGGCCAACCCTGTCTTCTGACATCATCACTTACATTCGGAACTGCACCACCTGTCAAACCACGAAAACCCTCCGGCACTCGCCAGCAGGCCTTCTTCAACCTCTACCGATTCCACAGCGCCCTTGGTCACACATTGCCATAGACTTCATCACCGACCTACCCAATTCCCAGGGACATACCACCATACTCACTGTGATCGACCGCTTTTCCAAGGCCTGCCGTTTCATTCCCCTGTCCAAACTGCCCACTGCCATGGAAACCGCTGAACTCCTCTGTAATTATGTCTTTCGTTTCTACGGCCTGCCTGAGGATATAGTTTCTGACCGCGGACCTCAGTTCACCTCCAGACTCTGGTCCTCATTCTTCCAGAGGCTCAACGTCAATATCAGCCTCACCTCTGGGTACCATCCACAGTCCAACGGGCAAGCTGAGAGGCTCAATCAAGAACTCATTCGGTATTTACGCTCCTACTGTCACCAGAACCAGTCGGATTGGAGTAGATATCTGTTCTGGGCCGAATACGCTCAAAACTCACTTCACAAACCTGCCACTGGCGTCACCCCATTCAAGTGCATCCTAGGCTTTCAACCTCCTTTCTTCCCATGGACCGGGGAACCCACTGACTTACCTGCTGTGGATCATTGGCTACAACGTAGCGAGGAGGTCTGGAATGAGGCTCACGTTCACCTGCAGAGGGCAGTACGGCGAACCAAGGAACAGGCCGATCATGGTCGCCGACCGCCACCTGACTACAGACCTGGCCAGATGGTTTGGCTCTCAACCCGGGATCTTCGTCTCCGTCTACCCTGCAAAAAACTTAGTCCCAGGTACGTGGGTCCATTCAAAATCTCAAGACAAATTACTCCAGTTTCTTACCGTTTAGACTTACCACCTGAATATCGTATCTCACCCACCTTCCATGTTTCTTTGCTCAAGCCCGCAGGTGGTTCGAGAGGAGGTGAGAACCTAGAGGGGACCGGTGACCAGAGACCCCTCCTATCATCGTTGAGGGCGAGGAGGCCTATCAAGTCAACGAACTCCTAGATTCCAGACGCCGGGGTCGTGTTCTGCAGTATTTGGTCGATTGGGAGGGGTTTGGCCCGGAGGAGAGGTCCTGGGTCAATGCTGACGACATACTTGATCCAAATCTCATCACGGATTTCCACAGGACCCATCCGGAGCGTCCGGCCCCCCGGCCTCGTGGAAGACCTCGGCGTCGCCAGGCTCCTCGCTTCAGGAGCCGCTCGCAGGGAGGGGGCTCTGTCACAGAAACGGTCTCTGTGGCTCCCTCTGATCGCCACCTGAGGGCGCCGTCACCGGAATACTGACTGTTCTCTGAACTACAAATCCCACACCACGTATCTGGGCTGATTACCCACCACCTGTCATGCATTATCTGGACTATTTAAGACTCCATTACCCCATCATGCTTCGCGAAGTCTTGTTTTGCCGAGCATACATTTCTGAGCGTTTACCCTGTCTATTGATACCCCTGTGTTTGACCTTGGACTGCCTACTCTCTCTGATTCCTGTCTGCCGCCTGCCTTGTCTATTACTGCCTGTCTCACGGATTACCCTGTTCAGCCTGCCGCCTGCCCTGACTTTCTGCCTGGTATTGTTATTGATTTCTGTCTTGCCTGCGTTACACCTGTTGCTGTTGTCTGACCATTGCCTGTACGACTACGATTGTGAATAAAGCTGCATATGGATCTCCCCGAGTCTGCTGCCTCGTTACACACATATTTTTAAGAAATGGCTTAAATTGTAAATGTATGTCTTTTTTATCATTAAAACAGAGACTTAATAGACTTTTTAAACACTATTTTGTATTTTACACAACTTTTTATTGATGTACAGTACAGTCCAAAAGTTTGGAACCACTAAGATTTTTAATGTTTTTAAAAGAAGTTTCGTCTGCTCACCAAGGCTACATTTATTTAATTAAAAATACAGTAAAAACAGTAATATTGTGAAATATTATTACAACTTAAAATAACTGTTTTCTATTTGAATATATTTCACATAGTAATTTATTCCTGTGATGGCAAAGCTGAATTTTCAGCATCGTTACTCCAGTCTTCAGTGTCACATGATCCTTCAGAAATCATTCTAATATGCTGATCTGCTGCTCAAGAAACATTTAATGTGTACAATTGTACAAAATATTTGTGTACAATATTTTTTTTTCAGGATTATTTGATGAATAGAAAGTTCAAAAGAACAGTGTTTATCTGAAATCTAATCTTTTGTAACATTATAAATGTCTTTACTGCCACTTTTGATTGATTTAATGCATCCTTGCTGAATAAAAGTATTCATTTCTTTAATTTCTTTAAAAAAAAATAAAAATAAAAATTCTTACTGACCCCAAACTTTTGAACGGTAGTGTATAATGCTACAGAAGCTTTGTATTTCAGATAAATGCTGTTCTTTTGAACTTTCTATTCATCAAGGAATCCTGAAAAAAAAAGTACACAACTGTTTTCAACATTGAAAATAATCATGAATGTTTATTGAGCAGCAAATCAGCATATTTTCCGTATTTTCAGCATATCATAGATTTCTGAAGGATCATGTGACACTGAAGACTGGAGTAACGATGCTGAAAATTCAGCTTTGCATCACAGGAATAAATTACTTTGTCAAATATATTTAAATAGTACACAGTTATTTTAAATTGTAATAATATTTCACAATATTACTGTTTTTACTGTATTTTTAATTAAATAAATGTAGCCTTGGTGAGCAGACGAAACTTCTTTTAAAAACATTAAAAATCTTAGTGGTTCCAAACTTTTGGACTGTACTGTATGCATTCAATTTTATCATGTCCTCAGTGCAAAGTAATCAACTTTCACAAGAAATATAAACCATGAAATGATAAAATATTTTTAAAGTATGTAATAGACTAGGCTAAACTGCCTCTAATCATACACATAAATCATGTGAAAATATAGGTTTTTTTTTTTTTTTTTTTTAATTTTCCTCAATTACCGTGTCCCTGAAGTCATCTTCCACCCTGTGAGTATGTACTTTCTCGCCTTCCAAAACCAACTGCAATTTCATTGAGACCATTTTCAAGAAGTGACATCATTTCTTTTTCCTGCTGGAATTCAACTGTACAAGCTGAGGTTAGCTTCAACTCTCACTCCTAACTTTTTTTTAGTTTTTGAAATGTTATCCTACTTGTCCCACCCTGTTAGATTCCACCCTGTTAGGTTTATAGACCTAACAGGGTGGAAATTCTAATAGAATAAATAGTATTTAATATACATAGCAAATTCTATACATATGTATATATTAAATGATTTATTTCTTAAAATGTTAACATTCAAACTGTAATAATAATATAAAGATATTGAATAATGAAAATAAACTGCACAGTTATTTTTGGAACTATTGGAAAAAAGGGCTCTATTTAGCACCAAAAAGGATTCTACTATTGTTACAAGCCAAAGACCCTAATTTGGTACTGTTTAGAACAATTTTTCTTAACTTAAAAGTTATTTTTAAAGTCTAATAAATGTTGGAAATGATCACAGTTATACTGTAATGTGAATGTATATAATGTAAAAAATATAAATTTCATTATTTTCATAGAAACATCAGTACCAGTATTAGTATCTGTGATTCTGGCCTTCATTTATAAAAAAAGATGCAATTAAACAAATATTTAAAATATAAAAGGGCATTCTCTAGTCATCTGAGCAGAGAATTGTTTTGCCACCATGATTGATTGTGATAAGAAACCACATAGCTATTTTTGTGTCCCTCTCCCAAAGGAAATCTGGATTTTTTTTATTTTATTTTTTTATTGTTTTGAAACAATATTATATAGGTGCAGTTCCACACATTAAAGATGGCAAACCATGCAGGACAATGACGGAAAGCTCATCCACTGTTAGAACCTGTTAACACTGGTGTTCCACCCTGTTATGCTCCTTTCCACCCTGTTAGACAAGTAATTTTAAATAATAATTTGACAACGACGTTAAATATTTGGCATACTTTTGTCTTATTTTGTGAGGTGAGGAGCACTAACAGCATATATATGTTTTAATAACATATATATTATTTGCCATCCTATTGGCAAAAATGGGCACAAAAAAGTACCTGTTCTTAATAATCAAGACATATTCTATTCATCAATAATTGTTTTGTTATTGTTTCAAGATTAAAAAATACTAAGATGGCAAAAGGGACATATACTATCCAAGAAAAGCTCATTATTGTTTAACATTTACATTATTAACATGTTGTAATAACTATGTATATGTCCCTAACAGGGTGGAATATCTTCATGGCCAGTGTCTGAACAAACTACCTATAAATATTATTTTTTTGAGTCCCTGAGCTTGACCAATATGTATTCCTAATAAATACACGTCACTATTTTGGTAGAATGCTAAAAACAAGAAAATCATTCAATTTTTTTTCCAACACTTATGAAGCCAAAATGTTACTGCATACCAGGAATGACCCACATACAATTAAGTGTTATACACCATTTTAATCTGTGGAATATCTTCTTTTATTTGTGTACACTCAGAGTAAAAACAAAATGTTGATCTTTTTGTAAAATAAAGAAAACTAACATGATGTGTGATCTGTCATCTCCCTCTGAACAAAGTCCAATCTGATAGTTCTCAGAAAATGAACTGTAACTTAGTGAATACTAATGACAAAAAAATTACACTTATGCCTAAAAAAACGTTGAGATGTCAGGCTTTAAATCGTGTAAGTCAAATCGAAAACAAATATTCTCTGTTTATATAATCTGTATGAAAAGAGAGCCATGTCAGAAGTCCGTGATTCAGCTCATTATCCGCTAATGCGGCCACGCCCACGGAGCGAGCGCTATTCAGACGCAAATTCAGTCAATACATGCATACATCGTCTTAATCGTGTATTTATTGTCTTCAAAAGTGTTTTGAATAGCCAAAACACTTTTGAAGACAGGTCTACCAGAGGACATGGCCCCAGCGAGGAGGCCCCTGATCACCTGACCTCTCCTCCCCCTCCTCGCTGGGGCCATCGGCAGGCTTGAGTAGTGAAACATGGAATGTAGGAGAAATGCGAAAATGATTAGGCAGGGCAAGACGAAAAGAAACAGGTGTGATTTGATGTGTGATTTGATATGGGCCTACGTACCTTGGACTTAATTTGCAGCAGGGGAGCCTCAAACGGAGGTCCCGTGTGGATAGCCATTGACCCGGCTGGTAGGGAGGAGCCGGACGGCAGTGGTGGTCTGCTTGATCCTTCTGCCAGCAGACAGCGTGTTGAAGGTGGGTGTGTGCTCTATCCCAAGTCGCTTTGCTATGGTTCATCCAGTCGTTGACTGCGGGAACGTTGGTGGGCCCTCCAGACCATGGGAATAATGCCGGTTAGAATCCAAGAATGCACTGGAATGGGGTTACTCCGGTGGCTGGCTTGCGCAGGGAATTCTGGGCGTATTCGGCCCACAGCAGGTACCGGGACCAGTCGTTTTGGTTTTGATTGCAGTAGGATCGGAGAAAGCGGGGGAGTTCTTGGTTTAGACGTTCTGTTTGACCATTGGATTGTGGGTGATAGCCGGAGGTGAGGCTGACAATGATGTTGAGCAGACAGAATGCTGCCCAGGGGCGAGAGGTGAATTGGGGGCCCCGGTCAGACACAATGTTCTCTGGTAGACCATATATACGGAAGACCCAGTTGCAAAGTTGTTCGGCGGTTTGCATGGCCGTGGGTAGCTTGACGAGGGTAATGAGACTCTTGGCAGTTTGTAGGTACTCTAAGTTTTTGTGGTCAGTCAAGACAATGAAAGGATGTGTAGCCCCCTCAAGCCAGTGGTGCCACTCCTCGAAGGCGGTTTTTATGGCCAGTAGTTCCCGATCCCCGACATCGTAGTTGCATTCTGCAGATGTGAGCTTCCTGAAATTATATGCACAAGGGTAGAGTTTAGATGGATTACCCTGCCTTTGAGAGAGTATAACCCCGAGACCAGTGTTGGATGCATCCACTTCGACGACGAACGGGAGAGAGGGGTCTGGATGGTGAAGAATGGGAGTCGAGGTGAAGCACTCTTTCAGGTCCCGGAAGGCATTAATGGCAGGTGGAGACCACTTGAGTCGGTTTTGCCCCTTCTTCACCATGCTGGTAAGCGGACAGGCTATGGTACTGAAATTTCGGATGAACCAGCGGTAGAAGTTGGCGAACCCCAGAAATCGTTGTAGTTCTTTGAGTGAATTGGGACGCGGCCAGTTCAGGATGGTGGTTACTTTTTTCTCGTCCCCTGTCCTCGCCCCGTTTTTTCTAGACCCCCGTCCTTCTTCCCCATGAAGAAGAAACCAGCAGATGCAGGTGAAGTAGATGGTCGTATAAAACCCTTGGCCAGGTCCTCCTCGATATACTTCTTCATAGACTCAGATTCAGGTTGAGATAACGGGAAGATGCTACCCTTGGGCGGTGATGTTCCTGGAATTAGATCTATGGCACAGTCGTGAGGACGGTGAGGAGATAATTGAGACGCACGTACCATGCTGAAGGCTACTGCCAGATCTTGGTATTCGCTGGGGAGTTGTAAGCCAGAGGGAGTCTCTGTGGCGGGTTCAGTGGTGACTACAGTGGGTTCGGTGGCCTGGATGGTTCTGATACATAAGGGAGGTGATTGAGGCAGACACTTGGATAGGCAGTGTTTGTTCCAGTGGATGATTTGACCTTCTCTCCAACAGATGTGTGGGTTATGAGTGTGGAGCCACGGTAACCCCAGAATGATAGAGGAGGTGGATGTAGGCAGGACATGAAATTGGATGCGTTCTGTGTGAAAGATGCCAACCTGCATGGTTAGAGGTTGTGTAATGGTGTTAATGCTTCCTGAGCCCAGAGAGCGCCCGTCTATGGCTTCCACTGTGAGAGAAGAGAGACATTCGATTAATGAGATTTTCTGTTGATCAGCATAGCTTTGGGATATGAAGTTTCCCGCAGCCCCGGAACCCAGTAACGCAGAGGTCTCCAGATGAACGCCATTAAACACCAGTTTGATGGGCACAGAAACACACATTTCTGAGGAGTAATGGGGTTTGGAATCACTCACCGAACATGGGGTTTCAGGGCGAGAACGCACCGGGCAGTTGTTTCTCATATGACCAGGGCTGCCACAGTACAGACACAGACGATGGACTATGCGGCGACCTCTCTCTTCCTCAGACAGACGGTAAGTGTTGATTTGCATGGGGTCACTGGACTCAGGGTCAGCTGCTGGAGGAACGAATGAGGTTATCGACATGAATGGCGAGTTCAATAAACTGTTCCAGACTTTTCCCTTCATCTCGGCAGGCGAGTTCAGTTTGTAATACATGAGACAGTCCTCTTCTGAAACATACTTTGAGCATGTCACTCACCCAGTCGGTCTGTGCAGTAAGTGTACGGAAAGCCAAAGCATACTCAGCCGCCATTCTCCAACCTTGAGTGAGTTCTATGAGGCGATCGCCGCCCCCCTTGTCATCACCAGGATGATCGAACACCTCCCTGAATCTCTGCAAGAAATACTCATACGAAGGGAAAGCAGATCCATCATCTCCCCATACCGCTGTAATCCAGTCTAGCGCTCTCCCCGTAAACAATGAACAAATTAGAGCGATCTTACCGGCATCAGTACTAAACAGGGCAGGCTGCTGATTGATGAAGAGGGAACACTGGAGAATGAATCCCTTGCACTTTGCTGGGGCTCCGTTGAATTTTTCAGGCAGAGAGAGGCAGGGATTAGTTGGTGGCAACGTCCCTACTGCGTATGTAATGGCGGTCGCGGCGGGCGGTGGAGACGCTGCGGGAGCGGTGAGCTGCAAGCCCTGCAGCTCCCTCCGATAGCCAGAGGAGGGAACCACGGAGCTCGTCTCTGTGACAAAAGGAATAATGTCAAACTGATTTGTAAACTGGTTTCACACTAGGGCTGGGCGGTTTTTCAATTTTTTCGATTATTTCAAATTTTAGTTTTGCCTCGATTTTATTATTTTTGGAATCGAGAAATCGCGATTTTGAATAAAAATGTTAGCAAGCGTTCAATTAAACATGTTGACAATACAACAATGATAATAGTATTAGGAGAATAAAATGATCTGACCTCATGATCGCGCCTGATTAACCGCTCTCATGTGATGCTCTGAACGTAGAACACATCACTGTTCTTAAGTTCATTCAGAAATCCGTTATTGCGTTATAAAAATGAGATGCAGGCAGTGGAATGAGAAAAAAAGGCAAAGTTATTAAACACAAGTTGAGCTTTTTTATTTTTTAACTTGACCGCCGTGTTTTTACAATGCCGTTTCATGGGTGAGACGCTGCAAAAGACACGAGACAAGTGCAACACCTAAACATATCGGCCAAACATAAAAACAATAGGACAAATAGTGCAATGAAATGCAAAAACCTGTAAACCTGTTTGGCATTTCATGTTTGCATGATGGTGACAGGCTGAAAGCTGCTGTTGTTTTCTGTTTTTACTAAGCATTTGCTGTTAATAATAGCCTATTACTGGGGTTATTTATTGCTATTTTTAGCTAAGAAATATTAAGCATTTTCTTATATTATTTCTGAGTAGGATGTGTTTAAGATAAGTTTGTACAACATTTGTCTTCATATTTCAGGCATATTTCTGCAAAGATATTTAACAAATTGTTTTACATTTACACCATGTTGATCACTTCATGTGTGCTTCACTTGGAACTGAATTTTTTTTTTAACCAGATTGCTAATAAAGAGAATGTTACTTAAATCATATTGATATTGTAGTTAAGTTTTTAAGGTGACTAGTTAAACCGGAAAAAAAATCTAAATCGAAACCGTGAATCGGTCAATCGTTCTGAAAAATCGAGATTTTATTTTTTTGCCATATCGCCCAGCCCTATTTCACACTCAGTGTGACTGAAGTCAGTTGTAGTACTTGTGTTTCTGCTTGTCTTCTTTTTTCTGTTCTTGTTTCTCTGTCCTTCAGTGATTCTGCTTATCAGGTGTTCATCAGTGTCTGAATTCACTCACTTCTTTTCATTCACTCTGTCAAGTGGACTATATTAGTGAACTAATGTAGGGAATAGTGAATGAGGGTATAGGGTGTGATTTAGAACACAGCCTCTGAGTGTCAACTTTGAGCGATGTTAAATCGCAGTATATTCCTGTAGGGTATTTTCTCGAAGATGACAAATATTACTGTATTTCTACAGTATATTACTATTTTAATGGAAAATGGTTTGTCACTGTCAGAATTTGGCGATTTTTCTACAGCAAGGTCTAACAGTGCACTTGAAAAGCTTCCGCAAAGAAAAAAAAAACATTCTTAACAAGCAGCTTTGAGCCAAGACAGACATTTAAGAGTCATACCACTGATTACATGGCTTATCACCACATAAATGTTGACATGAAATATTGATTTTGCGTTGAAACTGTTTTAAAATCTTAAAAATACTGAAGTCTTTAGACTTCACAGTGTGATACAAAATACTGAAAACCGTGGTGGATTGAGAAACTCAGACAACAAAAACAGACAGATCTTACCCAGCCAGTATTCACTCTCCACATTCCCAAATCCTCTCTTGTACTGATTCCACAGCTGATAGAAATTCACACTGCCGTCCATTCTCCTCTGAATCACCCGTGATGGGTTTATATAGAAGATATGATTCATAATGTATTTTCTGATGTGTGTTTAATGATCTACAGTCACATTCGTACCGTCCATCCTCCGTTGTCTTCATCTTTCCCACCTGAGATCATGTGACAGTAAACCCAGACAGGAGCATCACCTGCTGGATAGATGGAGTAAATCCCACTGACTGTTTCTCCTGAGTTGTAGACATCAGAACAGTCGAATGGCATTAATGTACAGTCACTGCCCAATACACCAGGGAGAAGAGCCACCAAAAACACCATCATCTACAAGAGACATAGAGAAAGAGATCAACATCACACTGAAACGAAGGTGGAATCGTCCCAAAAAATGTGACTGACACAATGAAAGAAACCAATAAACATACTGCCATGTTCTCAATCTCTCCTCAGTATGGTCACAGCTGCAGAGATTGGTTTTTGATCTAAAAATATGTTAAAAATTGTAAGAACATGAATGCCCAGACTGTCTATGTTAAACGCTGGAGAATAAAACAGTAACTCACCGTTTGTGTTCTTCGGTCTTTGATGACACAAACATGTCTTGAATATCTGATTTTCAAGCTCCTCCTCTGCGTATCAAAGTCCATTTGTAGCAATCTTGGAAAAATCCTCCAGCAGCTGTTTTCACATTTACCAAAGATCCAAAATGTCTGCCAATTCCCTGCTCCTATGAAGCAGAGTACTTTTTTGAATTCAAAGATTTTTATGTTAATTTTTTTTTTTTACTCCTGTAAAACTGTAAGACCACTAAAACACTCAAATGACAGCAAACATGAGATATCAAATCACTTTAATTCACACAGAACATTAAATATGTTGGATATTTAGGTGAACTTCAGGTGATCTAGTGGTGAGGAAAGAGAGAAGGGAATGAGGGAACGGTGCAAACCTTGCCAAGTGAACTGTGCAACCAATGGTACGTGTTGATTGTTCAAAGTGTTTTATTGTGTGGTTTGTTTCCCACAATAACTTGATTTCATCATCCAAAACTCTGTTGCATGGCGCAAAACATAATTTTCTGCCAGCTCCAGAGCTTTTGTTAAAACTACAGGTCAGTTTAAGTTTTTTCATATTTCATATTTTTAACTATAATGCCAGGTTGTAGTTTTGTTTGTTTGTGGATAACTAAACCTGCTGGTGATTTTAAGAAGAGTCAGAGTATATTCTGAATTTTCCAGTGGATATGATGATGAGAATGATTGTTTTTTTAATAGTGAGGTTATTAATATAATTGTTCATGATTAGCCTACTCTGGTTGTTTGCAGGAAAAATAACTTAAATCTGTTGCTTTTCTAATTTTGAATTTTGTGTTTGTGTTGTGAATGAAATGTGTGTTTTCTGAATGAGAATTGTTGCCAGTGTTATGTTGGTCTGAGTGAGTTTTGTAGGTGAGATTAACTGTTTCATGCTGGTAATGCAGACTGTGTGAAGAGTTTTGAAAATGTGGGTTCGGTAAACAATGCTTGTTAGCAACTTAACAAGTTATATTAGATTATTAATATAATTGTTCATGATTAGCCTACTCTGATTGTTTGTTGAAAAATAACTTAAATCTGTTGCTTTTCTAATTTTGAATTTTGTGTTTGATGGACAGTTCTGAATTTGAAGATTACACTGAAATCATATTCATTGTTTCCCACAATGGATTGTAAATATTCACCTCACCATCTCTCTTTTTGTAAATATCCCATTACTATTTCAGTCTGAGAACCCTGTGTGAACTGTCCGAATGAAGAACTGAACCGCGAAAAATTTCAGAACTTTTACAAACCCGTTCGACCAAATAGTTCAAAAAGCTGACTGACTGATGAATCCACTTCACTTTGGTAGAAAACTTGTACATGCAAACTTGGAGAGGCTGCTCTCTTCTAAATGATGATGGAGATAGATGGATAAACCACATACACTATTACACAATTGCCTTGTCCAAAAACACTTGTGGTCTTTGTACTTGACCACTTCTACTTACATGATGTATTTCCTGTATTTCCTGATTGCCCCGAATGGACACACTTATAGTCTTGCAAAAAATGCAAGCGTTTACAGCTTTATATATATATATATATATATATATATATATATATATATATATATATATATATATATATATTAGGGCTGTAGTCAAGTCCACCTTTGTCGAGTCCAAGATAAGTCCAAGTCCAGGACTAGTCGAGTCCAAGTCAAGACCGAGTCCAAATGAAATGGAAAAAGACAATCCTCTTCAAGACCACAGACTTAACTATTGATAATTTATGTGATGCGAGAAGCAGCACATCTTCTATTCTAAGATAATCATTTTGCATTATCATTTGTAATGATCAAAAATCATGTGCAGAGTAACAACACTGCAGAATCAAATTAGGCCATTTTATATATTTAAGGTATAGCAATTTCACTCAAGTCACATAAAGCTGAAGTGCAACTTCACATTTTCAGTGTTTTTATTAACATTCAATGGGAAATGTAACAAATAACAAGCTACACAGGTGAGAAAAACCTGACATGTTCCTATTCTTAAACTTGTTACCTAAAGAATCCATAACACAAAGTAACCAAATAATAAAATAAAGGAGCATTTTCAACAGCATTTATGGCATAAGGCCATATAATATACAAAATATTCAGGACTAGTAGTCAAGTCAAAATTCATTACAATTTTAGTGCAGAATTGGATGAAAGTATGGGATAGCAGATCCTGACCTAAACTGGCTCTGTATCTAATCCTCATACTGTGCATGCTTCTTAGTGTCCTTTCCTGTGTTACAGAATATAAGAGATGTGAGCATTTTTGATCCTAGGCTTGCTCGATGGGGCCTCATAAGAAGTCCTCCAGCACTAAAAACTCTTTCAACTGGTGCTGAAGACGCAGGGACAGACAGCACTTTAAGAGCAAGTTCATGCAAATGTGGATATTTGTCCTTGTTGTGAAACCAGAACATAAGGGGATCATTCTCTATCGGAGAGCTCTGGATATCTTCAAAGTATTTCATTACTTGAGTGACAATGCTTGCCTCAGTGGGAGTGCTATGTTTCTTTTTATGAGTTTTATACTTTGCCAGGAGTCGTGGAATTTTGGAATTTCCAGGAGAATCCTGAGGTGGTTCTGTTGTAGGACCCCTCTCTGGCATGGATGTTTTCCAGGTCAGCTTTTTCTGCCTCAGCTATCAAGCTGTCTGGAAGAAATAAGATAGAAATACATACCTTCTTAAACAACTTGAAAATATAATGTAATGTGAATTACATGTATTATTATCAGTACTAGTAGCAGCAGCAGAAGTAGTAATTATAGTTGCAATTAAAGTATAAAGTAGCTGTAGTTCTTTAAAACTCTTTAAAATGTCATTTTTATAAGTTAGCTTTTAATTAGTTTCCTATGCTTTTATTCAAGCATTTATTTTTCTGAATTTTATTCATTTTCTTTTATCTTTATTTATTTTTCTATATTGCATTTGTGTTGTTTTTATGTCTGTGAAGCACTTCTTTTTGTAAAGTGCTATATAAATTAAGTTTATTATATTATTTTTATTATAGTAGTAGTACATAATAATAGTAGTAGCTAATACAACTCCTCACAGGAGGACACACAAACCTGTCAAAGATCTCTGTATTTCCTCCCTTAGTCTCTTTAAAGTGACAGTGCTGCCACTGGTCCTCACATCCATGTCGACCCAGCTCATTCCAAACTGAGGGTCCAGCATCGCAGCTTGTGCATAGATTTCATGACTAAATGGTGCATTGAAGCTATGGTCCTTAGGCTCAGCCATATGAAGTGCAATGAAGATGCCCGAGAACCTTTGCTGGAGTGACTCCCGGAGCGCTCGGATCAATGGCCTACAGAAGCTCTTTGGCGAATCCATGTGAATTAGATGAGTGTTCAGGTCAAGCACTGTTGGAACAACCATGCTGATTGTGATGATCTTTTCTCCCTCTGTTAATTCTGTTGCTTCAGCAAAAGGTCCAAGAATCAAACAGAGTTCTCTCAACTGGGCCCACTCTCTTGTTGTCATAACAACGTTCTTAAAGTCAAGAGAGCACATCTCTGTCAAGGCGGTGTGATCCAGTTGTGTGACAGCCTGTATTTGCTTGAAGGTGGAATTCCATCGAGTTGCACTGGCTACTGGAATGCTTTTGCCAATGCCAAAGACTGCCTCAAACCTGTCTTTGAAAATTGTACTGCTATGCAGTAGAGTTGAAAGCTTTGACACTTTGGAGATTGCTTGAGAAAGGCACTTCACCTCTTTTAATCCATCGCCTACTACTAGCTGTAAGCTGTGAGCAAAACAGGACAGCCGTTGACGGGAACCTAGGGGAAAGTTCTTATCCAATGTTTCACCAGCCATATCCTCCTCATCTTCACTATCATCTGAGAGGTCTTCTGCAATCACAACTTTAAAAGCTTTTTTCATGTTCGATGCGTTATCTGTGATTAATAAATTCTACCTTATCACTTATATTGTATTCTTCCAATATTTCATCAAATGCAGCTACAATGTTTTCAGCACTGTGACGCCCTTTGAATCTTCTGCAGTCAAGCAGGAAGGACTTCAGGGTGCATTCATTATCTGTGCAGTTACAAACATGAGCTGCTACTCCTAGGTAAGACCTCAATGTGCGATCTGACCATATGTCAGCCGTTACAGAGATGAATTTCTGATTTGCCAGACTGGACTTGATACACTCTTTGACTCTGGACACTAGTTGAGGTATCTGTTTGAAGGTTATGGTTGTTCTGGCGATCGGGATGTACCTCTCATCAGTGGTGTGTAGAAAATGTCGGAAATGTTGATTTTCCACTATTGATAGTGGCAGGCAGCAGCCAATGATAAGTTCATGGACGATTGCTTGGCTGACGGCAAGTTGCCTCGATGAAGAAGCACTGTACACTTGAACTTGTGATGTTTGCCGCTGGAATGTATCAATGGTCAGCTGTGAATCCCCCCGTTTCTGGCCTGCCCGATACTCTTGCAACCTGGAGAGAAGAAATGTAGTATTCTATATTAGTGCTGGAATTGAAAAAACTGGAAAACAATTAACTTTATTTATAAATCATAGCAAACCTATCCATTGATTTGCAACACATCCTGCCTTTCTAATAGGGCTGCACAATTTTTTGCAATGACGATGACCTGCGATAAACAATTAAGTGGGCATATTAGCTGTCTGGTTGTTTTTAAATTCACTATTAGAATATACTATTAGAAACATTACCCTGATTTCATAGACAAGGCAATAAGTAAGTTGACAATCGTTGGTTGTCAATATCATGTCGCTGCTTAAAATTCGCAAACATTAATTTATTGCACATTTATTGGAAAGTCTGAATTTATCAGAAGTCCGAATGTGCGAATATAAAACCAACTTTACCGAAGTGCCTAAATGTTGTTTCTAGAGCATGCATCATTCAAGTTTACAGCAGCAAGTCACTAACTGTGTTTTTACTCACGAAGGGTTTATTGCACATACAGTAATGAATATAACATTAACTGTTGTCAACTTGCTTCTTTACTAAAAAAAAAGTTTACCGCTGTCTCGGTGTGTGCGTTATTGTTAGAGGAGCCGACACATGAGCGATAGAGAGTGAGCAGAGGCTGCAGGCCCACGGCCTGTTTAATAGCGTTTAATAACGTGTCGGTGCCCATCGCTAAATAACATGTTCATATCGCAATGAAAATGAAAATGAAAATACGAATCATCTTTTAGACCTACTTTCTAACCTCATAAAAAGACTCAAATGCAAAGGCTACTCTTAATAACTTAATAGCTTAATAACTTACCTCACTTTGGTGCCTCTGCAGGTGTCTTACGAAATTGGATGTTGTCCCACAGTTTCTGAAATTGTTTTGTTGCAAAATTTGCAGTTGGCCTTGTGTTTCCTCCTCTTCAGTGTACTGTCAACAAATTCTCTGTGGTTTGTAAAACCAAATTGTATTATGCTGCTGTTCGCCGACATCGTGTCTGTGGCCAAAACGAAAATGATTGATGGACGCGCAGAGCCAGGCATATGACGCAGCCAGCAATGAGCACCAAAAAAGCAACTCTGCTCCGCGTCGTGCCTAACAACTCCCCTTAGCTGTTAGAAATTCCCTGTAAATCACAGCTTTACGGGGCTTATTGCTTTTATAAAATGGTTACCACACAATACAAATATTAAATCCATATGCATCAATACAACGTTCATTTAGCAAAATCACTAAAAGTGATCCTTCCGCTGAACAAATTAGTCCCTGACCTTGAACAGTGACTGTTGTGGAAATTTTAATTTTTCATATGCTTTTTACCTGTATTCTTGTGAAATATGATGCTTATGGAACATGATATGATGTTGGCTTCATTGGTAATGTTTAACATAGTGTTAACATAGATGTTAGAAATAGAAAGAGCAAGATATAGTATGGGGAAATGCAAGATGTATGTTAAAAACATGTCTGTGCTAACAATGTGTGGAAAGTTACAGCCACTAAGAGATGTTCCAAATATGGTAAAAGGATAGAGGCTTCGGCCTTGGAGGTTAGAGATATAAAAGTGAGGGGAAGCTTTCGTTCTTGGTCTTACACTCTGCAGCTACTTGTGTTTCTGTATGACCTGTCTGACCTTTCTTGCAAGAAATAAAAGCTTTAAAGACAATTGGACATGTTTGTCTCTTATGCAGTAGAGTCGGAGATGATTTTTGAACAACAATTTGGTGTCAGAAGTGCGATTCCTTGGATGTGCCTTTTGGACCCGAGAGCGGACGGTGACTGATCATCCTGGACTTAATAGTAGTCTCAGCCCTACCCCGAATAGATTAAGGGATGAGGGGCCGACCACCAGGGTCCAGAGGGGGACACCACTGGAATCAGAAAACGAACCCAGGTGGCTACACGACTCTCTGGTAAGAGATAAATTTAAATTTTATGGGGAATTATGATTTGTGTGATTTGGTCAAATTTGGAAGATTAGGAAACAGGAAAAATTGAAAAAATTGTGATTTAAGTGATTTAAATATGAGTTTATGTGGGTAAAATAAGTTTTTGAATAGAAAAAGTGAAAAAAAAGGGGGAATTTATGATTTGAAAATTATAATTAGGAAACAGGACAAACCATTGTGGTGACTCTGACTGACTCTGTGGTCGTGGTCGGGGGGTTTTGGGAATTGAGGTCGGCTGCTGTAGAAAATTTCCAGGGAGAAATTTTGAGCTGTATATCTTTTTTTAACATCATAAAAAAGAAGCAGTGCGATCAAGAGGTTCCTAAAACTGACCACGTTTGGGTAGTAAGAGCGCTTCCCTTTCATGGGAACATCGACGCTGCGTAGTCGCTTTGGGAACGCCTCTGTGTGATTACGTCTTGAAGCACTTGTGTAATCGAACCAATAGTGTAACGGGACGTCAGAGCGGGTGACGTCACGGACCAGGAAACTATAGAGCACCCCTGAGAACAAAGAACGCTCGCTTCATCACGGGCGGGGATACACACGAGTTATGTGTAGCCTGTTTGGGAGTGGAGCATGCCCAGGCAGCTCTCGAGGGAGCTGTCTGTGTGCATTGCGAAAAGTTAACGCTCCGTACACTCCGTTCACGCCGGGCGTTCTTCGAAAAAGATAAAGAGGGCGCCGCGGCGAGTGTTCCCCAGGGATCAGGTCTCGCTGCTGCTGAGGCACAGCGGCGGCTTCATTCCTGGGGTTCACAGATGGATCTGGTGGAGGGGTTAGAGACGGGCCCAGCCCTATCTCGGCCCTCACCCGCCAGACCCAGTGTCTCTCCTTTGGTTGCGGAAGCACGCGCTGCGGTTTCTTCCCCCAGAGGAGAGGCACCAGCGCTTCACCTGTCTAGCTCTGAGGAGTTGGATGTGGTGAGCGTTGAAGCTGGAGAGGAGGACTCGCCATCCTCATCTCCAGCGTATGAGGAGCTGCTGGAGGTTGTGACTAGGGCAGTGGCAAAACTTAATATCGAATGGCCAGCAGAAAAAAGCGAAGCGCGTCACAAAAGCAAACTGGATGAGCGCTTTCTCCCTGCCCGGTCACAGCCTCAGCGTCGGGGATTACCATTCTTTCCCGACCTCCACACCGAGGTGACGAGGTCATGGAAAAAGCCAGCACAATATTGCGTATATAACCCTCAAACATCGATATATTCCAATATATTGGGGCTTAAACAACATAGCTATGGGACGATGCCTCGGGTCGAAGAGACGCTCGCGAGCTATCTCTCGCCCGAGTCCGCGTCGTCCCTAAAATCCCCGACGCTGCCCACCAGACCACTAAGAACAACATCAGCTCTGGTGGGCAAAGCATATGCCTCAGCAGGTCAGGCCGCAGCGTGTTTACACACAATGTCTGTTCTCCAAGCATATCAGGCTGACCTGCTGGGGGAGATGTGTGGTGAGGCTAGCTTTGAAGTAATTCAGGAACTTCGTAAAGCCACTGATCTATCTCTCCGTGCCACCAAGGTGACGGCAAAAACAATCGGTCGCTCTATGGCAGCCCTGGTGGCAACGGAGAGGCATTTATGGCTAAATCTATCAGACATAAGAGAAAGAGATAAGAGCGTCTTATTGGATGCGCCGCTGTCTCCCCTGGGCCTCTTCGGCGACTCTGTCACTTCGGTTGTCGAGAGGTTCCAGGAGGCAAAAAAGCAGTCAGCGGCCTTCCAGAAGTTCCTCCCTCGCCGCTCTCTCCCGTCCGAGGCTGCTGAGCGGGAGCAGCCTCGGGCGTCTAGCAGCTCCTCATCCGCGCAGAGAGCGCAACAAAAACAGAGTGTTGCTGCCCATGCTCCCCCGCAAAGAGCTTGGGGACTGGGTCGGGCAACACAGTCGAAGCCTTCCCGGGGTAGAACAGATCTGAGGACTGTTATTATCGCCAGGAAGGCTTCGAAGAAGTCCTGACGCCAGTGGCCCAGGACTTCCGAGGGTAGCCCCCTCCGGAGGGGGTCCTGTATTAAAATCTATAAAATTAACTCCCCTCCGGCACCCTCAAGGGGCCGTTCTGCCAACCCTGCCACCTCGTGTGCTTCAGGGCGCAGCGGTCCCCACCGACCCTCTGAGGGGGGTCGGTCAGCGCTTGATTCGGCTGCTCCCTGCCGGTACGCCGCTTCAGGGCGCCGAGCCAAGTGCTCAAAAAACACCAGAGGCCAGTCTCGAGAGACTGGTTCCCTTAGTGAAATTTCTGGAGGAATGGAAACGTCTTCCCAACATTTCTCAATGGGTACTGCGTATGATAGAAAAGGGTTACAAAATACAATTCAGGTTTCGCCCGCCCCGGTTCAATGGGGTCCTCCCTACAGTGGTGGGCCCCCAGCAGTCTCTGGTTATGGAACAAGAAGTTATGACACTTTTGCAAAAAGGAGCTATAGAAAGGGTTCCTCCTCCCAGCAAACAGTCAGGGTTTTACAGCCGTTACTTCATTGTTCCGAAGAAGGATGGAGGGTTGCGTCCCATAATAGATTTACGTATGTTAAATCGTTCAGTACAAAAACTCAAGTTCAAGATGCTAACACTCAAACAGATCACCACTCAGATCAGGTCCGAGGACTGGTTTGTGACAACAGATCTGAAAGACGCTTACTTTCATGTGTCAATCCATCCTTCACATTGGAAGTACCTCAGGTTTGCTTTCGGGGGCGAAGCTTACCAATACAAGGTTCTTCCTTTTGGCCTATCCCTTTCACCCCGCACCTTCACAAAGTGCGTGGATGCAGCCCTGGCTCCTCTGAGACTCCAGGGCATCCGCATACTGAATTATATCGACGATTGGTTGATTTTAGCTCAATCAGAGCAACAGGCAGTTCTACATCGAGATGTAGTTCTGTCACACATGAGAAGGTTAGGGTTGAGACTCAATGCCAAGAAGAGTTTCTACCAGCTCAGACTACCAACTATCTAGGGTTAGTTTGGGATTCTACTACAATGCAGGCACGTCTGTCTCCTGCTCGGGTGAATTCCATTCTCTCAACCGTGAAAGGGGTGAAATTAGGCCAGTCACTCACTGTAAAACAGTTTCAGAGACCGTATCTGATGGCAGCAGCGTCCAACGTGATACCTTTTGGCCTGCTGCACATGAGACCCTTACAGTGGTGGCTCAGGACCAGGGGGTTTTCTCCGAGGGGAAATCCTCTCCGCATGATCAAAGTCACGCGGCGATGCCTTCGTGCTTTATCCATGTGGAGGAAGCCCTGGTTCCTGTCCCAGGGTCCTGTGTTGGGAGCTCCTTGTCGTCGCGTAATGCTAACGATGGACGCATCTCTCACAGGCTGGGGGGCGATCATGAGTGGTCGCTCGGCTCAGGGTCTTTGGGAGGACCATCATCGTTCTTGGCACATAAATCGGCTGGAAATGATGGCAGTATTTCGAGCACTCAAGTACTTCCTCCCAGACCTGAGGGGCCACCACGTGCTGGTCCGTACAGACAACATGTCGGTGGTCTCATATATCAACCATCAGGGGGGTCTGAGGTCTCGTCAGTTGTACAAACTAGTCCTTCGGATCCTCCTGTGGTCCCAGGGGAAGCTCCTCTCCCTGAGAGCAGCTTACATCCCGGGGCGTCAAAATGTGGGGGCAGACATCCTGTCGAGGCAGGGGCCGAGGCCTGGGGAATGGAGACTCCACCCCGAGGCGGTGGAGTTGATATGGAAGGAATTCGGTCGCGCAGAAGTCGACTTATTTGCCTCGAAAGAGACGTCTCACTGCTCGCTGTGGTACTCACTAACTCATCCATCCCCTCTGGGGTTGGATGCCATGGTACAGACGTGGCTGCGTCTGTACGCCTTCCCCCCGATTGCTCTGCTCCCCGGAGTTCTGGAGAGGGTTCGGCGGGACAGGGCCCGTCTCATATTGGTAGCCCCATTCTGGCCAACCCGAGTATGGTTCACGGACTTAGTGTCCCTTCTAGACGGATCCCCCATGGAGATTCCAATCAGGCAGGACCTTCTGTCTCAAGCGGGCGGCACAATAATTCATCGCCGCCCGGAGTTATGAAAACTGTGGGCTTGGCCTCTGAGGGGGACGAGCTCATAGAATCTGGTCTCCCAACTGAGGTTGTGGAGACCATACTCCACTCCAGAGCTCCGTCCACGAGAAAACTATATGCATACAAGTGGAAGCTGTTCGCTACTTGGTGTAGCCAGTCTCAAGTGGACCCGTTCCACTCCTCTATCAGTCACGTACTGCAATTTCTCCAAGAAAAATTCTCGGATGGCCTAACTCCCTCTACATTAAAGGTCTATATAGCAGCAATCTCCGCTTATCACGCTCCTTTGGAGGGTGTTTCTGTGGGAAGAAACCCACTAGTCATACGTTTTCTCCGTGGCACCCAGAGGCTGAGGCCGGTTGTACGTACAAAAACTCCATCCTGGGACTTAGCTATTGTACTCGAAGGGCTGTCTGCGGCTCCCTTTGAACCTTTGGAGGAAGTACATGAGAAATTCCTCACGCTAAAAACCGTATTTTTGCTGGCTATTACATCTCTTAAAAGAATTGGGGATCTTCAGGCACTTTCAGTTGCTCCTTCATGCTTGGACTTTGCGCCGGGAATGGTCAAAGCTTTCTTGCATCCTAGACCTGGGTACATACCCAAGGTCCCTACTCATGTCTCAGGGCCTATTGTACTGCAGGCCTTCTGTCCTCCACCTTTCACAAATGAGGATCAGGAAAAACTAAATCTGCTCTGCCCAGTGAGGGCTTTAGACACCTACGTCCACAGAGCTGCCCTGTGGCGAAAAACAGAACAACTGTTTATATGTTACGGGTCCCCTAACAAGGGAGCTCCCGCGTCTAAGCAGAGAATGAGCAAGTGGGTGGTCGAGGCCATCTCTCTTGCTTATAAGTCCTCCGGACAGCCCTCACCTTTGGCCGTCCGGGCACATTCTACCAGGGGTATGGCTGCCTCAAAGGCTCTGATTTCGGGGGTTCCCCTCAATGATATCTGTGATGCTGCTGGGTGGTCATCTCATCATACTTTCATTAGGTTCTACAACCTTGACTTGGGCTCCACTCCAGGGTCCTCAGTACTATCATCCTGAAAGGTTATTCAGACAGTCATTTGGTCTTATGGCCTAGTTGGGATAGCGTTCCCAAAGCGACTACGCAGCGTCGATGTTCCCATGAAAGGGAACGTCTCAGGTTACGTTTGTAACCCTGGTTCCCTGAATAAGGGAACGAGACGCTGCGTAGCTTAGCCATACTCCCTGCACGCCTGTGAGCGCTTGCTTCATCCGTATCAGAAGCTAGCGTTCTTTGTTCTCAGGGGTGCTTTATAGTTTCCTGGTCCGTGACGTCACCCGCTCTGACGTCCCGTTACACTATTGGTTCGATTACACAAGTGCTTCAAGACGTAATCACGCAGAGGCGTTCCCAAAGCGACTACGCAGCGTCTCGTTCCCTTATTCAGGGAACCAGGGTTACAAACGTAACCCGAGACGTTTCCAAGGTGGAAGATTTGCAATCGACGATACCTGTTATCGATTTTGGGGTAAACAATCAGCGATACCCGTTACCGATTTTGGGGTAATAAATCTAGGCTGGGTCACACTGAAACAAATTTTGGGATTGAGCCCAACTACAGCCGGGGTTGCTGTAGGTTATACATTTGTGAAGGTGTGACAGTCTGAGCGCTCGAGTCTATAGTGATCTGAGCATTGAGGCTCAGCCCATCCAATTTTGAAATAAAAATTGGATCTGGAGGAGACGTCCACCAGATTATTAGGTGCGCGCCGAAAGGAAAGCCACGGGAGTCAGAAAAGGAGAACCAAAATGGGGAATCCCAGAGCAAGCTTGCTAAAAGTGTGTGTCTAGGGGACATTGATAAATTAATTAAGTATCACGATTTCCCAGCAGAAGGGACATTAAGTGTAACTCGGCTCACAATGATAAAAGCTGATGTAGAGGCAGGAAATCAGGTGAAAGCGGGCTGCTGGAAAAGAAAACGTGTGTGTAAACTGCGCTCAGACAGTGAACTGCTGGTTGCAGGAAGCAGAAAAGAGAGAGCGGAGAGCTCTGCAGAAACAGTTAGTGCAACCGGTAGAGGAGGAAGTGCAGGATAAAGAAAAAACCTGAAGAAAAACAGAAAAAATATAAAACACGATAAAAATGAAGGAAAAGTTAGTTAAGTATTGTGATTTCCCAGAAGAGGGAACGTTGAGTGGTCATAAGACTTAAGGTTGTAAGGGAATGAGTTGAAGAGAACTGCGATTTGGGGATGTTGTGTTTGTGTGAGCGCGGTGTGTGTGTGTGTGAAATGTAAGCAGACAATAGATTGTAGGCTAGACGAAGCAGACGGAAGGGAAAGAAGGTTAATGAAGAAAGAATTGGCATGTAGGGAAGAAGAAAGAATTGGCATGTAGGGAAGAAGTTTGATGTGAGTGCAACTTACAAAAAAGTTTTGTTTATTCATCCATTAAATGGATGCATGACATTAGATGTCTAGAGAACAACAATTTATATAAGAATGGTTGAAGGAGAAAGCAGCTATAAGGCTGTCAGTCCAACCAAGTAGTAGAAATATGATTAAAATAATATTGTGGTTCTGCAAAACAGTAGAAACCATATTGATAATGTGTTTTGCATCTGCAAACTAACTATTTGATTGTGAGATAAGTGGCTATGATGAATGGAAATATAGCAGGAAAAAATTAATTTTATGAAAGTGAAAATGAAAATTCTAAAAGAATGTTTCACTTTGGGGAAAAAGGTTGAACAGTCTCAAGTATGTTTTTTAGAGATGCTCCGATCAGCATTTTTGGGGCCGATCACCGATTACCGATCACCAAGATCATGATCTGCCGATTGCCGATCACTGCCGATCACAGAATGGCAGGGGAATGGGAATCTTTTATCTATAATCTAGCAGAGTTTGCACCATTTGTAGAAATAAAACTAACTCTAAATTAACTGTATTGAGAAAAAACCCTGTAGAAATAGGCTAGAGTCAAGATCTTTAAGAACCACCAAGTGTTTATTTTAGAAAATGAGATAACTTAAGGCTACTGTAGGTCATCTTTCCCAAATAAGGTAGAGTAACAAAATTATTCCAAACAAAGAGGGGTTAGGCAGACCAACACACATCAGATCAGCTTAATGGGATGTAGCCTCTTAAAACACTGATTACATTTAATAATTGGCAGCTATATGTAAAACTTGTTACACCAAAACTGGCTACTGCCACAAAGGACAAAACTATGGCAAGTTTTTTTTTTTTCTGTTATTATTATGTCTGATGTAGTTGAGGAACCAACTACATCAGATCCAAAAAATAATATAATGTAAGCTACTGTATGCCAATGCCATCCTTCCTAAATAACAAAGCAGAGAAACAAGGAGGCCAAGCAGATAGTTACCAACCAAATGAATTCCATAATTCTGAACGTGATGTCTTTCCACGTCGTAAAATGCATCACTCACAGGCCGGGTTCACACCGCACGTGGCAGCGCGTATTTTTTTCGGCGCCCATGTTAACAGATGAGAGCGTTCACACCGCACGCAGAGGCTGCGTGTTGCAGGAGCAGAGCAGCAGCAGTGCCGCGATCGTTTCGGCGCTGGGTCTATTTTTGCTGCGCTGCTAACGCTCAATTAAAGTGAAAGAAAACCTTTGATGGACAAAATAAATATGATTTCACACAAAAAGTGCTCAAAATGCACAGAATAAGCACATCTAGTGTGTTTTAACAAGAATTGAAGTATGTCAGGAAAGAAAATTTATATTAAAAAATATTTATAGAAGATTTACTCATTTAAACTAGTTTTTAAGTTTGGGTTAAAGTAGCCTATGGTGTATTATAAAAAACTAAACTAGCCATAAAACATGATATATAAACATTATTTTAGTTATTACACAGACGGCAATAGGCTCTTGCATACCCAAATCAAACCCGAGTTTGCTGTCTTTTCTCGCCGAATTTGCTGTGTTGTAAACATGTTCACGCGTCAGATAACGTAAAACACAAAGCTTACCTCATTTGTGTGCAGCAATGGATAACACAAGGCTTTTATTTATTTATTTTTATTTAACGTTTATATGCGAGTGCTGTAGCCTACACCTTGCATGTTAACAAACTTTCAAGACTATCAAATTTATAAATGACCAACTTATAAAAACAAATTTATGGGATGGGGATGTTGTTGACTTCGGCTGGTTTAGTTTCTCATACTCGGCATATTCAGTTGTATGGCGTGTTCTAAGATGCCTAATCATGTTAGTGGTGTTAAAATGACGTTGCTTGCTTCCACCTCGAGGGATTTCATCACGACATACATTGCAAACGGCTAACTTTACGTCTTTATCGGACACTTTGAAAAACTTCCAGACGGGAGAACTCATGTTGCAACTGACAAGCTCTGCTGATGTGTACCTGTGTGCCGTGCATGCACGTGTGAACAAGTCGCGCGAGTAATTTACGTCACGTGATCGGCTTTTTTGATTGGCGCTTTTGGGGTTCGCCGATCAAGCTATTTTTAGCCAATATCGGCCGATCATGATCGGTGGCCGATCAATCGGAGCATCACTAATGTTTTTATGTGATGAGCGCATCGCTATCACAATGTA
Organism: Megalobrama amblycephala; assembly: GCF_018812025.1. Classification (NCBI taxonomy): domain Eukaryota; kingdom Metazoa; phylum Chordata; class Actinopteri; order Cypriniformes; family Xenocyprididae; genus Megalobrama; species Megalobrama amblycephala. Next base: position 5,182,411 of record NC_063050.1, on the reverse strand, counting down.
AAATGACTTAATTGATTTAGGACCTTTAATGTCTAAATGTGTGGTTTTTGATGGTCAAAAGTTAAATGGCAGAAAAATGAGACTGCCAGTTGTATCAGAAACTCAACCTGACTGGAAATTTGTAACCTCTAATTTCCATGATGTGTGAGTAAAAGACAAATATAAACAGTTGTTTATTTGGGAATGAATGTCATTTCTGGCAAAGTCTTAAGCTGGGCCAGAGTCAAAAGACAGTAGATAAAGTTTGATGTTAAGGGTTATAAAAGGCAGAGTACCATTCCTGAAACCCTTAGTCTCTCTCATTCAAAGTCAGCTAAAAGCTGCTATCTGAGCTTGTGTCATAAGAGATAACAAGCTATTTATAGTGAAGCACAGTGTCTCAGTTGAAAATCATGGACACAGAGATGTTAAAAGAAATGATTGCCATGAAGAGGGAAATTAACGGTTAAATATGTTAAAGGGAAACTCAATGAGTGTAAAGAGGTCTTTAAATTAGTAATATAGACCTTGAAGGTCAGAAGTGAATATTTTGATGAATTTCTTCTATGACCAGTAACTTTTTTGTCTGATCTTTGTCACCACGATGTGCAGGGCTGATGGCTCCAGGTACAGATGTAGCAGAACACTACACTGAATGGACAGTTGTGAGAATTAAATTTACCTGAGTATATTCTCAGCACTGATATGTTGCTGCTGAGAGAATGCACAGTCTAATGATTTCATTGATTAAATACTGCTGTCATTAACCTGTCTCCATGTTTTAACACTATTAGGCAGTCCAATGGCTCTGGTGGCTCTTGAATGCAACTTCCCTAAGCTCCAGAAAACACCTGATTCTGGTGAAGAAAACTGTCAAAGATCTGGAATGGGAAAGAGCGGTAACCAGTGTGCACGAGGTGATTTCTCAATGATGGGTAAGATCCTTTTTGGCCAGATGAGGACAACCTAAGGCAGGGGGTTGCCGCCGCCACTGGGCATCTACCCTGATGGGAGGTGTTTATGTGAGATGGGTATGAGAGTTGAGCAGGATGTCTGTGAGGCCAGCAGCATCATGAAGGGGGAATGACCTGTGAGAAGAACAGCAGTCTGACCCAAAAATGCTCCTCTATACCACTCACCAGAAACCGCGTTCCTGAGAGGGCTTGTTTTTCATTGTGACAAGCAACTATGCCAGGGGACAAGACCCTGAGGAAAAAGAGATTATTGATATAGAGCTGAATGGAATGAGCTTTCAAAAGCCGACTGAGAACATGAGGTGATTGTCCGTAATTTCTGGGGAGACCAGAGTAAAATCAGTAACATGATGTTGGTTGCCCTGTTGGCAAGAACTGTATAGAAGTTTAGGATTCAGCAGGATGATGAATCCCTGAATTCATGAGGCTGTGTGATTTTGAACTAATGTGTTTCTATCATAGTTTTTACTCCTGCAGGTCATTAGACATGGCAGAGGATAATTCCAAGGCCATGGTGGTGTTAAAGATGAAGACTGATTTTGCAGATTCAAGAGAAAGTTAAGTGCATTCAGCATTTAAACTAAAGATACCCTCAGAAAAGGCAACTGGCATAACATATTTTAGATGGTGGTAATGTTTTCTTTATTTGAAAGTTAAAACATTTACATTTGACCAAGGGTTATGTATAGTAATTTGATGTTAAATTCGGTCTAAGTTACAGTCTTGAGAGGCTGCTGAATTGATTATTTGTGCAGTAAGAGAGAGAGAGACAGCTGGGGTAGGGGCAAGGACACTCTGTCTGTCTGTTATCAGTCTGCTAAAGTTTAAACAAAACAAAGCAATGAGACTGGAACCAAAACAACCCAGCTGACTTTTGTGAAAAATAATTAAAATGAACAGAGATGTTTTGAGACTGAATAAAAGATCATGTAAGAAACTAAGTAAAGATCTACAGAAAAAATGGGAAGTTTAAAGATATGCTTTTAGATTTAACACCAAAAGCAACTTTGAAAGTGAACAGTTTATAGTCATGTGTGTCTAGTGTCAATGAGTGTTTTATCATTACAGATGGGTTAAGTGAAACGAGAAATTTGGAGAAGCAGATATTTTGATTGAATCTGATGAAAAGACGATAACGATCAAGTCTGTACACCATGACTTGACCTGCTAGATAAACCATTTGATAACTGTGAGGACGTGTTGTTTGTAGATGGCTCTGTCTTCAGAGACAAAACAATAGGTTGGAATAGCAAAGGATAAGTTGTGACCATGGAATGTGAAGTGTTGGTTTCAGGGCTACTGTCCTCTATTTGGCATAAGCAGATGAGTTTTGACCCTCACTGGAGGGGGTAGACTGATTTAAAGAATTGTAATATCAATTGAAAAACAGAGTAAAGACAAATCATTCAACAGTAAACAATTGCGCTTCAGAAGTACACCAAGCATTGGCTGAGGTACCTGCTAAATTTTGAGCTAAACATAAGAATAAAGTGGTCCGGTTTGTCAGAGAAGTGTGTTGAGACTGCAGACTGGAGTCTCAAGAAAAGAGTGACAATGTGAGTTATAGTGAGAAGTTAGGAGCTTTTATGACAGAATACAAGGGAGAAGTCAAGGTGGAAAGAATTGTGATTATCTATAAAAGTGCTCATTATTAGTTTGGGGTGGTAGACGATCTTTGGGGTGCTGTGGTTTGAATTTCTGTTTGTGCCCAAACTAATAAAAAGGTTTCTGTTTTCTGTAGGGAGTGCTGGAGCAGACACAGGAGATTGTGTGTAATCTGTCATCTGAAAATAACGTTGATTTTACAGAGCATGTTCAGAGACAGAGAAAGCTGGAGAAAATCTGGTTGCAGAATTGAAGATGGATTTTAGTTTAGTGTTGATGGCAAATGTTGTTTAGAGAAACATGTCACCAACCACTATGATCAATTAATGAACAATGTATCAAAAAGGGGGATGGTAACTAACGAATGGGTGGCTGAAAATATGCCTGAAAATTCTAAATTAGGTTGGAAGAACCCATTTTTGGGAATAGAAGGGGCTAAACAACGAGTGGCATCAACAGAATTGTGTGAACATGACATGTTTAACTATTGCAAAGCAATGTTTTCTATTTTCTATGATGTTTTCTATTTCTATCTGTATCCTGTCTAAAATTTTCATGTAGGTGAAATCAGCTCAAGGAATTCCAAATCACCACTGAGGCTGGACAATGACATTGTGGGCTACAAAATGGATCTGTTCTGATAAGATGTCATAGAACCTAAATTTGCGCGCTATATGTCTGTAAAATGAAGGATTTCTATGATTGGGTGATGTATCTGAATTTGTTGTTTGTATGAAGATCAGAAATGAAGAGGATAAATGTGACGTAAGAACTTTGCCAGCAAAGTGCTTTTCCATTCTTCATCTTTTCTTTGCTGCATTCATCAGTTGAAGTCAATGACATTATTTTAGAGCTCCACGGGATTAAATGTTCTTTAAGCATGGGAATACATAATAAATTGTATAGGGTGAGTTCAGGGTGATTGGGACACTTTTTACTATTGAGATGACTTGGATAAAATGTCCCATTCAGTCTGAATTCACCCTATCTTGTATAAAGTCTACTATTGAGGGGTAGGCCTATCATGATTTTGATGTTTAAAATGATAACTGCTGAAGGCACACATGATCTGATGACATCTTTTATTAGTTTGTAGGTTGACGTACTCCATTATTTTTTTCCCATAGGCTAACATGAAAGTTGTTCATTTTTAATATTTACTTCATTTTACAATGAATGGTCATTGTACAGAAACATCCACTTTTCTGTCCCCAGACTTTACAGAAATATTACACCTGAAAACACTTCAGGATTACATTTTTTTATATATATATATTTTAATATGAAACAATATGTTATTTGAACAATTAAACCTTCTTGAGCCATCAACGTGGCAATATTCATTTTTTAATTGTAAAAATTCCAAACACCACAGAAGCTCTCATCCCCCCAGTCATGTACAGAGGGAAAGTGCTTTATTTTGAGCTCAGAAACAGTTTTTCTACCATTTCAAATATAATGTATGCATAACTTTCAAATATACTATGTAAACTACGTCAAAAAAAAAAAAAAAAAATGCTGAATAAATATTATAAAATATATAATGAACCCCTGGTGTTGTGTCACTGGTGTTACCTTTAACAAAAATCTCTTTTTTTGAAATAAAAATCACACTGATGGCATCACTTGACTTCCTTCTTCCTATTTCCTGAAGATCCATGAAGGAAGGCCAATGGAAAGTCTCTTTTCAGTTATCAGAAATTTTAATTAGAAAATCATAATTTAATATGAAGCTTTTAGGTGAAGTCACTGGTATGACCTACATTATTGTTAGAGATTTTTTAAAAACTAGAATACAAATGGATTAAATGACTTAATTTATTAAATATATCATGATTGACAACATGTGGATTGATTCCTTGCAGCAGCCATTTTGTAAAATACATTTTTCATGAAAAATGTCACTGGTGTTACCCATATAGATAAACTTTATTCAAAGCTAAAGTTCTTTTGCATAAAATAGCAGTAAGATTACATGATTATAACTCTTCTTTCTCATTGTTAATCCTCATTTGGTCAGATATGGCTAAATTAAAGGTATATGGCTAAATTGAGCACAGCTGAGAAGCAGCGACTTTACAGACTGCATATTTTATAGACATTTTTAAAATATTTATGATCCTCTGACTGCTTCCACTAATGTCAATGATAAGTCTTTGATTGTATACCAAATGTAAAAATTTAGTCCAATCTACTTAATTCTAGTTGACGAATAAGGATCTTTGGTCTTACACATACGTCACTGGTGATTCATTGTGTCACATGGTGTTACTGTTTTTGTCTGTCACATTAAATAAAATGTGTCATATGTGACATGATAATAATTTTACATTCATTGAATTCTGCTACACTCAAGAATTAAGATGTAAAGAATTGCATCATTACTTGTTTATAACCGTTTTTCAAATATTTTCCTTGTTATAGCAAATACACGGTTGTGAATTTGAATTAACATCATTCAATCACACTTTTAACCTGATTAAAATTAAAAAAAAAAAAAAATCTCCTTATTTTTAGCATTATCATTATTTTTTCTGTGACTCTGACTGCATGTTCTGAAAAAATTGAGAAATAATATTTCATAAAAACGTTTAAAAATGCCAGAGAAGTACATGCTGTCTTTAAATGCATGCAAAAAAAAAAAAAAAAAAAAATCATAAAGCTGTCATTTGTATTCATAAAGTCAATGTGTAATATAATGTGGTGTACGTTTAAACGTTAGAAAAAGAAATACATTTTAAGACATTTTAGAATGACCCGAATTCAAATAGACCTACTATTTTTAAAACCATAATATCAACCTGCACAAAAAACCCCAAAACAAACAAATATGGTTTCTGTAAAATCCATTATCATATTTAAAGTGATTTTTTTAAGGAACACTTCTGCATGCTAGATTTTTTGTAAGAAGACCACAGATGGGCTGTATAGAGTGGTGTACAGTAAGCTTTAAACAGAGCCACTTTAACTCGAGTAGAACAGTAACTAAACTTACGTGCTATGGTGTTTGCCTGTGCATATAACTTATAACACTGTCTGTATATGTCATCATCATCATTCATATCATCTGCAATACAATGACCAAGGTATTTAATCTTTTTACAGACCTCAAGACAATTATTGGCTAGCGTGAACACAGGAAAATTAAGCAATTTATCTTGTTTCGTTCTGCATATTAAAACAGCACTTTTGCTGGAATTGTATTTTATATCAAATTCCACCCCATAATCAGAGCATATATTAAGAAGCTCCTGCTGCCCAGCACTACTCGGACTAAAAGTAACAAGGTCATCTGCATACATAAGATGATTCACCAGCATGCCACCAATCATACAGCCAGTGTTGCATCCATTAAGTCTCCTTGACAGTTCATCCATATATAAATTAAATAAGACAGGGGACAAGATTCCTCCCTGCCTAACACCATTGGACACTCTAAAGGGGGCAGATATGCTACCCCCCCATTTGATATGCATCTGCTGGTGGGCATACCAATAGGCAAGAACCCTCACAATATACCCAGGGACTCCCCTTTGTTTTAGCTTAATAAAAAGCTGTTTGTGATTCACTCGATCAAATGCTTTGGAGGCATCAATAAAACACATGAGAATAGTGGAATTTTTAGACTTATACAAATTCACTATTTCCTTGAGAGCATAAATACACATGTCTGTGCCATGGTTTGGCTTAAATCCAAACTGATTATCCAGGGAAGAGATATACCCACTCACTCTATCAAGGAGGATTCTTTCCATTACCTTGGATAAAATACTGGCCAATGCTATAGGTCTATAATTATCCAGGCAGCCAACTTTTCCAGCTTTGTCCATAATAACTGGGACAAGCAGAATAGATAACATTGAATCTGGAAGTATGCCATGGATCAACAAACCAGTAAAGTTGATTGCTAAGAGGGAAACAAGCCTAAGACTGGCATTTTTCAGATGCTCTGCAGTTACTGAATCCATACCACATGCTTTATTGTTAGGTCATTTCCATATGGCACCAAATACCTCATGTGTCAGAATACTTATTGATTCATTACTAATAGCAGAGTCCTCCACATGTGGATCATGTTTTAAACATTTAAAGAGGGAGCTATAGTGCTGTCTCCATATTTCAACAACATTATCTTTTCCGGAGACTCCTTCAACAGTACAAGGAAGGGAAGATTTACAGTTATTGAGGGACCTCACCTCCTTCCAAAAGTCAGTAATATTGTTGCTCATCATTTTACTGGCCATAGAGTCAGCCCTCATGGCTTGCTCATTTCTAGATATAAAACGAACAGCATACTTATATCTGGCATTGGCAAGCTTTTTATTCTCAAGCTCAGGGCCCTGCCTAGGTTTCCCAGCCAGGGCCCAAAGCTTGTAAGCTTCCCAAGCTTCAGTGTGATATGGTGCTACATGCTCATTCCATCCTGGTCTAATATTATAGGCCCTGTTTCTCCTGTGTTTTTGAAGAGGTTTACCACCCTCCAACAGAGCAGCCACAACATCATCATACATGACACATAGAGTACTCTTGTGCTCCTCAATCTGACAGTTGACATCCTTACACATAATAGCTTCTCTGGGCAGATAAACATTACTTAGATAATGGTCTGTATTAGTATAATAAGCCAAAAGATCCTCTTCAGAAAGAGTTGACCAGTCTAATTTAGTACTCACATTACCACTGATAGCATTGTCATTGCTGACTGTAGATGGTAATTCTTCAATGTTAATTGTGAGGGCCAAAGGTATATGATCTATTGTTGTGACCCCATACTTAATACCCATATTCTCTATGACTGCATGGCCATCAGCTGTAATAATACAATGGTCAAGCCATGATGTTGAGTGCCAGGCTTCACTTATGTATGTATAACTGTCTGCAGGCAACAGTACTCTACTTGATAGAGTGAAGTTATTATCTTCACTGAAGCAGATCAGATGCTTAGCAAATAATGAGTTACTGTCATTGATATCAGCATTCATATCCCCAACAACATATACACTGCAGATGCTATTGTCTTGAATAAAAGCACTCATAAAAGCCAGTCTATTTAGATATTCAACCTCATTCTCACTAGACTCATATGGAGTATAAACATTTAAAATGACAAAATTATTACATTTATAAGTATATTGTATACCAATACACCAGTCAACATCAAGCCTGATCGGTTTTATCACAGCATCAAGCTTTTTATCCCAGAGCACAGCCACCCCACCTGGGATTCTGCCTCTGACTACAGCCTTGCTAAGATCAGTCATTGACTCTCCCACTCCAAGAAAGTTTTCATTAAGAGTGTTCAGTTTCTCTAAATCTTGTTTAGCAATAAAAGTCTCTTGCAAACATAAAATGTCACATTCGGCGAGCAAACTGTCCACCACAGAACGTCGAGCTTTATCCCCTGCACTCTGTCCCAGGCGCAGGCCACGGCTGTCACAGACACGTCAGGTTCCAACATCACCCAATCACAGTGCGCACCTTCTCCAGAATACTGATCACCGCCACCTGCACCTCATCACTCTCCTCATCAACAGCACTATAAAGCACTCACGCACACAGCACTCCACGTCCGGTCTCATTTGCATACCCTACATGTTTATGCTTACCTCAAGGACTCCTCTTCGCATACCTACCTGTCTCCATCGTGTCTATTCCCATTGTGTGCCTCGTCTGCTCTGTGAGTGTGTTCCCGTCTGCTTCCAAGTGCTCCAGCGATCTCCAGTCTCCAGCGTCTAACTCCCGGCAAAGAAAAGGACAGTAACTATCCCATTTGCTATCAGTTCAAGTCAACTACTACCAGTTCTCTCACCTGTTTCATTCTCCTTACTCTCCTGTGGTCAAAATAAAGACTGTGTTACATTATACCTGTGTCTGTCCTCCGTCTACTGTAACAGAAGACCGGACCAACACCGTTGACCCAGGATGAGCCAACCCGACCCCTTTCAGGATTTGGTGGATGCGCTCCGGCGCACGCTGACTGTCCATCCATCGCCACCATCTCCAGTTCCTCCATCATCACCTGCACCAGCACCAGCTAGCCCCACAGAGCACGTCAACACACCTCCTTCACTGCCGCCGTACGCCAGTCCCATGGCCAAACCGGCGCCCTACTCAGGATCGGCGGAGGATTGCAGCGGGTTTCTGCTGCAATGCACACTGGTCCTGGAGATGCAGCCGCACCTGTACCCGAGTGACACCGCCAAAATAGCGTTCATTATCTCTCAACTCAGCGGCAAAGCATTGAAGTGGGCCGATTCCATCTGGTCCCAGCAGGGCGCTGTAACCCAATCCTACTCGTCGTTTATTTTCCACTTCCGGGAGGTATTCAGGAAACCCATCACAGACTCTTCAGCTGGTGAGAAACTCTATAATTTGAGACAAGGATCTATGTCCATTTATGATTATGCTTTGCAATTCAGAACGCTTGCAGCCCTCAGCGGATGGAACGAACAAGCCCTGATAACGAACTACCGGCAAGGATTGGAACCTCAGGTGCGGCTGCAACTCGCTGCATGCGAGGACAACATCGGCCTAGAAAAGTTCATCCAGCTCTCCATCCGCTGCGCCACTCGCATGCAGGCATGCCTCCAGGAGCACCAGGACCAGTTCTTCTCCACCGTGCCACTCTGCCAATCCGAACCCGTCAGCACTCCAGAACCAGTTTCTGAACCCATGGATGTAGTAAACTCTCGTCTATCTTATGAAGAACGCCACCGCCGTCTCTCCCTTCGTCTCTGTCTCTACTGTGGTGAACCGGGGCATGTGATTGCAGCATGCCCCACACGACCGCCGCGACCCCTGGTGAGTGCCATTATTCCTGCTACTCACAAAATGAAACCACTCACTACTGCCTTCAATCTTACTGCCGCCAATGTTTCCCTTACAGTGGTCGCGCTCATCGACTCGGGGTCCGCCAGCAACTTCATCTCTGGTGCCCTCTGTCATCAACTCCGTATCAAGACCTCTCCGTCTCCAACCATCTACAAGATCTGCTCCATAACCGGCCGACCCCTGAGCCGTAAGCGCGTCCGCTCCGTGGCAGGACCTGTTACCATTCAAGTGGGACTTCTACATCAAGAAGAGACGCATCTGCTGGTTCTGGAGGACTCCACCGCTGACGTGGTTCTGGGGCGCCCCTGGCTGGAGGAGCATAATCCCACCATCTCCTGGAAGACGGGCGAAGTCCTGAAGTGGGGCGACACTTGCTTCAAACACTGTTTGACGGATCTGCCAGTTCCACCTATTTCCTCACCTGATCTCTCTCTCTGCGCCACGTCCATCGAAAGTCCTGTTGAACAACGTTCTGTTGAAATCCCCGAGTGTTACGCCCCCTTCAGCGACGTATTTTGCCCTCAGCGGGCTTCCAAGCTGCCTCCACACCAGCCATGGGATTGTGCCATCGACCTGCTTCCGGGTGAACCAGTGCCCAAGGGAAAGATCTACCCTCTTTCCATCCCGGAGGAGAAGGCCATGGAGGATTACATCAAGGAAGCCCTCGACCAAGGATACATCAGGCCGTCTACTTCCCCTGCTGCTTCCAGTTTCTTCTTTGTGGCTAAAAAGGACGGAGGCTTGCGGCCCTGTATTGACTACCGAGCACTCAATAAAATAACTGTGAAGTTCCGTTATCCCCTTCCTCTCGTCCCAGCGGCCCTAGAACATCTCCGTGGTGCCACTGTGTTCACGAAGTTGGACCTCCGCAGCGCGTACAACCTCATCCGGATACGTGAGGGGGACGAGTGGAAGACCGCCTTCATCACCCCTACTGGCCACTTCGAGTACTTGGTCATGCAGTTGGTTTTGGAAGGCGAGAAAGTACATACTCACAGGGTGGAAGATGACTTCAGGGACACGGTAATTGAGGAAAATTCAAAAAACAAAAAAACTATATTTTCACATGATTTATGTGTATGATTAGAGGCAGTTTAGCCTAGTCTATAACATAATTTAAAAATATTTTATCATTTCATGGTTTATATTTCTTGTGAAAGTTGATTACTTTGCACTGAGGACATGATAAAATTGAATGCATACAGTACAGTCCAAAAGTTTGGAACCACTAAGATTTTTAATGTTTTTAAAAGAAGATTCGTCTGCTCACCAAGGCTACATTTATTTAATTAAAAATACAGTAAAAACGGTAATATTGTGAAATATTATTACAATTTAAAATAACTGTGTACTATTTAAATATATTTGACAAAGAAATTTATTCCTGTGATGCAAAGCTGAATTTTCAGCATCGTTACTCCAGTCTGCAGCAAATCAGCATATTTTCCGTATTTTCAGCATATCATAGATTTCTGAAGGATCATGTGACACTGAAGACTGGAGTAACGATGCTGAAAATTCAGCTTTGCATCACAGGAATAAATTACTTTGTCAAATATATTTAAATAGTACACAGTTATTTTAAATTGTAATAATATTTCACAATATTACTGTTTTTACTGTATTTTTAATTAAATAAATGTAGCCTTGGTGAGCAGACGAAACTTCTTTTAAAAACATTAAAAATCTTAGTGGTTCCAAACTTTTGGACTGTACTGTACATCAATAAAAAGTTGTGTAAAATACAAAATAGTGTTTAAAAAGTCTATTAAGTCTCTGTTTTAATGATAAAGAAGACATACATTTACAATTTAAGCCATTTCTTAAAAATATGTGACTCATTTTATAAATAATATGAGTAAATAAATCATTGAGACAGTAAAAGTCACTGCATAACAGGAATGACCCATGTGCAACATTGACGGAGTATTTTGAGTCTCTTTCACACTGTTAAGAAAAAAACCGCTGTGGTATCGCAGGCGATACCTCAGACCTCAGAGTGTTAATGTCTTTTATCTTCAGTTGAGTTCATCTCAGGCTGTGAATGAAGTCAGCTGTAGTTCTTGTGTTTCTCTTCAGTGATTCTGCTTGTTAACAGCAGGTGTTCATCACTAATGCTCAATCATCACTTAATTAATCACTTAATTATCTCATTAACTTTAACTCTGCTTCAGTGTTACTTTAACACTATATAGTTACTACATTTCCAAGGCTTTTCCAACTGTACATTACTTCATTTTCAAATGTTTTATGATTTAATTATGTACTTTTTTAAATACTTTTCATCAACTCATGAACCTCAGCTTTATAAAAAGATAATTTTCATGCTTTGAAATAAAACAGGAGTATTTTCTTAAGTGACATAGTCAATTTTATTGGTCATTGCTTGGACATACGATCATCTACCGTCCATCATAAGAGCTGGTCACCAGTGCCGCTGCAGGACAGCAGACCATGCAAATATTTAGCCGTCAAGTGGAAATGCGGGATTCGAGCCTGTCAAAAGGCAACTGTACCGTAAGATCACGGAAACACCGGATGGATTTAGCCAAGCAAGTTTTTTCAGGAAAACAGATTAAGATAAGGAATCGTGGGATAGATGTGTGTGTTATCTGCGGGTAAATGAATGAAGGCATGACAGAGAGGGAATGATTATCCAGTTCTCAGGATGATGTGAACTCCAGACTCGGTGAACACGGGGCCAGGTGGAGCCCTCATTCAACATCTCGAGTATGTAGGTCATGGCATATTTAGTTCCTGCCAGTAATTGTTTAAAGGTTATTCATAACGGAAATACATGCATTTTCTCAAAGTCAATTGCCTTGCAGCTCTATATCAGACACTATATATCTTATCTTTGGATTATGTATATTACACTTGTCACTCATGTTACCCTTGATTTTCATTTTTTCACCCTTGATTTTTTATTTTGTAGAAACTATGGAAACACCAAAGATGCTTTAATATGTGTTTTGTAAGATCGATGAGCAACTGTTTGGATACATTAATCGACAGAAAACACAGTAAGTCTTATTGTTTAAATCTCGGATATGCTTGATGGGAAGAAGAGGAAGTGGTCGTCTGCAGCATTATAAAATCTCCACTGCTCTCAAACCGTGTGTTGCGCTTGTCTCTCAAAATTACATATTGTGCCTTTAAATGCAGAGGAAATATGGCATTTTATAATGCAACCGTATGCTAAAATGCTTTCAGTTATTTTATTACATCAATCTACACATTTAAAAAACAGATTTGACTTTGCAAATGTGTTATAAAGATAAAAGAACTGAAAAAATCACCTAAATGTATGTATTCAGACACTTTGCTACGACATTTGAATGGTATCTCAGGTGCATCACATTACTCATCTTTGAGATGTTTCTACACAGATCTGTGGCAATTTCATCTGATTCAACATGATTTGGAAAGAGACACACCTGTCCATGTAAGATCTAACAGCTAAAAAAAAGGGCATATAAGAGGGAAAATCTAGTCATGAAGTCAAAGGAACTTCCCGCAGAGCTCAGACACAGGATTGAGCCGAGGCACAGATCTGGGAAAGACTACAAAAAATTCTGCGGTTCACAAGAGCACAGTGGCCTCCATAAGTCTTAAAAAGGAAGAAGTTTGGGATGATGAGAACTCTTCCTAGTGCTCTGAAAATAGTTGTCCAACCTGACAAGAGGATCTCTAGAGAGAAATTGCAGAAAATCCCCAAATCCAGGAGTATAAAGATTGTCACATCAAACTCAAAGAGACTCAGGGCTGTAATCACCGCCAGAAAGGTGTGTCAATGAAGTACTGATTTAAGGGTCTGAATACTTACTCAATGTGATATTTTAGTGCTTTCTCATAATGCTTTGTCATGTGAAATTTTAGCATAAGGCTGCAACATAACAAAATGTGAAAGAAATAAACGATTTGAACATGTTCAGAAGGCAGTTTTTATATATGTTTTATTTAGTTTTTTTTTTTTTTAAATATCAGGTTGATCATAGATAAATATTAGACAATATGCTCTGTTTGTTTTCATAGAGTTTTGTTATCAGACAAAAACTGAACCAATATTTAATGTCCTGAATTTGAATACAGGTCACTTGACTTATAGTTTTTTGTGTGAACATGTGATCACACATCCTCATAAAGCACGACTTGTCTGTTCTTTTTATAAGCAGTTTTTCACAGTTCATAAACATTTTATGATCTTTAAAGTCTATAAAACAGTAATGTTGTAATGTAAGTGAAAGTTCAGAGAAGATTTTCTCACCATGTTGAAGTTCTTAATTTATGTTTAAATGGATTTTCCCACATGATTCATTTAAATGTATAATGTTACACTGTTTAATACTAGTGCGAAAGATTTTCATAACTAGTCACTGGTGTCACAATCTTTGCTGATAACAACCAAACCTTCACACACCAAATTACGGAATGTTCAGTTTTTTTCCGTAAGTAGAATAGGGAAGGCGTAGGACATACAGCGTAAGCGTTTTGAAGAATACGGAAAACGGAAGCACGTGCGAGGTGATCGTTTGTGTTTATAAAGCATATACAGTTGTATTTTTTTCGAAAATGGCCGATGGATTCTCTAGATAAGACTCTTATTCCTCGTCTGGTATCGTTTAAAGCTCTTTGAAGCTGCACTGAAACTGTAATTTTAGGTAACTATTTGGAGAAAAATCCTGTAATGTTTTCATCAAACCTTCAACCTTCATTTCTTTTCGACTGAAGAAAGAAAGACATGAACATCTTGGATGACATGGGGGAGAGTAAATTATCAGGAAAATTTTATTTGAAAGTGAACTAATCCTTTAAAGTGACAGAAACTGAACTGCTGTTTTCTGCGTCATGAATGTTAATCAAACAACAAAAGACAAAGAGAAACATCACTTTTGTAGTTTTAAGACAGATTAATTATGTTTAATTCATACAGTGAGACTATGTATTATTTTACACTATGTGTTATTACATACAGTATTATTTTACATTTGATTATTCATTTTCTTTACCTGAATACTGTTAGACTATTTTTTTAATTTGTATCTTTGTTCTATTAAATGTATCTGTTCTTGTAATTTGTTCATTAATTTCTATGTGTATTCACTCACCTACAAAATTACCTCCAATCATTTTTTTTTTAATATCACAATATATATTGCAGAAAAACAAAATATTGCAATGTAACTTTTTTTCCAGTATCGTGCAGCCCTAGTCTCTACCATGGTAATGTTTACAGTATCACATTGCACACATATTGTAATGTAAAATGCTGTATTTGATGCCATCTGTCTCTCTTCTTCTGTATCTCTGATCAGTCTGATATTACAGGCATTGAATTTCTTTTCCTTGTACACATCCTGCTCTATGTTTACAGATTTCAAATCCATCTATATCCGTACCTCTCTCTCTCACACACACACATACACACTTTGAAAATTGTGATTACCATCTAAGATAAATTGCTTATAATGTAAAAAAAAGCCATTACATTTAGTCATCCATATCGGAATTGCTTATAGAATCAATATCTAGAAATCTACAGATGTATCAAATGATTCATACAGTTGCCAGTATATTACTGTTTTCCTACAGTTTGTTTCTGTAAAATTAATTTACAGTTAGTGTGAAAAAGTTTTTCACTATGTGCATTTTTTCATCTTACATCTTTAACCCTTTTAACCCCACAACAAAATCCCCAGTGTTTAATGAACACTTGTATGTGTCCACACTACAGATTGTTAGAGTAATACTGAAGCAGTGTTGAAGTTAATGAGATAATTAAGTGATTATTTAAGTGATGATTGAGAAGTAGTGATGAACACCTGCTGTTAACAAGCAGAATCACTGAAGGAAAGAGAAACACAAGAACTACAACTGACTTTCAGCCACAGCCTTAGATGAAATCACCTGAAGATAAAAGAAGACACTCAATATCTCAGCAGAGGAGGGTTAAACAACAAAAATAATATTACCAGCTTAACTTATTACTCACCAGATTGACTTTATTTCTGTCAGGTGTGTACAGAAGCTCTTATTAACAGAGCTTCAGATGTTGATTTATTGTTTCGTTTGACCTTACCAATGATGGAGTGAACTAATGTAGGGAATAGTGAAGGAGAGTATAGGGTGTGATTTGGAACACAGCCTCAGAGCGTCGACTTTGAGCGATGTTAACTCACAGTATATTGCTGTAGGCTACTTTCTTGAAAATGTCAAATATTACACAGAGTGCACTGTTTTCTATGGTATATTACTGTCTTAAAAATACCATGCGCTCAATAAAAACTGCTGTAACCGTGTGTATTTAAGACACATTTGTTGTGGCCAAAAAAAAATAAAAAAATTGTGCTCAGGTGTTGTTGGATATGTTTTGATTATAATAATCATGTAATGCTTGGTTCACTGAACTTGTCCAGTGTCTAAACCTGAAATTTAAATACATTTTTTAAATAAATATAATTTTATATTGGCAACACTGAGATACTACATCTTAAGATCAAGCAGTGCAAAAGCAATCAGTAAAGGATTTTTAAACTCATCATTTACAAAAAATGTTTGAACTATGGCATCATTAAGATAAACATCAAGTGACATCAAGAATCAGTGAAATCACATGGATTCCATTCCATCCCATTGATGCTGTAAAATCACATGGATTCCATAATCAAAAAAAGAAAACAACCTAGTTTAGACTCTGATGAAGTCACTCTTAATGAATCTGGCCTTTAGATAATGTTTTTGACCATTAATAATTAGCTAACCTCATCTAATCACATTTTATTTTGGATTTTTTCACCACAACAAATGTGTTTTAAATAGTTACAGCAGCCAAAGAAAAACTAATGCTCACAAATCAAGGGTCATGAGTCCAACTAAAGCACTGATCTGCAGCATGGTGACATGAAACGAAACAATAAAACAACATCTAAACCTCTGTTAGTTCTCAATAAGAACTTCTGTAGACATCTGACAGAAATGACAACAATCTGGTTAGTAATAAATGAAGCTGGTAATGCTGTTTGTGGAGTTGTTTAATCAGATCTTGGGAGATTTAATGTCTTCTTTAATCTTCAGTTGATTTCATCTCTTTTTTTCTGTTCTTGTTTCTCTTTTCTTCTGTGATTTGCTTGTTAACAGCAGGTGTTCATCAGTTTCTGAATTCACACATGTGTTTTCATTCACTCTGTCAAGTGGACTATATTAGTGAACTAATGTAGGGAATAGGGAATGAGTGTATAGGGTGTGAGCCTCGGAGTGTCGACTTTGAGCGCTGTTAATTCACGGTATATTGCTATAGGCTACTTTCTCGAAAACATCAAATATTACCCAGAATGCACTGTTTTCTATGGTATATTACTGATTTAATGGAAAACAGTGTTACTGTTGAAATTTGGCTGCAATTTTTTACAGTGTATAATTCCTGAAAGTATAAGCTTTTTGAAAGATGGTTAATGTGAATAAAATATTTATATAGATGAAACACTTATTTTGTGTAGTGAAAAGGATACTTGGTGATTTTGTGTATTGTACTAACAGAATTGAAAACATGCTGAAATGTTAGGAAAAAGTGTACTTTTGATGACCTGTTGTGATATTAGTACTAAGAGTTTTGAACATTTCTTCTGAAAACGCTACCAAAGCATTTAAAAAAAACTAACATTTCAGCCACTCAGTTATTTCATAGTATTATAAACCATTTATAAAATATAAATGTTTCTGTTCATAATGACCCTATACTGTTCAGCACATAAAAGGGATTTTAAACATGAATCATTTAAATTTGTAATTGGTGTGTAATTGGTATTTGTGTGAACGATTTTCATAACTATTTTGAGATGTCACTGGTGTCACAACAGTTTCTTAATCTGTGATGTAAATAAATAAAAGACAACCGATCCCTCACACACCTTTCTGCATGTTTATTATCAAATATACTCTGTTTAAAGGTATAATGGACAGGATCCTGTCCAAACCCCTTCATGACACAACATTAAACAGCAACATGTCTCTGATTTTCTTACAGTATCTCACTCTAATAGACATTTACTCTTTTCATCCAGTTTCATGCAAGGTATGCTGGGAACTGAAAATACCATATCTCTGGTAAAATCTTCTGTGAGCTCTCAAGAAAAACGTCTTTAACTTGAGAAGAGAAACAATGTGTTGTACCCTGGGTCATGGCAGTCAGCTGATCTTCCAAGGGAACAAACATCAAAATCAAACATCAGATATTAAATCGACAAAATTTAATCTTTTGTTTAACTAAGTCTGTTTGATGAGACCATGTTTGTCCAGGATGTGCTGAAGGAGGGAAACAGCATTTGTATTTCTTCCTCATTAATCCTTTGTGTTTTTAGGGAAAATATCTGGTCCGGATGTGCAGTATGACTTACTGTAAATGGGCCATTCCACCGAATGGGTGCCATTTGCTTGTTGTAACTCTTCAAAATTAAACATTATTTTTCATCTTTTTTCAACACTGAATCTAATACTACACATTTTTAAGTTTTCAAAATGTGTATTGGTCAATGTCAGGCAACTTTATTTAATTTTTTACAAGGTTTCAACGCAGAAGATGGATGCATGTTTTCTCAGTCCTGTTACCAAAACTCACGTGCCATTTAAAAATCATATTTAAAAGCATGTGAGTTAATTCCTTTGTATTCACCTCAAGAAAGTGTTTATTTTGAAGAAATGGTTGATTATGTATTCAAATAACTGATATTTATGACAAAAAAATCACTTTATATTAAGGCAAGGTGTATTTTAATAAAAAACGCAAAACAATTTTCTCATTTAAAAAAAGACAAAAGCCTCAAATTTATATGTTTTTAAATAATTTAATTTATTTAACAATTGTGTAAATGATGGATCAGACAAAACTGATAAAAACAGTGGTTTAACTTTATTTTTCTAGAAAAATAAATACATTTAGTAACAGGACTGAGCACTTTGTTACAGGAATGAACGCTGGGTAACAGGACTGAGTGTCCATATGTGTGTGTATGTGTGTAAGAAAAAGAGTGTGTTTATGGCCGTGTGTGCATGTGTGTGAATGAGATTTCTGTGTTGAAGGGATGTTCTATGTGCTAGTAGTACATTACAGTGAAGGAGGTGGAAAGAGAAAGAAGGAGAGCAAGGAAAAGAGAGAGGGGGAGAGGGAGGGAAGGAAAGACAAAAAAGGGGGAAAAAGATAGGGTTGCTGGTGTGTTTCACTCCTTTCCTTGCAGCATGCCATGGGTGTGTGTTTCTTGCACCTGCAAAGTATAGGTTCTCTCCATCTTCTACAAAAGATAAGAAAGAGAAAGACAAAAAGATGAAGTCATGTCGTGGTGGACTGGCTCCCTGCAATGTATGGTATTCATATTGTAAAAATAATCCTAAAAATCTACAATTTAAATAATTTTAACTGTAAATCTCATGATACAGGTGAATAGTATTATATCAGCTAATATTCACATTATTAAATAACAAAATAGAGGACTCTACTCACTCCTGTTACTCTTAACTCACTCCTGTTATTTTTAACTCACTCCTGTTATTTTTCATATGAGTAACAGGACTGAAAGTAACAGGATTGAGTTTTTAAGCAAAAATGATAAAATACATGACATATGGACACATGGCGTACATGCTAATATAATGAGGACACTAAGCAAATACTAGTGACTTAATATTTTTAAAAGAAACAAATAACATCTAAGAAAAAATTTAGGTAACAGATACGTTGAGATTGACCTTCTCAGTCATAGTTACAATTTCATCAAATATACAGAAATTAAAATGAGAGAACTTACTTTTGGTCTTCTTATGGCCTGCGTAAGATCCAGATGATGCAACTTCCTGTTGAAAATGTGTCTTGTGGAATGTTCAAAGTTTTTCAGAGGGGGAAATGTGTGAGGGTAACAGGACGGAGTGAAAACCTGGGGACACGACTAAAATGTGTATTTTATATAACATATTATGGATTTCTCTAGAAATTTATTTTTGTTTAGCATAGATGGTATATGGAGTAACACAACAATGCAAAAATAATAAGATTTCTGCAAGATTTTAATGATTATATTTCATGATAAAGTTTAGATTTAGTTAGAGGGGACATGTAACACATGCTATTTTTTAGTATTCTCAGTAGTTTTTAATAATGTTTTAAATTATATATTTTAAATTTGCAGTTAGATTAATGTTTAGGACACTTTGCTTAATAATAAAATATATTTTAGAGTTCATTTTCATGCATATTTATACATAAAATGTCCTGGGGACAGAAATGGCACCGATTCGGTGGAATGGCCCAAATAAACTTATGGATTTATTTGTACGTTTTGCAAAGAATTGATAAAATACAGCTGCAGCGATTACAGTGCCTGAGCAAAGCCTGCACCAATCTCATATGTAGCTTTATGGTGATTATTTTTGGCAAAGTGATTTAAAATGGAATTTGCAGAATTACTGACTACGTAACAGAAATTGCTTTTAGCTTTTAAAGTTGAATTTCTATATTGCAAACTGTTGCAGATATATATGCAGATATATGTTGCAGATTCTTTTGTTTCTGTAAAACCAATAATATGACTGACTATATGCGAAAAGAAGGATCTTAAAGTCAATTCTAAATGTAGATGCTGTAACAACAAATAATTTATCAGGAACGTTTATGCTGGGATGAAAGTTGTTGCTAGGTGGCCTAACTTGAAACTATTTCATGGAAATTTCATGGACGTACTGAAAATAATATGTATAATTTTACTTGTGGGCAGGGATGGGACAAAACATGAATGTTTCTGCTGGGAATAGGAGAATTTTGCTGGAGCGGGCAGGAGTTTGTTGAAGATTGGTCAGAATTTGTAGGAGAAGACAAGGGGAAAAAACATTTAATTCAAACTGAAAACGGTCTAATATTTTATCTGACGGAAACTGTAAACATGGTATGCATCTGACTTAGAATGAGTGCTGGAATCAGAGGAAAAATGTGCTCTGATCAATGTTCAGACTCTCCTCTTTCTATGTGCCAGTTTTCACAATTTTTGACCAAACAGTTCTGCCAGACTTCCATTAAAGAAAAGGAAGAAGAAGAAGAATTTGGGGCCAAGCACTGAAGGCACTGCAAAAACAGCAAACAACACATGGAAAATTCATGAAATCTAACGCACATTATGAGAGAGACCACATTTACATTCAAAATAATAAACATGATGGATTTAATCGAAACTACAAATTGTAGCTCTAAACTAAATCACCCAGATTCAGTGAGATTTACTGAATAGATAAAATACAATACACTGCATATATATTTGCATTGAGGATGACAGATGCCTTTTTTATTTGCATCCAAAATGTGGGTGTTCATTAAGTAAATTTCTTCTGTGACACAGAGGAGGAGCATGAAAATCTGACAGATATATAAAGAGTGTCTGTCAGACTCAACAACACAAACGGTGAGTTACTATTTATTCATCACTTACCTCAGAAAACATTGACATTTATACAACTTTAAGACATTTTTATTCTTTTTTTTTGTCTAGATTAAACAGATCTCTGCTGTGATCTACTGAGGAGAGACTGAGAAGATGACAGTAAGTTCATCAACAACTCTACATTCATACAGAGGGATTCAACTGTATTTCAGTGTGATGTTCATCTCTTTCTCTCTCTGTCTCATGTAGATGATGGTGTTTCTAGCAGTTCTTCTCTCTGTTGTTCTGGTGAGCGGATGCAGTACTGATGAAAACACGCCGGTCGACTGTTCTGACCTTTATAAAGCAGGGCAAACAGTCAGTGGGATTTACTCCATCTATCCAGCAGGTGGCTTTCCTGTCTGGGTTTACTGTGACATGATCTCAGATGGGAAAGATGAAGATAAAGGAGGATGGACGGTACGAATGTGACTGTAGATCATTAAACACACATCAGAACATACATTATGAATCATATCTTCTATATAAACCCATCACAGGTGTTTCAGAGGAGAATGGACGGCAGTGTGAATTTCTATCGGCCGTGGAATCAGTACAAGAGAGGATTTGGGAATGTGGAGAGCGAATACTGGCTGGGTAAGATCTCACAGTGAGTGTCCGTTTGTGTGGATGATCATGTGTTTGGTTGAACATGTTCTTCATGTGTGTTTGTGTGTGAACAGGGCTGGAGAACATGTACCAGCTGACACGTAACAGGAAGTACATGCTGAGAGTGGATCTGGAGGACTTCACCGGAAAAAAAGTTTTTGCTCAATACTCGTCCTTCTCTGTGGATTGTGAAACTGACGGGTATAAACTGCTTGTTTCAGGGTTCAAGGATGGAGGAGCAGGTATAGGACACTTTCATTCATATTAAAAAAAAAATTCACACTCAGTAAATGTGCTCCTGATGTCCTCAATGATGCTCTTCTTCTCTGCAGGTGACTCTTTGACCCACCACAATGGTATGAAGTTCTCCACCTTTGACAAAGACCAAGACACTTCTGGAGAAAACTGTGCAAAAAAGCATCTCGGGGCATTTTGGTACGTAGCCTGTTACCATGCAAACCCTAACGGTGTGTATTTATGGGGAGAAGATCCCACCATTTTCGCCATTGGAAATGTTTGGTTCCACTATAAGAACAATGTCGCTCTTGGTATGAAATTCATCAGCATGAAGATCAAACGTGTGTCTTAGACCTTTGAAGAAACATTACAGTGTTTCTCAGAAACAAAATCAAATTAAGGTTTTTGGTTTCTCTTCTTCTGTTAACTCTGTAACTTAGTAAATCATGGTATATATTGTAACAGGATATATGGCTGTCGTTTTGTGTAATCTCATTAATTATTTTCTTCTTCTTTGTTTTGGGTCACTTTTTTAAATCTACAACTGAAACAAATCAACAATTAACTTTAATAAACTCCAGCAATGAAAGGCATTATGTGTTGATGTGGATTTCTTTAACACTACAACAGACCTCAGGAAACGTAAATGAGGAATTCAGTTCAGCTGCTCATAAACTTTCCCTATAAATACAACCTTACATCTAAATGAACTTTGTGTAAGGTTTTCTTATCACAGACAAGCTTAGCTTGACTCCTTTACAGAAAATGTTATTTGTGTATATAAGTTTTTTGTTGGGAAAGATAATGGGATAATAGCTAGCTTTTTTTTTTCTTTTTTTTTTTTTACCTTGGTTTCAAACCTGAGTTTTATAGACATAACTGGGCTGTCAAGTCAAGTCAAGTCACCTTCATTTATATAGCGCTTTTTACAATGCAGATTGTGTCAAAGCAGCTTTACATTGATAATTGGTATATAATTTTTCCTTTTAAAGAATAGTGTCAATGCAGGCAGATCAAAAGCACTGTTGAATAAATGTCAAGAATACTGTTGAATATCAAATGTCAAGTCAAATTAAATTAAATTAGGGCTGCACGATTAATCATATTTAATCACGATAACGATATCTGCTTCTCTCGATTGATTTTAAATAATCGTCACGATATTGGCCCGCTCTATGAAAATGAACATAATTTGGAAATATTGGAAGTAATATTAGGAATTTTGCTGTTTTATCTTTTGAAGTTCCTAAAGGTTTTACCAGTTTTCATAATGTTGATCAGTTAGAAATGATTGTTCTTTGCTTTACGAATTTGCCGGGCAATTTGAATCTGGTTTGTCTTATTGCAAACGAATTGTGTTGCTTTAAAATCTAATGTGAATACATATTACAAAGCGCTCACCAAAACCATGTTTTGAATTGATGTACCATCTAACGAAGTTATCATAGTTGGTTAAATTTAAGTCTTTGTGCCACCTACAGGCCTTTTGGGTGAAGTGTAGGTTGGTAAAGAATTTGCAAAATAGCCATAGTTTCATTACTCTTTTGATAGAATAAACATGATTAATAATTGTGATTATAATTTTGAGGAAACTGTGGCACTGGCTGTCGTATTGATGATGTCGTGTCGGGCTGTGCTTTAGTCATTTTGACCCAGTGTCACTTTCTTATATCAAAAATATTATTCTCCATTCAAACAGTGCATCTTGCCTCCCCTTATGGAAAGAAAATATATTTCCCTATATTATAACCATTACTTTGATCTCCCAAAAGCATTAGTTTGGTAACTTTGAAACAAAGTTACTTGCGGGACTACCAAGGAGGAACACACAACAGAGCTTCATCATGGACGTCCTCAGCACACAGTCGGTGAGTCCCATGAATCTAATGCCCCTAAACAGACCATACTGAGTGCCGAAACTGATCAACATACTAATCGATGGCACAAACAGGGAGCGAGACCCAAAGGCACTCGAGACATCAGATTGTCATGAGTATCACATATTAATGCAGTAGCATCCTCTACCCCAAACACTAGCTCCCTACCACCGCCAATACATCTGGAGAACAGATTTGAAGTGTTAATGAATGTGGGTGAGGAATCTCCAGACATGATGAATGTGGGTATGGAGTCAGAACTCCTTAAAAGGGATTTCAATGAACTTTTTGAAATGCTTAGAAGACTAAAAGTTCAGTCATTCATCAGTGGACCACTCCCAGCAAGAGGAACAAATAGATTTACACGGTTGCTTGGGCTTAACACGTGGCTGCAAAAAACCTGCAACTTAAAGGAACTGAATTTCATCGACAACTTCCTAGTCAGAATATGAGTCTGGCTAAGTTCGGCTGGCATCCAGGCAAAGGTTTCTAGTCATAAATAAAAAACATCAGAACAACACATTTCTTTTTTTGGTATCATTTGGGTGATTGTGACAGAACTTCTTTCATTCTTCTTTAATATATTTACTATATTGCACATGTTCATATTTTGATATAATTTTATATGCAATATTTCCTTTTCTGATCATCATCATGAGTCTATGTTTATGTTTACTTCATGTTTACTGTAACACGGTTCGTAGATGTGGGAAGAAGGAGGCGGGAACCGGCGAACATTTAACAAAACTTTAATATAAAATAAACTTAGAGCAAAATGAAAGAAATGCTGGCAGACCCTCGCGGACGTCTGCCGGCCACACAAACATAATAAAACACAACATAATATCCAGGCCTGGTCCTCTCTCGTCCTTCGCTGTCGTCGCTCCTCCTTTTATGCTCCCGGAGCTCCTCCATGAGAGACCCTGCGTTCCATTCGGAAGGGCTCATCCCTATGCCCAAAGGGTTTACCCTCCGGAGTGAGAGCTTTGAGGGCATGAAGGGTGTAAGGGTAAAAAAAAAAAACGTGTCATCTTAACGAGACAGTCAAGGAAGAGTAGATTGTGCAAGCTGCGCCCTTTGTTTAACGTCAGTTTATTTATTTATTTTTTGTTTATCAATATCGTTTATAGTGTGTATGTATTTGAAACATAAAGTATGTAAAGTAAAGAGCTGTAAAGTATTTTTGTTGAAGTACAATGTAATTTTGACCATAATAATGTACCAAATCAAAATCGTATAAATGTTGCAGCAGTATAGAAGAATACTATACACACATTTGTAGGTAAAATCGAACTTCTAACCTCCTGCACCCATTCTGTGTTGTCAAAGAACTTCCCTGTGCAAAGGATCATGGGGGCCCAAAGTGTCCATGAGTTGTACCCTTCAAAATCCTTTATTCAGAATGGCCCTTTGAAGTGGCCAGTTTTGAGCACTTCGATTTGGAACGACCCTTCAATATGGCGGCCATGAATATTTTCACTCCGAAGTGCCCTTCAGAGGGCGATATATCCCGTTTGGAACGCACCGAGACTCAAGGCCGGTGCGCCTCGCAGGTGGAGCTCGTTACTGCTCGCGTCACCGGCCTCGCGCCATTCCCTCACGGCTCTCGCCCGCCCTGCTCATCACATTTACTTTCTCAGTTTATAATCATCCTCAATTCATACAGTACACATGATGTAACTGAGGTACAAGAAGGCTTGAATACCGAAAGCTATTGAAAATACTTAAAAAAAATCAAGTAAACAAGTAAAGCTTTTTTTTTTAAGGCCAAAATGTATACAAAAAACCTAATGTTTATACTGTGAACACTTTAATGATTTTTGATGGATTCAGTAGTAACCTCTCAGTTTCCAGTTCAGCAGGTCTTTCTACTGTAATATTTGAAAATCTGCTTAAACCGATATTATAAATGTTTCTGTCCTCAAATTCACACGACAGGGTGACGCAGCCTCCTCGTTCCCCCGTCACACATCAAGGAGAGGATTCTGCAAACAGACAATAATATTCATTCAACACCGAGTATCAACACTGTAAAGTTTGACTTTTCTTTGTCAAGTTGCAAAACAAAAGAAATCAAACTCTCAAACGTTTAATCAAGCTCTAAAACATGATTTTTATCTTTTTCCAGGATCAAAACACTATCCAGCACAAACCCCTTCCTTCATCCACACAATATTCTGGAGTTATTTGACTGGATTTGATTTTGCTCCAGATGTTTCTCAGTCTCCACACACACTCCTGACACTGAATGAGCCAATGAGCATCTCCAGACGGGTTATTGAACCAAAGAACCGCTCCCAAATCAACCAATCAGAAAGAACCCAATGATCCGCTTCAATCAGATCTTTCTGACTCAGACTTGACCTGATAATCTGACTTTATCTCTGGCTGTAGATTTGATTTGATTCATTTGAATCTGTAACGTGAGACATGAGAGAGCAGGATCCAAATGCAGCTTAATATTAATTTAATAATAACAACAAGATAAACCAATTTAGTATATTGTATATTGACACCACATGAAAGAAAAAGACTAAAGAACACAGAGATACACTTCAAAATACACATTCATTATTTCACGTCAAGTCATGTGCAAAATATAAACAATCGTCTAGATCAACATGGAACTGAAAATCAAAGATTGTTACAATTTATCAACAAAAATGACACTGACCGCTATAATGTATCAAACACAACAGCAGCAGAAGATTCAAGCATCTGAACCTGATGAGAAACAGAAGAGATGGATGATGTTACTTTGGTAAAGTTGGTTTTATATTCGCACATTCGGACTTCTGATAAATTCAGGCTTTCCAATAAATGTGCAATAAATTAATGTTTGCGAATTTTAAGCAGCAACATGATATTGACAACCAACGATTGTCAACTTACAACATTTTTCACAGTCGATCAAAATAGGCAAGTATTGTTTTAATGGCATATTTACTTGTGAATGTCCACTGAATGTCCAATGTAGTGTGATTAACAAGGCTATTGAATACGGATGTCCGAATGTGCGAATATAAAACCAACTTTACCCAAGTGATGATGTTCAGGTCAGGATAATAATCAGATATTTATACAGAGATAAAACACTTTCTTAAGCAGTAAAACATTACTAAACATTCAAACATGTCTGAGGGATCTTATATGATAAAAATATCAAATAAGAAACATTATAAATAATTCCTGTGTAACACTGAACATGATCAGTCAAACTCAAACAACAGGCTTTAGAAACTCACTAACAATCTAATAATTATATTAATAACCCAATAAATAATAATAAAAAAACATCATAATAATCACAGTAGGCCTAATGGATTTAGCGTATTTACTTCCGCATTAATA
Source organism: Megalobrama amblycephala (assembly GCF_018812025.1). Taxonomy (NCBI): domain Eukaryota; kingdom Metazoa; phylum Chordata; class Actinopteri; order Cypriniformes; family Xenocyprididae; genus Megalobrama; species Megalobrama amblycephala. The sequence continues at coordinate 5,155,492 of NC_063050.1, read as the reverse complement.
TCAGGTTGTTTTCCATAAACAGAAATACAAATATTGGTAAACACAAAAGCGAGCTTTATTTATTTATATTCTTAAAAAAAACATGAAAACTTACATTGTTAAAGTTCCACATGAATTTCACATTCAGCTGTCAAAACTGTGTAAGGACGACATCTTCTTAAGCGATTTTCGTGCAAAGAAAAAGCGAAACTAAAATTTATGTTGGATATTTTCCTCCACTGGTTATTCTTTCAAAGCAGATTGATCTATCGCTAAATTAACATAATACTGCATAATGTTCAGCGACTGACATCATTTAGTGACCAGTGTTGTTGGTTTTTGTCGTGTGCCGTCCGAAAGGGAGGCTAATGGGCACTCTGGTGTTGACCCGTCGGCATGAAAATGTAAATTCGGGTACTGTCTTACAACTGCCGTGGCCTGCGCCTGGGACAGAGTGCAGGGGATAAAGCTCGACGTTCTGTGGTGGACAGTTTGCTCGCCGAATGTGACATTTTATGTTTGCAAGAGACTTTTATTGCTAAACAAGATTTAGAGAAACTGAACACTCTTAATGAAAACTTTCTTGGAGTGGGAGAGTCAACGACTGATCTTAGCAAGGCTATAGTCAGAGGCAGAATCCCAGGTGGGGTGGCTGTGCTCTGGGATAAAAAGCTTGATGCTGTGATAAAACCGATCAGGCTTGATGTTGACTGGTGTATTGGTATACAATATACTTATAAATGTAATAATTTTGTCATTTTAAATGTTTATACTCCATATGAGTCTAGTGAGAATGAGGTTGAATATCTAAATAGACTGGCTTTTATGAATGCTTTTATTCAAGACAATAGCATCTGCAGTGTATATGTTGTTGGGGATATGAATGCTGATATCAATGACAGTAACTCATTATTTGCTATAAGCATCTGATCTGCTTCAGTGAAGATAATAACTTCACTCTATCAAGTAGAGTACTGTTGCCTGCAGACAGTTATACATACATAAGTGAAGCCTGGCACTCAACATCATGGCTTGACCATTGTCTTAGTACAGCTGATGGGCATGCAGCCATAGAGAATATGGGTATTAAGTATGGGGTCACAACAATAGATCATATACCTTTGGCCCTCACAATTAACATTGAAGAATTACCATCTACAGTCAGCAACGACAATGCTATCAGTGGTAATGTGAGTACTAAATTAGACTGGTCAACTCTTTCTGAAGAGGATCTTTTGGCTTATTATACTAATACAGACCATTATCTAAGTAATGTTTATCTGCCCAGAGAAGCTATTATGTGTAAGGATGTCAACTGTCAGATTGAGGAGCACAAGAGTACTCTATGTGTCATGTATGATGATGTTGTGGCTGCTCTGTTGGAGGGTGGTAAACCTCTTCAAAAACACAGGAGAAACAGGGCCTATAATATTAGACCAGGATGGAATGAGCATGTAGCACCATATCACACTGAAGCTTGGGAAGCTTACAAGCTTTGGGCCCTGGCTGGGAAACCTAGGCAGGGCCCTGAGCTTGAGAATAAAAAGCTTGCCAATGCCAGATATAAGTATGCTGTTCGTTTTATATCTAGAAATGAGCAAGCCATGAGGGCTGACTCTATGGCCAGTAAAATGATGAGCAACAATATTACTGACTTTTGGAAGGAGGTGAGGTCCCTCAATAACTGTAAATCTTCCCTTCCTTGTACTGTTGAAGGAGTCTCCGGAAAAGATAATGTTGTTGAAATATGGAGACAGCACTATAGCTCCCTCTTTAAATGTTTAAAACATGATCCACATGTGGAGGACTCTGCTATTAGTAATGAATCAATAAGTATTCTGACACATGAGGTATTTGGTGCCATATGGAAATGACCTAACAATAAAGCATGTGGTATGGATTCAGTAACTGCAGAGCATCTGAAAAATGCCAGTCTTAGGCTTGTTTCCCTCTTAGCAATCAACTTTACTGGTTTGTTGATCCATGGCATACTTCCAGATTCAATGTTATCTATTCTGCTTGTCCCAGTTATTATGGACAAAGCTGGAAAAGTTGGCTGCCTGGATAATTATAGACCTATAGCATTGGCCAGTATTTTATCCAAGGTAATGGAAAGAATCCTCCTTGATAGAGTGAGTGGGTATATCTCTTCCCTGGATAATCAGTTTGGATTTAAGCCAAACCATGGCACAGACATGTGTATTTATGCTCTCAAGGAAATAGTGAATTTGTATAAGTCTAAAAATTCCACTATTCTCATGTGTTTTATTGATGCCTCCAAAGCATTTGATCGAGTGAATCACAAACAGCTTTTTATTAAGCTAAAACAAAGGGGAGTCCCTGGGTATATTGTGAGGGTTCTTGCCTATTGGTATGCCCACCAGCAGATGCATATCAAATGGGGGGTAGCATATCTGCCCCCTTTAGAGTGTCCAATGGTGTTAGGCAGGGAGGAATCTTGTCCCCTGTCTTATTTAATATATATATGGATGAACTGTCAAGGAGACTTAATGGATGCAACACTGGCTGTATGATTGGTGGCATGCTGGTGAATCATCTTATGTATGCAGATGACCTTGTTACTTTTAGTCCGAGTAGTGCTGGGCAGCAGGAGCTTCTTAATATATGCTCTGATTATGGGGTGGAATTTGATATAAAATACAATTCCAGCAAAAGTGCTGTTTTAATATGCAGAACGAAACAAGATAAATTGCTTAATTTTCCTGTGTTCACGCTAGCCAATAATTGCCTTGAGGTCTGTAAAAAGATTAAATACCTTGGTCATTGTATTGCAGATGATATGAATGATGATGATGACATATACAGACAGTGTTATATGCACAGGCAAACACCATAGCACGTAAGTTTAGTTACTGTTCTACTCGAGTTAAAGTGGCTCTGTTTAAAGCTTACTGTACACCACTCTATACAGCCCATCTGTGGTCTTCTTACAAAAAATCTAGCATGCAGAAGTGTTCCTTAAAAAAAATCACTTTAAATATGATAATGGATTTTACAGAAACCATATTTGTTTGTTTTGGGTTTTTTTGTGCAGGTTGATATTATGGTTTTATAAATAGTAGGTCTATTTGAATTCGGGTCATTCTAAAATGTCTTAAAATGTACGGTTAACCGTACACCACATTATATTACACATTGACTTTATGAATACAAATGACAGCTTTATGATTTTTTTTTTTTTCATGCATTTAAAGACAGCATGTACTTCTCTGGCATTTTTAAACATTTTTATGAAATATTATTTCTCAATTTTTTCAGAACATGCAGTCAGAGTTACAGAAAAAATAATGATAATGCTAAAAATAAGGAGATTGTTTTGCACTGGAATGGGGTTACTCCGGTGGATGGCTTGCGCAGGGAATTCTGGGCGTATTCGGCCCACAGCAGGTATCGGGACCAGTCTTTTTGGTTTTGATTGCAGTAGGATCGGAGAAAGCGGGTGAGTTCTTGGTTTAGACGTTCTGTTAGACCATTGGATTGTGGGTGATAGCCGGAGGTGAGGCTGACAATGATGTTGAGCACTTGACAGAATGCTGCCCAGGGGCGAGAGGTGAATTGGGGGCCCCGGTCAGACACAATGTTCTCTGGTAGACCATATATACGGAAGACCCAGTTGCAAAGTTGTTCGGCGGTTTGCATGGCCGTGGGTAGCTTGACGAGGGTAATGAGACGGCATGCCTTGGAAAACCGGTCCACCATGGTGAGAATGGTGGTGTATCCGTTCGAGATAGGCAGGTCCGTGACAAAGTCCACGGCGATGTGGGACCAGGGGCATTGTGGAAGTGGTAGAGGTTGCAGCAAGCCAGTGGGGATTTGATTTGAGGGTTTATTTCTTTGGCAGACTTGGCATGAATTGACAAAGTGAGTTGTATCCTTGGAAAGAGATGGCTTCCAGAACCGATTCAGAACAAGTTGAGTGGTTGCTGTAATACCCGGATGACCAGAAGAGGGGGAATTGTGTACCATCTCCAGAATGCGGTTGCGGAAGTCCATGGGCACAAAGGTTCTCTCTGGGGGACAGTCAGGAGGTGTCTCGTTTCCAGCATTGGCCTGTTCCAGTTCCATCATAATATCCCACTGTATAGGTGCAACAACAAGAGAGGCAGGTATTACGGTATCATGGCTTTGAATTTGGTTCTCACCTTTGAATTGCCGTGACAGAGCATCTGCTTTGATGTTTTTGGATCCAGGACGGTAGGTGACAGTGAAATGAAATCGAAAGAAGAACAGGAACCAGTGGGCTTGACGTGAGTTGAGTCTCTTGGCAGTTTGTAGGTACTCTAAGTTTTTGTGGTCAGTCAAGACAATGAAAGGATGTGTAGCCCCCTCAAGCCAGTGGTGCCACTCCTCGAAGGCGGTTTTTATGGCCAGTAGTTCCCGATCCCCGACATCGTAGTTGCATTCTGCAGATGTGAACTTCCTGAAATTATATGCACAAGGGTAGAGTTTAGATGGATTACCCTGCCTTTGAGAGAGTATAACCCCGAGACCAGTGTTGGATGCATCCACTTCAACGACGAACGGGAGAGAGGGGTCTGGATGGTGAAGAATGGGAGCCGAGGTGAAGCACTCTTTCAGGTCCCGGAAGGCATTAGTGGCAGGTGGAGACCACTTGAGTCGGTTTTGCCCCTTCTTCACCATGCTGGTAAGCGGACAGGCTATGGTACTGAAATTTCGGATGAACCAGCGGTAGAAGTTGGCGAACCCCAGAAATCGTTGTAGTTCTTTGAGTGAATTGGGACGCGGCCAGTTCAGGATGGTGGCTACTTTTTTCTCGTCCCCCGTCCTCGCCCCGTTTTTTCTAGACCCCCGTCCTTCTTCCCCACGAAGAAGAAACCAGCAGATGCAGGTGAAGTAGATGGTCGTATAAAACCCTTGGCCAGGTCCTCCTCGATATACTTCTTCATAGACTCAGATTCAGGTTGAGATAACGGGAAGATGCTACCCTTGGGCGGTGATGTTCCTGGAATTAGATCTATGGCACAGTCGTGAGGACGGTGAGGAGGTAATTGAGACGCACGTACCATGCTGAAGGCTACTGCCAGATCTTGGTATTCGCTGGGGAGTTGTAAGCCAGAGGGAGTCTCTGTGGCGGGTTCAGTGGTGACTACAGTGGGTTCGGTGGCCTGGATGGTTCTGATACATAAGGGAGGTGATTGAGGCAGACACTTGGATAGGCAGTGTTTGTTCCAGTGGATGATTTGACCTTCTCTCCAACAGATGTGTGGGTTATGAGTGCGGAGCCACGGTAACCCCAGAATGACAGAGGAGGTGGATGTAGGCAGGACATGAAATTGGATGCGTTCTGTGTGAAAGATGCCAATCTGCATGGTTAGAGGTTGTGTAATGGTGTTAATGCTTCCTGAGCCCAGAGAGCGCCCGTCTATGGCTTCCACTGTGAGAGAAGAGAGACATTCGATTAATGGGATTTTCTGCTGATCAGCATAGCTTTGGGATATGAAGTTTCCCGCAGCCCCGGAACCCAGTAACGCAGAGGTCTCCAGATGAACGCCATTAAACACCAGTTTGATGGGCACAGAAACACACATTTCTGAGGAGTAATGGGGTTTGGAATCACTCACCGAACATGGGGTTTCAGGGCGAGAACGCACCGGGCAGTTGTTTCTCATATGACCAGGGCTGCCACAGTACAGACACAGATGATGGACTATGCGGCGACCTCTCTCTTCCTCAGACAGACGGTAAGTGTTGATTTGCATGGGGTCACTGGACTCAGGGTCAGCTGCTGGAGGAACGAATGAGGTTATCGACATGAATGGCGAGTTCAATAAACTGTTCCAGACTTTTCCCTTCATCTCGGCAGGCGAGTTCAGTTTGTAATACATGAGACAGTCCTCTTCTGAAACATACTTTGAGCATGTCACTCACCAGTCGGTCTGTGCAGTAAGTGTACGGAAAGCCAAAGCATACTCAGCCGCCATTCTCCAACCTTGAGTGAGTTCTATGAGGCGATCGCCACCCCCCTTGCCATCACCAGGATGATCGAACACCTCCCTGAATCTCTGCAAGAAATACTCATACGAAGGGAAAGCAGATCCATCATCTCCCCATACCGCTGTAATCCAGTCTAGCGCTCTCCCCGTAAACAATGAACAAATTAGAGCGATCTTACAGGCATCAGTACTAAACAGGGCAGGCTGCTGATTGATGAAGAGGGAACACTGGAGAATGAATCCCTTGCACTTTGCTGGGGCTCCGTTGACTTTTTCAGGCAGAGAGAGGCGGGGATTAGTTGGCGGCAACGTCCCTACTGCGTATGTAATGGCGGTCGCGGCGGGCGGTGGAGACGCTGCGGGAGTGGTGAGCTGCAAGCCCTGCAGCTCCCTCCGATAGCCAGAGGAGGGAACCACGGAGCTCGTCTCTGTGACAAAAGGAATAATGTCAAACTGATTTGTAAACTGGTTTCACACTAGGGCTGGGCGGTTTTTCAATTTTTTCGATTATTTCAAATTTTAGTTTTGCCTCGATTTTATTATTTTTGGAATCGAGAAATCGCGATTTTGAATAAAAATGTTAGCAAGCGTTCAATTAAACATGTTGACAATACAACAATGATAATCGTATTAGGAGAATAAAATGATCTGACCTCATGATCGCGCCTGATTAACCGCTCTCATGTGATGCTCTGAACGTAGAACACATCACTGTGCTTAAGCGGCTGTTCATTCAGAAATCTGTTATTGCGTTATAAAAATGAGATGCAGGCAGTGGAATGAGAAAAAAAGGCAAAGTTATTAAACACAAGTTGAGCTTTTTTATTTTTAACTTGACCGCCGTGTTTTTACAATGCCATTTCATGGGTGAGACGCTGCAAAAGACATGAGACAAGTGCAACACCTAAACATATCCGCCAAACATAAAAACAATAGGACAAATAGTGCAATGAAATGCAAAAACCTGTAAACCTGTTTGGCATTTCATGTTTGCATGATGGTGACAGGCTGAAAGCTGCTGTTGTTTTCTGTTTTTACTAAGCATTTGCTGTTAATAATAGCCTATTACTGGGGTTATTTATTGCTATTTTTGGCTAAGAAATATTAAGCATTTTCTTATATTATTTCTGAGTAGGATGTGTTTAAGATAAGTTTGTACAACATTTGTCTTCATATTTCAGGCATATTTCTGCAAAGATATTTAACAAATTGTTTTACATTTACACCATGTTGATCACTTCATGTGTGCTTCACTTGGAACTGAATTTTTTATTTTAACCAGATTGCTAATAAAGAGAACGTTACTTAAATCATATTGATATTGTAGTTACGTTTTTAAGGTGACTAGTTAAACCGGGAAAAAAAATCTAAATCGAAACCGTGAATCGGTCAATTGTTCTGAAAAATCGAGATTTTATTTTTTTGCCATATCGCCCAGCCCTATTTCACACTCAGTGTGGCTGAAGTCAGTTGTAGTACTTGTGTTTCTGCTTGTCTTCTTTTTTCTGTTCTTGTTTCTCTGTCCTTCAGTGATTCTGTTTATCAGGTGTTCATCAGTGTCTGAATTCACTCACTTCTTTTCATTCACTCTGTCAAGTGGACTATATTAGTGAACTAATGTAGGGAATAGTGAATGAGGGTATAGGGTGTGATTTAGAACACAGCCTCTGAGTGTCAACTTTGAGCGATGTTAACTCACAGTATATTCCTGTAGGCTATTTTCTCGAAGATGACAAATATTACTGTATTTCTACAGTATATTACTATTTTAATGGAAAATGGTTTGTCACTGTCAGATTTTGGCGATTTTTCTACAGCAAGGTCTAACAGTGCACTTGAAAAGCTTCCGCAAAGAAAAAAACGTTCTTAACAAGCAGCTTTGAGCCAAGACAGACATTTAAGAGTCATACCACTGATTACATGGCTTATCACCACATAAATGTTGACATGAAATATTGATTTTGCGTTGAAACTGTTTTAAAATCTTACCTACTGATTACAATGTTCAAAACAGCTTAAAAATACTGAAGTCTTTAGACTTCACAGTGTGATACAAAATACTGAAAACCGTGGTGGATTGAGAAACTCAGACAACAAAAACAGACAGATCTTACCCAGCCAGTATTCACTCTCCACATTCCCAAATCCTCTCTTGTACTGATTCCACGGCTGATAGAAATTCACACTGCTGTCCATTCTCCTCTGAATCAACCGTGATGGGTTTATATAGAAGATATGGTTCATAATGTATGTTCTGATGTGTGTTTAATGATCTACAGTCACATTCGTACCGTCCATCCTCCGTTGTCTTCATCTTTCCCACCTGAGATCATGTGACAGTAAACCCAGACAGGAGCATCACCTGCTGGATAGATGGAGTAAATCCCACTGACTGTTTCTCCTGAGTTGTAGACATCAGAACAGTCGAATGGCATTAATGTACAGTCACTGCCCAATACACCAGGGAGAAGAGCCACCAAAAACACCATCATCTACAAGAGACATAGAGAAAGAGATCAACATCACACTGAAACGAAGGTGGAATCGTCCCAAAAAATGTGACTGACACAATGAAAGAAACCAATAAACATACTGCCATGTTCTCCATCTCTCCTCAGTAGGGTCACAGCTGCAGAGATTGGTTTTTGATCTAAAAATATGTTAAAAATTGTAAGAACATGAATGCCCAGACTGTCTATGTTAAACACTGGAGAATAAAACAGTAACTCACCGTTTGTATTCTTCAGTCTTTGATGACACAAACACGTCTTGAATATCTGATTTTCAAGCTCCTCCTCTGCGTATCAAAGTCCATTTGTAGCAATCTTGGAAAAATCCTCCAGCAGCTGTTTTCACATTTACCAAAGATCCAAAATGTCTGCCAATTCCCTGCTCCTATGAAGCTTTGAAGCTATGAAGTACTTTTTTGAATTCAAAGATTTTTATGTTAATTTTTTTTTTTTTACTCCTGTAAAACTGTAAGACCACAAAAACACTCAAATGACAGCAAACATGAGATATCAAATCACTTTAATTCACACAGAACATTACATATGTTGGATATTTAGGTGAACTTCAGGTGATCTAGTGGTGAGGAAAGAGAGAAGGGAATGAGGAAGCGGTGCAAACCTTGCCAAGTGAACTGTGCAACCAATGGTACGTGTTAATTGTTCAAAGTGTTTTATTGTGTGGTTTGTTTCCCACAATTACTTGAGTTCATCATCCAAAAGTCTGTTATGTGGTGCAAAACGTCATTTTCTGCCAGCTCCAGGGCTTTTGTTAAAACTACAGGTCAGTTTAAGTTTTTTCACCTTTCCACTGCACAGACACCAAAATGTTACTAAAAGACCATCTTCCCATTGGTGAATTATACCCTTTTAACTTTGCTTCATTGTTTTGTTCATGGTGTATCTTTATGCCTATTTTTGTCAAACACATTGAAAAAAAGAAATGTGTTATATAAATAAGACTTTCTATTTTTTAATAATAATTAGGCCTACTGTATGTGTAACCCCTCCAGTTCTACTCGCACTGCTCCGAGTGGGATTCAAATGAGCGTTTCTGGCATGGAAGGTGGGCACACTAACAAGGACGCTAAAGACCACAGTCTCTAACACATCTCTTGAGGCCAGGGGAGTGAGGTTTACTCACACAGCTCTTACAAGCTGGCCTCCATTACATATGCTTTCACAATTAAACAGCCTGTTCACCATCAGAAGCGTTTTTAACAATTCATTGAGTGTCATCAATAAAGACACTTTTCCCTTATGCCATTGGTCGGAGACTAACCGAAAGTTCCCCAAAATAAAGCCATTAGTCAATCGGGTGTTATTATGTCCAGGCAATTTGAGCCTCTCAAACAAACTAAATGCAATTCTGTTTAATGCCATTAGTGGCACAGCAGTTCACCTTTAAGTGTCATTATGAAGGCAAATCCCTGACACAACCTGTAATCATCCTGATCAGAAGCCATGGTTGAATTCTGAGGTTCATGAAGTACAGTTCAAATCTGATGACAGAATGGCAATCAGAGCCACAAGAGCAGCAGGGGAGCAAAGGTTTCCTACGAAATGAGGATCCAGAAAAGTTGAGGACATCCCTGTCTACAAGACAAAAACAGCAGTCTTTATTTTAAGAGTTTGTCCAACCCTCTGGGAGGGTCAAGACTGTAATATTAGAGTGCTGTTCATAGGCATAGACTGAATGAACAGACGTGATGTCATTTTAAACAAAATCAAATGTCAAATAAGTCTAGCTTTAAATAGGTTTTATTTAAAGAAAAGGGCGTTCATAGTAGAAGTTTACTGAAGGTTTTTGAAGAGAAGCATCATCTAAATAGTAACAATAGAAATTAACAAAATAAATCATGCCACACCAACAGCCAACATATATTTCAAAGATTGCTCAGTTACACAATGAAAAGAGAAAAGAAAATCTTAATCTTAAAATCTTAAAATGTCATCAAATGAAATAAAAAGTCCAATGTTTCCCCTTCAGAAGCACTGTAATGTTTCTAAGACACACGTTTGATCTTCATGCTGATGGATTTCATACTGACAGCATAATTCTTCCAGGTTGACCAAACAACACCAATTGCGTAATGAGTATCATCTTCTCCCATAAATACACACCGTTGGGGTTTGTATAGTGACAGGCTGCGTACCAAAATGCCCCGAGATACAGGTTGGCACAGTTCTTCTCAGAGGGGTCTTGGTCTTTGTCAAAAGTGGTCAACTTCTGACCATTATGAACAGAGGTGCATCAGCAGCCATATCACCCTGTAGCCCAAGACTGGTTGCCCACTGAAGCTAAGCAGGGCTAAGCCTGGTTAGTACCTGGATGGGAGACCTCCTGGAAAAACTAGGTTGCTGCTGGAAGAGGTGTTAGTGAGGCCAGCAGGGGGCGCTCACCCTGTGGTCTGTGTGGGTCCTAATGCCCCAGTGTAGTGATGGGGACACTATACTGTCAAAAAGCACCTTTCTTCAGATGAGACGTTAAACCGAGGTCCTGACTCTCTGTGGTCGTTAAAAATCCCAGGATGTCCTTCAAAAATAGTAGGGGTGTAACCCTGACATCCTGGCCAAATTTGCCCATTGACCTCTGTCCATCATGGCCTCCTAATCATTCCCATGCACTGATTGGCTTCATCACTCTGTCTCCTCTCCACCAATAAGCTGGTGTGTGGTGGGCGTTCTGGCACAATATGGCTGCCGTTGCATCATCCAGGTGGATGCTGCACATTGATGGTGGTTGAGGAGATTCCCCCTTTCAATATATAAAGCGCTTTGAGTGCCCAGAAAAGCGCTATATAAATGTAAGGAATTATTATTATTATTATCAGTGACGACAGTAACATTATATTTAATGAAGTGAAATTAAAAAAAACATTTAATAGTGGATGAACAATTGTCTTCAAGTGTGAAAGTATGAAAGTGTCTTACCTGCTCCTCCATCAGTGAATCCTGAAACATGCAGCTGATATCCTGCACATTCACAATCCACAGAGAAGGATGAGTACAGAGCAAAACCTTTCCTTCCTTCAAAGTCCTCCAGATCCACTCTCAGCATGTACTTCTTGTTACGTGTCAGCTGGTGTATGTTCTCCAGCCCTGTTCACACACACACATGAAGAACATGTTCAACCAAACACATGATCATCCACACAAACGGACACTCACTGTGAGATCTTACCCAGCCAGTATTCGCTCTCCTCATTCCCAAATCCTCTTTTGTACTGATTCCACGGCCGATAGAAATTCACACTGCCGTCCATTCTCCTCTGAAACACCTGTGATGGGTTTATATAGAAGACATGATTCATAATGTATGTTCTGATGTGTGTTTAATGATCTACAGTCACATTCGTACCGTCCATCCTCCTTTATCTTCATCTTTCCCACCTGAGATCATGTGACAGTAAACCCAGACAGGAGCACCACCTGCTGGATAGATGGAGTAAATCCCACTGACTGTTTCTCATGAGTTGTTGAATGACAATAATTTAGTCACTGCCCAATACAACAGAGACAAGAGTTGCCAAAAACACCATCATCTACAAAAAGAGAAAGAGATGAACATCATACTGAAATCAACATAATGTGCCTGACACAATGAAGGAAACCAATGAACTTGCTGCCATCTTCTCAATCGCTCCTCAGCAGTGCAGTTTATCTAAAGTAAATTAAAAGAAAGCTTTACTTAATTTCATTTGTAAATTGTATAAAATTCTGGATGTATAATTTAAATGCTGGAGAATAACTCACCGTTTGTGTTCTTCAGTTAAAGTAAAAAACGCTCACGTGAAACACAAACGCTCCTTTAAATATCTGATGTTCAGGCTCCTCCTTTGTGTCAAAGACTCTTTGAGGAAATCCTGGTAAAGCCCACCACCACATTTTTTCACATCTCGTAATCATCCAACATGTGAATGAATAGCAATTCCCTGTTCCTTTTTTATTATCATAAAACATCGGTACACAAACAAAAGTTGTTATACAGCACCCACATCATGAGCATGTTATTGAACATATGGATTCCACCTAAAGAACACTAACTATCTTTTCTCGAGAACTTACCAGCTTTCCACAAACACCCAGATCAAAAAAAACTCAAATAATAATATTAATAAAGACTGAATTTGACATGAAAAGACCCCCATGACCTCAAGCGTCATTCCTCATCACACTCATGATGGAGTTGTACAGAAAGACGTTTCACAATCATGAGGATTTACTCTACTTCTGCAGGAATAACATTCAAATCATAAACATGAGAGATGTTATATTGCATTGCATATAATACACAGCAAAATCCCCAGAGTTAAATCAACTCTGTTCAGAGTACACATGGTCCCTCTCCATATAGAGTTAAAGTTAATGAGATAATATGCTGTTTGTGGAGTTGTTTAATTAATTAAATCTTGACATTTAAGAAGGGAGATGTGATGTATGGTAATTGTGTAATTACTCCTTACCTGTTGAGGGCGCTCTCCGTCTGGAAATGTGTGTGGATATAACCTGTTGAAAAAGATCAAGAGGATGAGTTAAAAGAGATCGTCATGTTCATCTGGTGTCTCTGTGAATGATTAAAATATACATTCAACAAATATTACAATATCACAGTAGCAAAGTGTCTGAATACATACATTTAGGTGATTTTTCAGTTCTTTTTCTTTTTAACACATTTGCAAAGTCAAATCTGTTTTTTAAATGTGTAGATTGATGTAATAAAATAACTGAAAGCATTTTAGCATACGGTTGCATTATAAAATGCCATATTTCCTCTACATTTAAAGGCACAATATGTAATTTTGAGAGAGACAAGCGCAACACACGGTTTGAGAGCAGTGGAGCTTTTATAACGCTGCAGACGACTCTTTTTCCTCTTCTTCCCATCAAGCGTATCCGAGATTTAAACAATAAGACTTACTGTGTTGAGCAACAGTATATAACAATGATTCATTTTCTGTCGATTAATGTATCCAAACAGTTGCTCATCTATCTTACAAAACACATATTATAGCGTCTTTGCTGTTTCCATAGTTTCTACAAAATAAAAAATGAAAATCAAGGGTAACACGAGTGACAAGTGTAATATACATAATCCCAAGATAAGATATACAGTGTCCAATATAGAGCTGCAAGGCAATTGACTTTGGGAAAATGCATGTGTTTCCATTATGAATAACCATCAAACAATTACTGACAGGAACTAAAGATGCCATGACCTACATACTCAAGATGTTGAATGAGGGCTCCACCTGGTGACGGACAACAGGGTTCACAGACAGGGTGTGTGTTGATCAGATGAGTCTTCTTCGCTTGGACGGCCCTATTGTGTCAAAATCATTCCAGTGCACTTAAACATCCATTCCCTAAAATCCCCACAGAGAACTACAAGTGCAAAAACCAGTGATTTCGGACTCCTCACTGTGTTCGCTTACCAGAAATGTCGTGTTTTTCCTCACCTGTATTCTCCAGAGGTGACAGAAATAGAGAACAAACACATATCCATGAAGAAGCTTTTACATCCATGGAATCTTTCCATTAGACAAAATCTTCTTTATAGTGGGCCTAATTATTATTAAAAATAGAAATGCTTAATAATATAACACATTTATTTATTCAATGTGTTTGACAAAAATAGGCATAAAGATACACAATAAGCAAAACAGTCCAGCAAAGTTAAAAGGGTATAATTCACCAATGGGAAGATGGTCTTTTAGTAACATTTTGGTGTCTGTGCAGTGGAAAGGTGAAAAAACCTAAACTGACTTGTAGTTTTAACAAAAGCCCTGGAGCTGGCAGAAAATTATGTTTTGCACCATGCAACAGAGTTTTGGATGATGAAATCAAGTAATTGTGGGAAACAAAACACACAATAAAACACTTTGAACAATCAACACGTACCATTGGTTGCACAGTTCACTTGGCAAGGTTTGCACCGCTTCCTCATTCCCTTCTCTCTCTCCTCACCACTAGATCACCTGAAGTTCACCTAAATATCCAACATATGTAACGTTCTGTGTGAATTAAAGTGATTTGATATCTCATGTTTGCTGTCATTTGAGTGTTTTTGTGGTCTTAAAGTTTTACAGGAGTAAAAAAAATTAACATCCACATCTTTGAATTCAAAAAAGTACTCTGCTTCGTAGGAGAAGGGAATCTCCAGACATTTTGGATGTTTTGTAAATGTGAAAACAGCTGCTGGAAGAAGATTTTTTTTAAAGATTGCCACAAATGGACTTTGACATGCAGAGAAGGAGTTTGAAAATCAGATATTCAAGACGTGTTTGTGTCATCAAACACTGAAGAACACAAACGGTGAGTTGCTGATTTTAATAAAGACAGTCTGGGCATTCATGTTCTTACAATTTGTAACATATTTTAAGATCAAACACCAATCTCTGCAGCTGTGACCCTACTGAGGAGAGATTGAGAACATGGCAGTATTTATAGGTTTCCTTCAATGTGTCAATCAGATTTTCAGTGTTATGTTCATCTCTTGATGTTCATCTCTTTCTCTCTGTGTCTCTTGTAGATGATGCTGTTTTTGGCAGCTCTTCTCCCTGTTGAATTGGGAGGTGACTGTAAATTAATCCCATTTGACTGTTCTGACATCTGGAACTAGAGAAACAGTCAGTGGGATTTACTACATCTATCCAAGTCAAGTCACCTTTATTTCTATAGCGATTTTTACAATGCAGATTGTGTCAAAGCAGCTTTACATTAATAACTGGTATATAATTGTGGCTGCACAGCAGCTCTTAAAGAAAATGGTGTCAGTATCCACAACCATATTAAAATTCATTTAAAATGTTATATATATTAGCCAAGTTGGTTTTGATATCAGTCGATAGTTTTTTGAATCATGTGGGTCCAGCTTCATTTTTGTTTGTTTGTTTGTTTGTTTTTAGACGGGCTAAACACTAGCTTGCTTTCAAAGTGGTACAATCCCATTCTGGAGACTATAATTAATAATGGATAAAATGCTTGGGCAACTAATATCAACACCATCCTTTAAGGAACTGCGTCACTGACCCTTACGGAAAAAAAAATATATATATATATATATGGGAATATATTGTAAAATATAATGTGATATTTTACATAATACATTTCCATATTTGGGAAACTAGTGCTTATATTTGTCAGTATATTGCAATATATGCATTCCCCATGTATGGCTATATATTAATACATGTAAAATATTTATAAATTAAGACAAAAATAGCATTACATTCATACATTTTTATCCTTCATTGTGTACATATATTGCACATACATGTTCCCATATAAATGTGTGCACGCTATAGCACAGTGATAGTCTTTGGTAGAAACTTTAGTACATGCAGGTGTGCTTTTGTTAACAAACTTATGAAACATTTAAAATGTAAATAATTATAAAATATAAGAAATGTGTTACATAATATATTTTACCATATGTGTTTATACTGCATGAGTAAATATATCTACAATATATTACACATGCAGTACCATATCTGATCACATATAAATCTGTATATTATGAAGTATATTACTGAATATAAAATTACATATGTTATGATATATTAGTAAATATATTAGCACATATTTTTCAATATATGAAAAGTGGCAATTCCTTATGTATTATTCAATATATTGTAATAAATTTATGCAATATATTTTTTTATTGATCATTCATATATTGTAGCAGTTATAAACCTGTTACAGTATTTCACAATTGCTAAAACACATTTCTTGAAACCATCACTCATTTTCTCAAAACATTAAACACAAATCCAATCTTCAAACTAATTTCACAAAACCTCTGACTCTAATGGCAAAATCAAACAAAGCTTTCAGATCATACACACATTAAACGAAATATAAACACATACAGATCATTCATTAGACACTACATTAAAAAATGGAAAACACAACATCCAGAACATGAGGTTACAGAAAAAAAAGTATATTGTAACACAGTAAACACATTTTGCCATTACATAAAATGTATAGAAATCACAAGTAATGTGAATTTAAAGTATACTGTATTTACTGCAAGTACAGTATTATATTCAATATTATATAGTATTGAATGTCTGTATATACAGTACTTACATACTGCAAACATACAGCAGTCTAAATGCAAATGAATAAAAGGTCAAAGAAAACTCTAAATGAAAAGCATGATACAGTAAACACACACACACACACACACACACACACACATACATACACACACACATACACACACACACACACACACACACACACAAAACAAAGTTCAGAGTCAGTGAGAGATTCATTCTGCTTCAGCATCACGTCTTCATGTTGGGTCCGGCCTAAATCAAGTCAAGTCACCTTTATTTCAATTGCAATTTATACTACACAGATACTAGTCTAGTCTAGTCTAGTATAGTCTAGTATAGTATAGTATAGTATAGTATAGTATAGTATAGTATAGTATAGTATAGTCTAGTATAGTATAGTATAGTATAGTCTAGTATAGTATAGTATAGTCTAGTCTAGTCTAGTCTAGTATAGTCTAGTCTAGTCTAGTATAGTATAGTATAGTATAGTCTAGTATAGTCTAGTATAGTATAGAATAGTCTAGTCTAGTATAGTATAGAATAGTCTAGTCTAGTATAGTATAGTATAGTATAGTATAGTATAGTATAGTATAGTATAGTATTGTATAGTATAGTATAGTATAGTCTAGTCTAGTATAGTATAGTATAGTATAGTATAGTCTAGTATAGTATAGTATAGTATAGAATAGTCTAGTCTAGTATAGTATAGTATAGTATAGTATAGTCTAGTCTAGTCTAGTATAGTATAGTATAGTATAGAATAGTCTAGTCTAGTATAGTATAGTATAGTATAGTATAGTATAGTATAGTATAGTCTAGTATAGTATAGTATAGTATAGTATAGTATAGTCTAGTCTAGTATAGTATAGTATAGTATAGTATAGTATAGTATAGTCTAGTCTAGTATAGTATAGAATAGTCTAGTCTAGTATAGTATAGTATAGTATAGTATAGTATAGTCTAGTATAGTATAGTATAGTATTGTATAGTATAGTATAGTATAGTATAGTATAGTCTAGTATAGTATAGTATAGTATAGTATTGTATAGTATAGTATAGTATAGTCTAGTATAGTATAGTATTGTATAGTATTGTATAGTATAGTATTGTATAGTATTGTATAGTATAGTCAAAGCAGCTTTACAGTGATAACAGGTACATGATGATCAGTAATGCAAAGAGGGTTCATTTTGGCTGTACAGCTCTAAAAGAAAATAGTGTCATTGTTCAGCTGAAGTCAGTTCAGTGTTGATTCACTTACATTGTAAAGATCATCAATTATTATGTAAATTACTGTAATTAACAGTGATGTCATCATCTAGGCTAGCTTAGTTCAGTTCTCATCCTATAATGTCAGTACTGTCAGATCAATAATATTGTTGAATATTATTGAATATTGTTGAGGACATTTTGCACATCACAGGCAATGTCGTCTCTTGCCAGGCAAAGGGAAAAACCTGTGCCGGATCCAGCCTTGACACCCCTTGTCTCCACACCCCTTGCTCTTTCTCCTCATCATCCTCTTACACATACTCTTCCTCCTCTACTTTTCAGATTGTTTACATCTATTGTTGGTATCATCATTCAGCACCTGTGTCACCTGTGCACTCTGAACTGACCTATATTTTATACAGTTGGTTTGATCACATCATTAGAAATATGTAGCATATGCACACGTATCAGGATAATCAATAAGCTTTGGAGTTTTCAGAACGCTTTTAACCTGATGAACTGTGTTTGTAAATCACTAAATCGGCTCCGGCCGGCTGTGACTTTCGGCAGGTTTGTGGACCCGTGAGGGTAAACAGAAAACTCCAACTTCCTCACTTTGGTGACTTCAAAGGAGCACTACCCCCCAGAGACTGTCCAGAACACATTCCAACACACACACACACCCACACACAAACACATACAGAAACACACAAACATACACTTTTGACTGTATATGTAAAATACAACTATGCCAAAATATATCCATCATGTATTTAGGGCGTATGCATGTTTCCTAGTGTTTAAATGAGTGTATTTGTGCTAGTGTGCATTTTAATGATGGAATTTTGTCTGTAAACCATAACTTCTTTTCTATGCCTTTCTGATCTATCGAGTTTGATCTCTCTGTAAAGCTCCGGACTCAAGCTATTCACTGAGATAGGTCACATAGCTGACAAATGCATTTTTCTATGTGTTTAATGATATTGTGAAGAAAGCACTCCATCTCGAAATCCGATCTGATAGTCATTAGGTATGTCAATTCAGCTTGGAGACAAGACAAAGAAATAACTTGCCCGCCAACTTTGCAGCAATGTCATTGGCTATTCCACCTCAAGGAGGTGTGTCGGCTTATCTATCATAAAAAGGGGCACCAGGATTCTTCTGTGTGTTCTCCCGACGGCCCTGAATCATCCTTCGCCCACTCACGCACGTCACGGCGACCGCGCTGCCATTGCGCTCTTCGGGACCACCATCCTCCAGCGAAACTAACTTACAAATCCTCAGTTCAAACCTTCCCGCGGAACGGAAGAAGCCAACGAACTGCACCAGCGCTAAACTGAAATTCGACACGCAAAACCAATGCAAGTATACTGCAGTTTCTCAATCTTAGATGATGAAACTGATTTCCGTGCTGGCTTCAAGGACTGTTTTGTAAGTTTTGCTACTTGCCTTCTCTCTTTCCTTCTCTACTTCCACTATTGTACATATGTGTGTATATTCTTGTATATATATTTAGACGTATAACCTCTGTATTTGTAGTTTGCATATATTACAGTTTTTTCTGATTGCTTAAGCACATTTTTTGTAACTATTGGCTATTTTTGCAAAACTCTACACACAAATAAGAAAACCTTTCACCCAATTATCAAAACATTGTAGTTCTCTTGCAAAAGCGAACACAGCTAGATTAACTCTTCACACCTTCGTAAAAATTGTGTTTTCGTATCAAACAGTAAACACAAGCCATCATCTACTAAGCACACAATGTGCCAACTACACACTGATGGTATGAATACAAAACACATCTGGCTTTTGCTTTCTCTGTGTACAGATGTCAATTTGAGGTCATACTTTTGTCATAGTGTCATGTAAACATACAAGGATCCAAACTTCAAGTATTGGTGTTTATTCACACTCATCAAAACCAAGACAAAGTCAGAACACAAAATAGTAATTTCACAAAAAAAAAAGAAGAAAAAAAAAAAAAAAGACAATCAGCCTACATCATGTCGTCTTTCTGGGTCCGGCCACAAAATTTCGTCCACATCGCATGCGATATCCTCCAGTCCAAGGCACCGGGGAAAATATCTCCTTGAATGCCGTATCCAGGCCTGACATGATGCCTGGTCAATATCTCCACATGCCTCCTCCATTGCCTGTAAAAGGGCTACCTGTTGATGAGGATGACGGTCGTACACTTTCCAGCGCCAGGCAGAGAAGAACTCCTCGATGGGATTTAAGAATGGAGAGTATGGAGGGAGGTTGAGTGCCATGAAGGATGGGTGGTCTGTAAACCATTTGCGGACCAAAGCAGCCCTATGGAAACTAACATTGTCCCATATGATGACATATCGGGTATGCTCTGGTCTCTGAACAGTGAGCATGTCATGTAAGGTGTCCAGGAATGCAATAATGTGTGTAGTGTTGTATGGGCCTATGGTTGCATGATGGTGAACAACACTATTTTGGCTTATAGCTGCACACATGGTTATGTTACCACCACGTTGTCCTGGGACATTGATGATGGCATGGTGTCCAATAATGTTCCTGCCATGTCTCCTGGTTTTACTGAGGTTAAAACCGGCCTCATCTACAAAAAGTAGCTCATGTCCCATGGCATCTGCTTCTAGTTCCATCACTCTCTGGACAAGACAAAACAAATGCAACACATCAGGCCCATGCACAGCACTACAGTATGCCCTTCCAAATTCAGAACCAATGACACTATAGCTTACCTGCACATAGTCATATCGCAGTTGCTTTACACGTTCTGTGTTTCTCCCGAAAGTCAAGTCAAGTCAAGTCAAATTTATTTATATAGCGCTTTTTACAATTGGTAATTGTTTCAAAGCAGCTTTACATATTAGAAGCACAGAAAAAAGAGAAGTGGTTAAAAATAAGCTGTACAAGCAAGCGTGGTAATATGTAACATATACAACATGCAACGTCAACTGGCGGCCCGCGGGCCAAATCCGGCCAGCCAGAGATTTCCATCCGGCCCCCAGAATAATACTGAATTCAGGAATAGCCTTGTAAGAGGAAAAAAGTTTAGGGCTGGTCCGAATACCATTTTTTTGAGCTTCGAAGCTTCGGTAGTAATGAACATCGACTCTTCGGAGAGAGGGGCTGAACATATTTTTCTCTCTAATAAAGGCAGGAATCTGTGTCTGTATGTCCGTTTGCATTTTTATTATTTCGAGAACCGTTCATCCAATCGACTTCACAAGGCAGTGCAGTGTTGCATTTGGTGCAATATAGATGGACACGCGAGACGCGACACATTCAGAATTAATAAACTTTTAGTAAACTACAGTCAGAACAGCGCGAGCGGGAAGCGGCGCACCTCATGCGGGCAGGGCTTATGCTCCGAGAACGGACACTGCACTAGTGATATAAAACGCACACACACAGGTCTGTTAAATTAAGCAATACTTTTAAGGTAGTCTAATATTTTTCTGACTAACAAATTGGCACAGTAAGGGTAGATTTAAATAAAGAAAAACGAAATTTAAATAAAGAAAAAACGAAATTTAAATAAAGAAAAAACAAAATTTATATAAACAAAAACGAAATTTAAATAAAGAAAAAACAAAATTTAAATAAAGAAAAATGAAATTTAAATAAAGAAAAACGAAATTAAGTTAAATTAAAAACGAGATTAATTTAGATTGATAATAACGGGTAAAAATGCTAATACATTTTGTTTCTATTATTGTATTTTCCACAATGTCAAAGCAACAAAACACAAGCTCAGACATGCACTTCGGTCCATACAAACTCCGCTGTTCTGAACACTCCCGTTGCTGGAACACGCGTCGGTTCTATTTCTAGCATGCACGCGTTTTCCGCGTGGCTCGAGCGCGCCTGAGACGCGTGTCTCAGTGTGCAAACTCCAACCTGTTAAATATGGGAGCCGAAATAAAAACGGACACGCCACGCAGCTGAGACGCTCACGCAGCCAGTGTGTCGCCGGCCTTATTCAAGGGGAATGAGAATCGTTTCGCGGGGGATCCCAGGTGTGCAAAAAATAAAAATAAAAAAATATTCGAATGTCAAATTTTCAAATCGAATACCAACCCACCGAACGAATATTTGAATATTCGGGTCCGTTCCATATTTGTTTATTTTTAAATCTAACGAAAAAAAAAAAACCCTTCTGAAAAGTAGCTTGTGCCATAGCCTGCCTTCAGTCAAGAATGACGATAAACGCGTTCTCTCATTGAACATCTTTTATTGTTTCACGTGCTCATTTTTTCACAAATGTCAAAATTTTCCTTGCCTGGGATTAGCGCACAATTGCGTGACAGTGATGGACAGCTTGACAGCCTCACAAATATTAAGCCTAAAATATCGCTATCGCCCCCTGGTGGCTTGCTGCAGTACAGGTAATATGTAAAAAATAAAATACATTTGGAATTAGAATTAGTATATCAAATAATAACATATTAGGATACAATTCGAATTTTATTTTATATTACGAGTATCTGGCCCTTACAGTGTCTGCAGAGAAAAATTCTGGCCCTTGGACAAATATAGTTGATGACCCCTGATATACAAGATGGTGCTACATTAAGCCAATGTCGGCTGACTCCCAGGGGTGGAAAAAAAACCCTAGGAGAAAAACCCAGGGTGCTAACACTGGGAAAAAAGTCCTAGGAGGGAAAAAAAACCCTTGGAAGATATATATAATATATGTAAATGGATATGGAGATCAAAATCTGAATTATACATTTTTATTATAGAGATTAAAAATAGATTATATATAAATATATGTAAGCGGATACAGAGATTAAAAATCTGAATTATAGATGCAGCCAGAACTGGATCTGTAGGCCCATTGTCTCCTGGGCTACGTTGTAGTCAGGTCCAGACACAGGTTCTCCATCTGATCTGGATACGGCCTGGATCCAGCACCCAGCAAACCTCAGGATAAGCAGAGAGACTGATATTAGCGTAGATGCCATTCTTAGGAACTATAGGAAAGGAACTCTGTAAATTTGCTTTATTCTTATTCTGTGGCGCGCAAGTACACGACAGAAATGCTTACACTGTGTATATTTTGAAAGATGGTGTCATTATCAATTATGCGCTCTGCCCTCAACATCTGGACGTCTAGCAATTCTGTAAAGTAACAATTTCAGTATTTTTACATGTATGGTACTGTTGTGTTTCTCATTAGAGTATGGCAGTGCTACAAAGTACTTACCGATTCTCATTTCGAAATGTCCTAATGATGCTTGCCACAGTGTAGCGGCTCAAATTAGGCTGAACCCGTTGGCCAGCTTCCCTCAGGGTCATCCCATGGTTGATGACATGGTCCACTATTGTAGCTCTGATGTCATCAGTTATTCTATTTCTTACTCTTCTTACCCTTCCTCTTTCCCCTCCTCGTCCTCTTCTTGCTCCTCCTTGTCCTCTTCCTCTAACTTCCTCTAACCCTCTCGCTTCTTCACCTCCACGTCCTCTTCCTCCAACTTCTTCACCTCCACGTCCTCTCCCTCGGCCTCCTCGGCCTCCTCTGATTCTCACTCTTCTCACTCTTACTGCTCCTTCCATTGTACTCCACACAGACAGCTTACCTGTGGCTTATTTATAGTGCTTAGGCTGATTGCAAAGTGAACTAATTATCTAAAACAGTTTTCACATGTGAAAGTGTGCCAGACAGTTGGCAAAATAGTGTTAATGATAGCCATACATGTGTATAATTTCACACTAGGAGTGTGTTGGAAATTCGGTAATTGAGTGTAAGAAGTGAGTTGTGTTTAAAGTTCTGCAAAAAGAGTGTTGTGCAGTGAATTGTGCCTACAGTTTTGCAAAGTGTGTGTTACAAAATTGCAAACTGAGTGCAAAGCAGTGTTTGTGCTTTTAGTGGTTTTGCTATACATATTACAGTTTTTCTCGATTGCTTAAACACTATAACCAGGCTTTTGAACTAAAATTTCAAAACCATAACGCCATTTATCAAAAAGCACACCCATTTCCCTAAACTATAAACACTATTCCCTGTTTTGACAAATGAATCAGATTTGTTGAACTGTCACTGAAAAACTCTACACACAAATCCCTTCATTTCTCATTGCCTACACCATGTTGTCATTTAGAAAGCACTAGCATTCAATATTGTTCACTCAAGTCAGCATAGCTTGAGCTCAATTAGCACACAGTTATCCACGTGGAAACACTAAGAGTCCAAATTTATCACACACCAATCAAAACCTTCAGTAGAGAGATAAAAGAGCCCGAGTCAGTTCATTCAGTTTTGGAACAATGGATCCAGAGAGACATGATTGAAAAGGTTGAGGACACCAGAGAGGAGGAGGAGGAAGAGGAATAGGATGAGCAAGAGCAGTAAGGAATGGAGGAAGAGGTGAAGGAAGAGGAGGAGGTGCAAGGAGACAAGGAGTCTCAGATGAAATTCGTGCCACTAGTTGACCATGTCCTTGTCCATGGTATGACTATGAGGGAGGCTGGGCAATGAGTTCAGCCAAACTTAAGTTGCTTCACCGTCGCCTCGATCATGAGAATCTTCAGAGAGGAAAACCGCTAGGTGTACCTCATTCTACTGTAACTTTTGAGTGCTGTACTCTGTTACAACACATGCTTCATGCAAACTACCTTACATGCAGATAGAGTTTCTGTCTGCTTCCATTTTGTATACAGGATGTTACAGTTACAGTAATCAGTACTTTTATTTTTGTAAGACACAGAGACAATGGAATGGAAGAAGCCTGACTAGACATTTCAGTTGATGCGTGCCAGGGGTGGATCAGGCATGCAAGAGTATTTTCCCCCGCTGCCTGGATAGGGCCAGTAGAGCCTGTGATGTTGACGAGATTCTCTGGCCTGTCCCAGACCAAAGATGTGATGCTGGGGCAGAATATTTTTTATTGCTGTTTGATGTATTGTACTGTACAGTACATTAAGGAATAAAAAAAGTGCAAATGTATACACATATGTTCATCATGTGAAAAATTCAGTGAGAGGGAGAACCACAAGCAACTTATTACTGGTTTTGTTTTTGTTTTTTGTAGTACTATTTTCAATTTATCTCACCAGTGTGTTAGACTGTGTTGTAGTGTGTGTGTTTTTGAGGGCTCGTGTGTGATGTCTGAGGGCAAAGTTTGGTTTTTCAACAAGAGTGAATGGTTTTGAGTGTAGAGCTTCATTTTGACCTGAAATTAGGATGTTTGGGGAATTGGGTGAAAAGTTATGGATTTGTGTTTACTGTTTTGAGAATATGAGGCATAGTTTCAAGAAATGTGTTTAAGCAATCAAGAAAAACTGTAATAGTTTTAGAAATTGTGCTACAAGAATCATGATTAGCGCTTAAGCATTCAGAAAAAACTGTAAAAACGTTATTCACGCTCGATTGTTCTGTTTGTTCTTTCAACTGAAGACCAAGTCACGTTTTTTTATCGTTTTAGGCTTTAATGCTATAATAGGAATTTATTCTCATGGCCAGAGAATAACTCCATTCATAATATTCTATGAGAAGCAACGGTTTGCTGGACGAACTGGTAGTTTCTCTAAATAATTATTGAACCTGAACTAATCATATATGTAATCAATTATAATTTGTTGTAATTGATTCACAATATATGTTTAATTCCCCCTTAGGTCGGTATATGCATCATCATAAATCATAAAGATTTATGATTTATCATATTCATATATCTAACCCATAAATTGATTAATAACTGTACGAACCGCTACATCGTTACAAATAAGTGTGAATAATTTTGAGTCATTGTGTTTAAAGGATGACAACTGTGTTGTAGTTGTGTTTAACTTTTGCCACATGTATTTACCATTTTGCAACACAGTGCAACGTGTTTTAGTGAGTAAGAATGTGTTTAGAGTTTTGCAAAAAGAGTGGATGAGATTTGCAAACAGTGTCTTAACTACCTGAACTTGTTTAAGGTTTTGCCTACAAAGTGACTGATTCGACAAATGGGTTTAGGCCACTGAGCACTGGGTTCAGAGAATGGGGTTTCGTGTTTTAGCAATTGTGAAATACTGTTAACATGTTTTTTTGTTTTGTTTTTTGTAATTGTACTACACACCATGAGGGGGCGACAAGGATCTATACTCTCAGGTATAAAATTGGTGTAGAGAGTAGAAGAAGTTAGATTTATAACGGAGGAAATAAGCATGGCTTATGGCTCCAAACATTCACTTGTCCTGATTGAGAAACTCTGAGTTTGCTCAATCTGAAGTAAGCATTGTTCCTTTTCTTATATTGATTAAATGTTTTCTAGTTAATTTATGTATAGTTAGTATTTCATCTAATTTGTAGAAGGACTCCACATTCTGTGGGATTTATCCTTCTGTTCATATGCCTGTTTTGACCCGTGTCAGAAAGATGACTTTGAAGTGGGTTTAGAGGCTATGAACTATGTTCAACTGTTGTGGATCCTTGGACCGGATCATGCCACATATTGGAATTTAAAGACTTTCTAGTTTGCTTGGAATGGTATTGACACTAAGGAGTACAGTTTGCTCTGGGGAACTTTTGGATTCTTGGACGTTGGCTTTCATGGACATTGATTCCTGCACTGCTGTGAATGAACATTCATCATCATCATCATCATCATCATCGTCATTACCACATAAAAGCAGATACGATTTTCATTTCTATGCTACTGGTTATTGATTGGGAAAAATGTATGTTTTGTTTGTATTAATGAAAGTGTTTGATAGATAAAAAGATGTAAATGAATGAGAAGCATTTATTTATTTTTGGGTTTATAGATCATAGTTTTTTGTCAATGCTTGTAATATATGAAACTATCTTGCCTCATTGATTTTCTGTTGTGCGCTAAACAAAATCCAGTTAGTGGTTCCCTCCCTATAAAACAGACTTATATCTAATTTTGGGACCGATATAAAGTTGGTTTGACGTTGGATGTTAGATATTCGATAGATATTCGGTCATGAAAATTTTCAATAGATTCTTTGTGAATAATTATAAATGTAAAAAAAAGTGCCTTATTTGAAAGGTATTATAACATAGAACTAAGCACACATCGCAGTTTACGAGTTTTAATCCTCTTTAATGTGTAGCAACATATTTTATCTCTAGCAGTGATGCGCTAGCGCTTAGGCCAGATAGGGACCGTCTACAAAGTACATGTGGAAGAAAAAATTATCTTTTTTTTTTTTTTTTTCACTTAAAAGCAATTTAGTGAACACACACACAACGCTCACTCACAGAATAAACAATTTCAAAGACCTTAAGTAGCTCCGCCCCTTTTCAGTGCTGCGCTCGCTCGTTATATTAAATATTCTTGTAAAGTAAATATTCTTTGACAGCGATGCCATTGAAATGTACAGATCTACCGCAAAATGTAATTTCAAAGACAATTTTATAAAGATGGCGGTGCGCTTGTATACTGTACACAAAATATGTAATTGGTTATGTTATTAGTGCTACCAGTACAATCTTTTCATAATTCCCACTAAGCAAAGTTATGTCCAGAAGACGTCTCTTCACAAAAGTCGTACATTGAAAAGATGTCCACTGAGGAGCCAGAATAAAAGTTTTTATGACGTCTTCTGAACGTCCAATATGGACGTTCGTTGAAACTCTGTACAAGGTTAAAAAATGAGCATAGACAGTAAAACACATGTTCACACCTTTAGACAACTTGGCATCTGTAATTCACACATCTTTGGATTATCAAGTCAAGTCACCTTTATTTATATATCCCTTTTTACAATGCAGATTGTGTCAAAGTAGCTTTACATTGATAACTGGTATATAATTTTGGCTATACAGCAGCTCTTAAAGAATGGTGTTAAAGCAGGCAGATCAAAGCACTGTTGAATATCAAATGTCAAGTGTCCCCAACTAAGCAAGCCAAAGGCGACAGCGGCAAGGAACGCAAACTCCAACAGGTGACATCAGGTGTTAAAATGGAGAAAAAAAACCTTGGGAGAAACCAGGCTGAGTCGGGAGGCCAGTTCTTCTCTGGCGAACAGTGCTTTGTTACGACTCGGGTTGCTATCATAAGTCTGATAGGATCACAACATTCAAAGTATTTATTTCAGTTCCATCCAGTTGAGGATCATATTCATCAGACCGGTATGGACGGTTGTTGAGGAACTGTGCTACTGGCTGTCATGTCGATGAGGCCTTCACAGTGGATGATCTAGTCGACTCGATCTCTGCTGATACTTCAGGGCTGCGTTGTGGTCGTGTCAATATGCAGGTCCTCGATCTCACCTGGATATGGCCCGGATCCGGCTGACTATGATAAGCCTCGGGATAAACAGAGAGACTAATATTAGCGTAGATGCCATTCTTCTTCTGATGTAACGAGTACATCTGGTGAAGTGTTCCCGGTTCGGGCTGACCTAATTTATGCAGCCTAATAATCCTTTAACGGATTTGAAAATATAAATTCGAGAGAAACCAGATCTGAACAAAGACTTTCTAGCTCAGCTGGGATTTGAACCAGGAACCTTGTTGTTGTGAGGAGACAGTGTTTTCCACTGAGCCGCTTGTGCTGCCCTTAGGCACAGACATACATACAAACATACATACACATATATCATACTATTTTTCATGTTTATATGTAAAATAAAATAAAATTAAAAACATTTACAGGAACAAAACTCTGTGTAGATATAAACACAGATCAGTGTTCACTGAGGATTTTACTGTGAATGTTGTACATTTCAGCATCTATCCAAACAATGTTAAAAGAAACACTGAGACAATGTTTTTGAAGCAGTTAATGAGATAATTAAAGGGATAGTTCACCCAAAAATGAAAATTCTATAATTTACTCACCCTCAAGTTGTTCAAAATCTGTATAATTTTCTTTGTTCTGCTGAACACAAAAGAAGATATTTTGAAGAATGTGTTAAACTGAACAGTTTTGGGGCACCATTGACTTCCATAGTAGTTTTTGTTCCTACTATGGAAGTCAATGGTGCCCCAAAGTGGCCTGGTAACAAACTTTCTTCAAAATATCTTCCTTGGTGTTCAACAGAACAAAGAAAATTATACAGATTTTGAACAACTTGAGGGTGAGTAAATGATGATAGAATTTTCATTTTGGGTGAACTATCCCTTTAAGTGATCAAATAATAGATGATTGAACATTTGCTAAAATCAAGCAGAGGAGGATTAAACAAACAGCATTACCAGCTTTAATTATTACTAACCAGGGGTGCGTTTCCCAAAGCGAACTATGGTCGCAAGTTCCGTCGTTACCAATAGAGTTCAATGGGACTTACGACCATAGTTGGCTAACGATGCTTTCGGGAAACTCACCCCAGAATGACTTTATTTCTATCACACATCTACAGAAGTTCAGAGGTGGGTAATCCAGGGGTCAAAGAGTAAAAGTCCTGCCATATTTTTATTCCACCCACTGAAGCATTAATGAGATAAATAAGTGATTAATTGAGTGATGATTGACCATTATTGAAGACACCTGATGATAACAAGCAGAATCACCAAAGGAGAAAATCACAATTTTTAAGTTACCATCATCGAGGTCAGGGTTTGCTTTAGTTGAGCTCTTGACCCTTCACTTTTTAATATTAGATTTTGTTTGGGCAGTTTTAACTGCAGTAAAACCAACCAGAAAAGCAAAGTTAAAAGATAGTGTGGTGTTGGTTATGTTTTTACATAATCATTATTTGACATGTATCACTGAACTCATTTAAAGCCCAATCTCTGAGTTAGATTAATATTATTGATTACAGCAGCACTGTGATTCTACAGCAGAAGATCAACTTTATCAATATATATATATATTTTTTTAGAGTTCTGATTTTTTTTAAAAACCAAACGGAGTT
Organism: Megalobrama amblycephala; assembly: GCF_018812025.1. NCBI lineage: Eukaryota > Metazoa > Chordata > Actinopteri > Cypriniformes > Xenocyprididae > Megalobrama > Megalobrama amblycephala. The sequence continues at coordinate 5,125,942 of NC_063050.1, read as the reverse complement.
CATTTAAGCACACAGAGATCAAGAATCAGCCTGTGAATCTCAACAGTGGTGAGAGTAATAAAGCATGTTGCAATGCATTCTGGCTGCCACCAATCAAAATTCATCCATGCCTCCCATCATGCATTGCTGCATGAATAAATTATGAGCTGAATTGTCTTAGTAATTTTCTTTATTCTCACTATTAATATTTTGCTGGTTTTCTGTGACTTTTAGTAGCTTGTTTTCTAATGTTCAGAGTTGATCTGTTGATCAGAATATGTTGCTTGTCACCGTTGTTGAGATTCATACACTGATTCTTGATGTCTGTGTGTGCCTAGTTTTTGTTTTTTTTTTAAAAAAAATTCTGTATTGTAAAAGCTGATCTTGTGTGGTAGAGTCACAGTGCTGCTGTAATCAATAATGTAAATCTAACTCAGAGATTGGGCTCTAAATGAGTTCAGTGATTCAGATCAAATAATTATGTGAAAACATAACCAACACCTGACCATCTTTTAACTTTGCTTGTCTGGTTGGTTTTAATGCAGTTAAAACTGCCCAAACAAAATCTAATATTAAAAAGTCAAGGGTCAAGAGCTCAACTAAAACAAACTCTGACCTCGATGATGGTGGCTTAAAAACTGTGATTTTCTCATTTGGTGATTCTGCTTGTTATCATCAGGTGTCTTCAATAATGGTCAATCATCACTCAATTAATCACTTATTTATCTCATTAATGCTTCAGTGGGTGGAATAAAAATATGGCAGGACTTTTACTCTTTGACCCCTGGATTACCCACCTCTGCAGAAGTTATTATTGAGAATTAACAGAAGTTTAGATGTTTGTTTCATTTGAAGTCACCATCAAGGTGGAGAGTGTTGCTAGTTGGGATCTTGGTCCTCATTCTTCTTCTGTTAGCTTTTATTTGGTTGTTATAACTGTGTTTGTAAAACACGTTTGTTGTGGCAAAAAAAAAGCCTAGATGAAGCAGGATAAGTTGTTATCAACTCCTTGTTATAGAAAAATGGTAAAATGAGCATCTAATGGTATGTTTTTAATTAAACTGATCTGAAGGTGGGTAAAAAGCATGCACAAGATTTGATTGAGTATATCATGAAGTCACACACATAGACATCATTATTTTGGATATGATTCACAATAATGGTTTTATTCACTAAAAAACTCATCCTTGTTTTGATTGTCACCATTGTTGTGAATCACATGCAAAATCTTGATGTCTGTGTGTGACGACATGATTACTCCTGCTCAAATATCTTGTGCACATACTTTTTATCTAGCTTCAGGATAAGTGATAACTTAATGCTATTGGTGCAATACTGCAATTTCACAAGGTTGGTGGACGTAAATGCCAAACATAAACAGAAAATTAAAAACCGAAAAGTAGATTTTTGCTCTGTGATGATTTTGTTATCAACAAGAAGTTGATTTGGCTTTATCTGGACTTTCTTCGCCAAAACAAATGAGTATTGTCACAACACATTGTGACAAATGTGTCCCACAGCTACAGCAGCCAATGAAAAGTTAACAGATGAAGTACAAGGACCAAGAGCCCAACTAAAGCAAACACTCTCCACCACGATGGTGACTTCAAATGAAACAAACACCAACAAATAAATCTGTTAATTCTCAATAATTTCTGTATACGTGTGACAGTAATAAAGTCAGTCTGGTTACTAATAAGTGAAGCTGGTAATGCTGTTTGTGGACTTTAATCAGATTTTGAGAGGTTCAGCGTCTTTTACTTGCAGTTGATTTTATCAAATGCTGAATCATCAGTTATTTGATCAGTTAATTATCTCATAAACTTCAACATTGTTTCAGTGTTTCTTTTAACATTGTGTAGATTGGACTTATATAAACACAGATCAGTGTTCACTGAGGATTTTACTGTGTATGTTGTACATTTGAGCATCTATCCAAACAGAGTTTTGTACCTGTAAATGTTTTTTATTTTATTTTATATACAAACATGAAAAAAGTCTGAAATATATATAGTTTAAATATATATAGTATAATTTTTAAGTAATTATTCTACAAGTATGTGAATTTTATGAACGTGTCTAAGGGAAGAACAAGTGTCTCAGTGGAAAACACTGTCTCCTCACAACAAGAAGTTTCCTGTGGTTCGAGTCCCAACTGATCCAGAAAGTCTTTCCTTCAGATCTGGTTTCTGTCACAATCCAAAGATGTGTGAATTACAGATGCTAAGTTGTCTAAAGGTGTGAACATGTGTTTTACTGTCTATGGATGGATCCATGGCTCTTTTTTTTTTTAAACCTTGTACAGAGGTTCAACGAACGTCTATATTGGACATTCAGAAGACGTCAAAAAAAGACGTCATAAAAATGTTCATTCTGGCTCCTCAGTGGACATCTTTTCATTGTACAACTTTTGTGACAAAGACATTGAAAAGAAATCTTTTGGACATAACTTTGCTTAAGCTCAAGTTAATTCAGTTCAGTTCAATATCAAGATTGATGTAGCATGTAGTTTATCAATTATGAAAGAAAATTTGAAAAAGCTATTATGCAACTTTACTGATATCACTAAGCTAAATATAAGAATTTAGCTCCAGCCAAGCAAGCCCAATGTTACAGTGGCATTGAAAAATATGTTTTTCTGATGGTTTTACTGTCAAAAGTGATGCTGAAGACGTGTTAATGAAACGCAACAACTGCGAAAAATCTCGCAAAGCCTCCTAAAGACTGAGCGTTATTACTGCCCCCTAGAGGAACATGATGCAGTTGTTTTGACTGAGATTGACATTCAAAATGTAAATAAATTAATTTAAATTCATACAGTGTTCAATCTCAACTTCACAGGGTGTGTCCTGTTACCTGGACCTAAAAGAACATTTCCATGCAGGTTTTTCTCTCATTTGTAAATCAGGGTAAATGTTATTGAATTAAATTCAAATCTGATAATAAATTCATTTAAAATACATACACTTTTCTATCTCAACTTCAAATGTTGTGTGTTGTTGCTGGCTCCTAGAAGAACATTTTAAGGTTGGTTTCATTCACAGAACTGTAGCACAAGGCGAGCTATTGATATTCAAAGAAAGACATAAGCTCAACTCAACTCAACTTGTATTCTAACTCAACTTTAAATGCTGTGTGTCGTTATTGGTTCCTAGAAGAACATTTTAAGGTTGGTTTCATCCAGGAAACAATAGCATAACATGTGTTATTGAAAGCAACAATTGAGAAAAATCTCGTTTTAGTTATTTTAGGACATAGTAATAGATCACACTATTTGAATTTGGGATTGAATATTATGGTTTTTCCTCAAAATGTAAAACTTCTTTTTCTTAACATTGCTATTACCACTACTTTTATTCTTTCCAATATGTAACATTTACAGTCTTTTACCAGGTGAGACTGAGTGTGTATATGTTTCAAAGTTTTGTGTACACAGTTTGATCGCCTTTTTCCCAAGAGTAAAGTCTATGGATCGAAAAATTGAGCGTATTTCCTCTTCGTTTTGTACTTTGTAGACGGTCCCTATCTGCTATTTTACATTACAAAATGAATAGGTTTCTAATACAGCAAAGCAGATTAAACACATAAACTACATTGTGTGTCCTCTTCTACTTTTTCAAACAATTCGAACACAACTTGTTTTTTGTTCTTATACTGAATCGTTATTGATCTACTGAAGTATTTTCGAAGTTGAATCTCTGACGAATGTCAAATGTCCAACGTCAAACCAACTTTATATCGGTAATTTTGGGAGATCAAAGTAATGGTAATAATATAGGGAAATATATTTTCTTTCCATAAGGGGAGGCAAGATGCACTGTTTGAATGGAGAATAATATTTTTGATATAAGAAAGTGACACTGGGTCAAACTGACTAAAGCACAGCCCAGTTATACCTATAAAACTCAGGTTTGAAACCAAAGTAAAAAAACAAAAAAAAAAAAAGCTAGTTCTTATCCCATTATCTTTCCCAACAAAAAAACTTCACAAATAAATCATGTTTTCTGTAAAGGAGTCAAGCTAAGCTTGTCTGTGATAAGAAAACCTTACACATTGTTCATTTACATATAAGGTTGTATTTATAGGGAAAGTTTATGAGCAGTTGAACTGAATTCCTCATTTACGTTTCTTGAGGTCTTTTGTAGAGTTAAAGAAATCCACATCAACACATAATGCCTTTCATTGCTGGAGTTTATTGAAGTTTATTGTTGATTTGTTTCAGTTGTAGATTTAAAGTGACCCAAAACAAAGAAGAAGAAAATAATTAATGAGATTACACAAAACAACAGCCATATATCCTGTTACAATATATACCATGATTTACTAAGTTACAGAGTTAACAGAAGAAGAGAAACCCAAAACCTTAATTTGATTTTGTTTCTGAGAAACACTGTAATGTTTCTTCAAAGGTCTAAGACACACGTTTGATCTTCATGCTGATGGATTTCAAACCAACAGCGTAATTGCTCTTATAGTGGTACCAAACATCTCCAATGGCGAAAATGGTGGGATCTTCTCCCCATAAATACACACCGTTGGGGTTTGCATGGTGACAGGCTGCGTACCAAAATGCCCCGAGAAACCTTTTTGCACAGTTACCTTCTGAGGTGTCTTGGTCTTTGTCAAAGGTGGAGAACTTCATACCATTGTGGTAGGTCAAAGAGTCACCTGCAGAGAAGAAGAGCATCATTGAGGACATCAGGGGCACATTTTCTGAAGTGAGTGTGAATTTTTTTAATATGAATGAAAGTGTCCTATACCTGCTCCTCCATCCTTGAACCCTGAAACAAGCAGTTTATACCCGTCAGTTTCACAATCCACAGAGAAGGACGAGTACTGAGCAAAAACTTTTTTTCCGGTGAAGTCCTCCAGATCCACTCTCAGCATGTACTTCCTGTTACGTGACAGCTGGTACATGTTCTCCAGCCCTGTTCACACACACACATGAAGAACATGTTCAACCAAACACATGATCATCCACACAAACGGACACTCACTGTGAGATCTTACCCAGCCAGTATTCGCTCTCCACATTCCCAAATCCTCTCTTGTACTGATTCCACGGCCGATAGAAATTCACACTGCCGTCCATTCTCCTCTGAAACACCTGTGATGGGTTTATATAGAAGATATGATTCATAATGTATGTTCTGATGTGTGTTTAATGATATACAGTCACATTCGTACCGTCCATCCTCCTTTATCTTCATCTTTCCCATCTGAGATCATGTCACAGTAAACCCAGACAGGAAAGCCACCTGCTGGATAGATGGAGTAAATCCCACTGACTGTTTGTCCTGCTTTATAAAGGTCAGAACAGTCGACCGGCGTGCTTTCATCAGTACTGCATCCGCTCACCAGAACAACAGAGAGAAGAACTGCTAGAAACACCATCAACTACACGAGACAGAGAGAGAAATATATGAACATCACACTGAAAACCATCTCTAGAAATGTTGTTGATGAACTTACTGTCATCTTCTCAGTCTCTCCTCAGTAGATCACAGCAGAGATCTGTTTAATCTAGACAAAAAAAAATTCTTAAAGTTGTATAAATGTCTGAATGTTTTCTAAGGTAAGTGACGAGTAAAGCAGTAACTCACCGTTTGTGTTGTTGAGTCTGACAGACACTCTTTATATATCTGTCAGATTTTCATGCTCCTCCTCTGTGTCACAGAAGAAATTTACTTAATGAACACCCACATTTTGGATACAAATAAAAAAGGCATCTGTCATCCTCAATGCAAATTATATATGCAGTGTATTGTATTTTATCTATTCAGTAAATCTCACTGAATCTGGGTGATTTAGTTTAGAGCTACATTTTGTAGTTTCGATTAAATCCATCATGTTTATTATTTTGAATGTAAATGTAAATGTGGTCTCTCTCATAATGTGCCTTAGATTTCATGAATTTTCCATGTGGTGTTTGCTGTTTTTGCAGTGCCTTCAGTGCTTGGCCCCAAACTCTTCTTCTTCTTCCTTTTCTTTAATGACACATAGAAAGAGGAGAGTCTGAACATTGATCAGGGCACATTTTCCTCTGATTCCAGCACTCATTCTAAGTCAGATGCATAACATGTTTACAATTTCCAGCAGATAAAATATTCCACCATTTTCACCATTTGAATTAAATGTTTTTTCCCCTTGTTCTCCCACAAATTCTGACCAATCTTCAACAAACTCCTGCCTGCTCCAAAATTCTCCCATTTATCTTCAGGTGATTTCATCTAAGGCTGTGGCTGAAAGTCAGTTGTAGTTCTTGTAGCTCTTCTCTTATTTCTCTTTCCTTCAGTGATTCTGCTTGTTAACAGCAGGTGTTCATCACTACTTCTCAATCGTCACTTAAATAATCACTTAATTATCTCATTAACACTGCTTCAGTATTACTCTAACAATCTGTAGTGTGGACACATACAAGTGTTCATTAAACACTGGGGATTTTGTTGTGGGGTTAAAAGGGTTAAAGGTGTAATTTTTTTTTTTTTTTTTTTTTTTTTTTTACATTATAATCAATTTATCTTAGATGGTAACCACAATTTTCAAAGTGTGTGTGTGTGTGTGAGAGAGAGAGAGGTACGGATATAGATGGATTTGAAATCTGTAAACATAGAGCAGGATGTGTACAAGGAAAAGAAAGTCAATGCCTGTAATATCAGACTGATCAGAGATACAGAAGACGAGAGGCAGATGGCATCAAATACAGCATTTTACATTACAATATGTGTGCAATGCGATACTGTAAACATTACCATGGTAGAGACTAGGGCTGGACGATACTGGAAAAAAGTTACATTGCAATATTTTGTTTTTCTGCAATATATATTGTGATATAAAAAAAAAATGATTGGGGTAATTTTGTAGGTGAGTGAATACACATAGAAATTAATGAACAAATTACAAGCACAGATAAATATAATAAAACAAAGATACAAATTAAATAAATAGTGCTTTATATTTTCCAGGTAAGTCTAACAGTATTCAGGTAAAGAAAATGAATAATCAAATGTAAAATAATACTGTATGTAATAACACATAGTGTAAAATAATACATAGTCTCACTGTATGAATTAAACATAATTAATCTGTCTTAAAACTACAAAAGTGATGTTTCTCTTTGTCTTTTGTTGTTTGATTAACATTCATGACGCAGAAAGCAGCAGTTCAGTTTCTGTCACTTTAAAGGATTAGTTCACTTTCAAATAAACTTTTCCTGATAATTTCCTCTCCTCCATGTCATCCAAGATGTTCATGTCTTTCTTCTTCAGTCGAAAAGAAATGAAGGTTGAAGGTTTGATGAAAACATTACAGGATTTTTCTCCATATAGTTACCTAAAATTACAGTTTCAGTGCAGCTTCAAAGAGCTTTAAATGATACCAGACGAGGAATAAGAGTCTTATCTAGAGAAACCATCGGCCATTTTCGAAAAAAATACAACTGTATATGCTTTATAAACACAAACGATCACCTCGCACGTGCTTCCGTTTTCCGTATTCTTCAAAACGCTTACGCTGTATGTCCTACGCCTTCCCTATTCTACTTACGGAAAAAACGGAACTGGCGGCACGTTAGTTCCGTAATTTGGTGTGTGAAGGTTTGGTTGTTATCGGCAAGGATTGTGACACCAGTGACAAATGCATCACAAAATAGTTATGAAAATTTTTCTCACTAGTATTAAACAGTGTAACATTATACATTTAAATGAATCATGTGGGAAAATCCATTTAAACGTAAATTAACTTCAACATGGTGAGAAAATCCTCTCTGAACTTTCACCTACATTACAGTTTTATAGACTTTAAAGATTCTTGACTATTTTAAATAATTTTTATGGCTGAAAAGTTCATAAAATGTTTATGAACTGTGAAAAACTGCTTATAAAAAGAACAGACAAGTCGTGCTTTATGAGGATGTGTGATCACATGTTCACACAAAAAACTAGAAGTCGTGTGACTTGTATTTAAATTCAGGACATTAAATATTGGTTCAGTCTTTGTCTGATAATAAAACTCTGTGAAAACAAACAGAGCATATTGTCTTATATTTGTCTATGATCAACCTGATATTTAAAAAAAAAAAACTAAATAAATAATATATAAAAACTGCCTTCTGAACATGTTCAAATCATTTATTTCTTTCACATTTGGTTATGTTGCAGCCTTATGCTAAAGTTTCACATGACAAAGCATTATGAGAAAGCACTAAAATATAAGCATAAGTATTCAGACCCTTAAATCAGTACTTCATTGACGCACATTTGGCGGTGATTACAGCCTCGAGTCTCTTTGAGTTTGATGTGACAAGCTTTGCACTCCTGGATTTGGGGATTTTTTGCAATTTCTCTCTAGAGATCCTCTTGTCAGGTTGGACAACTATTTTCAGAGCACCAGGAAGAGTTCTGATTGTCCCAAACTTCTTCCTTTTTAAGACTTATGGAGGCCACTGTGCTCTTGTGAACCGCAGAATTTTTTGTAGTCTTTCCCAGATCTGTGCCTCGGCTCAATCCTGTCTCTGAGCTCTGCAGGAAGTTCCTTTGACTTCATGACTTGATTTTCCCTCTTATATGCCCTTTTTTGGCTTTTAGATCTTACATGGACAGGTGTGTCTCTTTCCAAATCATGTTGAATCAGATGAAATTGCCACAGATCTGTGTAGAAACATCTCAAAGATGAGTAATGTGATGCACCTGAGATACCGTTCAAATGTCGTAGGAAAGTGTCTGAATACATACATTTAGGTGATTTTTCAGTTCTTTTTCTTTTTAACACATTTGCAAAGTCAAATCTGTTTTTTTCTTTGTCATTATGTGAGTGTAGATTGATGTAATAAAATAACTGATAATAAAATAAATAATAAAATAAGCATTTTAGCATACAGTTGCATTATAAAATGCCATATTTCCTCTGCATTTAAAGGCACAATATGTAATTTTGAGAGAGACAAGCGCAACACACGGTTCGAGAGCAGTGGAGCTTTTATAACGCTGCAGACGACCACTTCCTCTTCTTCCCATCAAGCATATCCGAGATTTAAACAATATACTGTGTTGAGCAACAGTATATAACAATGATTCGTTTTCTGTCGATTAATGTATCCAAACAGTTGCTCATCTATCTTACAAAACACATATTAAAGCGTCTTTGGTGTTTCCATAGTTTCTACAAAATAAAAAATCAAGGGTGAAAAAATTAAAATCAAGGGTAACACAAGTGACAAGTGTAATATACATAATCCCAAGATAAGATATATAGTGTCTGATATAGAGCTGCAAGGCAATTGACTTTGAGAAAATGCATTTGTTTCCATTATGAATAACCATCAAAAAACAATTACTGGCAGGAACTAAATATGTCATGACCTACATACTGGAGATGTTGAATGAGGGCTCCACCTGGTGACGGACAACAGGGTTCACAGACAGAGGGTGTGTGTTGATCAGATGAGTCTTCAAATGCAGAAGCCCTTTGAAGACGTCTCATTCGCGCTGAAGGTCGGAGACATGAGCGGCCCCGTGTTCACCGAGTCTGGAGTTCACATCATCCTGAGAAATGGATAATCATTCCCTCTCCGTCATGCCTTCATTCATTCAACCGCAGATAACACACACATCTATCCCACGATTCCTTATCTTAATCTGTTTTCCTGAAAAACCTCACTTGGCTTGTCAAAGCTGCACGTTAAATCCATCCGGTGTTTCCGTGATCTTACATGTTACAGTTGCCTTTTGACAGGCTCGAATCCCGCATCTCCACCTGACGGCTAAACACTCGCATGGTCTGCTGTCCTGCAGCGGCACTGGTGACCAGCTCTTATGAAGGACGGTAGATGATCGTATGTCCAAACAATGACCAATAAAATTGACCATGTCACTTAAGAAAATACTCCTGTTTTATTTCAAAGCATGAAAATTATCTTTTTATAAAGCTGAGGTTCATGAGTTGATGAAAAGTATTTTAAAAAGTACATAATTAAATCATAAAACATTTGAAAATGAAGTAATGTACAGTTGGAAAAGCCTTGGAAATGTAGTAACTATATAGTGTTAAAGTAACACTGAAGCAGAGTTAAAGTTAATGAGATAATAAAGTGATTAATTAAGTGATGATTGAGCATTAGTGATGAACACCTGCTGTTAACAAGCAGAATCACTGAAGAGAAACACAAGAACTACAGCTGACTTCATTCACAGCCTGAGATGAACTCAACTGAAGATAAAAGACATTAACACTCTGAGGTCTGAGGTATCGCCGGCGATACCACAGCGGTTTTTTTCTTACCAGTGTGAAAGAGACTCAAAATACTCTGTTAATGTTGCACATGGGTCATTCCTGTTATGCAGTGACTTTTACTGTCTCAATGATTTATTTACTCATATTATTTATAAAATGAGTCACATATTTTTAAAAAAATGGCTTAAATTGTAAATTTAGGTGTTCTTTATCACTAAAACAGAGACTTAATAGACTTTTTAACTTTTTATTGATGTATGCATTCAATTTTATCATGACCTCAGTGCAAAGTAATCAACTTTCACAAGAAATATAAACCATGAAATGATAAAAACCTCAAAATATTTTTAAATTATGTTATAGACTAGGCTAAACTGCCTCTAATCATACATATAAATCATGTGAAAATATAGTTGTTGTTTTTTTTAATTTTCCTCAATTACCGTGTCCCTGAAGTCATCTTCCACCCTGTTAGTATGTACTTTCTCGCCTTCCAAAACCAACTATAATTTCATTGAGACCATTTTCAAGAAGTGACATAATTTATTTTTCCTGCTGGAATTCAACTGTACAAGCTGAGGTTAGCTTCAACTCTCACTCCTAACTTTTTTTTAGTTTTTGAAATGTTATCCTACTTGTCCCACCCTTAAAGTTCCACCCTGTTAGGCTATATTATGGAGAATGTTTGTCCTATCAAAAAATCTGACATAGTTATAAAAGTTCTGTTTATCTGTAGCTAGCTTAATGTTGATCACTCAAAGAGCTATGGCCAACTTAGCTCAAAATTGTCCACCCTGTTAGGTTTATAGACCTAACAGGGTGGAATGTGAAACTAACAGGGTGGAAATTCTAATAGAATAAATAGTATTTAATATATATAGCAAATTCTATACACACACACACACACACACATATATATATATATATATATATATATATATATATTGTCACAGACACGTCAGGTTCCAACCTCCAATCACAATGCACGCCATCACCAGAATACTGATCACCGCCACCTGCACCTCATCATCGCACTCATCACCAGCACTATTTAACCCACACGCACACAGCACTCCACGTCCGGTCTCGTTCGCATATACCCATGTTATGCTTACCTCAAGGACTCCTCTTCGAATACTCACCTGTCTCCAGCGTGTCTCCTTCCCTCTGTGTGCCTCGTCTGCTGTGTGGGTGTGTTTCCGTCAGCTCCTCAGTTCTCCAGCGATCTCCTCTGTGCTCCAGCGATCCCCAAGCTCCAACTTACATCTACCTGCAAAGAGAAAGGACAGTAACTATTCCTCATACTACCTGCTTAAAACTCCAATATACCCAGTTCACTCACCTGTGTGTGCTCACCTGCTCTACTGTGGTCAAATAAACATCCATTACCTGTTACATCTGTGTCTGTCTCCTGTATATCGTAACATATATATATATATATATATTAAATGATTTATTTCTTACAATTTTAACATTCAAATTGTAATAATAATATAAAGATACTGAATAATGAAAATAAACTGCACAGTTAGTTTTGGAACTGTTGGAAAAAGGGGCTCTATTTAGCACCAAAAAGCACTCTACTATTGTTACAAGCCAAAGACCCTAATTTGGTACTGTTTAGAACAATTTTTCTTAACTTAAAAGTTATTTTTAAAGTCTAATAAATGTTGAAAATGATCACAGTTATACTGTAATGTGAATGTATATAATGTAAAAAATATAAATTTCATTATTTTCATAGAAACATCAGTACCAGTATTAGTATTTGTGATACTGGCCTTCATTTATAAAAAAAAGATGCAATTAAACAAATATTTAAAATATACTGTTGTTATTCAAAAAAGGGCATTCTCTAGTCATCTGAGCAGAGAATTGTTTTGCCACCATGATTGTGTCATGATTGATTACAGGAAGCAAAAGGAAGTTAACACGTTTATTGAAAATGTAAAAATGAACAGTCACTGAATGCGGATCCGCGGGTGGCGCAGGGACTGAGACGGTCAGCTGGGAAAGGTGCGTTGATGGTGGTGAAGTGCGCTGGTGAAGTAGATGATCTGATCCAGACATAGAACGAAACCCACGAAGACACCGAACTGGAAACAGGAAGCACAAGACTGGAATGCCGAACAGGAATATCTTCATGGCCAGTGTCTGAACAATCTACCTATAAATATTATTTTTTTGAGTCCCTTAGCTTGGCCAATATGTATTCCTAATAAATACACATGTCACTATTTTGGTAGAATGCTAAAAACGTGAAAATCATGAAATTTTTTTCCAACACTTATGAAGCCAAAATGTTACCGCATACCAGGAATGACCCACATACAATTAAGAGTTATACACCATTTTAATCTGTGGAATATCTTCTTTTATTGGTGTACACTCAGAGTAAAAACAAAATGTTGTGCTTTTTGTAAAATAAGGAAAACTAACATGATGTGTGATCTGTCGTCTCCCTCTGAGCGAAGTCCAATCTGATAGTTCTCAGAAAATGAACTGTAACTTAGTGAATACTAATCACAAAAAAATTACACTTATGTCTGAAGAAACGTTGAGATGTCAGGTTTTAAATCGTGTAAGTCAAATCGAAAACAAATATTCTCTGTTTATATAATCTGTATGAAAAGAGAGCCATGTCAGAAGTCCGTGATTCAGCTAATTGTCCGCTAATGCGGCCACGCCCACGGAGCAAGCGCTATTCAGACACAAATTCAGTCAATATATGCATACATTGTCTCAATCATGTATTTATTGTCTTCAAAAGTGTTTTGAATAGCCATAGTTAGCGATCTCTGGAAGCCTCTGATAGTTCGGTTAGTTCCTGGATTGTCACATGGCCTGTTCTTCTTTAGATGAATTTGTGGACTAAATGTGCACAGAGTGCCCTCCGGCTGCAAGAATGAATTGAAAACACAGTATCCAGCGTTCACAGTGATGACAATAAATATTGAATAAATATTACTCCTCTGTATAGAAAATTGACAAACATATAAGAATCCATCAATATTTCTCCAAATATGCATGCTTTTAAGCATATTAAGAAATTACGCTCAATATAAGATTTTAAGAGTCAAAATGTGAATCTTGAGTCTTAGATCTTTTTAATGATATATAGTTTGTCAAGTGCACATTAACATTTAGGCTATATAATATAACAAATATAATAGCCTATATGAAATGCCATAGAGGTAGGAATGTTCAGACGCTTTGCATCACAGAAATACATTATATTTTAAAGTATATTAAAATAGAAAACCATTATTTGGTTAGAGACTTAAGACTTATTATTAAAAAAAAAAAAAAATGTGTCCAATCTTTTGACTGGTACTGTAATTTAACATAGGCCTATAGAAAATTTTCACATCATGTGCAATAATACGTGCATGCATGTGTCACAGTTCACGGATTCATTTACTCGCCCTCGTGTGTTTGTTGTGTGTGTATGTGTGTGAGTAACTGATTGTGTGGGCGCCAACCATTATGGTCTGATTGTGATCTGTTGCCAGCCGTGTCTTGTTTGTGCGTGTTATATAGTGTGCTTGTCTACATGTAGTCTTTGTCAGTTCGTTGCAGGCTGTCCCGGTTTGTCGCTTCCTGGTTCCTGGATTTCTGGACTGTCGTCGTGTGCCCTGCTTTCTGTGTTGGATTATCCTTGGTCTCTGATACCCGTTGCAGCCCTGCGCCACCCTGCTCTTCTCACTCTGCACGCCACCGTTTCTGCACGTCTCAGTCTCTGCATCGACTGTCCATTTGGAGTGAAGTTATTGTACAGCGTATTCTGTCAATAAATATTGTTATACTTGCAGTGGATCCTCTGTCTGTGTTCATTTCCTGACAGAACGAACTGACCAAGAATGGATCCAGCAAGGTCGTTGGATCTTCAGGAGTACTTGAGCAAGAGCGCTCAACGGATGGATCAGCAGGACGAGCAGGGGATGGCCACTGCTCGTGCCATTCAGGTGTTGGTGGCGCAGGTGGCCGAGCTCTCGACCCAGGTTTTACATCTCTCATTTCCCACTGCACCAGCTCCACCGTCTGTTCCCCACCCATCCGCCAACATCAACAGTCAACAAGAACCACGTATTCTTGCACCAGAGAGGTATGCTGAAGAAACCAGATGCTTGTAGAGCTTTTTTAATGAAGTGCTCTATTTATTTCTCTTTGCAACCTAATACATTTTCTTCTGAGGAGTCTAAAGTAGCGTTGGTCTTGACGCTATTGACTGGACGCGCGGCGTTATGGGGAACAGTGGTGTGGGAGAACAACCATCCATGCTGCTCCTCGTTCCACGCCCTGTCACAGGAGATGAGGCGGGTGTTCGACCTTTCGGTGGCAGGACGGGATATATGAAATGCCATAGAGGTAGGAATGTTCAGACGCTTTGCATCACAGAAATACATTATATTTTAAAGTATATTAAAATAGAAAACCATTATTTGGTTTTCTATTTTAAAAACCATTACCAGTTTCTGACTACGCCATCGAGTTCTGCACCCTGGTGGCGGAATGCAAATGGAACGAGGAGGCGCAGTGGGATATGTTCCTTCATGGGTTGGCCGACCGTCTTCAACAGGAGATCTACCCGATGGATTTGCCCACCAGTCTCAATGGACTTATTGAGCTCACGCTACGAGTGGATGGCCGTTTACAAGAACGCTCGGAGCGTAAGAGGCCAGTAGCACGCTTTGATGAACTGGATGAAATGGGAGTCAGCGGAGGTTACACGGTCGGTCCCCCGTTCGATCATGAACCCATGCAGGGAGAAGAGACTGTGTTTATACTGTGGTGGAGCTGGACACTTTCTAAAGGAATGTCCCGTAAAAGGAAGAGCCCGACAGTAGGACTGAGGTTACTGTCGGGTGGTCTTTCCCTGGAGAAATCCTCGTCTGCAACGCTCCTCCCGGTGAGACTGCAATGGGTATCGGGGCATCACATCTGCCAGGCTCTGGTCGACTCGGGGGCGGAGGGTAGCATCATGGACCACGATCTGGCCACGCGGCTGCACATACCCATTCATCCCTTGGAACATGCCATATCTGTTCTCGCCCTTAACGGACAGAAACTACCCACCATCACACACGCCACGGAGCCGTTATCCGTCATCACATCCGGTAATCATACTGAACAGTTGCCATTTTTCATCTCCAGATCTGTACTTCATCCGATCGTCTTGGGACATCCGTGGCTGATGAGACACAAGCCCAGGATCAAGTGGGGCCAGGGATCCGTGGCGGAGTGGAGCCATCACTGTCATGCATCTTGTTTGTTGTCTGCTTGTTCTTCTGTGTCTCGTTCTGTGTTGCAGGAGGAGTCGGTGAATCTGTCAAACGTGCCTGAGGTGTATCTCGACCTAAAGGAAGTGTTCAGTAAGTCCCAGGCTGCTTCTCTCCCTCCGCATCGTCCCTACAACTGTGCTATAGACTTATTGCCAGGGTCTTCTCCACCTAAAGGCAAGTTATATTCACTTTCTAATCTAGAAAGGGAGGTCATGGAGAAATACATTTCTGATTCTCTGGCAGCTGGGATCATCCGCCCTTCCTCGTCTCCCACGGGGGCAGGTTTTTTTCGTGGGTAAGAAGGACGGGTTGCTGCGGCCGTGCATTGATTACAGAGGACTGAACAACATCACGGTAAAGAATACTTATCCTTTGCCTTTGATGTCTTCTGCCTTTGAATGGCTGCAGGGCACGTCTCTTTTCACGAAATTAGACCTGCGCAACACTTATCATTTGGTTCGCATTAGGGAGTTTTCGCACTTTGAATACTTGGTTATGCCTTTTGGCCTTTCCAACTCGCCCGCCGTGTTCCAAGCACTCGTTAATGACGTGTTGAGAGACATGGTCGATCAGTTCATTTATGTCTACCTGGACGACATATTGATATTTTCTTCTTCTCTCCAGGAACATGTGCAACACGTCAGACAAGTGCTCCAGAGGCTGTTAGAGAATGGGCTTTTTGACAAGGCGGAGAAGTGCGTTTTTCATGCACAGTCAGTTCCATTTATGGGTTATATCGTGTCGTCCGAGGGGGTGCGCATGGATCCTGACAAGGTTAAGGCTGTGGTGGATTGACCAATCCCTGATTCCTGCAAGGCCCTGCAGAGGTTTTTGGGATTCGCCAATTTTTACCGGCGTTTTATTCGCAATTTCAGCCAACTAGCCGCTCCTATGACCGCCTTGACCTCCATCGCAACGGCGTTGAGGTAACGCAAGTTTTAATTTAGTGCATGGTATCTTTACAGTAACTTACTGTAGATTACAGTAAATAACTGTACAATCAACAGTAAATTACTGGCAACAGTGTTGCAAGAATTTTACTGTAAAAAAGCCTGGCAAGGTCTAACAGTGTGGGCTAATATTTCATATCCAATGATTTACTTATGGGGTAAGTAGGCATTTAATAAGCGGGATAATGCACAGTCAGCCAGTTGTTATCACAACATAAGCCCCTTCAGGATGATAAAAGGCCTCTCCACTTCAGTTCGGTGTCCTAATCAAGCTGTCAGGGTTTTTTGTGTGATAACTACTTTCTGACTGTACATTACCCCATACTTGGTGCTCATGTCCAGTTTTTGGATGAACATGTTCTTCATGTGTGTGTGAACAGGGCTGGAGAACATGTACCAGCTGACACGTAACAGGAAGTACATGCTGAGAGTGGATCTGGAGGACTTTGACGAAAGGAAAGGTTTTGCAGATAGATATCTTTATAATAGTAAAATATATTTGGATAAAAGTATTTATAATTTAAATATCATATAAGGAATTCATAAATTTTTATATCCTGTAACTGAACGGCATAGAACCTTTGCATATGGCAAATAAATGGTGGGCAGTAGTGGCCTAATGGATAGAGAGTCGGACTTATAACCCAAAGGTCATGGGTTCGAGTCTCAGGTCCGGCAGGGATTGTCGGTGAGGGGAGTGAATATCCAGCGCTCTCCCCACCTTCAATACCACGACTGAGGTGAGACCCTTGAGCAAGGCACCGTACCCCCAACTGCTCCCCGCCGTAGCAGTGTGTGTGCACTTGGATGGGTTAAATGCAGAGCACAAATTCCAAGTATGGGTCACCATACTTGGCCACAAGTCACTTCACTTATCACTCACTTAAATGGTAAATTTACAAATTACAGTTGCAAATTGTACATAATTTATAAAGAAGACCTGCAAATGATATGTAACATGTATAAGTGATGAATAGTTTACACTTTAGAATAGGGGATGCAGAAAGCTTTGTAAATTATTTATTCATGCGTTTACACATCCTCTATGACAGGTGTTGAACACTTTGTAGTGTGTACTGCAGTGTAAGTGCTGTCTGGTGAGGGTATAGACAGCTGTCTTCTCTGACACACATGGAGTGTTTAACTCTTTGCACCTGATGTGAGCTTCAGTGGAAGGTAAAACCGGTTCAGAGGTTGACTTCATCACTAGATCCCACACGCTCCACACAGAACACAAGTCTGTGCTGATGAGTGAAAGGATTTAATATAATCCACTGAAATCACCTGACTGTAAAGCATTTATAAACGTTTATTCACAAAATACTCTTCTTAAAAATAGTGCTTTAGCATACCTATGTCACAATCCTACTGCCTACACCATTGGACACGGACACTTACGCCACGCCCACTCATTCACAATCACCGGAATTCTGATCACCTGTGCATCATCACCAGAGCCACATATAAGCACGCCACATTCTACCACTCGCTGTCGGGTCTTGTACCTAACCTCATATGTTACCCGCGTCTACTAACCTGTGGATTACCTACCTGTTCCTGTCTTCCGCCTGGTCCTCGTCTCCTGCCTCGTCTTCATCGTCTTCCTCGTCTTCTCCTCCTGCAAAGGAAAGTAAACAGTTATCATCCATTAAGTGATCTACGTGTCAAGATATCCTCCTGTGTTCAGCCTGTGTCCGATACCTCTGTTTAATAAACTGACTCACTTGCACTTACCTCTGTGTCCTCGTCTGTGTCTGACAGCAGACTAGACACAATGTAGAGCTCTCCGGACACAGGCGGGGACCGCACCGCTGACCCATTCACTGCCCTGGTTCAAGCTGTACGGTCCTCACTATTGCAGAACGCCATCACCATCACCTGCGGCACCCGTCACTTCCTCAGCTGCCTCTGTGAGTCCCATGGCCCTACCAGCGACATACAGCGGCGCGGCGGAGGATTGCAGCGGGTTTCTGTTACAGTGTTCACTCTACATGGAAGCGAACTCTCACCTGTTTCAACATGAGAGAGGTCGAGTGGCATTCATCATCTCCTTGCTCTCAGGACGAGCACTGCAATGGGCACAGTCCTTGTGGGAATCGAATGCTCCGGTCACCGGTTCTGTCTCCGCCTTCTGTGATCATTTAAAGGAAGTCTTCGGTCAGCACGCAGCCGAAATGTCATGGAGGAGTACGTGCACGAAGCGCTCCAACAAAGGTTCATAAGACCATCTACCTCCCCTGCCGCTTCGAGCTTCTTCTTCATGGCAAAGAAGGATGGAGGCTTGCGGCCGTGTATTGATTACCGTCATCTCAACTCCCAAACCGTTAAATTTAGTTATCCCCTTCCTCTGGTCCCTGCAGCCCTTGAGCAACTCCGAGGTGCCACCATCTTCTCCAAGCTCGACTTAAGAAGCGCCTATAACCTTATTCGCATCCGGAAGGGTGACGAGTGGAAGACCGCCTTCATCACCCCCTCCGGGCACTAAGAGTACCGGGTGATGCCATATGGGTTGTCCAACTCACCAGCCGTATTCCAGAACTACATGAACGAAATCTTCCATGAGTACCTGAACAAATTCTTCGTCTACATAGATGATATCCTCATCTACACTCGTGACATGAGAGAGCACGAGGGGCATGTACTCCAAGTCCTCCAAAAGCTACGTGAACATCACCTGTATCTCAAGTTGGAAAAGTGTGAGTTTCATACCACCTCAGTCCAGTTCCTAGGTTACGTTATTGACAACCATGGCATCAAGATGGATCAGAGGAAGGTGGAAACCATTCTTCACTGGCCATTACCCAACACCATCAAAGAACTACAGAGATTTCTGGGATTTGCCAACTTTTATCGCCGCTTTATCCACAACTACAGTCTGCTCAGCTCACCTCTCACGTTAACTCACACATATATTAATGCATCTATTCATGTTAACAGTGTTAAGTAGTTAACATTAGGTAATGCATTAGATAATATGAAATAATGGGCAATGCCTGTAAATAGCCTTAATGTTTTAAGGTTAACTTACTGTGCATATTTACATTAGTTTATGTAGCGGTTGACACACTAAGAGTGATCATTTTTAACTCATCTACGCTAAAGGTAAAAATGCCATTGTGTCTATTCATATTAACAGCACAAGTAGTTAACATTAGTTAATGCATTAGATAACATGAACTAATCATGAACAATGCCTCTTATTTAGCCTTAATGTTTTAAGGTTAACTTACTGTACTTACATTAGTTTATGTAGCAGTTGACACATTTCTAACTCTCCACTCACTCACACTAAATTAAGGTAAA
Organism: Megalobrama amblycephala; assembly: GCF_018812025.1. NCBI lineage: Eukaryota > Metazoa > Chordata > Actinopteri > Cypriniformes > Xenocyprididae > Megalobrama > Megalobrama amblycephala. Next base: position 5,106,198 of record NC_063050.1, on the reverse strand, counting down.
AAATACCATTGTGTACCTTATCAGCATTATTTATTAACAAGGCATTGATTTGGGCTGTAAATATAATTCTGAAGTGCAAACCATCTGAACATTAACAGATATGTTGTTCATGTTTATATGCATTTTACTATCATTACTTACATTCAACAAAGCATTTATTAATGGAATATGTGAACCTTATTGTAAAGTGTACACTATTTCAACATTAACTGATGTGTTGGATCAATCGGAATGACATCCTTGACCCCAATTTTCTGACTCAGTTCCACCAGGACCATCCTAACCGACCCGCTCCTCGAGGCCGTGGTAGACCCCGTCGCCGCCAACCATCGCAGTCGTCAGGAGCCGCCCGTGGAGGAGGGGGTACTGTCACAACCGCACTGCCTACACCATTGGACACGTCATCACCATCACTCTACCACTCGCTGTCTGGTCTTGTACCTCACCTCATATGTTACCCGCGTCTACTAACCTGTGGATTACCTACCTGTTCCTGTCTTCCGCCTGGTCCTCGTCTCCTGCCTCGTCTTCATCGTCTTCCTCGTCTTCTCCTCCTGCAAAGGAAAGAAAACAGTTATCATCCATTAAGTGTTCTACGTGTCAAGATATCCTCCTGTGTTCAGCCTGTGTCCGATACCTCTGTTTAACCCTCTGGAGTCTGAGGCTGATTTGGGGACTGGAGAAGTTTTGACATGCCCTGACATTTGTGCTTTTTTCAGTTGTTCATAAACATATTAATGGAAAAAGTGTCATTACACTGTATTCAGCACAAACTAGGCTACAATAATATGTGAGGAACATGTATGTACATGTTTGTGTTTTTGAAGGAATAACATTTATGCGTGGTTATTGAAAAAACAAAAAACTTAAGTCACTGAAATAAGGCCAAAAAAAGTATAGTAAATCTGTGTTTACAATACTTTAGGGTATTGGAGGTTGTAGACTAGAGTTTTTGCTTCAAAATTATGTAAACATTATGCTGCCTACTCCTTCATATAAAACAATATATTGATTTAGTTTTTGTAAGACACTTTTTGCCAAGAAACACAGTATGCGTGGAGGCGTGAATCACCACTGAATAATGGGCCATTCTCACCTGAGAAGACAAAAGAATTGGATAGTAATGAGCTGAAATGACTTGCATATTAATGAGCCATTTCAGTCAGGTAGGCTGTGAAAAAAACCTTCTGTGATGTCTCAAGCTCATCATGCTATATGAAACATACAGAAAAATATTATTACAATATAAAGTAATGGTTTTATATTATACTTTAAAATATAATGTATTTCTGTGATGCAAACAGTCTGAATATAGGCTTTTAGTTTAAAAGCATGCACATTTGGAGAAATATTGGATTCTCATATGCTTATGTCAATTTTCTATACAGAGGAGTTATATTTATTTAATATTCATTGTCATTACTATGAGCGCTGGTGTTTTCAATTCATACTTGAAGTCAGAGGGTGCTCTCTGTGCATTTTTAGTCCACAAATTCATCTAAAAGAAGAAGAGGCTGTTCCATGAATGGAGTTTCCAATTCATACTGCAGCCGGAGGGCGCTAAAGAAACAAAAACTCATCTAAAATTCATCTATAGAAGAAAAGAAAACAGGAACTAACTGCATGTCTTCTAGAGCTCCCTAACCATGACTTTTACATCCAGATAAACACTTTTCAAGACAATAAAGACGATGAATGCATGTATTGACTGAATTTGTGTCTGAATAGCGCTATATATTGCCTCTGAATTTGCGTCTGAATAACGCTCCCTCCGTGGGCGTGGCCGCATTAGTGGATAATGAGCTAAATCTCGGACTTCTGACATGGCTCTCTTTTCATACAGATTACATAAACACAGAAGGTTTGTTTTCGATTTGACTTACATGATTTAAAACCTGACATCTTAACGTTTTTTTTTAGACATAAGTGTATTTTTTCTGTGATTAGTATTCACTAAGTTACAGTTCATTTTTTGAGAACTATCAGATTGGACTTCGTTCAGAGGGAGAAGAGAAATCACGCATCATGTTAGTTTTCTTTTTTTTTCTTTATTTTACAAAAAGCACAACATTTTGTTTTTACTCTGAATGTATACAAATAAAATAAGATATTCTATAGTTTCAATTGATATATTACTTATGTCTCTATGACAAAAAATGACGGAGTATTTTAAGTCTGTTTTGCTGCAATGTGAAAAAAAACCTGCAAAACGCGCCGGCGCGTTTTCAGACCTCAGAGAGTTAATAAACTGACTCACTTGCACTTACCTCTGTGTCCTCCTCTGTGTCTGACAACCTGCATGTTTGTGCTTTTGAACACAGACCAGCTTACAACTTAATCAACAAATCATACTGATCATTTACAAATGGTTTGTTTCTTTTTTCATGATTAATAATTGTTTATTGAAATAATGATACTAAAAACAATTTTTACATAAATACTTCAACGATTTTTAAGTGACAAATAATGTATCAACTAATAATTTATAAACCATCTACTAATGATTTATTTAATTTATTTCATGATTTGCAAATTTTTTAGATAACTTACAACACATTTGTAAATTGTTATTAATCATTTATGAACATATAGTTTTGTAAATGATTAGTTCATCATTAACTAATAATTTAAAAATTACTTATAACGGAAAAAAAAAATATGGGAATATATTGCAAAATATAATGTGATATTTTACATAATACATTTCCATATTTGGGAAAAAAGTGCTTATATTTTTTCAATATATTGCAATACATGCATTCCCCATGTATGACTATATATTAATACATATAAAATATAGACAAAAATAGCGTTACATTCAAACATTTTTATCATTTATTGTGTACATATATTGCACATACATGTTCCCATATAAATGTGAATGTATTGTACGCACCTATATATACACACATTCATGGAATGAGTTACAATCAGTGGTTACAACAGACTTTCTATTTCCCAGCATGCTATGCTTCTGATTGTTAAAGGAGAGTAAATGTTAAAATTAAGTGTTATTTCATGTGTTTTGCTCAATATTGATATAGGGGGAGATCTATTAGTGTTTAAAGTTGTATTATTTGGAATTTAAAAGGTTTTCTGGTGTGTGTGAGTTTTTTGGGGTCATCGTTGTGCTGAAGAGTAGAGACTGTGGTTAGACTTGGGTAAAGTTGGTTTTATATTCGCACATTCGGACATCCGTATGCCATTAAATATGCAAGTAAATATGCAAGTAAATATGCCATTAAAACAATACTTGCCTATTTTGATCGACTGTGAAAAATGTTGTAAGTTGACAATCGTTGGTTGTCAATATCATGTAGCTGCTTAAAATTCGCAAACATTAATTTATTGCACATTTATTGGAAAGTCTGAATTTATCAGAAGTCCGAATGTGCGAATATAAAACCAACTTTACCCAAGTTGTGGTTAGGATGATGATTGGCTGGATAACACCATTAAGACTATAATAACTTTATTTAAAAAGTAACAGCTGTGCACGCTATAGCACAGTGATAGTCTCTTTGGTAGAAACTCAAGTACATGCAGGTGTGCTTTTGTTAACAAACTTGAAAATATGAAACATTTAAAATGTAAATAATTATAAAATATAAGAAATGTGTTACATAATATATTTTACCATATGTGTTTATACTGCATGAGTAAATATATCTACAATATATTACACATGCAGTACCATATCTGATCACATATAAATCTATATATTATGAAGTATATTACTGAATATAAAATTATATATGTTATGATATATTAGTAAATATATTATCACATATTTTTCAATTTATGAAAAGCGGCAATTCCTTATGTATTATTCAATATATTGTAATATATTTATGCAATATATTTTTTTATTCATCATTCATATATTTTTAGCAGTTATAAACCTGTTAACATGTTTTGTTTGTTTTTTTGTAATTGTACTACACACCATGAGGGGGCAACAAGGAGCTATACTCTCCGGTATAAAATCGTTGTAGAGAGTAGAAGAAGTTAGATTTATAATGGAGGAAATAAGCATGGCTTATGGCTCCAAACATTCACTTGTCCTGATTGAGAAACTTTGAGTTTTATGCTCAGTCTGAAGTAAGCATTGTTCTTTTTCTTATATTGATTAAATGTTTTCTAGATAATTTATGTATAGTTATTTTTTAAATTATATTTTATTTTTATGTATTTCATCTCATTTGTAGAAGGACTCCACATTCTGTGGGATTTATCCTTTTGTTCATATGCTTGTTTTGACCCGTGTCAGAAAGATGACTTTGTAGTGGGTTTAGAGGCTATGAACTATGTTCAACTATGTTGTGGATCCTTGGACCGGATTATGCCACATATGGGAATTTAAAGACTTTCTAGTTTGCTTGGAATGGTATTGACACTAAGGAGTACAGTTTGCTCTGGGGAACTTTTGGATTCTTGGACGTTGGCTTTCATGGACATTGATTCCTGCACTGCTGTGAATGAACATTCATCATCATCATTACCACATAAAAGCAGATAAGATTTTCATTTCTATGCTACTGTGCTCAATCAGCAAATGCATAGATAAAAAGATGTGTTTTGAGTCTGGATTTGAATGTAGCTACTGTTGGAGCACACCTGATCTCTTCTGGAAGCTGGTTCCAGCTGCGGCTGGCGTAACAGCTAAAAGCAGACTCTCCTTGCTTTGAGTGAACCCTTGGTATTTCTAAGTGACTTGATCCTGATGATCTGGGTGATCTGTTATATATATTCTATGAGCATATCTACAATGTATTGAGGTCCTAGGCCATTGAGTGATTTATAAACAAGTAACAGTACTTTAAAATCAATTCTAAATGCAACTGGAAGTCAGTGCAAGGACCTGAGGACTGGTGTGATGTGTTCATGTTTTCTGGTTCTGCTCAGAATCCTGGCAGCAGCAGCATTCTGTTTGAGCTGCAGCTGTCTTATGGTCTTTTTGGGAAGGCCAGTGAGGAGCCCATTACAATAATCCACCCTGCTGGTGATGACTTGGGTAAAGTTGGTTTTATATTCGCACATTCGGACATCCGTATTCAATAGCCTTGTTAATCACACTACATTGGACATTCAGTGGACATTCACAAGTAAATATGCCATTAAAACAATACTTGCCTGTTTTGATCGACTGTGAAAAATGTTGTAAGTTGACAATCGTTGGTTGTCGATATCATGTCGCTGCTTAAAATTCGCAAACATTAATTTATTGCACATTTATTGGAAAGTCTGAATTTATCAGAAGTCCGAATGTGCGAATATAAAACCAACTTTACCGAAGTCTGGTGATGAAAGCATGAACAAGTTTCTCTAAGTCTTGACTGGAGACAAAGCATCTAATTCTTGCAATATTTTTGAGATGATAATATGCTGATTTAGTTACTGTCTTTTGATTTGATTACTTTATTTCGAGCCATAGAAATACAGGTATTTTTTCACAGAAAAATATAATATATTGTGCAATTTTATACATCATACCCACATTGGGTAAAAAAAACAAAAACAAGAGAAAAACAAAACAAAACAAAAGAAATGCTCAGAATAAATGTATCTATAAATATATTTCAGACAAGTTCATGGTTTATTAATGGTGCTTGCCAAAGGCAAAGCTCCATTCTTATTCTCCTGCATACTTCTTCTTCTTCTTCTTCTTCTGGACAAAATTTTGGCACGCTACTCCTCCCGCAGTTTTTGTCACAGACCCACGGATGAGGTGTCAAATCGTGCGGGTTATTCGGGAATGGTGTGCTATGACTTTTATAAGCAATCGGGTGTACGATGTTCGTCCGGCGGGCGAAAAATTGGGCGAAAAATCCCATTGACTTAACATTGCGACAAACTTTGACGGGTCATAGCTCCTAACAAGGATTTCGTAGAAACATGTGGGTTACTAAGTTTGAAGGGGCTGACAGGCTCTGTCAGACCATATCTCAAAATGGGGTGTAAGTTGTACCCCTGGGGTACAAGAGCTGCCCAAAGTTGCCCCATAGACTTACTATGGTGAAGCCGTGCCCATGAACCAGGAAGTACTGTGTTTTTCCTACTATGGGAAATTACATAGGGATTTTGTATTGAACATAACTCTGGATTACAATGTCATAGAGACAAAGGGGTGGGCTCATTTTACTCAGGCAACCAATCAGTCTCTCATGATCATTGTGAAGCTATCAAGCCACGCCCTAGCAACCATATAGAGCACCATAGCAACAAGTTCCATAGACTTCCATTGAAAAAGATCAAAGGAATATCTTTGGATAGAAGTGTCATAGAAACATGAGGGTGGGCTCATTTGACTCGGGGCAGCAAATGGCCAATCACAAATCACCTTAAACACTTCATAGCCACGCCCTAGCAACCATTTAGAGCACCCTAGCAACCCAAAGCATAGAGAGATATCTTCAAATCTGAACATCATAGAGGAATGGGGGTTGGTTTATATCATTCATACTAGCAAGCAGCCTTTGGTTTATCATTACTGGCAGTTGCCAAGCCACTCCCTAGCAACCAAACAGAGTACCCTAGCAACCGTTTTGCAAGATCTATATCTCTGCATCAGAAAATCGTAAAGACATGGGGATTGGTTTATATACACAAATCCGCCGCGAACTCTATGGGAGCCGCCATCTTGCCTGCCGCCATTACTGCGTGCCTGCGAAGTGTGACGGTGTGACACTTGCCGGTGCCCTCTAATGACATTTCAATTAAAGCGCATCCTGCTCATTAAAGAAAATGTCTGGTGAAAGGGAACATGGGTAGATGATGTCAGGCAGTGGCCAAAACTTGCCGATAAAGGTAATTTAATATTGACAACATAATGTAATAATGTAAAAATGTAATGTAATTAAGAAGTGTATTAATTGATGACAACAATAAAACCGAACGCTGTCATTACTAGCTGTGTTGCTAATATGTTCACAAGCTTCAAGTTTCAAATAATTATTAGGCCATCCTTAAAAATATTCTTGTTTGCCATAACCCGACCGACCCTGTCAATTTAGGACCGACCCAATTAATTATTTTTTCCCCTTTTAGTCCGACCGACTTGCCGATTATTTTTTATTATTTTTTTTTTTTTACTCCTCAAACAGCTAATACAAATGCAATAAAATGTGAGACACACGTAATTGACGCTTTTCACACGCTCTCACGCCACACATCCATTTTCTCACGCACAGAAAAATCGCGAAGTAAAGAGGACACAGAGACCGACAGACTAGACAGAGCAGGTTACTTACATTTACATTTACATTTTTCAAATCCGTTAAAGGATTGTTACGCTGCAATAATTAGGTCGGCCGGAACCGAGAACATTTCCTATAACACTAGATATACGTAGCCCACGTAGCCCAGGAGACAATGGGCCTACAGATCCAGTTCTGGCTGCATCTATAATTCAGATTTTTAATCCCCGTATCCGCTTACATATATTTATATATAATCTATTTTTAATCTCTATAATAAAAATGTATAATTCAGATTTTGATCTCCATATCCATTTACATATATTATATATATCTTCCAAGGGGTTTTTTCCCTCCTAGGACTTTTTTCCCAGTGTTAGCACGCTGGGTTTTTCTCCTAGGGGGTTTTTTCCACCCCTGGGAGTCAGCCGACATTGGCTTAATGTAGCACCATCTTGTATATGTTACATATTACCACGCTTGTTTGTACAGCTCATTTTTAACCACTTCCCTTTTTTCTGTGCTTCTAATATGTAAAGCTGCTTTGAAACAATTACCAATTGTAAAAGCGCTATATAAATAAATTTGACTTGACTTGACTTGACTTGACTTATGATAGAAAAAAATCTCAGCTCTCAGATTCTGTCAATTTTATTACGAAATTCAAACAATAAATACCATTTTGGTGCTTGTAAATGTGACATGCTAGAAATACAGATTAAAAAATATTACAACATCAAACGACGTATAATGTTATGTTCTTGTAAACATGTTTTTCAAAATGGATTTATGTATTCACACTTACCTTCGTCTGAGGTAAATCTCTCAGAAATGACCGAACGCTGTCAGCTACAGCCCCTCACACAGAATCTGTTTTGGCTGATATGTGTACTGTATTACATCTTTATTATATTTTTACTTATATCATTAAATAAAGTTGTTATTATAATAAAAATGCATTATATTTAAATTGTTATTTTTAAATAATACTGCCAGCTGATAGGGCTCTCTGTATGTTTACAGCATTAAGTTAGGTGAGTTGTTTTTTTCTTGAGAAAAATTAATGCCTACCTTGTGTAGCCTAGCTAATATTTATCCAAATGAGTCAATATTAAATCAAATCACAATAATAATTAAATAATAATAATTGAATAAAAATAATAAAAAAGTGTAGCTTACCAGAAATTGTCGCCTACCATGTAAACATTGTAACATGTCACTAAACCTAATAAAATTCAGCTTAGTTACTAAAATGTTTTGACAATCACAATACACTTAATGTGATGCAATAAAAAATTTTTTTTTACATTTTTTACGACCTACCGACCATTTTTAATTTTTTTGGCTGTTACGGCAAACCAAAATATTTTTAAGGATGGCCTTAGCCACGACCAGTTGTAGCAATAAAATACATGTTCTTATAGGTATTCAAGATTATTTTATTAATCATCTGGCATGCGATGAGCCATCTCGGTTATGTGGTTCATCCACTTTTGACGCACATCTTGGTCCTCCGCTCGACCAGGAACTCTGTGCAATCCGTATGGCCGTAAACATGGGCAGTCAATGTTCAACGGTTTTATTCCAGGCCTGTAGTTTTGTGCTGTTGTTAAAACAACCAACCACACAACACGCTCTGCCCGGCATCACTGGACAGCATACGTACTAAAAAAAACTATATAGCTAACATCTGATACAGCCTACGGGACCAACACGCTACTTCTGCTACTTCCTTAGCAGCAAGGCACGCAGTAATGGCGGCGCTGCTTTACTTCCGTGTTTCGCCGGATTTGTCTATTGTCAAGCAGCCTTTGGAGTATCATCATTGGTAGCTGCCAAGCCACTCCTTAGCAACCAAACAGAGTACCCTAGCAACCGTTTACCAAGATCTATATCTCTGCATCAGAGCATCATAGAGACATGGCGGTTGGCTCTTTTGACTCATGCTAGCAAACTGGACTTCCAACATGCTACACATGCTAGCAGTGAATAGCTACATGCTAATAGTGATTAGCTTAGGGTTTAAACATGACACAAACTAGTAAAAATGTGTTAGCATCATGCTGGTAGCATGCTAATTGTGTTAGCATCATGCTGGTAGCATGCTAATTGTGTTAGCATCATGTTAGTAGCATGCTAATCATGTTAGCATTATGCTAGCATACATGCTAATCATGTTAGCATCTTGTTAAAAACATGCTAGCAACATGGTAATCATGCTAGCATTATGCTAATCATATTAGCATGTTGCTAGCATAATGTTAACATGATTAGCATCTTGTTAAAATAATGCTAGCAACATGGTAATCATGCTAGCATCATGTTAGCATTATGCTAATCATGTTAGCATGTTGCTAGCATTATGCTAACATGATTAGCATCTTGTTAAAATAATGCTAGCAACATGGTAATCATGCTAATAATCATGTTAGTAATCATGCTAACATGATTAGCATCTTGTTTAAAACATGCTATCAGCATGCTAAGGGTGTTAGCATCATGATAACAACATGTTAATCATGTTAGCATCTTGTTAAAAACATCCTAGCAGGATGGTAATTATGTTAGCATCATGCTAATCAAGAGTGCCGAGTTTTGCCACTGCAAGCACCATTCACATTTTCTTCAGGAAATGTACATTCTAGTATATTATTATAGCTCGAAAAGGAGTGGGAAGAAGACAAACTTATTTAACCCCACCCCCTATTCATCTAATGACTGGTTACCAATATAAAGAACAATATATTTATATACAATATCTGACCTATATCGTACCTTATAAAGAACAATATATAGAACATTATACATTACTACATTATTAACAACATTACATACATTATATAGAACAATATAATTATATACAATATCAGACCTATGTCGTACATTATATAGAAATATATTATTATATACAATATCTGACCTATGTCGTACATTATAAAGAACAATATAATAATATACAATAGCCGACCTATGTCATACATTATAAAGAACACTATAGAGAACAATATAAAGAACAATAGAATTATATACAATATCAGACCTATGTCATACATTATACCTATATACCATGTAGATGTTTCTTTCTATGCTATAATACTTGTCAATATAAATATTACTGTTATAACTCATATTATCATCGTATATCATCATATATCATCATATATCAATATATTAGTTAAGAATTGTGAATAATACTTTCAATTATGTCAATATACTGTATCTTACTATTTAAGCATGACAATTGTATTAAATAATTATGATGGCTTAATGGTGTTGATGGTAATAACACTTAAATTGTGTGTATAGTTCATTAACGAAGGCCAGGTGTTCATTGTGCACCTGCTGTCAGAGAGAAGCAGCCCCCTAACAACAGGACCACCCTTCACCTGTATGTCTATGCTGTGCATTAAAAGAGACAAGATTTTGGCGAGTCAGCTGCCAGGAGGGGGCGCTCTCATGGCTACTGAAACTCAGGTCTGACTCCAAAATCACACCAAGATTCCTGACTTGATTTTTAATTGTTTGACCCCTAGAGTGAAGGTACGTGTTCACTTTGAGAACTTCATCTTTGTTTCCAAATGCAATGTCTTTGTTTAACTGAAGGAAGTTTAGGCACATCCAATTTTTAATTTCATCAATGCACTGGCACAGGGAGTCAATGGGGCTGTAGTCATTAGGTGATAGGGCTAGGTAAATCTGGGTGTCATCTGCATAGCTGTGATATGCAATTTGGTTCTTTCTCATTATTTGGCTCAGTGGCAGCATATATAGGTTGAACAGGAGGGGTGCGAGAATTGAACCTTGAGGGACTCCGCATGTCATGGATGTCCACTCAGACTTATGGTCACCAATACTCACATAATAACCTCTCCCTTCTAAGTATGACCTGAACCATTTAAGGACCATCCCAGAAAGCCCAACCCAGTTTTCCAGCCTGTCAAGAAGTAATGTTGTGATCGACAGTGTCAAATGCAGCACTGAGATCGAGAAGAACCAGCACTGATAATTTACCTGTATCTGTGTTTAGGCGAATATCATTTATTATCTTTATGAGCGCTGTCTCTGTGCTGTGATGCGGTCGAAAACCAGATTGAAAGTTGTCAAAATATCCATTCAAGCTTAAGAACTTGTTCAGCTGATTGAAAACAACTTTTTCAATGATCTTGCCTATGAAAGGAAGATTTGAGATTGGTCTGTAGTTGCTCAATATGGTGTTATCCAGATTGCTCTTTTTCAGGAGGGGCTTAACAACTGCAGTTTTCAGGGATTTTGGAAAAGTCCCAGAGAGAAGTGAGGCATTTACCACTTCTAGGAGATCTGCTTCTAAACAGTTAAACACGCTTTTGAAAAAAGATGTGGGAAGTGTGTCAAGGGCGCAGGTTGATGTTTTAAGGTGCTGTACTGTTTCTTCCAAAATTTTACCATCAATTGCTTCAAAAACAGACATAATAGCTACTTTCTGAGGTTGTGATCTGACCTGTTTTACCCCAGTGCAGCTCAAGGATGTGCTGATCGCCTTTCTGATATTATTAATTTTCTCAAAGAAGGAAGCAAACTCACAGCATTTGCTGTCTGAGAGCATTTCACTGGGAATCTGACTTGGTCTGAATCTGTGTTGTTTAAGTTTCTGTTTATAATATTTGAGAAGAAGGTCTGTCTAGCTTTGCCTAGTTCCACATTGAAAGCATGAAGAATATCTTTATAGATGTTATAATGGATTTCGAGTTTTGTCTTTCGCCACATGCGCTCAGCTTTTCTGCATTGTCTTTTCATATTTTGCACTGCTATTGAGTTTCTCCACGGTGCATTTTGTCTGCCACTCTTCTTCCTGACTTTCACAGGAGCAATGTTATCAATAACGTTCTGTACTTTTGAGTTAAAATAATCGAGGAGAAAATCAACAGAGTCTGCAGATATGCTTGGTGTTAAAGATATAGCCTTCATAAACAGTGCACTAGTATTCTCATTTAAGCATTGCTTTTTGACCGAGACAGATCTAGCTTCAACAGTTGGAGAGATCAATATATCAAAGAAAATACAGAAATGATCAGATAGAACTACATCCTTAATGACAATGGATGAAATGTTTAGACCCTAACTAATAAATAAATCTAGAGTGTGTCCACGATTGTGTGTAGGTCCATGTACATGCTGAGTCAGATCAAAAGTATTCAAAACAGTTATGATTTCTTTTGCCATATTGGATTCTGCATTTTCTATGTGGATGTTAAAGTCCCCAGTAATAGAAAAACAGTCAAACTCTGAGGAAATTGCTGATAACAGTTCTGTAAAGTCCTCCACAAAAGCTGGAGAGTATTTTGGAGGCCTGTAGATAACTATAAGTAGAATGCGAGGCGCAACTTTTAACACAATACCCAAGTATTTGAAAGACACGTAATCACCAAATGACACTTGCTTGCATTGATAGACATCTTTAAATAGAGCAGCTACACCTCCACCTCTCCTAACAGCTCTGCAGACACTCATAAAAGTAAAGTTACCTAGAAGTCTAGTTCACCTAGAACAGATGGAGGAGGGTGAGGGCCCTGGCGTTGTGGCAGGGGCCAAAGAGCTCTCGCAGGAGGAGGGGGAGGGCGAGCTGGGCCCACAGGCTTTGGTGGTTTCTGGGTTTGACACTTTTTTTTGTTGATATCTGGGGGCTTGCAACAAAAGAGTGGGAGAGTTTGGTTCCAGCATACACCAGTTCCTCCATTTTCTCAGAGAAGCACAGAAGAGGTGATGCTGGAGAGAGGGATAACGTGTCTGGTGAGAGGGGCTGTTGCTCTGGTGTTACCGGAGGCTGTAATATGTTGTCCTGGCTTCCCTGGCTGTTTTCCCGAAAGTCATCCTTGGGTGCTGAATCTTGGAGCAGTTCTAACACGTCACTGTTTCTTGGTGAGCTCTGTGGGCAGGGCTCAGTCAGGATTGTGTCCGTGAGCAGTGGTTGTTGTGGCTGCGTGGTGTTATCATTGCCCTTGTGGGATGTGTCAACCGCATGTCCATTCAGGTGCTGAAATGAAGGCCTGTGGTCAGTTGTACTCTGTCCAGGTGTGTTTGTGCCATTCAGGTTTAGTGGATTTGCACACACTGCTGAAGGATGATGGAGGGAGAAGTAGATATTGTCCTTTAGCACTCTTGAGCCCAGTTTTTTGGGTGCAGGCCATCATGAGTGAACAGTTGTCTCTGACTCCAGAACAGATTGAAGTTGTCGATGAAATTCAGTCCTTTTAAGTTGCAGGTTTTTTGCAGCCATGTGTTAAGCGCAAGCAACCGTGTAAATCTATTTGTTCCTCTTGCTGGGAGTGGTCCACTGATGAACGACTGAACTTTTAGTCTTCTAAGCATTTCAAAAAGTTCATTGAAATCCCTTTTAAGGAGTTCTGACTGCTCCTTCCGAATATCATTCTTCCCCACATGGATGATTAGTCGATTTGCAGTCTTATATTTCATCAGAATGCTCTTAAGTTCCCTGTTTACATCAGAAACTGTTGCTTGTGGAAGGCAGCATGTAGTTGTATCCCTGCTGCTAATGTTTCTGATAATAGAGTCACCCACTATCAGAGTCCTAGGCTCGGCTGCTCTAAGAGCTGAGTGCTGCTGTCTGCTCGACTTTGAGCGGCAGTTAGCATCAGTGTTAGATGCTGGCTGACTTGATCTGTGTCCGATCATGTTTGGGGATTCCATACCCACATTCATCATGTCTGGAGATTCCTCACCCACATTCATTAACACTTCAAATCTGTTCTCCAGATGTATTGGCGGTGGTAGGGAGCTAGTGTTTGGGGTAGAGGATGCTACTGCATTTATATGTGATACTCGTGACAATCTTATGTCTCGAGTGCCTTTGGGTCTCGCTCCCTGTTTGTGCCATCGATTAGTGTGTTGATCAATTTCGGCACTCAGTATGGTCTGTTTAGGGGCATTAGATTCATGGGACTCACCGACTGTGTGCTGAGGACGTCCATGATGAAGCTCTGTTGTGTGTTCCTTCTGGTTTGGTAGTCCCGCAAGTAACTTTGTTTCAAAGTTACCAAACTAATGCTTTTGGGAGATCAAAGTAATGGTCATAATATAGGGAAATATATTTTCTTTCCATAAGGGGAGGCAAGATGCACTGTTTGAATGGAGAATAATATTTTTGATATAAGAAAGTGACACTGGGTCAAACTGACTAAAGCACAGCCCAGTTATGTCTGTAAAAAAAAAAAAAAAAAAAAAAAGCTAGCTCTTATCCCATTATCTTTCCCAACAAAAAACTTATACACAAATAACGTTTTCTGTAAAGGAGTCAAGCTAAGCTTGTCTGTGATAAGAAAACCTTACACAATGTTAATTTACATATAAGGTTGTATTTATAGGGAAAGTTTATGAGCAGTTGAACTGAATTCCTCATTTACGTTTCCTGAGGTCTGTTGTAGAGTTAAAGAAATCCACATCAACACATAATGTCTTTCATTGCTGGAGTTTATTGAAGTTTATTGTTGATTTGTTTCAGTTGTAGATTTAAAAAAGTGACCCAAAACAAAGAAGATGAAAATAATTAATGAGATTACACAAAACAGCCATATATACTGTTACAATATATACCATGATTTACTAAGTTACAGAGTTAACAGAAGAAGAGAAACCCAAAACCTTAATTTGATTACGTAGTTTCTCAGAAACAAAACAATGTTTCTTCAAAGGTCTAAGGTACACGTCTGATCTTCATGCTGATGGATTTCAAACCAACAGCGTGACTGTTCTTATAGTGGTACCAAACATTTCCAATGGCGAAAATGGTGGGATCTTCTCCCCATAAATACACACCGTTAGGGTTTGCATAGTGACAGTTATTGTACCAAAATGCCCCGAGATACTTTTTTGCACAGTTACTATCCCAGATGTCTTGGTCTTTGTCAAAGGTGGAGAACTTCATATCATTGTGGTAGGTCAAAGAGTCACCTGCAGAGAAGAAGAGCATCATTGAGGACATCAGGTGCACATTTACTGAAGTGAGTGTGAATTTTTTTTAATGTGAATGAAAGTGTCCTATACCTGCTCCTCCATTACTGAATCCTGAAACATGCAGTTTATACCCATCAGTTTCACAATCCACAGAGAAGGACAAGTACTGAGCAAAAACTTTTTTTCCGGTGAAGTCCTCCAGATCCACTCTCAGCATGTACTTCCTGTTACGTGTCAGCTGGTACATATTCTCCAGCCCTGTTCACACACACACATGAAGAACATGTTCAACCAAACACATGATCATCCACATAAACGGACACTCACTGTGAGATCCTACCCAGCCAGTATTCGCTCTCCACATTCCCAAATCCTCTTTTGTACTGATTCCACGGCCGATAGAAATTCACACTGCCATCCATTCTCCTCTGAAACACCTGTGATGGGTTTATATAGAAGATATGATTCATAATGTATGTTCTGATGTGTGTTTAATGATCTACAGTCACATTCATACCGTCCATCCTCCTTTATCTTCATCTTTCCCATCTGAGATCATGTCACAGTAAACCCAGACAGGAGCGCCACTTCCTGGATAGATGGAGTAAATCCCACTGACTGTTTGTCCTGCTTTATAAAGGTCAGAACAGTCGACCGGCGTGTTTTCATCAGTACTGCATCCGCTCGCCAGAACAACAGAGAGAAGAACTGCTAGAAACACCATCATCTAAACAAGACAGAGAGAGAAATATGTGACCAGTCACGGAAAGTAGGGACACAAGTCGGTTTTGGGGGATTTTGAGTTATTCACAGATTCTGAAAGTGCAGTCTCCAAGCTTTCCAACGATGTGTGGCACATGGAAATCTGATAATATTTGGAGAAGTTGTGGCCATTTGAAGGTAGGCAATCAAGAAAGCTCAAGAGGGAGAAAAACCCCTTTAAAGTTTGTGCAGTTCACACCTGTTCTCACCTGCTGGGAGTGACAATAGGGCTCATTTACATCTCATTTAGATAAGCCATACCCCCTGTAAAGCTGCATGGACCGCATACTATTAATAATAAAGGTTAATGTGCATTGTAAATGTCAGTAATTTATTTTTTTTTACTTTTATAAAAATGATTTAGAGGCTGAAATATGTGACTTTTTTGTCAAAACTCTATTTGAACTTGTGCATTGTAGATAACATGTTGCAAGACACTCCTTTAAAATCTGCCCATCATTTTTAATGTTATTATTTTAATGTTTATGTAAAGAAAAAGTACATATTGATGCTAATTTTATTTTTTATTTGCTGGTTTTCCACATAAAACTTGGTGAATTGACTTTTTGAACAGGATTCTATGATAACCGTGATCATTTTGGTCACTAATCATGAAATGAAATGTTCTCACCTGAGAAGCCTGTTAAAGAAGAATAGGCAATCCAGGAAATAACTGGACTAACAGAGGCCAGAGATCGCTAACTATGGCTATTCAAAACACTTTTCAAGACAATAAATACACGATTGAGGCGATGTATGCATGTATTGACTGAATTTGCGTCTGAATAGCGCTGGCTCCGTGGGCGTGGCCGCATTAGCGGATAATGAGCTGAATCACGGACTTCTGACATGGCTCTCTTTTCATACAGATTACATAAACACAGAAGGTTTGTTTTCGATTTGACTTACACATTTTAAAACTTGACATTTCAACGTTTTTTCAGACATAAGTATAATTTTTTTATGATTAGTATTCACTAAGTTACAGTTCATTTTCTGAGAACTATCAGATTGGACTTCGTTCAGAGGGAGATGAGAGATCACGCATCATGTTAGTTTTCTTTATTTTTCAAAAAGCACAACATTTTGTTTTTACTCTGAGTGTACACAAATAAAAGAAGACATTCTATAGTTTCAATTGATATATATTACTTATGTCTCTATGACAAAATATGATGGAGTATTTTAAGTCTGTTTTGCTGCAATGTGAAAAAAAACCTGCAAAACGCGCCGGCGTGTTACCCGACTCCAGAGAGGTAATGTCTTATTATGCCGCTTTCATCGTCGCTCAGATCGTCTTCAGAATCAGTGAGCGCTTGTTCATAAGCATCCGGCTTGTCGAAGAAGTACTTCAAAACATTTTCGGTGTAATTTTGATATCAGCTAGAGCCGGCCAGAGCGCTGCATAATAAGTAGCCACGCTTCCCAGTATGGAAATACACACAGACAATGACACGCCCCTACTGCGTGCTAGAATCTCCGAAAAACAAGCCGATTTCGACCTCAAAATGTACGCTTTTAAATATACCAATACTGCTATCTCAAACACGGAAAGGCTTCTTCATGATCTCAACTAACAGATTCTGCAAAAAAACGAAAATCACCAATTTTGAAAAAAATGCTTCTTTCTCATTTTGCTCGAGAGTTGTGCTGCCGACTTGTGTCCCTGGATTTCGTGACGGGTCACATATATGAACATCACACTGAAAACCATCTCTAGAAATGTTGTTGCTTAACTTACTGTCATCTTCTCAGTCTCTCCTCAGTAGATCACAGCAGAGATCTGTTTAATCTAGACAAAAAAAGAATAAAAATGTCTTAAAGTTGTATAAATGTCTGAATGTTTTCTGAGGTAAGTGACGAGTAAAACAGTAAATCACCGTTTGTGTTGTTGAGTCTGACAGACACTCTTTATATATCTGTCAGATTTTCATGCTCCTCCTCTGTCACAGAAGAAATTTACTTAATGAACACCCACATTTTGGATGCAAATAAAAAAGGCATCTGTCATCTGTCATGCAAATATATATGCAGTGTATTGTATTTTATCTATTCAGTAAATCTTACTGAATCTGGGTGATTTAGTTTAGAGCTACAATTTGTAGTTTTGATTAAATCCATCATGTTTATTATTTTAAATGTAAATGTGGTCTCTCTCATAATGTGCCTTAGATTTCATGAATGTGTTGTTTGCTGTTTTTTTTTCAGTGCCTTCAGTGCTTGGCCCCAAATTCTTCTTCTTCTTCCTTTTCTTTAATGGAAGTCTGGCAGAACTGTTTGGTCAAAAATTGTGAAAACTGACACATAGAAAGAGGAGAGTCTGAACATTGATCAGGGCACATTTTTCCTCTGATTCCAGCACTCATTCTAAGTCAGATGCATACCATGTTTACAATTTCCATCAGATAAAATATTAGTTTGAATTAAATGTTTTTTCCCCTTGTCTTCTCCCACAAATCCCGCTCCAGCAAAATTCTGTCCCTCTCCCCAAAATTGTTAATGTCTCCCATTCCCACCAGAAACATTCATGTTTTGTCCCATCCCTGCCCACAGGTAAAATTATACATGGGTTATTTTCAGTACGTCCATGAAATTTCCATGAAATAGTTTCAAGTTAGGCCACCTAGCAACAACCTTCATCCCAGCATAAACGTTCCTGATAAATTATTTGTTGTTACAGCATCTACATTTAGAATTGACTTTAAGATTCTTCTTTTCGCATGTAGTCAGTCGTATTATTGGTTTTACAGAAACAAAAGGATCTGCAACACATATCTGCATATATATCTGCAACAGTTTGCAATATAGAAATTAAACTTTAAAAGCTAAAAGCAATTTCTGTTACGTAGTCAGTGATTCTGCAAATTCCATTTTAAATCATTTTGCCAAAAATAATCACCATAAAGCTACATATGAGTTTGGTGCAGGCTTTGCTCAGGCACTGTAATTGCTGCAGCTGTATTTGATCAATTCTTTGCAAAACGTACAAATAAATCCATAAGTTTATTTACAGTAAGTCATACTGCACATCCGGACCAGATATTTTCCCTAAAAACACAAAGGATTAATGAGGAAGAAATACAAATGCTGTTTCCCTCCTTCAGCACATCCTGGACAAACATGGTCTCATCAAACAGACTCAGTTAAACAAAAGATTAAATCTTGTCGATTTAATATCTGATGTTTGATTTTGATGTTTGTTGCCTTGGAAGATCAGCTGACTGCCATGACCCAGGGTACAACACATTGTTTCTCTTCTCAAGTTAAAGACATTTTTCTTGAGAGCTCACAGAAGATTTTACCAGAGATACGGTATTTTCAGTTCCCAGCATACCTTGCATGAAACTGGATGAAAAGAGTAAATGTCTAGTAGAATGAGATACTGTAAGAAAATCAGAGACATGTTGCTGTTTAATGTTCTGTCATGAAGGGGTTTGGACAGGATCCTGTCCATTATACTTTTAAACAGAGTATATTTGATAACAAACATGCAGAAAGGTGTGTGAGGGTTCAGTTGTCTTTTATTTATTTATTTACATCACAGATTAAGAAAACTGTTGTGACACCAGTGACATCTCAAAATAGTTATGAAAATCATTCACACAAATATCAATTACACACCAATTACAAATTTAAATGATTCATGTTTAAAATCCCTTTTATGTGCTGAACAGTATAGGGTCATGATGAACAGAATACATTTATATTTTATAAATGGTTTATAAATCTATGAAATAATTGAGTGGCTGAAATGTATTTTTTTAAGATTTTTTTTTTTTAATTGCTTTGGTGCTGTTTTCAGAAGCAATTTTCAAAACTCTTAGTACTAATATCACAACAGATCATCAAAAGTACACTTTTTCCTAACATTTCAGCATGTTTTCAATTCTGTTAGTACAATACACAAAATCACAAAGTATCCTTTTCACTACACAAAATAAGTGTTTCATCTATATAAATATTTTATTCACATTAACCGTCTTTCAAAAAGCTTATACTCAAACTTTTCATTTCGCTCTCTTCATTTCATTTCATTTGCATCTCTTTTCATTGTTTAATACATTTTGTCCCCTTGGAATTATACACTGTATAACAGTAACACTGTTTTCCATTAAATCAGTAATATACCGTAGAAAACAGTGCATTCTGGGTAATATTTGATGTTTTCGAGAAAGTAGCCTATAGCAATATACCGTGAATTAACAGTGCTCAAAGTCGACACGCCGAGGCTCACACCCTATACACTCATTCCCTATTCTCTACATTAGTTCACTAATATAGTCCACTTGACAGAGTGAATGAAAACACGTGTGAATTCAGAAACTGATGAACACCTGCTGTTAACAAGCAAATTACAGAAGAAAAGAGAAACAAGAACAGAAAAAAAGAGATGAAATCAACTGAAGATTAAAGAAGACATTAAATCTCCCAAGATCTGATTAAACAACTCCACAAACAGCATTACCAGCTTCATTTATTACTAACCAGATTGTTGTCATTTCTGTCAGATGTCTACAGAAGTTCTTATTGAGAACTAACAGAGGTTTAGATGTTGTTTTATTGTTTCGTTTCATGTCACCATGCTGCAGATCAGTGCTTTAGTTGGACTCATGACCCTTGATTTGTGAACATTAGTTTTTCTTTGGCTGCTGTAACTGTGTTTTTAAAACACATTTGTTGTGGCAAAAAAATCCAGAATAAGATGAGGTTAGCTAATTATTAATGGTCAAAAACATTATCTAAAGGCCAGATTCATTAATCTCATCAGAGTCTAAACTAGGTTGTTTTCTTTTTTTGATTATGGAATCCATATGATTTTACAGCATCAATGGGATGGAATGGAATCCATGTGATTTCACAGATTCTTGATGTCACTTGATGTTTATCTTAATGATGCCATAGTTCAAACATTTTTGTAAATGATGAGTTTAAAAATCCTTTACTGGTTGCTTTTGCACTGCTTGATCTTAAAGGGATAGTTCACCCAAAAATGAAAATTTGTTGTTTATCTGCTTACCCCCAGCACATCCAAGATGTAGGTGACTTTGTTTCTTCAGTAGAACACAAATGATGATTTTTAACTCCAACCGTTGCCGTCTGTCAGTGGTATAATGCATGTCAGCGGGAACTTGGACAATAAGAGTAAAAAAAACCATGACAGACAAATCCAAATGAAACCCTGTGGCTCGTGACGACACACTGATGTTCTAAGACACGAAACGATTGGTTTGTGCGAGAAACCGAACAGTATTTATATCATTTTTTACCTCTAATACACCACTATGTTCAACTGCGTTCAGCACACGCTTAGTGAGGTCTGATCGTGCTCTGACAGCCGAAGTGATGTCTAGCACTCATTGAAGTATATGCGCGAGACATCACTGCCGTTGTCTTGTGAAGGCTCAGATTCAAGACTCGCAGATCCAGGATAGGTCGTAACCCACCGCTCTTCTTGGGTACAATGAAGTAGGGACTGTAGAACCCTGACCTCATATCGGCTGGAGGGACCGGCTCTATCACATCCTTCGCCCGTAGGACTGCGATCTCCGCATGCAAGACAGGGGCATCGACATCTTTCACTGTAGTGAAGAAGACGCCCCTGAACTTGGGGGGACGCCGGGTGAACTGAATCGCATAGCCGAGCCTGATGGTCCGAATGAGCCAGCGAGACGGACTGGGGAGCGCTAACCAGGCTCGCAGAGACCGTACAAGTGGGACCAAAGGGACCACCGGTGTACCCGCAGTGGGGCAGCGAGGTGGAACACAGGGACGCGGCTCGGGGGGCTCTCTTTGCGAGGCGGCCCGAAGCGGCTTCACAGTGTGCTGGGCAACACTTACCTGGTTCCACGATTGGACAGTCAAGGCTTTGGTTACCCACTGCTCGCTGCTGTCCGCTGGCGACAGAAGGGGGATGAGAGTGGTGAGGTTCTTGCCCTCCCACTGCTCTCCGAGCCCTCTTCGGACCTGGAGATGAAGGAAACTGCTCTTTCATTGAAAATGTGGGTACCGCTGGCTGTTGGGTCAGCGGCGGAACACAAACAGACATTAACGAAACGGCCCTCCTCCGGGGGAGGGAGCGGTGCAGTCACCACCTCCCAAAGAGCAGTCCTCTCCATCTCCGGGTCGCCCGTCCTAGGGCCTCTTGCTCTTGGCTTTGCCGCCCTTCTTGGCGGGGGCCTGGCCGGGCTGGGCACCCCGACCACGACCGGCTCCACGGTGCCGCTTGGGTGGAGGCTGCTGCTGAGGCGCGGGAGCGGGGGCAGCGAGCAGCCTGAGCTGCTGCGGGTGGTGGAGGTGCAGCAGCTGACCGCCTCGGCAGGACGTGGGATATGGCCTCAGACTGCTTCTGGACAGCCGAGAACTGCTGGGCAAAGTTCTCGATCGCATCGTGAAGAGACTGGTCTGGGAAACGGGGGAATTAAGAAACCTGACTTTGTCGGTATCCCTCATGTCCTCGAGACACAGCCAGAGATGGCTTTCCTGGACCACTAGAGTGGACATCGCACGACCCACTGACCGCGCCGTGACCTTCGTCGCACGAAGCGCGAGGTCCGTCGCAGCACAAAGTTCCTGTAGAACTTGTGGATCATGACCACCCTCATGCAAGTCCTTCAGTGCCTTGGCAGGTGGAGCCAGGTGGAGTTAGGGCACAGTTGCATAGCAACGGCCCGTTCCACAGGGGGTATGCACGTGTATCCCTTAGCCGCTCCACCGTCAAGGGTGGTGAGGGAGGAGGACCCACCGACTCGGTTTCTGGCAGTAAAAAGTGCCGTCTACAAGCCAGTGAGCTCTTCATGCACCTCCGGGAAAAAAAGGCACTGGGGTGGGGGGCTGAGAACCAGCCCTGGTCACCCCGAGATACCAATCATCCAGCCTCGAGGGTTTGGGACACGGTGGAGGATTCCACACGAGCCCGACCCTGTTGGTGGCTCGGGCAAGCATAGCCATCATTTCTGGGTCCGTGTCGGGCACAGATGTCACTCCAGAAGGAGGCAGCTGCGCCGACTCATCATCCCCCGAAGTTTCAGGCTCACCCTCTGATGCAGCGTTCGACATTCTATCATCCTGGGGAGCCCCGAAGGATATGGATGGTACACACCTCTGGGGTGGTCCACCGCGTTCCCCCGGCAGATCTACTGGCTGCGGAGTGCAGGAGGGATGAGGGTTCCTAGGGGGTTGGTTCCCCGAAGGAAGCACGCTCACCGTGATCCTCAGATCACCAGAACCGCTGCCCGAAGCAACCCTCTGAGGAGGATTGGATCGAGGCAACGGAACTGGGACTCCGCCCCTTTGCAGGAACTGGAGTCTAGATCGCAACTCCACGATGATCATCTTCCCACAATGGGTACATGACTCATCCACAAACGCCGCCTCAGCGTGCTTTAAGCCCAGGCACGTGATACAGCGTTGGTGACCATCCCGCGGTGACAGATAACGACCGCATCCAGAAACACACAAGTAGAACAACATCTTTAAAAAGACACAAATCTACTTGTATAAGCTCTTTTAGGACTACTCTTTCAGGTGCTGAAGCACACAGGGGAATGACCGCTGCAAAACACAGACAGGGAATAGTGCAGCCTGTCGTGTTCACTCTCTCTCCTTGTAGCCGCTCTCTTACCAGCTGTGAAAACAGCCTTTGAGCGCTCAAAAGCGCACCACTCACCAGCCGTGAGAACGGCTTTTGTACTGGCTTGCTCTCTTGAAAAAGGCAAAACAAAAACAAAAGTTAAAGAAAAGAGAGATCGGTCCCACTGCAGTGCTGTCCGCCTGCACCAAAACGAAAGAGAAATCTTCAAAGAAGCTTTCTTGACTCGCAGTAGAAACACACTGCTGCTCATTATATACCCGCGCTGCGAGGCGAGCAGCTGATGCATATGATTGCATGCCAATGTGCATTGGCTCGTTGTAGTTACACTCGAAGTAGATTGGTCTCTCTAGCGAGATTCCTATTCATCGGTCTGTCCGATGTACGTCGAACGTGACCGACTGAATGGGAACAACATCTGAAGCTCTGTTAATTCTCAGTAAGAGCTTCTGTAAACATCTGACAGAAATAAAGTCAATCTGGTTAGTAGTAAGTTTAGCTGGTAATATAATTTTTGTTGTTTAACCCTCCTCTGCTGAGATATTGAGTGATTTAATGTCTTCTTTTATCTTCAGGTGATTTCATCTAAGGCTGTGGCTGAAAGTCAGTTATAGTTCTTCTGTTCCCTTTCGAAAGGGAACTCAACTCTGCATTTGTTCACGCTATGGGGGGAACTCGTGACAGGTGTTCGAAATGCCAAGAATCACAACACTCCAATCCTATTGGTCGGCGACAGCCTATGACGTTGAATGGTGCGAACTGTGATGTTTAAAGGAAGCGCCTGAGGAAGCAGTCAACATTTTCTCGTCTTTTCGGGACTGTCTTGTTCGTGCCATTGTTTCACAAACTCTGGTAGGAAATTACTCCATTTATGTCTGCAAACGTTCAGGAGAATGTGTTCATCCGTGTCCCAGGGGTTTGACACTTTTTCTGTCTGGAAAGGAGCGAATGCATAGACGATGCTTGAGGGCGTCGTCTGTGTGTTTGTCTATTGTTCACTGTGAGTGTTTCTCCTATCGGGATGCTCAGTTCTTGTTTGACACTCTTCCCGAGGGAGGAGGTGTCTGCATCTGTGCCTGAGAGAATTATATTATAAGAATTATATTATAATTGAGAGAATTATATTCTCTCTCGGCTTCCCTGCGGCTGGTGAGGATTAGTGGCTGGATGACGGTGACGTCCGTGTTTGATGTCACCGCGTCCGATAACGAGTGCTCCTCTGGTGGCTGGGTATGTGGAGCTGCAGTCTTTTTGGGACGCGCTTTTCGGCGGGCTGCAGCTGCCATGAGAGCACGTTAAGAAAAGGGCTGCACGCGGATGGTTCAACGAATGGTTTCTTTCTGTCCATGAATGTTGCAGCTCCCATAGACTTTCCATTCTCTCCTGATCTCCGCGTTTGAGATCAGGAAGGCATGGAAAAACCCCTGGCCATTCAGATTTGGATCTGAGCCAGACAGACGGGAGGAGGAAGAAACTAGAGTAATGGATGATCGATTGTAAACACCGTTGCGTTTGTAATCAATCCCCCAGCTATTTTAAGGGCGATTTATATCTACCCTCTCCTATTTTTCTTTCACCTCCCATATACATATATATATATATATATATATATATATATATATATATATATATATATAATATACTTGCTACTTGCTCAGGTGCTTCTTTTACAGTTAGGCTGTTGGCTGGCCTTTTTCTAAAGGCCGCCTTCTGGCTTGATAGTGAAAGTGCTTTTAGGCTTAAAAGAACTTTTGATTTCTTCCTTCTTCATGCTTCAATACTTGTGTTTGGTTTGAGTTAGCACTCGTCGCTTCAGTTATTTGTGTGCAGGACGACTTATCGGGCCGCCTGACACTGTTTGCTTGCAGTGCTTCATTTTCTCCTCATATTTGAAGGTTTCAAGATGAAGCCCAAGCTTTGCTTGGCCCAGTAGGCCTTAGCTAGCGGCTAGGCTAGAGCTAGGTTTAGGTGTTTGTTACATCACCCTTATTATTACTATCCCTGTGAGGTTGTATAGTTCCTAGTTCTGGCCTCCTCCTGAGGGAGTTGTTGGTCGTATGCCCATTTCCCCTTTGATGTGAAAATGTAGGTGCTATGGCTGAGGTTAACAGCTAAGGTTATAGGCGGTTATTAGCCTTCCTGGTGCTGTTTTTCCCAGGTGGTAGGCCCTTATCTTTGAGAAGATGAGTTATGCAGTGCTGCTAGGTGCCACTTTTTAGAACTTTGTCATGCTTATAATGTCTTCACATGAGCCCCTTGAATTATATTCAAGTTTGAGATTACGATGCTAAATATTTTAGCTTTCATTCTCTAGGGTTCATTACAGATCTCAGATCTGTTCTGTGAAACATTTATCCTGTTTGGATGGCATGTATTACAAAGCATTTGCACTTGCTTTGGGTTCTAAGCTTTAGCCCTACATACATGTGATTAGCCTCTATCTATGAACGTGGTGTTTTGTTGTACTCCCCGGTTAGGCTTTGTGTTTCATTGAGTGCATCACCTGTTGGATTGCACACTCAGGTTTAGTGTAGAGAGTCTTATTCTGGTTAGAATAGTATGATCTCTGTAGCTCCCAGTCGATCATGACCACAGCAGCTGTTTTGCATTTGCTGTTAGATTGTTGGCTCTTTATTGTAGCCTCTTTCTTAATACAGCTTGTTTTTTGGGCACTGTTGGTTTACGATCACAAGTATTTTAGCACTGCCTCAGACTTATGCTCACATTGTTTGAGGTGGTAGGCCTTGTAGGCCTTCCTTAGACCCTGATAGCATATTTATGTGTACTGGGTACATTGCCTGTTGGAATGTGTAGGCTTAAGCTCAGGTTGTGTAGCTAGTTACCCACAGTTATCGTGTAGGGTCTAGAGCTGGTCCCCTTTGAGCTTGGGCCCTGTTATGACCACGGGCTGGCGCCATATGGTGCTAAAAGTAGTAGGCCTTGCCAGGCCTCCTTTGTAGCCTCTGTGTTGGCCCAGCTGGGTTGGTTATATCTGGACTCATTCCATGGTTAAGTCATGTCTTATGACTCATGCTGCCATTGGCCACGCCCACCTCCATATGAATAGGCCCTAGGTCAGGCCTCTCGTTGAGTTTTGTGGCGTAGTGTGTACTTCTCCTACCTAAGGGTTTCTCGAGTACTTGGCCTGCTGGCTGGCCTTAGTCATGAAGCTACCACCGGTTGATGCCATGTGTTCATGAAGGTTGTAGGCCCCCATCAGGGCCTCCTTTCAGTCTGCATGTTGGCACAGCTTTGTGTGGGTTTCTGTGTGACTCATCACCATGGATGAGTCATGATTGCCACTAGCTGACACCGCTTGTTTTACAAGTTGTAGGCTTTCGCAGGCCTCCTAGGTATCACGCTGGAGTTTGGCTGTGTACTCCTCTCACTTAGAGAGTAAAATGTGCTTTTACTGAGTACATTTCTGAGTGGCTTGCCTCTCGAGGTGAGCTCCTGTATTAAAACCAACTGTTTGTCTGGTTTTATGCATTTGCTTCTTTGAGCTTGGTGTCCTTTAGCTCTAGTTGAGCTAAGTAGCTACCTTGTTTGTTACTCGGTTCTATTTTGCTCCTAGAACTTTAGTGGCTGCTAGCTGACGCTGCATGCGCCTTAAGGGCCTCTTTTGGGAGCATGCTGGCATTTACCTTTCTCCAGGTTTTTCTCTCTGACTATTTTACTGAAGCAGTAAAGGGATTTGTGTCGCTGGCTTGCCGGGGCTCGGGCTGACTGATGACCTCCTTTGTAGTCGGTCTGTTTAACCACGAGCTGATGCCACGTGTCTGCTGAGTTTATAGGCCCATGGGGCCTTCTTTAGCACATGATGGTGTACGCTGTACTCCTCTTGCTTAACCCCTTACCAGTCACCCCCACTTTTGGCCAGGTAGTGAAAAATGATATACCCAAAATAAAATGGTTGCTGCTAACAAGTCCTCCGGACTACACACAAAACCAAGGTATCATTTGAAAGCTGACACTTGACAGTTTACTATGAAAGACTCAGAATTACTCTAGCTTACTAATTAGCATTACTAATAGAGAGATAAAAAAGCTCAAACACAATGGATATATATATATATATATATATATATATATATATATATATATATATATATATATATATATATATATATTTTTTTTTTTTTTTTTTTTTTTTTTCATAATAATTGTTTATGGAAATGAAAAATGCAAAAGGCAGATACATAGGGGCCTGGAAACATAAGCAATAAGTAACTAAAGCCATATGTCTAATCAATATATGTTTAAAATTTGAAGGTGATACAAGCAAAAATGAATTTTTTTACAACCATTTATTTCAGTGCATGTCTAAGCACCTTTCCAAAAAGGCCACTTGGAGATGCCAAAGGGACACATGGTAACCACCTTTTACTGTGAAGTATAAGAAGTCTATTTGATCATTTCCATACATTTTATCATTCCAATATGACAAAGCACAATTTATATACTATATCTGGTATATTTTTTTTCCTCTTAAAAGTTTAGAAAAATGTAATCCAAGGATCATTTACATACAGCAATATTCAGCCATACCCACCCTGTTGTTGCCCTGATGGCACATTTACACAATCTTAAATTTTTCTATTCAAATTCCAAGGATCATTTACATACAGCAATATACAGCCATACCCACCCTGTTGTTGTCCTGATGGCACATTTACACAATCTTAAATTTTATATTCAAATTCCAAGGATCATTTACATACAACAACATACAGCCATACCCACCGTTGTTGCCCTGATGGCAGATTTACATCAGTTTACAATTTTTCTATTCAAACGCAAAGGATCATTTACACAAAGCAATTTACCATCATACCCACTCTATTGTTACCCTTATTGAACATTTACACCAGCAGCTAATGACCAAGACTGCAATCAAGACGCTAGATACAGCACTCTCCTCCGAATAATCCACATTTTTTCATCACTGCTTCGCATAAGTTCTTCCAATGCAGAAACAGGAGAAAACAACTTCTGTGCACGACGCTGATCCATAGCTGGCGAATGCTAGCAGTGCGAGTGCTAGTGGCCAGCAGGTGTGTCCCTTATATTTGCGTCACGCCAGCGGGCGTGCACTATTTTTCCTGGAAGCAAATTGACAACACACTAAACAACAATGTATTACACGCGAGATTATGCAAATCAACACATTGGCGTAATCGTTATTGCATAGGCTAACGTTGCATGACAAAACAATAGTTTGCCATTGCTGTCTTTTTACTTTTTTTCCCACTTATGTTTGCCTGTGTGTAATCACACATCACTAAAAGCGCCTGTCCACTTTTTTTCTATACATGTATATGTGTCTAGTTTTCATCGGACATCTTCTGGGCTGTTCTCATTCATTTACAGACACTCTACTAAATACAGTGATAAGTTATATTTCATTGAATAAAGCGCTAGATGTGGACAGTTCGTCGAATAAACATGACAGCACACCCGTGAATAGTGCATTTCAGGATGTAAACAATAGAAGTTATATCGATTTTTATACCAGTGTGCATGCTTTTGGACAAATATTTACTATGGAAATCGTGTACTGGACTCTTCCCATGGAAAAAACGTCGATGTCACTGTGGCGAGGGGGGCGTGGTTTGGCGAGGTCTGCAACGGGAGAGAGCGTCGGGAGATCTTTGGTGAGTGAGCGGGTTAAATGTAAATCACGAACACCTGTTTCTCATTCCAGTAATTGGCGCGGAGACAGGATAAAACGCTGCGAGAAGCAGGAGTGTGTGAGAGAGAGGGGAACTGCTGACTGAGCTGCTGGTGCACAACAACACTGCTGGAGTGAAGCCCATTGTGGATTATTTTGTTTTGCTGTTGTGCATTGCACAGTTTTGCTGTTGGACATTTGTATTTTCTGAATAAAGCTCAGTCAGCAGTTAAACGCCGACCCTGTCCCCTTCCTTCCCACATCTACGAACATTGATTGTACTACACTGGTGCCGAAACCCGGGAAGGAAGATGGGTGGCCGCTGCCATGCAATCATCGTTCTCCACCCCATTTGCAGACGTCATCGCCTCCCTCACGGTCCTACATCAGGAGCAACACCAGGCCCTACTGGACCTGCAGAACGACCAAGAACGGCGTTTCCAAGCCACCGTGCAGGCCCAGCAGGAGGACCGCGAAAGGTTCCGGAGCTGGATCGACCGGGAGGTTCACACAGAGACCATTGGGGGAGTCGCAGGTGGCGGCACAGCAGCTGCCAGTGCAGAACCTCCTGGTCTTCGACGACCTTCCCTCTTCCCAGGTCTCGTCCGCCCGGCCTGCCATGTGTTCCGCCCCGGGGGCGGGGTGGAATGTAACAGGGACAGTTCTATGGACCTAGAGCCCAGGGGGGCGGGACTCTCTGCTTCTCCCCTCTCTCCGCGCCAACCATTTAACCCGCTCTCTGCCACAAGAGCGGCGGGCAGGTCTGGGCCGGCCTGTTGGTGTTGCGGGGACCCGGAGCACTTTGTGGACAGGTGTCCAGTGATGGAGGTCGGGACATTGATCCGGGTCCCGGACGACCCGCAGGCTGCCCCTGGTCAAGCTGGCGGGTACCAAATACCTGTGAGTATCAAGGGGGGGTACCTATCAGGCTTTGGTGGACTCAGGATGTAACCAAACCTCTGTTCATCAAAGCCTGATTTCGTCCGGGGCATTGGATACAGGCCGCTTGGTTAAGGTGCGGTGTGTGCACGGGGATGTGGTGAAATATCCGTTAGTGCCTGTCATTATTTAATTCAGGGGTCAAAAGTATAGTGTTGAGGTGGCAGTTAACCCGCACCTCCGGCATCCGATAATTTTGGGAACGAATTGGCCCGCATTTAAAAAATTATTGGGGTGTTTATGCTCGGATGCCTCTTGGGGGAAAAAAAATCGCTGGATAAGGAGGTGCGAGTGCAGGTGGGAGAGACTGATCAGAGACCAGTGGGTTCAGCTTCAGGGGAACAGAGCGAAATCGGAAGACTTATTATTTCGGATCGCGATGACTTTCCATCGATGGTCAGCCTCTCCAGCCTGGACGTCTGCTTTCTTATCCATATTTTGCGATCATAAAAGAGAGGTTGTATCGAGTGACCCAAGACACTCAGACAAAAGAGGATACGACCCAATTGTTAGTTCCAAAGAGCCGCAGGGAAATGCTTTTCCAAGCGGCTCATTCTAATCCGATGGCTGGGCATTTAGGACAAACGGCAACACTAAATCGCCTCATGACCCGATTTTTTTGGCCGGGCATTCACGAGAATGTGCACAGGTGGTGCGCGTCTTGTCATGAATGTCAGTTGGTAAACCCACCAGCCACCCCAAAAGCGCCTTTGCGCCCTCTACCATTAATGTAGGTCCCCTTCGAAAGAATTGGTATGGACCTCATCGGGCCATTAGAGCGATCAGCAAGAGGGCATCGCTTTGCATTAGTCATTGTAGCTTATGCAACGCGATATCCCGAAGCAGTGCCGCTCTGCAACATTTCCGCTAAGAGTGTTGCGGAGGCACTGTTTAGTTTAATCTCCCGATTGGGGATTCCGAAAGAAATCCTCACTGACCAAGGTACGGCGTTTATGTCATGCACGTTACGCGAACTTTACGAATTGTTGGGCATTAAATCGGTTCGTACCGGCGTCTTTCACCCACAAACGCACGGGCTGGTTGAACGGTTTAATCGCACGCTTAAATCCATGATTCGTAAATTCGTTCAAGAGGACACCAAAAATTGGGATAAGTGGTTAGAACCTCTGTTATTCGCAGTGCGAGAAGTCCCGCAAGCCTCCACGGGGTTTTCCCCCTTCGAGCTTCTCTTCGGACGCCACCCCCGTGGGGTGCTGGATGTCCTAAGAGAGACTTGGGAGGACGGACCGTCTCAGGCCAAAAACGAAATTCAGTATGTGCTGGATTTGAGAACAAAACTCCACACTTTGGGGCGGCTGTCTATGGAGAATTTGTTGCAAGCCCAGCACAGACAGAGCCAGCTGTATGACAGGGGGACTAATTTATGCAAATTTTCACCGGGAGATAAAGTACTTGTATTGCTCCCCACTTCAAGCTCGAAATTACTTGCAAAGTGGCAAGGACCGTTTGTGGTTACACGGCAAGTTGGCGAGCTCGATTATGAGGTCATACGTTCCGATAGGAGAGGAGCACGTCAGATTTACCACCTCAATCTCCTTAAAAAATGGAATGAGGCGGAATCAGTGATGCTGGCGACGGTGATTAGTGGAGAGGATGATCTCGGGGATGATCGCTCTGGCCCCAGGGGGAGATCACCTCTCGCCCTCCCAGCTCACTGATTTGACTAAGTTGCAAGCAGAGTTTGCGGACGTGTTTTCTCCCCTACCGGGTCGTACAAACCTCATTCAGCACCACATCGAGACGGAGCCGGGCGTGGTGGTTCGCAGCCGGCCGTATTGGTTGCCTGAACACAAGAAAAAGGTAGTTCAGGCGGAATTAGGGGCTATGCTTGAAATGGGAGTAATAGAAGAGTCCAGCAGTAACTGGGCGAGCCGATAGTTTTGGTCCCCAAGACAGACGGCTCAGTTCGGTTCTGTGTGGACTATCGCAAGGTGAACGCAGTGTCGAAATTCGACGCGTATCCAATGCCACAGGTGGACGAACTGCTTGACCGGCTAGGCACGGCTCGATTTTATTCGACACTGGACTTAACGAGAGATATTGGCAGATCCCCTTGTCGCCATTATCCAAAGAAAAGACAGCTTTCACGACGCCGTTCGGATCGTGGTTCAGCGAGGTCTGCAACGGGAGAGAGCGTTGGGAAATCTTTGGTGACTGAGCGGGTTAAATGTAAATCACGAACACCTGTTTCTCATTCCAGTAATTGGCGCGGAGACAGGATAAAACGCAGCGAGAAGCAGGAGTGTGTGAGAGAGGGGAACTGCTGACTGAGCCGCTGGTGCACGACAACACTGCTGGAGTGAAGCCCATTGTGGATTGTGTATACCGAGACTGGAGTGAAGCCCTTTGTGGATTATTTTGTTTTGCTGTTGTGCGTTGCACAGTTTTTCTGTTGGACATTTGTATTTTCTGAATAAAGCTCAGTCAGCAGTTAAACGCCGACCCTGTCCCCTTCCTTCCCACATCTACGAACATTGATTGTACTACAGTCACCATTATACTGCCAAACATTACAGTCCACGACACAAAAAGGTAAGGACCCCCCCTCCCTTTTGTTGTCTTAGAAAATTGTTTACGGTCATACAGAATAACAAAAAACTACTATGAAGTTATCTTGATTGTATAATGCTTGTACAGGTTGAATCAGCATTCTTGTATCTTTCACACAACTTGATAAATTTCACTCAACTTGATCATTTTACTTGATAAAATGTATTATAAACAAGCGATCAATGTAAACAATGTCACACATGGTGCCGTCGCCGATCCTTGAACGTAAAGGGGTTAAAGAGTAGAAAGGTGCTTTTACTGAGTACACTGCTCATTGGATTGTGTTGGACGGGCTGTTTCGTTGGCACTCGCAGCTACTTAATTACTTGGTGGTCATGCTTCCAGCATGCTATGTTTCAGGTGCTTGGCCTTACAGGCCATCCCGGAATATCTCCTCATGTGTTGAGTTTCTGTGGAATGCTTAGTTCATTATAAAAGAACTCTAGTTATGTTGTAGGCCCTTTGTTCCGGCCTCCATGACTATGTGCCCACAGTACGGTCTGTCTGTTAGGTTGAGCTTTGTACTTCCCTCTGGGTTGACTGTGTAATTGTGCTTAGCTCCCTAAGCTGGTCATTGGTTGTAGACTTAAATTAAGTTTCAAGCCGAGACCGGCCCTTAGGCTGGTTTGTGCTCCCTTTACTGGGGTATTTCTAGCGCACAGCCTACTCAGTGCTTTATAAGCCACTGAGTAGATCCTAGGATGAGCGGATTATACTCCCCTCAATACGAGGGTTTATAGCGCTTAGCTGAGTTCTGCTCTCCGGGATGCCCATCTCTTAGTGGCCGCTAGCTGACGGCGTGTGTAACAGGTAGGCCTTCGGGGCCTCCTTTGGGAACATGCTGGCATATACCTTTTGCGTTTCTTTGACATTCTTTACTGAAGACAGTAAAAGGAATTTTATGTTGCTGGCTGGCCAGGGCTCCGGCTGACTCATTAACCTCCTCTGTAGTCGGTTTGTTCTGTCTGGAGCTTGATAACACTGCCATAAGCTGATTCCACGTGTCTGCTGACATTATAGGCCCATGGAGCCTTCTTTGGCACGTGATGGCGTACGTTGTACTCCTCTTGCTTAAAGAGTAGAAGGGTGCTTTTACCGAGTACACTGCTTGTCGGATTGTGTTGGACGGGCTGTTTTGTGGGCACTCACAGCTACCTAATTACATGGTTGGTCATGTGCTCAGCATGCTATGTTTTCAGTCGAATGGCCTTATGGGCCATCCTGAATACCAACATATGAATTGGGTTCTTGTTGTGATATTAGTTCATTTATAAGAACTTTAGTTATGTTGTAGGCCCCTTCTGGTCGGCCTCCATGACTTTGTGCCTACGGTATGGTCTGTCTGTTAGGTTGAGCTTTGTACTTCCCTTCGGGTTGACTGTGTAATTGTGCTTAGCTCCCTAAGCTGGTCATTGGTTGTAGACTTCTATAAAGTCTCCCGTTCAGACTAGCCCCAGGCTGGTTTGTGATCCCCTGTACCAG
This sequence comes from Megalobrama amblycephala, assembly GCF_018812025.1. NCBI lineage: Eukaryota > Metazoa > Chordata > Actinopteri > Cypriniformes > Xenocyprididae > Megalobrama > Megalobrama amblycephala. Next base: position 5,072,042 of record NC_063050.1, on the reverse strand, counting down.
GGGTTTTTCTAGCACACAGCCTCCTCAGCGCTTTAATCAGAAGCTGAGTAGATCCTAGGACGAGTGGTTTATTCTTTCCTCAATACGAGGGTTTATAGCGCTCAGCTGAGTTCCGCTCTCCAGGATGCCCATCACTGCGGATGGGTTTGAGTTGCTTACTGCTCTTTCGCAGTCGCTCTTATCTGCTCTCCTCTTTGGAGTTTGCGCCTTGGAGATTATGTATATCAGGCAGGGTTGGCCAGGGCTATGTTTGGCTTTCGCTAGATTAGTACGGCCTCCGTGGTGGCGTTGGGGGTGACTTCGTTCCCCTCTAGTGACTGGCCGGTGTTCCGTTTGGTTTCTTGGCCACATTCCCTTTAATGGACCACTTTCCACGGATTGCTGGTCCCAGACGCCTTGAGTAGCCTTGGAAGGCTTTCTTCTGAAGGCCTCTTTTAGGCTTAGCTTCGGCTGTTGGCCATAGGGAATGCTGTCACTGACAGCCTTGGGGGAGAGTTGCTCCCGGCTTTTCTCTGGAACTGCCGGACGTTTGTCCAGACATTTGGCATGCACCCTCCTTTAGCATGGCGGCGTGGGTATATCGTTTCCTATAGCGTGATCAAACGCAGAGTTGAGTTCCCTTTCGAAAGGGAATGTCTCAGGTTACGTATGTAACCATGGTTCCCTGAGAACAGGGAGTTAGCAGTAAACACAGAGTCTCGTTCCCTGTTCTCAGGGAAGCATGGTTACATACGTAACCTGAGACGTTTCTGCTTGTCTTTCCTTCAGTGATTCTGCTTGTTAACAGCAGGTGTTCATAACTACTTTTCAATCGTCACTTAAAGGATTAGTCCACTTTTAAATAAACTTTTCCTGATAATTTACTCACCCCCATGTCATCCAAGATGTCAATGTCTTTCTTTCTTCAGTCGAAAAGAAATTAAAGTTTTTGATGAAAACATTCCAGGATTATTCTCCTTATAGTAGACTTCAATGGGCACCAAACAGTTGAAGGTCAAAATTAGTTTCACTGCAGCTTCAAATTGTTCTACATGATCCCAGATGAGAAATAAGGGTCTTATCTAGTGAAATCATCACTCATTTTCTGAAAAAAAATGAAGCTTTTTAGCCATAAATGCTCATCTTGAACTAGCTCTCTTCTAGCTCTCTTTGTTTTCATCAAAAACCTTAATTTCTTTTCAACTGACAAAAGAAAGACATGGACATCTTGGATGACATGGGGGTGAGTAAATTATCAGGAAAAGTTTATTTAAAAGTGGACTAATCCTTTAAATAATCACTTTATCTCATTAACTTCAACACTGCTTCAGTATTACTCTAACAATCTGTAGTGTGGACACATACAAGTGTTCATTAAACACTGGGAATTTTGCTGTGGGGTTAAAAGGGTTAAAGGTGTAAGATGAATAAACACACATAGTGAAACACGTTTTCACACTAACGAACTGTAAATTCATTTTACAGAAACAAACTGTAGGAAAACAGTAATATACTGGCAACTCTATGAATCATTTGGTACATCTATAGATTTCTAGATATTGATTCTATAAGCATAGATTCTATAGAACTTGTTTGCAATTCCGATATGGATAACCAAATGTAATGATTTTTTTTTTTTTTTTACATTATAAACAGTTTATCTTAGATGATAACCACAATTTTCAAAGTGTGTGTGTATGTGTGAGAGAGAGAGAGAGAGATACGGATACAGAGGGGTTTGAAATCTGTAAACATAGAGCAGGATGTGTACAAGGAAAAGAAAGTCAATGACTGTCAGACTGATCAGAGATACAGAAGAATAAATAAATAAAGCACTTTACATTGCAATATGTGTGCAATGTGATACTGTAAACATTACCATGGTAGAGACTAGGGCTGCACGATACTGGAAAAAGTTACATTGCAATATTTATTTATTTTTTCTGCGATATACAGTATATTGCGATATTAAAAAATGATTGGGGTAATTTTGTAATTGAGTGAAAACACATAAAAATTAATGAACAACTTACAAGCACAGATAAATATAATAGAACAAAGATACAAGTTAAATAAATAGTGCTTTACATTTTCCAGGTAAGTCTAACAGTATTCAGGTACAAAAATTTAATAATCAAATGTGAAATAATACTGTATGTAATAACACATAGTGTAAAATAATACATAGTCTCACTGTATGAATTAAACATAATTAATCTGTCTAAAAAACTACAAAAGTGATGTTTCTCTTTGTCTTTTGTGGTTTGATTAACATTTATGACGCAGAAAGCAGCAGTTCAGTTTCTGTCACTTTAAAGGATTAGTTCACTTTCAAATAAAAATTTCCTGATATTTACTCACCCCCATGTCATCCAAGATGTTCATGTCTTTCTTTCTTTCTTCAGTCGAAAAGAAATGAAGGTTTTTGATGAAAACATTCCAGGATTTTTCTCCTTATAGTTACCTAAAATTACAGTTTCAGTGCAGCTTCAAAGAGCTTTAAACGATACCAGACGAGGAATAAGAGTCTTATCTAGAGAAACCATCAGCCATTTTCAAAAAAAATACAACTGTATATGCTTTATAAACACAAATGATCACCTCACACATGCTTCCGTTTTCTGTATTCTTCAAAACGCTTACGCTGTATGTCCTACGCCTTCCCTATTCCACTTACGGAAAAAACGGAACTGGCAGCACGTTAGTTCCGTAATTTGGTGTGTGAAAGTTTGGTTGTTATCGGCAAGGATTGTGACACCAGTGACAAATACATCACAAAATAGTTATGAAAATCTTTCGCACTAGTATTAAACAGTGTAACATTATACATTTAAATGAATCATGTGGGAAAATCCATTTAAACATAAATTAAGAACTTCAACATGGTGAGAAAATCCTCTCTGAACTTTCACTTACATTACAACATTACTGTTTTATAGACTAGATAGATTCTTGACTATTTTAAATAATTTTTATGGCTGAAAAGTTCATAAAATGTTTATGAACTGTGAAAAACTGCTTATAAAAAGAACAGACAAATAGTGCTTTATGAGGATGTGTGATCACGTTCACACAAAAAACTAGAAGTTGTGTGACTTGTATTTAAATTCAGGACATTAAATATTGGTTCAGTCTTTGTCTGATAACAAAACTCTGTGAAAACAAACAGAGCATATTGTCTTATATTTATCTATGATCAACCTGATATTTAAAAAAAAAAAAAAAACTAATATATAAATATATAAAAAATGCCTTCTGAACATGTTCAAATCGTTTATTTCTTTCACATTTGGTTATGTTGCAGCCTTATGCTAAAATTTCACATGACAAAGCATTATGAGAAAGCACTAAAATATCACATTGCGTAAGTATTCAGACCCTTAAATCAGTACTTCATTGACGCACCTTTGGCGGTGATTACAGCCTCGAGTCTCTTTGAGTTTGATGTGACAAGCTTTATACTCCTGGATTTGGGGATTTTCTGCAATTTCTCTCTAGAGATCCTCTTGTCAGGTTGGACAACTATTTTCAGAGCACCAGGAAGAGTTCTGATTGTCCCAAACTTCTTCCTTTTTAAGACTTATGGAAGCCACTGTGCTCTTGTGAACCGCAGAATTTTTTGTAGTCTTTCCCAGATCTGTGCCTCGGCTCAATCCTGTCTCTGAGCTCTGCAGGAAGTTCCTTTCACTTCATGACTTTATTTTCCCTCTTATATGCCTTTTTTTTGGCTTTTAGATCTTACATGGACAGGTGTGTCTCTTTCCAAATCATGTTGAATCAGATGAAATTGCCACAGATCTGTGTAGAAACATCTCAAAGATGAGTAATGTGATGCACCTGAGATACCGTTCAAATGTCGTAGCAAAGTGTCTGAATACATACATTTAGGTGATTTTTCAGTTCTTTTTCTTTTTAACACATTTGCAAAGTCAAATCTGTTTTTTTCTTTGTCATTATGTGAGTGTAGATTGATGTAATAAAATAACTGAAAGCATTTTATCATACGGTTGCATTATAAAATGCCATATTTCCTCTGCATTTAAAGGCACAATATGTAATTTTGAGAGAGACAAGCGCAACACACGGTTTGAGAGCAGTGGAGCTTTTATAACGCTGCAGGTGACCACTTCCTCTTCTTCCCATCAAGCATATCCGAGATTTAAACAATATACTGTGTTGTGCAACAGTATATAACAATGATTCGTTTTCTGTCGATTAATGTATCCAAACAGTTGCTCATCTATCTTACAAAACACATATTATAGCGTCTTTGGTGTTTCCATAGTTTCTACAAAATAAAAAATCAAGGGTGAAAAAATTAAAATCAAGGGTAACACAAGTGACAAGTGTAATATACATAATCCCAAGATAAGATATATAGTGTCTGATATAGAGCTGCAAGGCAATTGACTTTGAGAAAATGCATGTGTTTCCATTATGAATAACCATCAAAAAACAATTACTGGCAGGAACTAAAGATGTCATGACCTACATACTCAAGATGTTGAATGAGGGATCCACCTGGTGACGGACAACAGGGTTCACAGACAGGGTGTGTGTTGATCAGATGAGTCTTCAAATGCAGAAGCCCTTTGAAGACGTCTCATTCGCGCTGAAGGTCGGAGACATGAGCGGCCCCGTGTTCACCGAGTCTGGAGTTCACATCATCCTGAGAACTGGATAATCATTCCCTCTCCATCATGCCTTCATTCATTCAACCGCAGATAACACACATCTATCCCACGATTCCTTATCTTAATCTGTTTTCCTGAAAAACCTTGCTTGGCTTGTCAAAGCTGCACGTTAAATCCATCCGGTGTTTCCGTGATCTTACATGTTACAGTTGCCTTTTGACAGGCTCGAATCCCGCATCTCCACCTGACGGCTAAACACTCGCATGGTCTGCTGTACAGTTGGAAAAGCCTTGGAAATGTAGTAACTATATAGTGTTAAAGTAACACTGAAGCAGAGTTAAAGTTAATGAGATAATTAAGTGATTAATTAAGTGATGATTGAGCATTAGTGATGAACACCTGCTATTAACAAGCAGAATCACTGAAGAGAAACACAAGAACTACAGCTGACTTCATTCACAGCCTGAGATGAACTCAACTGAAGATAAAAGACATTAACACTCTGAGGTCTGAGGTATCGCCGGCGATACCACAGCGGTTTTTTTCTTACCAGTGTGAAAGAGACTCAAAATACTCCGTCAATGTTGCACATGGGTCATTCCTGTTATGCAGTGACTTTTACTGTCTCAATGATTTATTTACTCATATTATTTATAAAATGAGTCACATATTTTTAAGAAATGGCTTAAATTGTAAATGTATGTCTTCTTTATCATTAAAGCAGAGATTTAATAGACTTTTTAAAAACTATTATGTATTTTTTATTGATGTATGCATTCAATTTTATCATGTCTTCAGTGAAAAGTAATCAACTTTCACAAGAAATATAAACCATGAAATGATAAAAACCTCAAAATATTTTTAAATTATGTTATAGACTAGGCTAAACTGCCTCTAATCATACACATAAATCATGTGAAAATATAGTTTTTTTTTTTGTTTTGTTTTTTTAGAATTTTCCTCAATTACCGTGTCCCTGAAGTCATCTTCCACCCTGTTAGTATGTACTTTCTCGCCTTCCAAAACCAACTGCAATTTCATTGAGACCATTTTCAAGAAGTGACATCATTTCTTTTTCCTTCTGGAATTCAACTGTACAAGCTGAGGTTAGCTTCAACTCTCACTCCTAACTTTTTTTTAGTTTTTGAAATGTTATCCTACTTGTCCCACCCTGTTAGGTTTAACAGGGTGGAAATTCTAATAGAATAAATAGTATTTAATATACATAGCAAATTCTATACATATGTATATATTACATGATTTATTTCTTAAAATTTTAACATTCAAATTGTAATAATAATATAAAGATACTGAATAATGAAAATAAACTGCACAGTTATTTTTGGAACTATTGGAAAAAAAGGGCTCTATTTAGCACCAAAAAGGATTCTACTATTGTTACAAGCCAAAGACCCTAATTTGGTACTGTTTAGAACAATTTTTCTTAACTTAAAAGTTATTTTTAAAGTCTAATAAATGTTGGAAATGATCACAGTTATACTGTAATGTGAATGTATATAATGTAAAAAAATATAAATTTCATTATTTTCATAGAAACATCAGTACCAGTATTAGTATCTGTGATACTGGCCTTCATTTATAAAAAAAGATGCAATTAAACAAATATTTAAAATATATTGTTGTTATTCAAAAAAGGGCATTCTCTAGTCATCTGAGCAGAGAATTGTTTTGCCACCATGATTGATTGTGATAAGAAACCACATAGCTATTTTTGTGTCCCTCTCCCAAAGGAAATCTGGATTTTTATTATTTTATTTTATTGTGTTGAAACAATATTATATAGGTGCAGTTCCACACATTAAAGATGGCAAACCATGCAGGACAATGACGGAAAGTTCATCCACTGTTAGAACCTGTTAACACTGGTGTTCCACCCTGTTACGCTCCTTTCCACCCTGTTAGACAAGTAATTTTAAATAATAATTTGACAACAACGTTAAATATTTGGCATACTTTTGTCTTATTTTGTGAGGTGAGGAGCACTAACAGCATATATATGTTTTAATAACATATATATTATTTGCCATCCAATTGGCAAAAATGGGCACAAAAAAGTACCTGTTCTTAATAATCAAGACATATTCTATTCATCAATAATTGTTTTGTTATTGTTTCAAGAATAAAAAATACTAAGATGGCAAAAGGGACATATACTATCCAAGAAAAGCTCATTATTGTTTAACATTCACATTATTAACATGTTGTGATAACTATGTATATGTCCCTAACAGGGTGGAATATCTTCATGGCCAGTGTCTGAACAAACTACCTATAAATATTATTTTTTGAGTCCCTTAGCTTGACCAGTATGTATTCCTAATAAATACACGTCACTATTTTGGTAGAATGCTAAAAACGTGAAAATCATGAAACTTTTTTTCCAACACTTATGAAGCCAAAATGTTACCACATACCAGGAATGACCCACATACAATTAAGAGCTATACACCATTTTAATCTGTGGAATATCTTCTTTTATTTGTGTACACTCAGAGTAAAAAACTAAATGTTGTGCTTTTTGTAAAATAAAGAAAACTAACATGATGTGTGATCTGTCGTCTCCCTCTGAACGAAGTCCAATCTGATAGTTCTCAGAAAATGAACTGTAACTTAGTGAATACTAATCACACGCTGAGATGTCAGGTTTTAAATCGTGTAAGTCAAATCGAAAACAAATATTCTCTGTTTATATAATCTGTATGAAAAGAGCCATGTCAGAAGTCTGTGATTCAGCTCATTATCTGCTAATGAGGCCACGCCCACGGAGCGAGCGCTATTCAGACGCAAATTCAGTCAATACATGCATACATTGTCTCAATCGTGTATTTATTTTCTTCAAAAGTGTTTTGAATAGCCAAAACACTTTTGAAGACAGGTCTACCAGAGGACATGGCCTACCAGAGGACATGGCCCCAGCGAGGAGGGGGAGGAGAGGTCAGGTGATCAGGGGGGCCCTGATCACCTGACCTCTCCTCCCCCTCCTCGCTGGGGCCATCGGCAGGCTTGAGCAGTGAGACATGGAATGTAGGAGAAATGCCAAAATGATTAGGTAGGGCAAGACGAAAAGAAACAGGTGTGATTTGATGTGTGATTTGATATGGGCCTACGTACCTTGGACTTAATTTGCAGCAGGGGAGCCTCAAACGGAGGTCCCGTGTGGATAGCCATTGACCCGGCTGGTAGGGAGGAGCCGGACGGCAGTGGTGGTCTGCTTGATCCTTCTGCCGGCAGACAGCGTGTTGAAGGTGGGTGTGTGCTCTATCCCAAGTGGCTTTGCTATGGTTCATCCAGTCATTGACTGCGGGAACGTTGGTGAGCCCTCCAGACCATGGGAATAATGCCGGTTAGAATCCAAGAATGCACTGGAATGGGGTTACTCCGGTGGCTGGCTTGCGCAGGGAATTCTGGGCGTATTCGGCCCACAGCAGGTATCGGGACCAGTCGTTTTGGTTTTGATTGCAGTAGGATCGGAGAAAGTGGGTGAGTTCTTGGTTTAGACGTTCTGTTTGACCGTTGGATTGTGGGTGATAGCCGGAGGTGAGGCTGACAATGATGTTGAGCGCTTGACAGAATGCTGCCCAGGGGCGAGAGGTGAATTGGGGGCCCCGGTCAGACACAATGTTCTCTGGTAGACCATATATATGGAAGACCCAGTTGCAAAGTTGTTCGGCGGTTTGCATGGCCGTGGGTAGCTTGACAAGGGTAATGAGACGGCATGCCTTGGAAAACCGGTCCACCACGGTGAGTATGGTGGTGTATCCGTTCGAGATAGGCAGGTCCGTGACGAAGTCCACGGCGATGTGGGACCAGGGGCATTGTGGAAGTGGTAGAGGTTGCAGCAAGCCAGTGGGGATTTGATGTGAGGATTTATTTCTTTGGCAGACTTGGCATGAATTGACGAAGTGAGTTGTATCCTTGGAAAGAGATGGCTTCCAGAACCGATTCTGAAGTTGAGTGGTTGCTATACCCGGATGACCAGAAGAGGGGGAATTGTGTACCATCTCCAGGATGCGGTTGCGGAAGTCCATGGGCACAAAGGTTCTCTCTGGGGGACAGTCAGGAGGTGTCTCGTTTCCAGCATTGGCCTGTTCCAGTTCCGTCATAATATCCCACTGTATAGGTGCAACAACAAGAGAGGCAGGTATTACGGTATCATGGCTTTGAATTTGGTTCTCACCTTCGAATTGCCGTGACAGAGCATCTGCTTTGACGTTTTTGGATCCAGGATGGTAGGTGACAGTGAAGTGAAATCGAGAGAAGAACAGGAACCAGTGGGCTTGATGTGAGTTGAGTCTCTTGGCAGTTTGTAGGTACTCTAAGTTTTTGTGGTCAGTCAAGACAATGAAAGGATGTGTAGCCCCCTCAAGCCAGTGGTGCCACTCCTCGAAGGCGTTTTTTATGGCCAGTAGTTTCCGATCCCCGACATCGTAGTTGCATTCTGCAGATGTGAGCTTCCTGGAATGATATGCACAAGGGTAGAGTTTAGATGGATTACCTTGCCTTTGAGAGAGTATAACCAGATGCAGGTGAAGTAGATGGTCGTATAAAACCCTTGGCCAGGTCCTCCTCGATATACTTCTTCATAGACTCAGATTCAGGTTGAGATAACGGGAAGATGCTACCCTTGGGCGGTGATGTTCCTGGAATTAGATCTATGGCACAGTCGTGAGGACGGTGAGGAGGTAATTGAGACGCACGTACCATGCTGAAGGCTACTGCCAGATCTTGGTATTCGCTGGGGAGTTGTAAGCCAGAGGGAGTCTCTGTGGCGGGTTCAGTGGTGACTACAGTGGGTTCGGTGGCCTGGATGGTTCTGATACATAAGGGAGGTGATTGAGGCAGACACTTGGATAGGCAGTGTTTGTTCCAGTGGATGATTTGACCTTCTCTCCAACAGATGTGTGGGTTATGAGTGCGGAGCCACGGTAACCCCAGAATGATAGAGGAGGTGGATGTAGGCAGGACATGAAATTGGATGCGTTCTGTGTGAAAGATGCCAATCTGCATGGTTAGAGGTTGTGTAATGGTGTTTATGCTTCCTGAGCCCAGAGAGCACCCGTCTATGGCTTCCACTGTGAGAGAAGAGAGACATTCGATTAATGGGATTTTCTGCTGATCAGCATAGCTTTGGGATATGAAGTTTCCCGCAGCCCCGGAACCCAGTAACGCAGAGGTTTCCAGATGAACGCCATTAAACACCAGTTTGATGGGCACAGAAACACACATATCTGAGGAGTAATGGGGTTTGGAATCACTCACCGAACATGGGGTTTCAGGGCGAGAACGCACCGGGCAGTTGTTTCTCATATGACCAGGGCTGCCACAGTACAGACACAGACGATGGACTATGCGGCGACCTCTCTCTTCCTCAGACAGACGGTAAGTGTTGATTTGCATGGGTTCACTGGACTCAGGGTCAGCTGCTGGAGGAACGAATGAGGTTATCGACATGAATGGCGAGTTCAATAAACTGTTCCAGACTTTTCCCTTCATCTCGGCAGGCAAGTTCAGTTTGTAATTCATGAGACAGTCCTCTTCTGAAACATACTTTGAGCATGTCACTCACCCAGTTGGTCTGTGCAGCAAGTGTACGGAAAGCCAAAGCATACTCAGCCGCCATTCTCCGACCTTGAGTGAGTTCTATGAGGCGATCGCTGGCCCCCTTGCCATCACCAGGATGATCGAACACCTCCCTGAATCTCTGCAAGAAATACTCATACGAAGGGAAAGCAGATCCATCATCTCCCCATACCGCTGTAATCCAGTCTAGCGCTCTCCCCGTAAACATTGAACAAATTAGAGCGAACTTACCGGCATCAGTACTAAACAGGGCAGGCTGCTGATTGATGAAGAGGGAACACTGGAGAATGAATCCCTTGCACTTTGCTGGGTCTCCGTTGAATTTTTCAGGCAGAGAGAGGCGGGGATTAGTTGGTGGCGACGTCCCTATCGCGTATGTAATGGTGGTTGTGGCGGGCGGTGGAGACGCTGCGGGAGCGGTGAGCTGCAAGCCCTGGAGTGCTTTCACCAGTTCCTCCGTGAGACTTGTGAGACAGTTGAGCTGGTGCTGGTGAGCGGCCAGCTGACTGGCCTAAGCAGACATGGTGGCACACAGGTGAGAGAAAGCAGCTGGATCTGGGTTTGGCGAAGTCTTCTGTAACAAATCATCACTTAGACTGGGATCCATTTGCATGCTTTATTATAAACAGAGTGGTCGTACAGGCTGGGTCAGACAGGGGCAAACAGAAGTGACAGAGGCAGGCAGAATCGTAGTCAAATAACAGGCAATGTGTCAGGACGGGCAGATAAAACTCACAGAACAGTAACCAGGGAAGGATCAAAGGGCAGGCAGCAAGGGTCGAGAAACAGGAACAAACCTAGTCAGCAACAGGCAATCAAACAGGATATAAACGCTCAGAAATGTCCACCTAGGCAAAACAAGACTTTGCAATGCACTGAGGTGTATGGCAGTCTTTTATAGTCCGGGTTATGGGTTATGGGTTACAGCTGGCGGTGTAATCAGTCCAAGGTATGGGCTTGTGGGAAATGTAGTGTAAGTGTAAGAGTGTGTGTTAGTATTCTGGTGACGGCTCCCTCCGATAGCCAGAGGAGGGAACCACAGAGCTCGTCTCTGTGACAAAAGGAATAATGTCAAACTGATTTGTAAACTGGTTTCACACTAGGGCTGGGCGGTTTTTCCAATTTTTTTGATTAATTCAAATTTTTGTTTTGCCTCGATTTTATTATTTATGGAATCGAGAAATCGCGATTTTGAATAAAAATGTTAGCAAGCGTTCAATTAAACATGTTGACAATACAGCAATGATAATCGTATTAGGAGAATAAAATGATCTGACCTCATGATCGCGCCTGATTAACCGCTCTCATGTGATGCTCTGAACGTAGAACACATCACTGTTCTTAAGCGGCTGTTCATTCAGAAATCAGTTACTGTGTTATAAAAATGAGACGCAGGCAGTGGAATGAGAAAAAAAGGCAAAGTTATTAAACACAAGTTGAGCTTTTTTATTTTTTAACTTGACCGCCGTGTTTTTACAATGCCGTTTCATGGGTGAGACGCTGCAAAAGACACGAGACAAGTACAACACCTAAACATATCCGCCAAACATAAAAACAATAGGACAAATAGTGCAATGAAATGCAAAAACCTGTAAACCTGTTTGGTATTTCATGTTTGCATGATGGTGACAGGCTGAAAGCTGCTGTTGTTTTCTGTTTTTACTAAGCATTTGCTGTTAATAATAGCAATAAATAACCCCAGTTATAGGCTATTTTTGGCTAAGAAATATTTAGCATTTTCTTATATTATTTCTGAGTAGCATGTGTTTAAGATAAGTTTGTACAACATTTGTCTTCATATTTCAGGCATATTTCTGCAAAGATATTTAACAAATTGTTTTACATTTACACCATGTTGATCACTTCATGTGTGCTTCACTTGGAACTGAACTTTTTTTTTAACCAGATTGTTAATAAAGAGAACGTTACTTGATATTGTATTTAAGTTTTTAAGGTGACTAGTTAAGTGATTCTGCTTATCAGGTGTTCATCAGTGTCTGAATTTACTCACTTCTTTTCATTCACTCTGTCAAGTGAACTATATTAGTGAACTAATGTAGGGAATAGTGAATGAGGGTATAGGGTGTGATTTAGAACACAGCCTCTGAGTGTCAACTTTGAGCGATGTTAACTCACAGTATATTCCTGTAGGCTATTTTCTCGAAGATGACAAATATTACTGTATTTCTACAGTATATTACTATTTTAATGGAAAATGGTTTGTCACTGTCAGATTTTGGCGATTTTTCTACAGCAATGTCTAACAGTGCACTTGAAAAGCTTCCGCAAAGAAAAAAACGTTCTTAACAAGCAGCTTTGAGCCAAGACAGACATTTAAGAGTCATACCACTGATTACATGGCTTATCACCACATAAATGTTGACATGAAATATTGATTTTGCGTTGAAACTGTTTTAAAATCTTACCTACTGATTACAATGTTCAAAACAGCTTAAAAATACTGAAGTCTTTAGACTTCACAGTGTGATACAAAATACTGAAAACCGTGGTGGATTGAGAAACTCAGACAACAAAAACAGACAGATCTTACCCAGCCAGTATTCACTCTCCACATTCCCAAATCCTCTCTTATACTGATTCCACGGCCGATAGAAATTTACACTGTTTAATGATCTACAGTCACATTCGTACCATCCATCCTCCGTTGTCTTCATCTTTCCCATCTGAGATCATGTGACAGTAAACCCAGACAGGAACATCACCTGCTGGATAGATGGAGTAAATCCCACTGACTGTTTCTCCTGAGTTGTAGACATCAGAACAGTCGAATGGCATTAATGTACAGTCACTGCCCAATACACCAGGGAGAAGAGCCACCAAAAACACCATCATCTACAAGAGACATAGAGAAAGAGATGAACATCACACTGAAACGAAGGTGGAATCGTCCCAAAAATTTGACTGATACAATGAAAGAAACCAATAAACATACTGCCATGTTCTCAATCTCTCCTCAGTAGGGTCACAGCTGCAGAGATTGGTTTTTGATCTAAAAATATGTTAAAAATTGTAAGAACATGAATGCCCAGACTGTCTATGTTAAATGCTGGAGAATAAAACAGTAACTCACCGTTTGTATTCTTCAGTCTTTGATGACACAAACACGTCTTGAATATCTGATTTTCAAGCTCCTCCTCTGCGTATCAAAGTCCATTTGTAGCAATCTTGGAAAAATCCTCCAGCAGCTGTATTCACATTTACGAAAGATCCAAAATGTCTGCCAATTCCCTGCTCCTATGAAGCAGAGTACTTTTTTGAATTCAAAGATTTTTAAAACTGTAAAACCACTAAAACACTCAAATGACAGCAAACATGAGATGTGAATTAAATCACTTTAATTCACACAGAACATTACATATGTTGCATATTTAGGTGAACTTCAGGTGATCTAGTGGTGAGGAAAGAGAGAAGGGAATGAGGAAGTGGTGCAAACCTTGCCAAGTGAACTGTGCAACCAATGGTACGTGTTGATTGTTCAAAGTGTTTTATTGTGCAGTTTGTTTTGATTTCATCATCCAAAAGTCTGTTGGGTGGTGCAAAACGTCATTTTCTGCCAGCTCCAGGGCTTTTGTTAAAACTACAGGTCAGTTTAAGTTTTTTCACCTTTTCTACTGCACAGACACCAAAATGTTACTAAAAGACCATCTTCCCATTGGTGAATTATACCCTTTTAACTTTGCTTCATTGTTTTGTTCATGGTGTATCTTTATGCCTATTTTTGTCAAACACATTGAAAAAAAGAAATGTGTTATATAAATAAGACTTTCTATTTTTTAATAATAATTAGGCCTACTGTATGTGTAACCCCTCCAGTTCTACTCGCACTGCTCCGAGTGGGATTCAAATGAGCGTTTCTGGCATGGGAGGTGGGCACACTAACAAGGACGCTAAAGACCACAGTCTCTAACACATCTCTTGAGGCCAGGGGAGTGAGGTTTACTCACACAGCTCTTACAAGCTGGCCTCCATTACATATGCTTTCACAATTAAACAGCCTGTTCACCATCAGAAGCGTTTTTAACAATTCATTGAGTGTCATCAATAAAGACACTTTTCCCTTATGCCATTGGTCGGAGACTAACCGAAAGTTCCCCAAAATAAAGCCATTAGTCAATTGGGTGTTATTATGTCCAGGCAATTTGAGCCTCTCAAACAAACTAAATGCAATTCTGTTTAATGTCATTAGTGGCACAGCAGTTCACCTTTAAGTGTCATTATGAAGGCAAATCCCTGACACAACCTGTAAGCCATGGTTGAATTCTGAGGTTCATGAAGTACAGTTCAAATCTGATGACAGAATGGCAATCAGAGCCACAAGAGCAGCAGGGGAGCAAAGGTTTCCTACGAAATGAGGATCCAGAAATTTGAGGACATCACTGTCTACAAGACAAAAACAGCAGTCTTTATTTTAAGAGTTTGTCCAACCCTCTGGGAGGGTCAAGACTGTAATATTAGACTGCTGTTCATAGGCATAGACTGAATGAACAGACGTGATGTCATTTTAAACAAAATCAAATGTCAAATAAGTCTAGCTTTAAATAGGTTTTATTTAAAGAAAAGGGCGTTCATAGTAGAAGTTTACTGAAGGTTTTTGAAGAGAAGCATCATCTAAATAGTAACAATAGAAATTAACAAAATAAATCACGTTACACCAACAGCCAACATATATTTCAAAGATTGCTCAGTTACACAATGAAAAGAGAAAAGAAAATCTTAATCTTAAAATCTTAAAATGTCATCGGTAGCACTTTATTTTACAGTACGTGTACTTTCCTGGTACATATATAGTAATTATGTTGTACATACAGGTAAAAGAGTGGTAACACAAAGTACTTACCTGACATGTATGTACATGGGAACTAATAAGAAACACTGCTGTACTTTCCAATGGTACATACATGGTAACTACTTTGTACCTATAGACAAATGTTGGGTAATAACAGGTGCTTACTTATAGTGTCCGTATATGGTCACTAACAGACACATTACTGTACTTACTAATAGTATGTACATGGTAAATATTTTGTACTTACAGACAAGTGTGGGTAATAACAAGCACTTATTTATGGTAACTTGTAAGACACATTACTGTACTTACTAATTGTTTAAAATGCTTAAGCTTATTATTGCAAAGGTTAAAGAGCTGGTAATTCCTATGTAATGTTTATGTACAAGGATGCACTTTATTTTACAGTCCTATTTCCATGTACTTATTATGAACGTACTAGTGAATATACCAGTTAGTTAATGTGTAAGTTACACCTGGTAAGAGCTGGTAATTCCTTTGTAATGTTTATGTACAAGGGTTCACTTTATTTTACAGTCCTATTTCCATGTACTTATTATGAACGTACTAGTGAATATACCAGTTAGTTAATGTGTAAGTTACACCTGGTAAGAGCTGGTAATTCCTTTGTAATGTTTATGTACAAGGGTTCACTTTATTTTACAGTCCTATTTCCATGTACTTATTATGAACGTACTAGTGACTATACCAGTTAATTACCAGTATACCAGTTAATGTGTAAGTTACACCTGGTAAGAGCATACATAGCTTTCAAAGACACAAAACGTACATTTTTGTAAATGAAAATGATAATTTTATTAAAAATATAACATCAAAACGATATTTTGAGCTGCTAATCCTACACCTACCTTTAAAGTAACCCATAAACATTTATTAAAACTCCATACTGTTTTAAATAAAAGAATGACAGACAAACAAGCGTAATCACAACAATTTATTTATTGCGAAAATGTTGTACCAAAAGTAGTTCAAATGATGATGAATTGCAGTCGCAGTCCTCTCTGGCGGTAAATAATAGTTTTTTACAGAGCAGAATATGATGAATCCAGCTTCTCTACGTGAAGGCGCGCACTTATTCAAATGTCAATCCACTGAAACACGGCATGTCGCAATCTGTAACGAAGCAGGTGAGAGCTATGGGTGAGAGCCAATGAGCGTTTGATATCAGTGCCGTAAACCATGTCGTAACGCTTCTCGAGGGTGGCGCTCCTTTCAAATTTAAATTATAACGAGCGCGAGCTTTGACTGTGACGTCGCTGCTGAGAATGAAGATGAAGATTGATGGATAAAGGGCTGAATTTGGATCTGTTCCTCACAAACATATGGATTCTAAAGATATGGAGTACAGCAAACAAATAAAATGGGTGCGATTTGTGAATATATGTTGTGTTTTGATGTATCTTATGATTGTATTCAGTTGCTGCATAGGAGAAAACATCTTCTGTGTCTCACAGCAGAGCTGAGCAGACAAACTAAATATTACAAGTCACGAATAGAAATGTTATTTCATATTAAGTAGATGAGTAAACTGTATTCAAAAAATGTGACTGAAAACATGTATTGATATGACAATTGAATATATACAACAAATTTAAAACATTAATCCCATGATTTTATTACAGGGGAATTCATTTACATTCAAACTTTACGTTACATGATTTATTATTGCTGTTAATACGTAATGTATGTTTTTGTGTGTATGAAAACGTACGTGTGGTTAAACCAAATTTTATGTAAAAATACACATGTATTCTCATGAGATCACGGTAATTCCTATGTAAGGTTTATGTACAAGGGCTCAATTTATTTTACAGTCCTATTTCCAACTACTTATTATGAACGTACTAGTGAATATACCAGTTAGTTAATGCGTAAGTTACACCTGGTAAGAGCTGGTAATTCCTATGTAAGGTTTATGTACAAGGGTTCACTTTATTTTACAGTCCTATTTCCATGTACTTATTATGAACGTACTAGTGAATATACCAGTTAGTTAATGTGTAAGTTACACATTACTTAGGGTGAGGTATAAGCATGGTACAAGATACTTCTTGAGTACTGGATGATATACTTTTGCGGTTCAACTTGCCTAATCTTTACAGGACAATAATTCACTTAATAGGGGTATTTTGATGACATACATACAGATCAGTAACACTACTGTACTTGGTATACTCAGTTGTCATGTGTCAAAAGCCTTGCTTAAAAGGACTACTTGATAAGTATTAACACTATGAAGTGCTGTATAGTTACTGCAGTGTATCATTTTGGTAAGCACATTTGTTTCACACACTTGTCTGTGAGTACAACATAGTTACCATGTATATACCACTAGTAAGTACAGTAATGTGTCTTACTAGTTACCACACATAAGTGCCTGTTGTTACCCACACTTGTCTGTAAGTACAAAATATTCACCATACATACCATTAGTAAGTACAGTAATGTGTCTGTTAGTTACCATATACGGACACTATAAGTAGGCACCTGTTATTACCCGACACTTGTCTATAGGTACAAAGTAGTTACCATGTATGTACCATTGGAAAGTACAGCAGTGTTTCTTATTAGTTCCCATGTACATACATGTCAGGTAAGTGCCTTGTGTTACCACTCTTTTACCTGTATGTACAACATAATTACTATATATGTACCAGGAAAGTACACGTACTGTAAAATAAAGTGCTACCATGTCATCAAATGAAATAAAAAGTCCAATGTTTCCCCTTCAGAAGCACTGTAATGTTTCTAAGACACGTTTGATCTTCATGCTGATGGATTTCATACTGACAGCATAATTCTTCCAGGTTGACCAAACAACACCAATTGCGTAATGAGTATCATCTTCTCCCCATAAATACACACCGTTGGGGTTTGTGTAGTGACAGGCTGCGTACCAAAATGCCCCGAGATACAGGTTGGCACAGTTCTTCTCAGAGGGGTCTTGGTCTTTGTCAAAAGTGGTCAACTTCTGACCATTATGAACAGAGGTGCATCAGCAGCCATATCACCCTGTAGCCCAAGACTGGTTGCCCACTGAAGCTAAGCAGGGCTAAGCCTGGTTAGTACCTGGATGGGAGACCTCCTGGGAAAACTAGGTTGCTGCTGGAAGAGGTGTTAGTGAGGCCAGCAGGGGGCGCTCACCCTGTGGTCTGTGTAGGTCCTAACACCCCATCACTACAGGGAGTGCAGAATTATTAGGCAAGTTGATTTTCTGATCATATTTTTTTTCCAAGCACATTTTACCAATTCCAGTCCACATCAATCTTAATAACTACTATTAATATTGTTTTTAATCATTTATAAGTGATATATAATTGTTCATGAAGGATGGAAATGAAAAATGCCTTATATTCAGGTGTGCAGAATTATTAGGCAGGTTTTCTTTTACAGGCAAAATGAGCCAAAAAAGAGATTTAACTCAGACTGAAAAGTCAAAAGTTATTAAATACTTATGAGAAGGACGCAATACTAATGCAATACTAGAAATTGCAAAGTTAAAGCATGACCAAGGGACAGCAAAATGCTCATTGGGTCAGCGGGGTCATACAAAAACAAGTGGAAAAGAAAAGACGTGTTAACTGCAAAATAATTAAGAATTAAGGTCAATAATTAAGTGTGAAACCATCAGGAACCCTTTAGTCTCCAGCGCCACCATTTTCCAGAACTGCAACCTACCTGGAGTCTCCAGAAGTGCAAGGTGTCAGGATCTCAGAGACTTGTGTTAGGTAAAGAAACCTAAAAAATGACCCACTCTTAATAAGAATCACAAGCTGAAGTGTTATAAAATACATGAAGACTGAGTTTTTATAGGCCTTATAGACAGACTGCTTGAGAATGACTCCTGAAGGACCAGCACCACATCCTCTTGTACCACTGTTTGAAGAATTTATCTTCCAAAATCTGGCAAAAAATTGGTGGCGCTGGAGACTAAAGGGTTCCTGATGGTTTCACACTTAATTCTTCACCTTAATTCTTAATTATTTTGCAGTTAACATGTGTCTTTTCTTCTCCACTTGTTTTTGTATGACCCCGCTGACCCAATGAGCATTTTGCTGTCCCTTGGTCATGCTTTAACTTTGCAATTTCTAGTATTGCATTAGTATTGCGTCCTTCTCATGAATATTTAATAATTTTTGACTTTTCAGTCAGAGTTAAATCTCTTTTTTGGCTCATTTTTCCTGTAAAAGAAAACCTGCCTAATAATTCTGCACACCTGAATATAAAGCATTTTTCATTTCCAGCCTTCATGAACAATTATATATCACTTATAAATGATTAAAAACAATATTAATAGTAGTTATTAAGATTGATGTGGATTGGAATTGGTAAAATGTGCTTGGAAAAAAAATATGATCAGAAAATCAACTTGCCTAATAATTCTGCACTCCCTGTAGTGATGGGGACACTATACTGTCAAAAAGCACCATCCTTCGGATGAGACGTTAAACCGAGGTCCTAACTCCCTGTGGTCGTTAAAAATCCCAGGATGTCCTTCAAAAAGCGTAGGGGTGTAACCCGACATCCTGGCCACCTCTGTCCATCATGGCCTCCTAATCATCCCCATACACTGATTGGCTTCATCACTCTGTCTCCTCTCCACCAATAAGCTGGTGTGTGGTGGGCGTTCTGGCACAATATGGCTGCCGTTGCATCATCCAGGTGGATGCTGCACATTGATGGTGGTTGAGGAGATTCCCCCTTTCAATATGTAAAGCGCTTTGAGTGCCCAGAAAAGCGCTACATAAATGTAAAGAATTATTATTATTATTATTATCAGTGACGACAGTAACATTATATTTAATGAAGTGAAATTAAAAAAACATTTAATAGTGGATGAACAATTGTCTTCAAGTGTGAAAGTATGAAAGTGTCTTACCTGCTCCTCCATCAGTGAATCCTGAAACACTCAGCTGATATCCTGCACATTCACAATCCACAGAGAAGGATGAGTATAGAGCAAAACCTTTCCTTCCTTCAAAGTCCTCCAGATCCACTCTCAGCATGTACTTCCTGTTACGTGTCAGCTGGTGCATGTTCTCCAGCCCTGTTCACACACACACATGAAGAACATGTTCAACCAAACACATGATCATCCACACAAACGGACACTCACTGTGAGATCTTACCCAGCCAGTATTCGCTCTCCACATTCCCAAATCCTCTCTTGTACTGATTCCACGGCTGATAGAAATTAATACTGCCGTCCATTCTCCTCTGAAACACCTGTGATGGGTTTATATAGAAGATATGATTCATAATGTATGTTCTGATGTGTGTTTAATGATCTACAGTCACATTCATACCGTCCATCCTCCGTTGTCTTCATCTTTCCCATCTGAGATCATGTCACAGTAAACCCAGACAGGAGCGCCACCTGCTGGATAGATGGAGTAAATCCCACTGACTGTTTGTCCTGCTTTATAAAGGTCAGAACAGTTGATCGGCTTGTCTACATCACGATCACACTCACATCCCATTATAACAGGGATAAGAGCCACCAACAACAAAAACATCTGCACAAGAGAGAGAAAGAAGTGAACATCAGTCTGAAATGAAGATAAAAACCATGTCAAGGTATCTGACTGACAAAAAAGGAAACAGATGAACTTACTGCCATCTTCTCAACCTGTCCTCTGTAGATCACAGCAGAGATGTTTGTTTCTTTAAAAAAAGAAGAAAGAATTCTTTACTCAGACCATTTGTATAAAATATAAACTTCTGAATGTCCAGACAAGCTTTGGAGAACAAGCCAGTAACTCACCGTTTGTGTTTTCCAGTTGTAGACGAGACAAACTCTCCTTTAAATATCTGATGTTCAAGCTCCTCCTCACTGTCAAAGTCCGTTTGAAGCAACTTTGGCAAAACATTTTTTTTTTTGCAAGTTTAAGAATCATCCAACATGGGTAAGCATGGAAATTTCCAGTTCCTAATAATGATTTGTAAAACAAAGGTATGCACAGAAGAACATCCCTAAATACTGTCCATTTAATAACCAATAATCTTATTTGTCTCTCACAACTCTCACAGATAACTTATTTACCAGCTTTCCATTAATACTCAAAACACAAACAAAACCCCAAATAATAGATCACAGATAAACAGACTGAATTTAACCCAAACAAGCCTAAAGAGGATAAACATGCAGCAATTGGATTATTTGAGTGCCAAATTTCGAAAGTTTTGAATATACAATTGCACAGCCTGCCTTATCTTAGACAGAAGAATAATCTGTCAAAAATAAACCAAAACAACAACATGTAGTTATCCCATTGAAAAAAGGTACAATGTGATTGGACAAAGCCAATCATATCAATGTTTTTGGGCAACCACTGCTTAAAAGCATCAACAGCTATTTGTATAATAGCAAAGCGAACTTTCTGGAAAAGTTTTCTCCATTCATTTCTTCTGTTCAGCTTTATAGTAGAAACTGAAGCTGTAATTCTAATTGAAAGCACAACTGACAATTTTTAAGTTTAATACTGTAAAGATTCTGGGACTGGGTGGAAATTGCAGCGAAAATCAGGTGATTGTGATCAGTTGATCAATGATTGTGAATTACGCAAAGCAACATGGGAAAACGTCTCAGGTTACGTATGTAACCATGGTTCCCTGATAACAGGGAACGAGACTCTGCGTTTGACAGAACGCATTGGGGGAAACGTCACGTGACCCAGGTGTCGAAAGCACTATCCAACAACTCCAATTCCTATTGGCCGGCGACAGCCTATGACGTCATACGGCGCGACCCGGATGTATAAAGGGAGCGCCTGGAGAGACAGTCTCTATCTTTATCGTCTTGAGGGACTGTTCTGAAGGCAGGCAACCTGAAGCATGGCAAAGGAACGCAGAGTCTCGTTCCCTGTTCTCAGGGAACCATGGTTACATACGTAACCTGAGACGTTCCCTTTCGAAAGGGAACTCCACTCTGCGTTTGACAGAACGCATTGGGGAACGATATACCCACGCCGCCATGCTGGAGGGGAGTGCCTGCCAAAAATATGGCTGAGGCAAAGGCCTCAAAGCAGTTCTCAAACTGCCCAGCAACTCCCCCTCGGGTCACACCAGGCTGTCAGTGACAGCATTCCCTTTGGCCAACAGCCCAAGCTGAACTTCCCAAAGGCTTCTATCTTTCTCTTCTACAAATAGAGCCTAGAGAAAACGCTAAGGCGTCTAGAACCCAATTTTCTTGTAGGAAAAGTGGTCCCTTTAAGGGAATGTGGCCAAGGAACCAAAGGGAACCTCGGCCATCACTCACGAGGGGAACAGGGTCACCCTCATTGCCACCAGGGAGGCCGACCTGGTCTTCTCAGGGAACAGACTCAGTTCAGGCCAACCCTGTCTGAATACAGAGCCTCTAAAACGCATTCTTCAGGAAGATAGTAGGTAAGAGTGACTGCAGAAAGGCAGAAACCAGCTCAGACCCACGCGTAGAGACGGGCATCCTGGAGAGCAGAACTCAGCTGAGTGCTATGAACCCTCATATCGAGGGGAGATAATCCGCTCAACCTAGGATCTACCCAGTGCTTAATTAACGCACTGAGGAGGCTGTGCGCTGAAAACCCTGAAAAGGGGAGCACAAACCAGCCTGGGGCTGACCCTTAAGACAGGGCCTGATCAAGGCCGAACCATCATAATCAGCTTAGGGAGCTGAGCACTATTACAAACCCCAAGGGGAAGCGCAGAGCTCACCTAACAGGTAGACTATGCCAAGAGCACATACTCATGGAGGCCCGAGAGGGGCTACAACATGACGACAGTTCTATATACATAAAGACAGAAGTAAACTTCAGAAAGAGGCCTGTTTCTGGTAAAGCCATTCTGAACATCTGTCTAAGCCGGCGGCAGACAGACAACTTCCATGGCAGCAATAGAAAGCTGCACAGTGCTCTTATGATAATCCACCCAACACAATCCGACGAGCAGTGTACTCAGTAAAAGCACCTTTTACTCTTTAAGCAAGAGGAGTACAGCGTACGCCAACACGTATTAAGGAAGGCCTGGAAGGCCTGGAAGGCCTATAACCTCAACAGACACGTGGCATCAGCTCGTGGCAGTGTTTAGGTCCCAAGCCTGGTAAACAGCCCGCAAAAGAGGGGGTTGAATCTACCACTTGGGCCCCTGGCCAACGAAAGTGTATAGAAATAGTTCTCAGAGAGAAATACACCTAAACAAACACTAGTGTATCCAAAAAAGGCGGCCCGCAGGCTTAGCATCCTTCAGGACACACGGCGTAAGTCTCGTGGCCGTTTCCAGGAGCACAAAGATCCAACCTAAGCGCTAGGTGGCTCTTAGCTCAACTAGAATCATCGACTCAGAGGCAACAATAGGTTAAACCAAACCTCAGTAAGGTTTCACTACTGACATCTCATCCA
The DNA here is from genome assembly GCF_018812025.1 of Megalobrama amblycephala. Lineage (NCBI taxonomy): Eukaryota > Metazoa > Chordata > Actinopteri > Cypriniformes > Xenocyprididae > Megalobrama > Megalobrama amblycephala. The sequence goes on along the minus strand of NC_063050.1, from coordinate 5,048,625 downwards.
GAGCCGCACAGAAAAACACAATCTGTGCCAACGTGCAAACTAAAAAGGAGGCCTGAAGTGGCCTGCCGATTCAGTGACATATGGCTTCAGCTCGTGAATTTCCAGGGAACCAAGCTTACAGGGAACCAGCTCTAACCCACTAACTATGGGAAGCCAACTGCTACCTGTGCTAGGCTACACTTTCCAAACAGGCAAAGTATCCTAAGTTCTTGTGACTAAGGGGAACCAATACAACCAACATGGTCTAAGGGAGGCTAATTAAGCCTACTACCTCAAACAAACATGCTACAGGGCCTGAAGCAGTGTAATATCAAAACATTCCAACAGGCAATGTACCCTAAACATGTGACTAAAGGGAACCAAACAAAGCCAACGTGGTCTAAGGGAGGCTATAAGGCCTACTAACTCAAACAAACACATGGCAGGGCCTGTGGTAGTGTACATATGTGAGCAAACCATGATCAGTTAATCAGCATTGTAGAAAACAACTGCTAACAAGAAGGAGGCTAAATATCATAAAGCCTACAATCCGAGTTATATGCAATATAACCGTTAACAGATCACCAGGGAGCTAAAATAGATACCAACTTTCCTCAAAAAGTGGTTCTAACTACCCTGAGTATGCAATCCAACAGGTGATGCACTCAGTGACACAAATACACCTCTTAACTGGGGAATATGTAGTCACCATCCTCTCAAATAGAGGCCGCTTTACAGCAGAAAGGGGCCTACTATTAAGAGAACAGGTACTAACCTGTGGCAGCATACGTAAGCTCACATATATATATGTAGGGCAAAAATCTAGAACTCAAAGTAACATAAAACTTTGAAATACATGCTATTTAAAAGAAAAAACATTCCCATACAGATCCTCAAATCTGTTCTAAGCCTAGAAGACGAAAGGCTAAAAACTAGCATCGTCCAATCAAACCTGATAAATACTGATATCAAGTGGCTCAGAGGAATTCATTTCCCTTAGCATGAAAGTTCTAGGAAGTGGGGCCTAGCAAAAACCTACATAACTTATCTACGCAAAGATAAGGGCCTACCACCTGAGAGACAGCATCAGGGAGTCAAAACAGTCTACGACCTAGCTGTTAATCTCACAATTGCGCCTACATAAGCAAGGGGATAATGGCATACGGCCTAACAACTCCCTCGGGAGGAGGCCAGAACTAGGAACTATACAACCTAATCAGGGATAGTAAATATAAGGTTATGTAAATAACACACCAAACCTAGCTCTAGCCTAGCTGCTAAGCTACGGGCCTTCTTACAAGGCCACAAGCCTAGTGAAGCCCGGGCTTCACCTCCAAATCTCATGGATAAGAGAATGAAAGTGAAGCTCACAAGCAAACAATGTCAGGCGGCCGATTAAGGCCGACCTAAACATCTACATATTAGCTGAAGTGACAAGTGCTATCAACTTCAGTTTGCCAAAAAAACCCTAATTTTCCTGACTACATGCTCAGAAAACTATACAGGAAATAAGGTCTTATTTCAAATGAATAAAATATAGACCCTCCTGCAGCCCAAAAACCAAAAACTCCTAATGCTCCTTTTTACATAAAAGGATGGAATCTAAGGTTCTTTAAGCTTAAAGATCCTCTTACTATCAAACAGAAACAGCGGGCTGATAGAAACAATGACTATGGGCCCAGCCATCAGTCTGACCAAAAGAAGCATCTGAGCATGACACATGTCGTTATATATATATATATATACACATATACACACAGGATGTGGAAGAAGAAGAGGAGAGGGTAGCTATAAATCACCCTAAATAGCTGGGAGATCGATTACAAACGCAACAGTGTTTACAATCGATCACCCGTCTCACTCGCTCTTCCTCCCCTTCCCGTCTGTCTGGGTTCAGATACCAATCTGAATGGCTAGGGGTTTTTCCATTCCTCACCGATCTCAAAAGCGGAGATCAGAACGGAATGGAAAGTATGGAAGCTGCCGTATCAATGGACAGAAAGGAACCGCTCGCCGAACCGTCCGCACGCGGCCCCTTTCTTAACGTGCCTTCCCGGAGGCCGCAGCCCGCCGAGAAGCGCGTCCCAAACACACAGCAGCTCGCATACACCCGCCAGAGGAGCGCTCGCCGCCGGACGCGATGACGTCAAACACGAACGTCATCGTCATCCGGGTGCTCTCGCCAGCCCCAGGGAAGTTGAGAGAATAACACTTTCTCAAACTTCCCAACGAGCTCATCTGCGAGCCCTATGATTGCAGCCACCATTAAGCCTTAGCACAAACAGGGGCCAGAACCACCAGACAGAGATGCAGACAGCTCTTCCCTCGGGAAGAGTGCCAAACGAGAACAGAGTAAACAACAGACAGACACACAGCAGCGCCCTCAAGCACTGTGTATGCGTGCTCCTCTCCAGACAGAAAACGCTCAGAAAAAATATGTATATCAAGTGTCAAACCCTGGGACACGGATAAACACACTGTCAAGAACGTTTGTAAGGTATAAATAGAAAACCCTACCGGAGTCATTTGGTATAGATGCAAGACAGAACAGGACCGAAAGACGAAAAAGATAGACTGTCTCTCCAGGCGCTCCCTTTATACATCCGGGTCGCGCCGTATGACGTCATAGGCTGTCGCCGGCCAATAGGAATTGGAGTTGTTGGATAGTGCTTTCGACACCTGGGTCACTTGACGTTTCCCACAATGCGTTCTGTCAAACACAGAGTGGAGTTCCCTTTCGAAAGGGAACATCCAAGAAACAAAGCAATGTATAGGATGAACAGATGTGGATTTGAACAGCAAAGTTCCCAGGCTGTTTCTGGCTCAAACCTTTTGTTTGCACCAACAAACTGTCTAACATACCATCTGTTAAGATAAACTAATGTTATCCAATCTGTGATTTATTCAAACACCACACTCTTAAAATGAAAGTTTCCAACAGGGGTTTTCACAACACTGCCACAGAAGAACCATTTTTGGTTCCCCAAAGAACCTGTCAATGAACAGCTTTTTACAGAACATTTTTTTTCTTAGTTTGAGCGTTTTTGTAATCTAAATAACCTTTCTACTATAAAGAAACTTTTGTGCAATGGAAAGATTCCATGGATGATAAAGGTTCTTCATAGAACAATTTGTCAATAAATAAAGAGCCTTTATTTGTAAGATTGTTATCTTTAGACTAAAGTCCTGGCTTCTCAGCCACACTTAACCAAATAGTGTTAAATAAATTGTTCTGACAAATAATCTAGCTAAAGTTCTGTTTAAAGAAAAATGCAGGATTTTATTGAAGATTGATGAAGTGGAGAATAATCTAAATGAGAACTCAAACAGACCAGAAACATTCTCCTCTGAATCACCTGTGAAGGGTTTATATAGATGATATGATTCATAATGTATGTTCTGATGTGTGTTTAATGATCTACAGTCACATTCGTACCGTCCATCCTCCTTTATCTTCATCTTTCCCACCTGAGATCAAGTCACAGTAAACCCAGACAGGAGCGTCACCTGCTGGATAGATGGAGTAAATCCCACTGACTGTTTCTCATGAGTTGTACACGTCAGAACATTTGAATGACAATAATTTAGTCACTGCCCAATACAACAGGGAGAAGAGTTGCCAAAAACACCATCATCTACAAAAAGAGAAAGAGATGAACATCATACTGAAATCAACATAATGTGCCTGACACAATGAAGGAAACCAATGAACTTACTGCCATCTTCTCAATCGCTCCTCAGCAGTGCAGTTTATCTAAAGTACATTAAAAGAAAGCTTAATTTCATTTGTAAATTGTATAAAATTCTGGATGTATAATTTAAATGCTGGAGAATAACTCACCGTTTGTGTTCTTCAGTTGTAAAAAACGCTCACGTGAAACACAAACGCTCCTTTAAATATCTGATGTTCAGGCTCCTCCTTTGTGTCAAAGACTCTTTGAGGAAATCCTGGTAAAACCCACCACCACATTTTTTCACATCTCGTAATCATCCAACATGTGAATGAATAGCAATCCCCTGTTCCTTTTTTATTATCATAAAACATCGGTACACAAACAAAAGTTGTTATACAGCACCCACATCATGAGCATGTTATTGAACATATGGATTCCACCTAAAGAACACTAACTATCTTTTCTCGAGAACTTACCAGCTTTCCACAAACACCCAGATAAAAAAAACCTCAAATAATAATATTAATAAAGACTGAATTTGACATGAAAAGACCCCCATGACCTCAAGCGTCATTCCTCATCACACTCATGATGGAGCTGTACAAAGATGTTTCACAATCATGAGGATTTACTCTACTTCTGCAGGAATAACATTCAAATCATAAACATGAGAGATGTTATATTGCATTGCATATAATACACAGCAAAATCCCCCGAGTTAAATCAAGAGAACATATGGTCCCTCTCTATATAGTGTTAAAATAATACTGAAGCAGAGTTAAAGTTAATAAGACAATATGCGGTTCGTGGAGTTGTTTAATTAATCAGATCATAGGAGATTTAATGTCTTTTATCTTCAGTTGAGTTCATCTTAGGCTGTGGCTGGAAGTCAGCTGTAGTTCTTGTGTTTCTCTGCTTGTTAACAGCAGGTGTTCATCACTAATGCTCAATCATTACTTAATCAATCACTTAAAATTATGTCATTAATTTTAACTCTGCTTCAGTGTTATTTTAACACCATTTAGAGAGGGACCATATGTACTCTGAGCAGAGTTGATTTAACTCTGGGGATTTTGCTGTGTAGGACAATTCCTAAAACCTTCAGACCAAAACATTTCCAAGGCATTTCCAACTGTACATTACTTCATTTTCAAACATTTTATGATTTAATTATTTACTTTTTTAAATACTTTGCATCAACTCATGAACCTCAGCTTTATAAAAACATAATTTTCATGCTTTGAAATAAAACAGGAGCATTTTCTTAAGTGACATGGTCAATTTTATTGGTCATTGTTTGGACATACGATCATCTACCGTCCTTCATAAGAGCTGATCACCAGCGCCGCTGCAGGACAGCAGACCATGCGAATGTTTAGCCGTCGAGTGGAAATGCGGGATTCGAGCCTGTCAAAAGGCAACTGTAACATGTAAGATCACGGAAACACCGGATGGATTTAACGTGCAGCTTTGACAAGCCAAGCGAGGTTTTTCAGGAAAACAGATTAAGATAAGGAATCGTGGGATAGATGTGTGTGTTATCTGCGGGTGAATGAATGAAGGCATGACGGAGAGGGAATGATTATCCGGTTCTCAGGATGATGTGAACTCCAGACTCGGTGAACACGGGGCCGCTCATGTCTCCGACCTTCAGCGCGAATGAGACGTCTTCAAAGGGCTTCTGCATTTGACCTGATACACACACACACACACACACAATGGATAAAGGTTAAGTTGAAAACTGATGAGGCTGTCAGCAGATGATGCAGATAATCTCATACGCTGTGAATAATTGTAGATTAATTGTTTATCTCTATCCTCACCTCTGCCGAATATGCCCAAGTCTCCTCCGTTCCTCGCTGAGCTGCAGTCGCTGAACTGAGACGCCAAACTCTCAAATTCCTCCTCTCCAGATTTGATCTGTTCAATGTACTCTACACACACACACAGAGAACATGACAGTGTTTAATGCACTTCATCGGCCGCCAGTGTTGCCAAGTCTGCAGTTTTCCCATGGAATTGGGCTACTTTAAAGGTGCCATCGAATGTTTTTTTTACAAGATGTAATATAAGTCTAAGGTGTCCCCTGAATGTGTCTGTGAAGTTTCAGCTCAAAATACCCCATACATTTTTTTATTCATTTTTTTAACCGCCTATTTTGGGGCATAATTAGAAATGCGCCGATTCAGACTGCGGCCCCTTTAATTGCTCCTCCCGACTCTATCATTGCATAAACAAAGTTCATACAGCTAATATAACCCTCAAAATGGATCTTTACAAAGTGTTCGTCATACATGCTGCATGCATACGTCGGATCATGTGAGTATTGTATTTATTTGGATGTTTACATTTGATTCTGAATGAGTTTGATAGTGCTCCATGGCTAACGGCTAATGCTACACTGTTGGAGAGATTTATAAAGAATGAAGTTGTGTTTATGAATTATACAGACTGCAAGTGTTTAAAAATGAAAATAACGACGGCTCTTGTCTCCGTGAATACAGTAAGAAACGATGGTAACTTTAACCACATTTAACAGTACATTAGCAACATGCTAACGAAACATTTAGACAGTTTACAAATATCACTAAAAATATCATGTTATCATGGATCATGTCAGTTATTATTGCTCCATCTGCCATTTTTCACTATTGTTCTTGCTTGCTTACCTAGTCTGATGATTCAGCTGTGCACAGATCCAGACGTTAATACTGGCTTGTCTAATGCCTTGAACATGAGCTGGCATATGCAAATATTGGGGGTGTAAATATTAATGATCCCGACTGTTACGTAACAGTCGGTGTTATGTTGAGATTCGCCTGTTCTTCGGAGGTCTTTTAAACAAATGAGATTTACATAAGAAGGAGGAAACAATGGAGTTTGAGACTCACTGTATGTCATTTCCATGTACTGAACTCTTGTTATTTAACTATGCCAAGATAAATTAAATTTTTAATTCTAGGGCACCTTTAACACTGTTGCCGCGGGTTGAAGCAACCCCAAAATAATAAGATATTTAGCCCCAGGAATGCAAAAAAAAAAGCTGATTTTACCCCCCGGAATGTGATTTTACCTGGGAACCTCCTGAAAAAAATTGTTCTGAGTAGCAATTGGGCGGATTTTGTCGGTCACTCTGAGCCGCAAGTCATTTAGGATGGAAAAAAAAGAGCCAGATAGCAGCAACTTCCATTTTTATTACTGATTTTGTTCACTTGAACACATGGGATACCTAAAGGATTAGTCCACTTTCAAGTAAATTTTTCCTGATAATTTCAACTTACAGAAAGAACATGGCACCAGTCGCATAAGTAGAATAGGGAAGGCGTAGGACATACAGCATAAGCTTTTTGAAGAATATGGAAAGTGGAAGCACGTGCAAAAGGCGATCAATTTTGAAGGGATGGATTCTGGAATCCACTGCCGCTTCTATATATATATATATATATATATATATATATATATATATATATATATATATATATATCTTTTAAGTTATTATTCAACATATCTGGTTTCAAGGGTCCTAAACTGTTCATCCCCAACAGTTTATAAAGCATATACAGTTGAATTTTTTTCAAAAATGACTGATGGTTTCTCTAGATAAGACTCTTATTCCTCGTCTGGTATCGTTTAAAGCTCTTTAAAGCTGCACTGAAACTGTAATTTTGACCTTCAACTGTCTGGAGGCCATTGAAGTCCACTATAAGGAGAATAATCCTGGAATGTTTTCATCAAAAACCTTCATTTCTTTTCGACTGACGAAAGAAAGACATGAACATCTTGGATGACATGGAGGTGAGTAAATTATCAGGAAATTTTATTTGAAAGTGAAATAATCCTTTAATTTGCAAATGTTTTCCAATTTTTCCGCACAATTTGGATGGGAACGTAGCTAGTGTGTGTTTCTTACTGTGAATGAGCTGCAGCGCCTCGTCTTTGCTGCGCGTGATGTTCTCCTCTCTCCAGGAGGACGGCCGGCGCGACTGGTTGTGTTTGACCAGCAGGTGAGAGCAGCGAACTTTCTCCACTTCGCCGACCCCGTCAGCCCCCGATCCGCTCGGCCGCTCCCACTGACTCGCGTTAGTGATGTGATTGAAGTAATAAACCCGACCTGAGGCACAAAATTAAGAAAAAATTCTTACTATTATCAATGTTTGAAAACAGTTCATATTTTTGTGTTGACCGAGACACAATAGCATTCAAAAGTTTGGGGTGAGTAAGATTTTAAAAATAAACATTTTTATTAATCACAGATGCATTCAATTGATAAAAGTGACAGAAAATACATTTATAATGTAACGAAATATTTCTATTTTAAATAAATGCTGAAAAAAATATTTTTTTCACAAATATATCAAGCAGCACAACTGTTTTCAACATTGATAATAATAATATATGATTTCTAAAGGATCATTTGACACTAAAGACTGGAGTAATGATGCTGAAAATCACAGGAATAAATTACACTTTACTATAAATTCACTGTAATTATATTTCACTGTTTTACTGAACTTTTGATCAAGTAAACGCATCTTTGGCGTGCAAAAATCTTTCAGAAACATTAAAAAAATATTAATTTATTCGAACTTTAACCCACAGTGTGTGTGCATGTATAACATTACATTTAATTATTTACATTAAATTAACCTCATGTGTGATCCTGGACCTGTATTTGTAGCGATAGCCAACAATACACTGTATGGGACAAAATTAGAAATTTTTCTTTTATGCCAAAAATCATTAGGATATTAAGTAAGGGTCGTGTTCCATGAATATATTTTGTAAATTTCCTAACATAAATGTATTTTAAAAAGTGTGCATATGCATTGCTAATGACTTAATTTGGACAACTTTAAACCATACTCAATTTCAAACACAATTTCAACAAAATTGACCGGTTTTGTGGTGCAGGGTCACGTATATGGATGAGGGAACATAAAGAAAACATAAAGCACACAAGACTGAAGATTAAAAATATATACACTTTAATATTGTCTTGTTGCACTGTAATGGACTATGTTTTTGTGTCAGCTTTAAAATAGCCTCCAAGAGAGATAATGAAATAATATCAACTCACTTCAATACTTTATGTCCATATATTTATTTTGTAAATTGCCGATTAAGTAAAATAATGAATTAACCCTAATGAGCTGACCGTGATGACAGCCTAAGTGGACATTAAATATTTCATGATTTTACAACATATTTACTCGTAATTTAATCAAATAAAATTGAAAACACAAACATGATCAGCTGACGAAGCTCTCAGGAGATACCGTTACTGCAAACTATCGCTGAGATAAACTGGCTGAGCATCAGTCCGGCCCAGACGGGCTATAGTTCAGATCTTTGGTTATGAAATTCAAATGTGTTTATATTTATATATTCAGTGTGTGAGGTTTTCACTCATTAGATCTTAAACACCGAGCCTCTCTGAACCCATCGCTCGAGCTGGGCGTAAATCAGTTCAGTCAGGTCGGGTTTAGCATCTGCTCTCGCGCGGGCTCGGTGTTTTTGGCGGTTCGGTGTCGTTAGCCATTTAGCATACGCATCTGTTCACACGCGCCCAAACACAGACTCTGTTCCGGGTTTAAACATGACAACGGGCCGCCGTGACTCACCTGAACTCCGGCTCATGCGCTTCTCCCACCCGGACGGCAGCTTCTCATCGTCAGACATGATTTCAGAATGGTGTCGGTTCGGCTCGCGCGGGTCTGATCTGATGTAGCGCCAATGCTGCTGCAGTGACCAGACTGACCGACAGAGGGCGACAGAGAAGAAGCGCTGGAAAACAACACTTTACCCATGGAAGCCTGAAAATAATACACATAGAAAGTAAAATCATGCTTTTGTAAATCATTACATAAAACTCAAAATTAGGACATGAAATATCAAAAGGTTAAAGTACAAATTATTACATAAATTACATAAAACGTCGCAACTAAGTCGAAATTATGACATAAAAGGTCAAAATTGACAAAAAGTCAAAATTATGACATGAAATATCAAAAAGTTAAAGTACAAATTATTACATAAAACGTCTCAGCTGACATAATGAGTCGAAATTATGACATAGAAGGTCAAAATTGACATAAAAGGTCAAAATTATGACATGAAGTATCAAAAAGTTAAAGTACAAATTATTACATAAATTACATAAAACGTTGCAACTGAAATACTATGTCGAAATTATGACATAAAAGGTCAAAATTGACAAAAAGTCAAAATTATGACATGAAATATCAAAAAGTTAAAGTACAAATTATTACATAAAACGTCTCAGCTGACATAATGAGTCGAAATTATGACATAGAAGGTCAAAATTGACATAAAAAGTCAAAATTATGACATGAAGTATCAAAAAGTTAAAGTACAAATTATTACATAAATTACATAAAACGTTGCAACTGAAATACTATGTCGAAATTATGACATAAAAGGTCAAAATTGACAAAAAGTCAAAATTATGACATGAAATATCAAAAAGTTAAAGTACAAATTATTACATAAAATACATAAATCGACACATAAAAAGTCAAATTATGACTTAAAAACATTAACAGATATGTGTGATGCTACAGCGGTTTGACAACGACGTTATTGACATACTAAGTCGAAATTGTGACATAGTCATTATGACATAAAAAGTGTCTTGCTGGTAGGATTAGCATTAAGGTGGTGTACCTTTTGTGTTATTGTGAGTTTCTTATTTTCTATTTTACTATTATTTGATAGATTCGATTGATGAATATATATATATATATATATATATATATATATATATATATATATATATATATATATATTTCTCACATTTTAAAAAAGAATCACGACGCCTTACATCGATTAGCGGCAATTACTATGGTGACCTCATCATTCTCGCTGTCAGTCAAAGGTGCGCGCATGTGACCGACAGAGGGCGACAGAGAAGCAGCGCTGGAAAACATCACTTTACCCCTGGAAGCTTGTTTCTGCCACAAAAGAAATGCTTTTGTAAATTATGACATTAAAAAGATATAAATGACAAAAATGGCATAAATGATAAAGTGAAAATTGACATAAAAAGTCGAAATTATGACTTCTTAACAGATATCACGTGGGTTTGACAACAACGATACATTAACATACTGTCGAAATATGACTTAAAAACTGTTGGGTGTGGTTAAGGTGGTGTAATTTGTGTTATTCTGAGTTTTTTGGCGCGTTGCATCCTGTGTGCACATCACCACCTACTTATGCTGTTATGCAGTCATGATTGATTTTTTAATCGATTTCTTCCTTGTTTTTGTTCTTTTCTAATTTTTCACATATACTTACATATCTAATTAAAATATCATACTTAAATAATTTATTGATGCTCTATCTGGCTTCAGCTCTTCTTATGTTCTATTTCGCTATTATTCGATATAATCGATTGATAGCTTCTTTTTTATTTCTCACATTTTAAGACATTCACGACACCTTACATCGATTAGCGGCAATTTCCATGGTGACCTCATCCCTCAACGCTCTTCGTGGAATACCGTTGGTGGAACTCGCTGTCAGTCTAACGTGCGCGCACCTGATTGGCCGAACGTGAGCGGATGTTTTCACGGCGCTGGTTTACGGCAAACGCCTGCGAGTCTGCTTGAGAAACGCTTCTGATTATCTGCGGGAACAAACGACAGAAAAATCAGGTAGACATCTACAAACTTCACTCGTTTTGTCGGTTATTTACACGCGTAATCACTGCGACTGTTTATAGAATTTAACGCAGTTGTGTGTTTAAACGAAACCCGTCGCATTTGATGGTAAAGAGCTAACTTACAAATCATAACAGCCTCAATTAAAATATCACTGATACTCATTTAATAATAACTTTATTTAAAGCAGAACATAATGATAATATAAAATGAAGTCAATGACATTATTATATGTACAGATCAATAGGAGAGCTCGTGAATGATTGACAGCGATGCGTGAATCACGTGATGTGTGTTTCAGAGATGATTGAGGTGGTGTGTAACGACCGTTTGGGGAAGAAGGTTCGAGTCAAATGCAAGTATCCTTTGAAGCGCTGTGTGAAAGCCCCAGTGTGACTGTGTTTGGTGAGGTTGTTGGTCTTAACCGTGTGTCAGTCAGGAGGACACGATCGGAGACCTGAAGAAGCTGATCGCGGCGCAGACGGGCACGCGCTGGGACAAGATCGTGCTCAAGAAATGGTGAGAATCACCGTTCGGTCACGTGTGCAGAATCCAGCAGTCAGTGTGATTATAATGTGATGTGTCTGTGTGCAGGTACACCATATTCAAGGACCACGTGTCACTGGGAGACTGTATCCTTCATCAGCCAATCAATGATCTGAAGCACATTTACACTAGGGACATGATACTTCGGTAAAGTTGGTTTTATATTCGCACATTCAGACATCCGTATTCAATAGCCTTCACACTACATTGGACATTCAGTGGACATTCACAAGTAAATATGCCATTAAAACAATACTTGCCTATTTTGATCGACTCTGAAAAATGTTGTAAGTTGACAATCGTTGGTTGTCGATATCATGTCGCTGCTTAAAATTCGCAAACATTAATTTATTGCACATTTATTGGAAAGTCTGAATTTATCAGAAGTCCGAATGTGCGAATATAAAACCAACTTTACCCAAGTAAAGTAAGGTTTGGTGTCAATATGCAAAAGCATTGCAGAGATACAGCTTGAAGAGTCGGTTTTGCATCATGCTTCAAATTTGTTGCTCTGGTATACGAAAATGGTTTGACGTATCGCCTTGAAATCCATAACTATTTTTCGGCATGGTCTGAAGATGATACGGTTCAATTTTGGTGAAAATCGGAGCAACGGTCTAGGAGTTTGAAAAAGTAGGTTTTTAAAGTAAAACAATATGGCGGACAGGAAGTTTAGCTGACTATGGCAAATTTGATATCCATGTTCTCAGAATGACCCAAGGAATCTACTGAGACCCATTACAATCGGTTAATATAGTCAAAAGTTATTAGCATTTTTGTAAATTGTTATAACTTTTGTCCACAAGGTGGCGCTGCGCTGAAACCTTTTTTTGAGTACTGTCAGGGCATGGTGCCAAAGACGCAAATGATACGCTAATGCGTTCATAAAATACAGCATTTTAGCACGAAATTCAAAATGGCCAATATGGGGAAATTGGATATCATTCGACTCGGCATGATGCCCCGAATCCAACAAGACCAAATTGTTGGACAAACCCATCAGAAGTTATAAGCAAAAATAGCCATTTTTTGTATCTCCGGACCAGTAGGTGGCGCTGCTTGAGATGACATGTACCAAGTTTGTTCTGAATATGAAAAAGCGTTGCAGAGATACAGCATTATGTCTATTTTTGCAAGCGCTACGTAAAGTTTGAGATATCGACTAGAATTCCATAACTTATTGTCGGCATGGTCTGAAGATGATCTGGTTCAATTTTCGTTTCAATTTTTCGTTCGAAAAAGTAGGTTTTTCAGAAAATTAAAAATGGCGGAAAAATTTTCATGACGTCATAGGCTTGATCGATAGTGCAATCGTCTTGAATCAGAGGAAAAAAGATTTTTAATTCTAACTCTTACGATTCAAAAGTTATTAACGTAAACATGATTGCAACTTTGCACAGCTGGTGGCGCTAGAGGGATTGAGATAGAGATTTCAAATTTGCTATGGACACAGTTCAGACTGTCCTCTAACTGTGTGCCAAATTTCACAACTTTTTACCATACGGTTCAGTGGGCTGCCATAGACTTCCAGAGCGGAAGAAAAAGAATAAAAAAAAAAAGAAATAACGCCAACGGATACAATAGGTGCCTACGCAAAATCGTGTTTGATGAGTGTTTCAGCTTCTATTCTGTGGCGTACGGTAAATCAAGACCTGCCAATCTGATCCATCGACACAATCTGAGCGCGCTCCAGCTGCAAAACAGTATCCGATTGGTCCACATCGTCCCGTCAGATCCAGTTTGCATTGGTTGAACTTTCAAATGAGGTTGGAAAACACTGTAGTGAATGTAGGGAGTATATCACTAGTTAATGCAATTTGGGTGATAGTTCACCCAAAAATTTAAATTACCCCATGATTTACTCACCTTCAAGCCATTCTAGGAGTATATGACTATCTTCTTTCAGATGAACACAATCTGAGATTTATTTAAAAATATCCTGGCTCTTCCAAGCTTTATAATGGCAGTGAATGGGGGGTGTGAGAATTTGAAGCCCAAAAAGCACATCTGTCCATCATAAATATAATCTGCACGTCTCCAGAGGCTTAATAAAGGCCTTCTGAAGAGAAGCAATGGGTTTTTTTGTAAGAAAATTATCCATATTCAAAGCTTTATTAGCTATAATATCTAGCTTCCAGCAGACGGCCGTACACATTGATTTGCGACCCAACACTAATGTTAACTCAGAAGCTTTAAATCAGGGGTTTTCATGTTTGAAAGACCAGTTTATACAGTAATATTAAATATTATTTGAAGAGAAACATTACAGAGTAACTGTTATTAATTTCATGATTACAGACCAGTCTTTAGAAAACATATACAGTCACATCCATTGTGTTAGGTATGAATACATATTATAGTAATTTATTTGCATAATTAGTTTTTTATCACTGAACTTGAAAACCCTGCATTAAATAATATTAACAGATGCAACGTTTGGTTTTATTAATGTGCTAGTAAATGTTGAAATGAACATGAATGATTAAGATTAATGAAAGCTGTAGAAATCATTGTTAGTTCAGGTTAACTAATGAAGTTACTAATGTCAACAAATGAAACCATACTGTAAAGTGTTAAGATTGTATCAAGAGTTAGTTATTGATCAGTCTATTATGTGAAATTGTTCAAATCTTTGACTCTGATCATCAGATGAAATCCATGACGGCATGAACCTCGAGCTGTATTACCAGTAGAACACACACACACACACACACACACACACACACACACACACACACACACACACACACACACACACACACACTCATCATGTCTCGAAGCATCAGAATATCTGTTCAGTTGAATTGTTTTGATATTATTTGGAAATAAAACTCATATTTATGTATGATCAAGCCTCTGTTTTTTGATGAGTAGCACACGTGTTTTCAAACAAACATGTTTAATCAGAATCTCAAGGAAAAAACACCTTATTACATCCACTGAAATATCAAATATCTCATGAAGCACATGAGTCGATCTTCTGAGAAATAATCTAAATGAAGTCACTCCAAATGAGAGTGGCTCTAAAACCAAAGCTTAAAATCATTCAGTTGGTCTGTCGTCTAGTGAGAAACACTCTCTCTATACAAGCCAACAAACCCCAGACGGAGATCATGTAAACGACTGATTGTGGCTGTGTCTCAGTTTGGGATGCAGCTCGTATGGCCTCGCGAGAGTAACGTTCAGTGTGACGGTAAATGAAGGTGTTGATTGGTCAGCAGTAATCTGAATGCTCCTCCTCCACATAATTAGCAGGAAACAAGCCCACCTGTAGAAGAACACTCGTGTTAATAAACCGTGCACAGAACGGGACGGTTCAGACAGAAACCATCATTTACTCGTCCTCGTGCTGCTGCAAACCCTGCAAAATGACCTTATGAACCACATGCACAGATAAGTTCTGTATAGAAGCCTGTTTCTGCCATGGAATAAAAAGGTAATTATTGTTAGGTAATGTTACAGTTGTTACAGTTATCCTTAGTTATTACAGTTATTGTTACAGTTTTAGTTATCGTTACGTATTACAGTTATCGTTACAGTTACAGTTATTACGTTTTAGTTACAGATCGTTACGGTTATAGTTATTACAGTTATTGTTAAAGTTATTGTTACGTTTTAGTTAAGGTTTGGTTTTAGTTAGTTATTACAGTTATTACGTTTTACTTACAGTTATTGTTGCAGTTATAGTTATTACAGTTATTGTTATGTTTTAGTTAGTTATGGTTACGTTTTAGTTATCGTTACATTTTAGTTACCATTACAGTTGTTGTTAAAGTTATAGTTAGTTATCATTACAGGTTTAGTTAGTTATCATTACATTTTAGTTACAGTTATTGTTACAGTTATCATTATTGTTTTAGTTATCGTAACAGTTATTGTTACGTTTTAGTTAGTTATCGTTTTATAGTTATCATTATAGTTATTGTTACAGTTATCGTTAGTTATTGTTTTAGTTACCATTAGTTATTGATACATTTATCATTAGTTATTGTTTTAGTTATCGTTACAGTTATTGTTACGTTTTAGTTAGTTATCGTTTTATAGTTATCATTACAGTTATTGTTAGTTATCGTTAGTTATTGTTTTAGTTACCATTAGTTATTGTTACATTTATCATTAGTTATTGTTTTAGTTATCGTTACAGTTACTGTTACGTTTTAGTTAGTTATCGTTTTATAGTTATCATTAAAGTTATTGTTACAGTTATCGTTATTGTTGCAGTTATCGTTATTTATCCTTAGTTATCGTTACAGTTATTGTTAGTTATCGTTGTTATTGTTAGTTATTGTTAAATTTATTGTTACAGTTATCCTTACAGTTATTAAATACTTTATTTTAATGTATTTACAAAGCCTCTGTGTAACTAAAAATCTTTTTACAGGAATGTCCTAGCCAAGATATAAAATTTAAAAATGTTAAATTTTTTAAATTTAAACTGGTGCTGAGTTTATGGAGAAGATCTGCATTTGCGTTTCTGAAGATGGTCCTACATGAGGGCGAGTAGACTGTTTTTAGGTCCCTTTCCAGTGTTAAATGTGTGTGTCGTACCCTGCCGTACACCTCTCCTCTCCACCAGCCGTTGTGAGCTTTCTTGGAGATGATTTTGACGGTGTCTCCCTCCCTCAGCGAGAGTTCGGTTCGGTCACGCGCAGAGAAATCGTAGCGCACTTTGGCGGTGCCGAAATAGCGCTCGCTCGCTGGCCCTGCGAACACACACGGGTGGAGCAGTTAGCTGTGAGTCAGTGTGTGTGTGTGTGTGTGTGTGTGTGTGTGTGTGTGTGTTCACAGCAGGAGTGTGGTGTCGTACCTGTGCCGCGTGAGTTACTGTGCACCGGCGCTGCGCTCTGCTCCGGCTGCTTGTAGGGCGTCTGCAGTCTGGAGTCCACGTCTTTGAAACACTCTCTCAGCGAGTTCTCCTGATAGTACTGCACCAGCTCCTGCCACACACGCACACACACAACATTCTGACAACTGATCCTGACAGCGTCTGCCTTTATTAACACAGATACAGATGCAGCTCAAATCATCAAATCAACCTCATGTTGTTACAAACATGTATCGTCACCTTGGAACTATAAGGTTCTATCTGTATTCTGAGCACTTCTGAGATATTGAGCTTCAGAGTTTTTGCATTCCATTGGACTTTGTAGATATAACCGTATTGTTTTCTAAATAAAAAGTCCCCAAATGTACTCAACATTAACAAAAACATCACATAATGTAAATAATTTGTCACAGAATAAGAATATGTGAATAACTAAATTTTGACAAAAATGCAAGAACCGGTATGACAAGCTCACACCAAGAACAA
The DNA here is from genome assembly GCF_018812025.1 of Megalobrama amblycephala. Taxonomy (NCBI): domain Eukaryota; kingdom Metazoa; phylum Chordata; class Actinopteri; order Cypriniformes; family Xenocyprididae; genus Megalobrama; species Megalobrama amblycephala. The sequence continues at coordinate 5,031,433 of NC_063050.1, read as the reverse complement.
TAACTATAATTATAAAGTTATTTAATCTTTCTAACTTTTAACAGAATAGCAAAGTCCACATCACAACTGTAACAATAACTATAAAGATAACGAGTGATAACTATAATGATAACTAACTATAAGGATAACTGAAACAATAACTAACAATAAATACAACAATAACTGTAAGGATAACTGTAACAACAACCAACAATAACTGTAACAATAACTAAGGATAATTATAACGATAACTGAAAATACCTGTAACAATAAAAGTGTAACTGTAGGGATAATGGTATTGATAACTGTAACTAACAATACCTGTAACGATACCTATAACAATAAATAAAAATACCTGTATCAATGAAAGTGTAAAAATAACTAAAGATAACAACAACTGCAACAATAACTGTAAGTATAACTGTAGCAAAAACTCTAACAATAAGTATAACAATAATTGTAACAATAACTAATGATTACTGTTAGAATAACTGAACAAAAACTATAACAGTAACGATAACTAAGGATAACTGTATCGATAACTGTAACAATAACTGTACTAATAACTGTAAGGATAACTGTAACGATAACTAATAACTGTAACGTTATTAACAATAACTGTAAGGATAACTGTAGCAATAACTCAAAATAACTGTAACAGTAACTAAGGATAACTAACAGGAACTGTAACAAAAAATTTAACAATAGCTAAGGATAACTGTATTGGTAACTGTAACAACTGTAAGGATAATGGTAAAGATAACTAACAATAACTAAGGATAATTGTAACAATAACTGTAACAACTAGGATAACTAACAGTAACTGTAAGGGTAACTAACAATAACTGTAGCAATAACTGTAAGGATAACTGTAACGATAACTGTAATAAGTGTAACATTATTAACAATAACTGTAAGGATAACTGTAGCAATAACTAAAAATAACTGTAACAGTAACTAAGGATAACTAACAGGAACTGTAACAATTTTTTAACAATAGCTAAGGATAACTGTATTGGTAACTGTAACAACTGTAAGGATAATGGTAAAGATAACTGTAACAATAACTAAGGATAATTGTAACAATAACTGTAACAACTAGGATAACTAACAGTAACTGTAAGGATAACTAACAATAACTGTAGCAATAACTGTAAGGATAACGGTAATGATAACTGTAATAACTGTAACATTATTAACAATAACTAAGGATAACTGTAGCAATAACTAAAAATAACTAACAGTAACTAAGGATAACTAACAGGAACTGTAACAAAAATTTTAACAATAGCTAAGGATAACTGTATTGGTAACTAACAATAACTGTAAGGATAATGGTAAAGATAACTGTAACAATAACTAAGGATAATTGTAACAATAACTGTAACAACTAGGATAACAAACAGTAACTGTAAGGATAACTAACAATAACTGTAGCAATAACTGTAAGGATAAGAGGTAACGATAACTGTAACGATAACTGTAATAACTGTAACGTTATAAACAATATCTGTAAGGATAACTGTAGCAATAACTAAATAACTGTAACAGTAACTAAGGATAACTAACAGGAACTGTAACAAAAATTTTTAACAATAGCTAAGGATAACTGTATTGGTAACTGTAACAATAACTGTAAGGATAATGTTAAAAATAACTGTAACAATAACTAAGGATAATTGTAACAATAACTGTAACAACTAGTATAACTAACAGAAACTGTAAGGATAACTAACAATAACTGTAAGGATAGCGGTAACGATAACTGTAATAACTGTAACGTTATTAACAATAACTAAGGATAACTGTAGCAATAACTAACAGTAACTAAGGATAACTAACAGGAACTGTAACAAACAATTTTAACAATAGCTAAGAATAACTGTATTGGTAACTAACAATAACTGTAAGGATAATGGTAAAGATAACTGTAACAATAACTAAGGATAATTGTAACAATAACTGTAACAACTAGGATAACTAACAGTAACTGTAAGGATAACTAACAATAACTGTAGCTTAACAATAGCTAAGAATAACTGTATTGGTAACTAACAATAACTGTAAGGATAATGGTAAAGATAACTGTAACAATAACTAAGGATAATTGTAACAATAACTGTAACAACTAGGATAACTAACAGTAACTGTAAGGATAACTAACAATAACTGTAGCAATAACTGTAAGGATAACGGTAACGATAACTGTAATAAGTGTAACATTATTAACAATAACTGTAAGGATAACTGTAGCAATAACTAAAAATAACTGTAACAGTAACTAAGGATAACTAACAGGAACTGTAACAATTTTTTTTAACAATATCTCAGGATAACTGTATTGGTAACTGTAACAATAACTGTAAGGATAATGGTAAAGATAACTGTAACAATAACTAAGGATAATTGTAACAATAACTGTAACAACTAGGATAACAAACAGTAACTGTAAGGATAACTAACAATAACTGTAGCAATAACTGTAAGGATAAGAGGTAACGATAACTGTAACGATAACTGTAATAACTGTAACGTTATAAACAATATCTGTAAGGATAACTGTAGCAATAACTAAAAATAACTGTAACAGTAACTAAGGATAACTAACAGGAACTGTAACAAAATTTTTTAACAATAGCTAAGGATAACTGTATTGGTAACTGTAACAATAACTGTAAGGATAATGTTAAAAATAACTGTAACAATAACTAAGGATAATTGTAACAATAACTGTAACAACTAGTATAACTAACAGAAACTGTAAGGATAACTAACAATAACTGTAAGGATAGCGGTAACGATAACTGTAATAACTGTAACGTTATTAACAATAACTAAGGATAACTGTAGCAATAACTAACAGTAACTAAGGATAACTAACAGGAACTGTAACAAACAATTTTAACAATAGCTAAGAATAACTGTATTGGTAACTAACAATAACTGTAAGGATAATGGTAAAGATAACTGTAACAATAACTAAGGATAATTGTAACAATAACTGTAACAACTAGGATAACTAACAGTAACTGTAAGGATAACTAACAATAACTGTAGCTTAACAATAGCTAAGAATAACTGTATTGGTAACTAACAATAACTGTAAGGATAATGGTAAAGATAACTGTAACAATAACTAAGGATAATTGTAACAATAACTGTAACAACTAGGATAACTAACAGTAACTGTAAGGATAACTAACAATAACTGTAGCAATAACTGTAAGGATAACGGTAACGATAACTGTAATAAGTGTAACATTATTAACAATAACTGTAAGGATAACTGTAGCAATAACTAAAAATAACTGTAACAGTAACTAAGGATAACTAACAGGAACTGTAACAAATTTTTTTAACAATATCTAAGGATAACTGTATTGGTAACTGTAACAATAACTGTAAGGATAATGGTAAAGATAACTGTAACAATAACTAAGGATAATTGTAACAATAACTGTAACAACTAGGATAACTAACAGTAACTGTAAGGATAACTAACAATAACTGTAGCAATAACTAAAAATATCTAACGGATAGTGTAACAATAAATGTAATAATAACAAAGTATAACTATAACAATAACTGTAACTGTTACAATAACTAAGGATAACTGTAGCATTAACTAACAATAACTGTTGCGATAACTAACAGTAACTGTAACAATAGCTAAGGATAACTGTAACAACTGTAAGGATAATGGTAAAGATAACTGTAATGTTAGCTGTAACAATAACTAAGGATAATTGTAACAATAACTGTAACGGTAACTTTAACTATAACTAAGGAAAACTAACAATAACTATAACAATAACTATAAACATGACCATCAAGGTGTAATAATCGTTCCAACTCTAAGAGAATAGTGAAGTCCACTGCACAACTATAACGATAATATTGGAATCACTCAGAATTGACAGCCAATCAGAATCCATCCTGTTTTAACGAGCTCAATTATTGTTTGTGTGAATGTGTGTGTGTGTGTGTGTGTGTGTGTGTGTGTGTGTGATCACTTACATACAGCCCCTTAAAGGCTTTCTTCTCGTTGATTCTGTACAGTCCCTCTGAGTACGTGACCTTTATGTGTCTGGTGTCCATGTTGAACCTGAGACAGAGACAGAGAGGCGTGTCACTAGTGCAGTTTGATTGACAGCTGTCAGTCAGCGTGTTTGACGTGTTCACAGTACTTGAGGCTGATGGCGTATTCTCCAGCATCTTTCTGTCGCACGAGAAACGTCCCATCGGAGCGAGACGTCAGCAGAGTTTTAGCACCAGCCCTGTCCATGTTACCAGCGAACCTGAAACACACACACACACACACACGCAGTCACGACACGATGACGGGAAACTGTACGTCCTGTGCTTTTAATGACACGCAGTGAATGTAGATGAGCGGCGTGTGTTTACCAGGGCAGAGCTGATAAATCTGGAGGTGACGCCTGCAGAGACACAACAACACATTTACTGCACTAGAACTAGAAATCATCAAGCAGATTTATATATTATATATATTTTTTAGCTTCAATTTACCGGTAGAAACGGCTGGACTTTACTGCAGGGAAACCAGCCGACCTCGCCGATGGTCAGATTCCTGCCCTGAAACAACAGCAGTCATATCCAGGAATCAACAGCAGGAACAACTACTGAAGCGCGAGGAAAAGAGAAGGAAAGAACTGCAGACGCACTGAAGTTTCTCTTCTCCATTATCAGAACAGTGCGAGACTGAAGTGTGACCTGCTGTAACCTCCTTCAGACACACCGCTTAAACTCACCATCAGATCCTGCAGTGTTCATACTAAACTAAATTATAATTATTGTGTTAAATTCATGTTCCTGGTAATCTTGAATCAGAACATCTCCTCTGTTCTCTGATGAAGAGGGCGGGGCAACCCATAACACGAGTTCCACCAATAGCAAACCACAACCATCCAATCAGTTCCCCACTGACAAAATCAAGCCCCGCCCTACATTTGTTCTTGTTTGAGAAGCGTTTCGCTCGGATAGAACGGATGCGACTCTGAAGTTCCCAGCGGAGCGTGTGTTCTCACCTCCCACCACTGCAGGTCCACCTCGGCTCGCGTCAGCTCCACCACGTCACCCACAGTCAGCGGCAGCGGCTGGCCGAACGCCACCGGCGGCGGAGGGAGACCGTAGTAGTCCATACACACCTCCATCTTCGGCAGACCTGATGGAGACAGACGAGGGTGAAGGACACGGACGAGTGTGTGTGTGTGTGTGTGTGTGTGTGTGAATATCAGGAAATTGTCTGACATGCTCTTTTACCTGGTTTAGTCTGTCTTTGAGATGCTAACCTCATCGTCTTACCCTGGAAACACAGGAAAACACACTTCAACACTCACTGTATGACACTTCATGATTACTGAATAATATATTATAGAAACAACATATAAAAGATTAAAAACGGCAGAAAATAAAGAATAAAAATTGTTAAGAAATATAAAAATTAAAAATATATTATAATTTAATACAATGTAATAAATATAACATAATATTTGTTGAATTATATTAAATCCTAATATATTGTTCAAATTAAATATGCTAATTTTGTTTGTATATTATATTATATTATATTATATTATATTTATTATATTATAGAATAGAAACTGCATATAAAAGATTAAAAATGGTAGAAAATAAAAAATAAAAATGGTTAGGAAATATACAAATTAAAAAATGTGGGAAATAAAGAATAAAAATAAATTATATTATACAAATATTATTTGTATAATAATATACAAATATTTTATAATTTAATACAATTTAATAAATATAACATTATGTAATATTTGTAAAATAAAACGAAATTAAAAAATATGCATATTTATTAGTTTAATACAATTTATTAAATATAACTATGTAATATTTGTTGAATTATATTAATTCCTAATATATTGTTCAAATTAAATATGTTAATTTTGTTTGTATATAGTATATTATATTATAGAAACAGCATATAAAAGATTAAAAATGGTAGAAAATAAAGAATAAAAATTGTTAGAAAATATAAAATTAAAAATTGTGGGAAATTAAGAATAAAAATAAATGAACAATATACAAATCTATTATAATTTAATACAATTTTATATATATATATATATATATAACGTTATACAATATTTGTAAAATAAAACTAAATTAAAAATATGCATATTTATTAATTTAATACAATTTATTAAATATAACAATATGTAGTATTTGTTGAATTATATTAATTCCTAATATATTGTTCAAATTAAATATGTTAATTTTGTTTGCATACATTATATATTATATAATATTTTATATATTGTTGAAGCAGCATATAAAAGCTATATGTATTTGCATATTACTTTATTTTAAAATGTTTATTTTATTATTAAGTTGTTAAAGATTAAAAGTTGTAGGAAAAATAAATAAAAGAACTTATATTACACCACAGCTTAATATAATAAGCTTAACAGCTTATATTCACGCTGTTTAAATGTTTGAATTCAGGGTCACTTTCACAGTGTGTAAATGGGTTTATCATTATTTTTATATCAAGGTGTGTTTAAAGTCCAGTTTATTGGCCAAAGAGCAGTAAAGAAATAAAACTGTAGAAGAAGAAACACAGTTGAGTTTGTGAGAGTGAGTTTCAGACGCTCAAACCTTCTTCAGCGTTCCAGATAATTCTGTGGAGTGAATGAGAAGCACATGTGAGATCGAGCGAAGGAACAACATCAACACAGTCACATGTCTCACACTCAGAGTCTCACCAGAGTTTCGTCCGCACACAGGAACTCGGCCCAGACACTCTTTATGTGCGGCCATCTTACAGCGCGTGCAGCGGTAGCCCTGATAGAAGATGCCCCTGAAACACACACACACGCGATCAGCCCAAACCTCTGCATTCGCCTTCATCTTCCGAGTTCAACGAGGTTTGATGAAACACGACGTGAAAAGACTCAGGACTCAGAACTTCCTCTCGCTCTAAAAAGAGCTTTCACCGAAACTGAGCAGCAGACCGTCACTAATAACAAACACAACGACATCCTTCACCCAGAATAACACACTGCGTTAGAAATGCTGATATTAATTAAACATTTAAAGTATTGAAATACTGAAATTACTAAAAGTGAAAAAAGAATGAGAATAGTTTGAAAATATAAAATATTAAAAATTAATCAACTTTAATAAACTAAAATTAAAATAAAAAAACTATTAAAAACATACCATTAACTGAAATAAACTAAAATATAAATTAAAAATTAAATAGAAACATTTTCAAAACTACAAATATTAGTATTAAAATATTGAATATTAAAAATTAAGTAAAATGAACTATTTAAAATAAAAATAAAAACTGAAATTCACAACTATTAAAAATATTTTGATTAAAGGCCCGTACACACCGGGATGAATATCGCACGCGTTTATCGTCAGCGTTTTTCGAGACGTTTTTTGTGTTCACACCCAAGCGATTTTCACCGGCGATGCGCCGAGTTAAAGTGCAAATTCATTCCCTGACAGTATGTGGCGCTTGTGCTTAACGGTAGTGCAAATAAACATATGATATTAATAAAGTTAAAGAAGATAAAAAAAAATGCATATATAAAATGGCATAGGCCTACATTATATATATATATTAGTCAGAAACGGTAGTGCAAATATGTCACAATGACAGTAGTACAAGTGAACGGTAGTGTAAATAAACATATTTAAGTAAAAATACAGAAATAATACACATCTGTGGCAGAGCACCCATAGTGTGCGTCTCAATCAGCGCTCTACTTCACTAGTCAGGGCACTGATCAGGGAGTCGGCCACATTCATTTAAATGGTATACTGATACACGACCTATGAAGCTAGGGAGCTGTTTGAGATGCAGGGATAGTTTGTAGGGGTCTTCCTCGTCTACTTACTTTCTCTTCGTCGTCTTGTGTGCTCGGCAAGACCATTTTGTGCTTGAGCGCCACCAAGTCGTGTTTTACTGTAACTTCAGCAGCTCCAGGCACGTGAACAAAAGCACCAATCTCATTGGTCGGCCAGTTTTTAACGCGGCGCGTCAAACCAAAAAAACGAACCCGAGGCGTTTTTTTAAAAATGACGCTTTTACGTCTCGCGTTTTTCGCGTCGGTGTGCACACTCACATTGGCGCCCGTTGTTTAGTCAGGAGGCGTTAAACGTCGGCGAAAATCGCGCGCGATATTCGTCCCGGTGTGAACAGGCCTTAACTGTAATAAACTAAAACATAAAATAAAAAAAATTAAAGATAATTATTTTTTAAAAACACCTCTTTGTATAATAAAATATAAATATTGTATGAAAAACTTAATTAGAACTAAATTAGAAATACTGATACTAATTGAAATATATGTTTTGAAATACTGAAATTACTAAAAGTGGAAAAATAAATAATACATTATATATATATATATATACATTATATATATATATATATATTTTTTTTTATTCATTTATATATATATATATATATATATATATATATATATATATATATATATATATATATTTAAATAGAAATATAAAAACTAATGAAAATATCAAAATTAGTTAGAAAATATTAAAAATGAATAAACTTAAATTGATAAACTACAATTAACAATTTAAAGTAACAATAAAAACTATTTAAAACATATTCATTAACTGAAAAAACCCCGGAAATAAACTAAAACAAAATAAAAAAATATAGAGAAATATAAAAAAAAAAAAAAAACGAATAAAATAACAAAAACAACAGAACTACTAAAACTACTTAAAAATGAAAACTGAAAATATAAAACATGCTCTGCTGTAAGCAACTTTCCCACGTGAAAAATCCAAATTCATCAATTCAAGAAGCAGCACGATATAAACATTTGACAGGCAGAGAGCTGAGTGGAGAAGAGCAGCACCTGAGGAGCATCTGACACGCTTTACATGAGGTGGTCTCCTCAAAACAGTGCATCTGGAAGTCATGACCATTAGCAGAGCTGTTCTCCGGACACATGTTTGACCTGCACACACACCATACACCAGCACATATTAATAACTGAAGTTCAAACAGCAGAAATATAATTTCACATGCATTTACTGCCACAGATCTGAATGTACAGCTCTTATCCTAATCAAAAAAATATAATGTAATAAGCTCATTGACTCACAGCGCCATCTCAAACTGCTCCAGCCATTTCTTCTTCAGCTCACGCGTCTTAAAGTACAGATCGTAGCCGCCTTGACCGTATAAATCCATCAGGAGGAACGTGTGTGTCCACTATAAATACACACAAGCGTTACATACAGGAGACACTGAGATGAAGATCTGAGGAAACATGACGAGACTGAGACCTTCTTGTTGTCCTTCTCTCCTGACGGTTCGTCTCTCAGCTGGTAATGTTGAAGTTCAATCAGCTCCTTCAGCTCCAGACTCTCGCCGCTGCGCTTCTTACACACTAACAGAGCCTTGTCGAAGAGGAACGCGTACCTGAACACACACACACACACGTTACACACTATCAGCCTGATCACACCAAGAACGATAAGTGTAATTTTAAAGTTTTAATAATCACTGGAGAGTAGGGAGTCCACAACCCAACTGTAACGATAAGGACACGGCTAATGAACGATAATGTTGGAATCACTTTGGAAGATTACCTGAGTCACCAGAAAGTAACAGATCGTTGACAACCTTAACTAAAGCAGTTTCAGAGAGCGGAAATCAGATTGAAATGCATCGAAATCATTGCTGAGAGCTAGAAAAGACTGTAGCTGATTGGCAACAACTTTTTCCATAATTTTCGAAACAAATGGTAAATTGGAGATTGGACGAGAGTTGATGAAATCTGCTGGGTCCAGGTTTGGTTTTTTAAGAACAGGAGTAACAGCAGCAGATTTCAGTGAAATTATAGTTACTGTTACAGTTATCGTTATAGTTATAGTTAGTGTTATAGTTATTGTTGTAGTTATCATTATAGCTATAGTTACTGATAGTTATCATTTATTTATTGGTAGAGTTACCGTTACAGTTATTGTTGTAGTTATTGTTATAGTTACTGTTACAGTTATTGTTTTAATTATTGTTATAGTTATTGTTGTAGTTATCGTTATAGTTACTGTTACAGTTATTGTTAAAGTTATATTTACTGTGATAGTTGTTTTAGTTATCGTTATAGTTAGTGTTATAGTTATTGTTGTAGTTACTGTTACAGTTATTGTTTTAATTATTGTTATAGTTATTGTTGTAGTTATTGTTATAGTTACTGTTACAGTTATCGTTTTAATTATCATTATAGTTATTGTTGTAGTTATCGTTATAGTTACTGTTATAGTTATCGTTATAGTTACTGATAATTATCATTTATTTATCGTTATAGTTACTGTTACAGTTATCGTTTTAATTATCGTTATAGTTATTGTTGTAGTTATCGTTATAGTTACTGTTATAGTTATCGTTATAGTTACTGATAATTATAATTTATTTATTGTTATAGTTACTGTTACAGTTATCATTTTAATTATCGTTATAGTTCCTATGATAGTTATCATTTATTTATTGTTATAGTTACTGTTACAGTTATCGTTTTAATTATCATTATAGTTACTGTTATAGTTATTTTTTTAGTTATTGTTATAGTTACTGTTACCAGTTATCGTCTTAATTATCGTTATAGTTACTTTTACAGTTATCGTTTTAGTTACTATGATAGTTATTGTTGTAGTTATTGTTATAATTGCTGGGATAGTTATCGTTTATTTATCATTATAGTTACTGTTACAGTTATCGTTTAATTATCGTTATAGTTACTGTGATAGTTATTGTTGTAGTTATCATTATAGTTACTGTGATAGTTATAGTTATTGTTAAAGTTATCGTTGTAATTATCATAACCATTATAGTTATAGTTACTGTTATAGTTATAATTATAATTTTCGCTGTAGTCATTGTTATAGCTACTTTTACCATTATAGTAATTGTCATAGTTATGGTTTTCATTATAGTTATCATTAGAGTTTTATAGTTTGTAATTTGCATTTGTTTGTAATTTTTATAATTTGTCGTTATAGTTACAGTTACCATAATAGTTATAGTCATAGTTATAGTTTTCATTGTTGTTATTGTTATTGTTATAGTTATAGTTATAGTTGACATGATAGATATTAATGTTATTATAGTTATCGTTATTATTGTAGTTATTGTTATAGTCATAGTTACTGTTTTAGTTATCGTTATATTTAGTTATTGTTATAATTATCATTATAGATACAATTATTGTTATAGTTGGTGTAAACTTCATAGTTATCCTTATATTTATTGTTGCCATTGTAGTTATCATAGTTACTGCTTTAGTTATTGTTATAGTTAGTAAAATTACTGTTATTGTTGCAATTATCATTATAGTTATCGTTCTTGGTGTGAACGGGCCTTAATAGAGTTTTAAACCCTTCACCTACACAGACACACACACACACACACACACACCTGTCCTGTTTGGATTTCTTCTCTGGGCTGCAGATCTTGAGTTCTCCATCTATTTTGGGACGGCCGTATAATGCCAGAGACTGAGACTAAACACAGAGAGAGAGAGAGTCTGAATGAACACAACTGAATCAGAATCAGTCAGAGTTCAGAGCTGAAGTGAATCGTTCTTAAGCGCTTCTGTACCATGTTCTCAATGCACAGCTGAAACGTTGTGATTTGACGGATGATCTCATTGTCTCTCTTCACCTCGTTCACACACTGAGCCAGATCCTACACACACACACACACACACACACACATCATTTTATCAATAGAAAGTTCAAAAGAACAACATTTATTTGAAGTAGAAATCTTTTAAAACATTATAAATGTCACATTTGATCAATTTAATGTGTCCTTGCTGAATAAAAGTATCAATTTCTTTAATTATATCTGAGTAATTAAGGTTAAGACCTCGTTTTACACACACACACACACACACACACACACTCACCCTCATGGCATCCAGTGCAGTGCGTAAGTTTTCCTTGTCTTGTTGGTCCACTGTATGTTTCATGAGCTCCTGAGAGGGACATTTGTCATCAAATGTTTGGAAATGTCCTCAGTAACAAAGTGAAACAAGAAGAAAAGCAACATGAGGATGTGTGTGTTTTACCTGAAGCAACAGATGATACTTCAGGACTCTCTGCATGGGAACCATCAGCAGATCTCGCAGTGAAAATCTGCCACTGTTGGCTCTCATCGAACACTCCTGACAAACACACACACACACTAAATGAGTGGATCTGCTATTTAAAACCAATGGGTGTTTGTGGCACCTCTAGGTTAGCACTTCTAGGTCGCAAATATTTATATCAGATCAAAATTTGTCTGTGGTCTGTGTATTTCTGACCTCCAGTTTCATCTTCACGTCTTCTCTGGTGCTGGTGATTTTGTCCAGGTGTTTGGTGGCAGCTTCCACCTGACTGCAGTAACGTCCGTACAGCAGCAGCCTGCAACACACACACACACACACACACACACACACACACACAGATCAGAGGCATCTTCAACGTCAGGCCTCAATCATGAAACCATTTAGTGTGTAAATCGTTTGTAAATCCATTTTAGTAATTGAGTTACAGTAATATGTCTACATAGTAATGTTTAGTAATATTTCAATGGAACTCAACACTTCGTCAACTGACACTATGGGGACGTCAATAAAAAACTACGCCAAGGTTCAAGGTTCAAGTTTATTATAAGCCCAGGGGGCAATTTTTTGTGCAGCATAAAATTCGTAAACATATTATACCAAAACACACAAACAAAACACAACCAGCAAAATTACTTTTTCACAAAAGTAATTTAAGTTACTTTGTTTTCCCATTTATAGACTGACACCTCTCCTGTCCCTGTTGAGAGAAACTGGAAGTAAGGTTGCACTTCCTTAAGCCTAAAGCTTATTCATTCCACTTTTGGTGTGAAAGGGTCTTTACATTTGCCAAAAATAGAACTTTTATTTGCTGATAAAAATCAAACAAGCAAGCCCAGGCCAGGTGAGAAAACGTAAGGCAAAAGTAATGCAATGCATTACTTTCCATAAAAAGTAACTAAGTAACACAATTAGTTACTTTTTTCAGGGAGTAACATAATATTGTAATGCATTACTTTTAAAAGTAACTTTCCCCAACACTGATCACGGGTGCCAGGCTCAACATGGCCCCAGCCATCCCCTAGTTTTATTCCCCTTTAAAAACAACCTATTGTACCCCAACACCCTCCTCAGATGGGAAGGGAGGGAGAAGTGGAAGAAAAAAAATGGAAAAAGAATGAAAAATGAGGGCGAGAGCTTGGGCAGTAGCCCTGCTCAATCACTCTCCTCTTTTTTTTGCCGCACTGACAGCCCTCAGATCTGTGTCTCCTCCTATTATGGCGTATCCACTCCCTACTCCTCCTCGGGCAGCCACGCTCAAATTCTGCAGGAACTTATTCCTGGTAAAAGCTTAGACTATTTAGGAGAGGCCTGGAGCTGGCGAGGGATGTACTTCTCAAAGGCGGCCGACTGCATTCTCGTTCCTCTAAACATGTGCACCACCGTCTCAATGGCAGTACAAAAACGTCCAGAGGCATCAAAGAGGATGGCTTTATCATATTCCTTGATGCCTCTCCATTGCTACCATAGATGGAGTGGGTCACCTGCTTGGTGGCACGAAGATCTAGATCTGTGGCTATACGCAGTTCAGAGAGTGCCTCGGGGATAAACCCTTCCCTTGATTCAGCTCTTTGAGCAGGTAGGCTTGCAGGACTGTCATATTGTGCAAAGCTCCACCAGCTTGACCAGCTGCCGTATATGATCTGCCCACCAACCCTGATGTCATTTGACATGGTTAAGAGGGCAAAATGATAGCCTTGAGTGATGAGGTAATTCGCTAAATTCCTGTCCACCTGTAGCATCCTCCCATAACCCTGCTCACGCAGCCCTTCTACATTCAAATAACTCAAGGCCAAATGGACCATGTGGGTGGAGTATGGATCTCCACGCATCTGACACCTCATTGTGCAGGTCTGGAAGAAATGGAAGGCTCACAGGACAGATATTGTTTGACAAAGTGACCGTCTGCAATTTTGCTATTCGAGCTGGACCAAATCAGGCTTAGTTGGACTGTGACACGAGTCAAAAGCTCCACTAGCTCATCGTATTCAGTGATTTGCTGTAGTGAAACAGGAAACAGGTATTGTAGATAAAGTATCTGTCTCTACTCACACCATGTCAATCTCATCAGAATCATAGGTAAGCAATAGTTCCTTGTCTTCTGTGGAAGAAGCTGGCATAGAGGGGTGAGGGGAACTCCTCCACACTCCTCTATCAGCTCCGTCTGAGATTCCTACACACTTCCTTGGCAAACGAGGGGCTCAGAGGCTTGACTCCCTTCACTCGTGTGGAGAGCCAGCCAGGAGCGGAGCTTTCTTAGAAAAATCAATGGGATGAATGCATCCAGTGCCCTAGAGGGCTCAGCGTGCCTGCTCCGCTCCCAGACAGACAACACACAGCTCGTGACCATTGCCAGGCGTTATAAAACGTGGGCAATCTTGGCATGCTGGAGGGACAAACCCTTTGAACTGTCTGCTCGCCATTATTCTGCTTACCCTCTCTCCTTTCTTTTAAACACACTGCTATCTTCACACAGCACACAAACAAGCATCTTCTTGAAGACAAAGAAGCTGATGACATGTTCTCAGACGCTCCTTGCGATGTAATTACGCTGCGTCGACCAATGAATGGCATGATGTTACACATGCCTCAGAGGACACGTCCCCATAGCGTCAGTCGACGCAGGGTTGAGTTCCCTCAAAAGGTGATTGATTGTGTGTGTGTTTATGTGTGTGTGTCTAGTACCTCTCCTTGTAGTCAATGAAGATCTGATAGAGATTCTCAGCTCCTAAGTTCAGTATGGACTCCTGCAGCTCCTGATGCAGAGAGCGATGGGTGTTGGCCAGTTCCTGTAAGAGATGACGTGGATTATTGAGCTGAACAGATGAACCGAAGGCACCAATAAGGTGATGATGATGATGGAGAGACTCACGTGAATATTAATGAAGATGTTCTCCACGTCCACAGGCCGAAGGAAAGGCTGCAATGGTTTCAGAAAGTGCTGTGGACACACAAACAAACACACACCTGAGCGCTCGCATGTCTGTGAGAGAAGCGGCTGTATGTTCGTGGTTACAGACCCGGCTGATGAAACACTTTCACTTTCAGGTTGACTGACACGTTCCTCTCATTATTACATGTGAGTGTGAGAGAATCAGTAAACCGCAGCACCTGCACATATCACCGGCCCAATGGTCAGAGCCTCAGCGGCACATATAAAGCCTCAGCGCTCGGCTCCGGAGCGTGTGACCCTTCAGAGAGCCGCTTCTCATGTGGCTTGACACAAAACATCTACTAATTAACATGGGGCCTTATGAAATACATTTCATATTTGCTCAAATTCAGCTGAATAAGTTTAACAATTTAATAATTTATCATTTATTTATGAATATAATTAATTATTATACAATTAAAGGGTCATGAACTGCGTTGTTTTATAATGTTTCCTGGGGTGCACTTATAATGTTAGTATGCTTTTTACATCAAAAAATGGTCATAATTTAGAAATAAAAGACATTTTTTCTTCCCTGATTTTAGTCCTCTGGTTTAAGCGCTCTGTTTTAAGGGGCGTGTCTGCTGTGAGACTTCAGTGTAAATGGCCACTGCTGTGATTGGCTGACATCTTTCCATTTGAAATAGCCAAGTATTACTCTCTCAAACTTTTAGCATGTTTTTAATATTACAGCTCTCAAGGTTAACTAATCGTGAAAAGTGTTGAGATTTAGATCTATGGAATTATATTTAGATTGTGGCATGAAAGTTTGCAGTGATGAACAGCCGATAACAGACATGTTGTTGAGCGCATGAAAACGATTTCTGCACACTAACGAATGCTTTCATCATAATTAACAGTGCAAACATGATGTAAATAAGAGATTCGTTGAATAAAAGTGGGAGTCACTGATAAACTCGCTCTGTTTGATTGACAGCTCCAGCGAGAACCTGTAAAGGAAGCGTTCTATGAACGCTTTTATATAATTTAATCACCGTTTAAATAACAGATTATTTTCATCCTACTAAGTGAAACAACTCCATCCATTGTCCATCTTAAGAATTTATTAAAATGTTTATTTATTTGTTTTTAATTACATTTATTTATATAATTATTTATTTAACACTTTTTTTACTTTAATCCATTTTTACCAAAATTCCATTTTATTTTCTCCCCTTTTTTAATTTAATAAAACATTATCATTAAAAATTGTAATAATCAAATGAATTCATAAAACATAAAATGAAAATAAAATAAAATTAACGTGGAATGCAGCTCAGATCATTTGACCTTGGACGTCTCCATTTGCTAAGAATGTTAAACGAGATATTAATGAGAGGTAATTTGTGTTTTTGTCTCTCCTACGGTGACCAGCAGCTTATTTACTGTTATATTTGAGTGTGTGTTTGTTTGTAAGTGTTTATTACAGTGTGTGTGTGTGTGTGTGTACCTGAAGTATGGATTCCAGTGTGTTTGTGTATTTCTCCTCTGTCTGTCTGATTTCCTGAAGACAGCAGCTCCTTTTGTCCACTTCAACTTTCTGCTGCTGTGACAAACAGATGTGTGCAGTTATCTACAATTCGGTTCTCTGTTTGTATTTGGGTCTGTGTGTGTGTGTGTGTGTCTCACTGTTTCTGGTTCCTCTGTCCTCATCAGATCTTCATAAATATCATCTCCTTCATTCTCATCTTCCTCCACACAGTCATAAAGATCATCATCTTCCTCCACCGTATCACTGAGAGACAATCATTTATTTATTTATTTCTATCCCAGCTAACAGCGAATGTTCTCAGAACTTTAGCTAGTGTTCTGGCAAGGTTCTTGAATGCAAATGTTTTTCCAGCAACATTAATAGAACAATCCTTATGAGTTCTTTAATAATGTTCTCCAAATGTTAGCTCAAAAACATTATCTATACATTGTTCATGGGATATTGTTTTGACAAACGAGGATGCTCCCCAAAAGAGGTTTGTCAGATTTAGCTCATGTCTTTGCACAGATTTGTCTCTAAACTCACTCGATCTGGTCTGAGAGGCCCGTGTAGATGTCATCATCTCCAACACAAGCTTCATCTGGAAACGGCCTGCAGCGAAAATGACAACAAACACGAATTACACTGAATGCATGAACATTCTGCTGAACATCTGCTTTTATGTTCCACAGAGAATCAGTCAGACGAGTCTGGAGCAACATGAGGGTGAGTAAACCATGACTAACTGAACCAATCTGAGGTGTGTGTGTGTGTGTGTGTGTGAGTGTGTTACCGGAATCCTCTCTGCAGAGCCAGTGGCGTTTGCGACAGGATGGACAGCGTGTCGATCACCTACGGTATGAGCATTCATTAGTGTGACATCATCGTCAACACAGTGACATCATCACAGCGATCACACATCACCCATACCTTCGCAAAGTCCCGGACGTCAAACAGGTCAAAGGCCTCGAAAAGCTCATTTTTCTTCATGCCGAATTTCTCCTGACAGGCACACAGGAACGTCCTGATGTTCTTCAGGCACAAGAACTGCACAAACACACAATCAATCAATCAATCAATCAATCAGATAGATAGATAGATAGATCTCCTCTATGTCTTTTGTTCTGAGTGCAATAAGCCAGGAAAAATAACTTAATTTGGTACTCGCACGCTGTTTGTAGGTGGCTCTGTGCGCTCCACTTGCAAACAGTAGATCTGTGGTGTGTGCTTTTGGTGTGAGTGCAAAACCTGCAAGAATGAGTAAAATTATGTGTAATACCCGCAACCACGTGCTGAAATTCGTGCCCTTTAACAACACTATTCAGCTGGAGCGACTGAGACGAGTGAGTGAGAGGAGGCGGTGTGTGTCAAACTGTCAATTTGCCGTCGGAGAGAACAGCGGTGTATCAATACTGTGGAAACTGACGTTAGAATCGATACATATCGAAATATCTATATTTCTGACAACACTAGCACACACACTTACACCGATCAGGCATAACATTATGATCACCTTCCTAACATTGTGTTGGTCCCAAAACAGCCCTGACCCGTCGAGGCATGGACTCCTCTAGACCCCTGAAGGTGTGCTGTGGTATCTGCACCAAGATGTTAGCAGCAGATCCTTTAAGTCCTGTAAGTTGAGGTGGATCCTCCATGGATCGGACTTGTTTGTTCAGCACATCCCACAGATGCTCGATTGGATTGAGATCTGGGCAATTTGGAGGCCTCAAACTCGTTGTTGTGCTCCTCAAACCATTCCTGCTTTGTGGCAGGAGCATTATCTGCTTTTTGTGGTGGACAGGGGTCAGCATGGGCTGGTCTGCAGCTCCATACGCAACAAACTGATGCTCTGTGTATTCTGACACCTTTCTATCAGAACCAGCATTAACTTCTGGAGCAGTTTGAGCTACAGGAGCTCGTCTGTTGGATCGGACCACACGGGCATCAATTAGCCTTGTCCGCCCATGACCGTGTCTCCGGTTCACCACTGTTCCTTCCTTGGAGCACTTTTGATAGATACTGACCACTGCAGACCAGGAACACCCCACAAGAGCTGCAGTTTTGGAGATGCTCTGACCCAGTCGTCTAGCATCACAATTTGGTCCTTGTCAAACTCACTCAAATCCTTACGCTTGCCCATTTTTCCTGCTTCTAACACATCAACTTTGAGGACAAAATTTTCACTTGTTGCCTAATATATCCACCCACTAACAGGTGCCGTGATGAAGAGATAATCAGTGTTATTCACTTCAGCTGTCAGTGTCATAATGTTATGCCTGATCAGTGTATGTTATATATTACACAAGCAAATTGGCTGCTGTCCCTGTATGATAGGCCAGTCCTCTAAAAAAGATACAAACAAACAAAAACACTTGTAGCAAAGTGCCCAAAGTACCAGACAGACAGATAGACAGACAGATAGATAGATAGATAGATAGATAGATAGATAGATAGATAGATAGATAGATCGACGGATCAGTCATAATAAAACTGTGTGTGTGAACCACTGAGACAAATGCAGAAACAGTGGTCTACATCTGCATTTAAAGTACTTCCTGAGTCACAGCCTTGTGCGGCGGGTGTGTGTGTGTGTGTGTGTGTGTGAGTGTGTGTGAGTGTGAATGAGTGTGTGCAGGAGGAAGTTAAGTTGAGAATAAGGAAGTGTAATGAAACTGCTGTACATGAAACAACTGCTGTAAATTCATCAGCGACACAAACACAATAAAGTTTCTTAAATCTGTGTGTGTGTGTGTGTGTGTGTGTGTGTGTGTGAGGTTATCATTAAACACTGACCAGTTAACACTCCGTTCATCAAGTTTAACTTGCTCTGTGGCTTCCACACACACACACACACACACAAACACACACACATATGCTCATTTGCCATTAAGATCAGCTGGTGATTGTCATCGAGTTATTTCCATATCACACAGATACCGTCTCTCTCTCACGTACCTGAGACATCTGGGGTCGCAGGTTGATCTGTCGCAGGTTGACCGACTGCGGCAGCAGGTTATTGAGCAGCTGACAGAGTAAAACTCCATCTCTCAGCGCATGGGCCAGATCACACACCTGTCACACACACAATTAAACACTCGTACAGCTCCACATTCAGTCAAATCAAATCCAGACAGATAGACCCGGAGGGTGACGCGGCCCACTGGTGTTCGAACACTGATCCATCAGTCAGCATGAACTTCTTCACACAGTGAACACAGCATCAGTCTGTGGTTCATTCATGAGGATCATTCATCACTGCTTTGCATCTTTCAAATGACATGAATGTTTTTTTTTCCATTTGAAAGCAAAAACCACCAAAACAATATGAACCTCCAGGTCATTTTCCAGCTAACAGGGAATGTTCTGGCAAGGTTCTCTTAATGTCAAGAACAAACGTTCTTCCAGTAACGTTAATATAACGTTTGTTATCTAGTCTTTAATGATGTTTTTTTCTGAAATGTTTTAGTTGGATGTTCATCTAACGTTTTTTTACATTCAAAAGTAACATTCGCATAATGTTTGAATAATGATAAAGTGGAATGTTCCCTTAATGTTCGCTCATAACCAAGAAAACATTTAAATTGAAAAATGTTCAGAGAGCAATAACGTTTTCGTAACGTTATGGCAACATTAGCAAAACGTTCCGAGAACATGTTTTTGTTAGTTTTTTTCAAAACCTGTTATACTCATAAAACAAACTCAACAAGACAGTAATCTGCTATATTTCTACAGTAATACCATATGGAAATATATTCAAATTTTAAAACATGAAATACTATCAAAACATTCAGATGTAGCTGAAAAATGGTTTTCTTACTTAGTATTTTGGTCTTGTTTTTCAGTACAAGCATATAAAAAAAATCTCAAATCAAGATACATTTACTTGAGAAGGAAAATTACTAAAGATATTAAGTCATTTTTCTGAAGAAGAAGAAGAAGAAGAAGAAAAAAGCTAAATTATGATCATTTTTATGCTTAAAACCTGAAAAATATCTGTCAGTGGTGTCTTGTCTTCTCTTTGAATTAAGTTTATTTTCTGACCCTATTGGCAGATTTTTGATACATAAACATTTTTAAACATTTTTCAGAAAACAAGACTGAAGTCACTTTGATTCAAGAATGTACTGGAAAACAGGACAAAACTGCTGAGGAAGAATTTCATATTTCATTTATATCTCTATAAAATGTGAAAATTAGAATAATCTTGTGCCGTAACGTAATCATAGATCACGTATCATAAACTGCAGTGTTTTCTGAACAGGAGAGAGTGTCTCTGTGTTGGTGTTTGTTCAGAGCTAGTGTTCTGGAAGAATGGCTTGATTTTGAGACTTGAGTGCAGTTTTAGTTCATTTTAGTTGCTGTGAATCTGTTGGATTGAGACACAGTGTGAAGAGTTTGGAAACGGAGTGATTCGTTCATCAGTAATACACACGTAAACTCTCACCTGTGCGCTCTCCCAGGTGACTCTGTGGTTCTCAGGAAGCACTCGGCACTGAATCAGCCATCCGGCGCACTGCCTCCACAACTCCATCTCCACACGATACGAACACTAACGGCCCTCAGGTGACCTAAAACCTTCCTAATGCATCCATGATCCCAGAGATAAACTTCAAACCCGACATCACCAATCAGTTTCAAAACACAGCGAATCGACAGTCAGCACAGATTCAGATCCAGCGATGGCTTGAGTGATTGAGTGTTCATTAATGAAGTCTCTCTCTCTCTCTCTCCTTTGACCTTTGTCGTCTTCCTGCTTGCTCAGGATGTCCAGCGAGCGTCTCCTCTGTCGTCTCTCTCGTTGTTTCCTCCGCGCCGCTGCTGCTGCTCTGCAACACTGCAGAGGGGAGGAAGCCTTTCAACTGCACACAACTTCCTCTTTCCTCTCTGTCACACACTCACTTGACTTGCAAAATTTGGGTTTTATATTCCTGCATGTGCTGCTGCTAGAGTGTGTGCGGTTTCTCTGTATAAGTGTGTGTTTGTGTGTGTCTGTGAGTGAGTGTGAGTTACTAACCGCAGTATGTGCAGTCAAAGAGCAGCAGCAGCGCTGTTGCGTGGAAATGCAAACTCTCAGGCCAGTTTTTGTACAGTACATTAACTGTATAAAAGCAGACAATCCGCTTCTGGATCAATGAAACGATAACAGAGATGACACTGAAATCAACTATGAGCCGACAATCACAATGAAGATTAGTGAACTAACACGAGCATGATGGGAAACGGCCTGCTGACGTCACGCACGTTATAAAATGTTCATTTGTTAACATGTTTCAGTCTCATTTTGTTTTCCTAAACATTTTTAAATCAACATACATTTACTTGAGATATTGTGAAAAATGTATTAAATTAAGTGGGTTTATGCTTGAAACAAGAACAAATATCTGCCATTGGTGTTAGAAGCTTGATTCAAAACTTGATTCGTACCCCACTGACAGATATTTCTTCTTGTTTCAAGCAGAAACTCGCTTAATTTTGTGTGAAAACAATAATATGTCTCCTTGTAAGTGTATGCACGTATGACCCCGTCCACCGCCGAAATGTTTGTGATGGTTTTCTATCACTCTTTCATGCTGAAGGTCATTCATGTGTTGTATTTTGAAGTTCATGTCAGTTTTTGTTGATTCCTCTTCCTGTCTTGTAATTGATCTTTATGTACAAATAAATCATAGGTCCCTTTGTATTTATCACTTACATTTCATAAGAAGTGCAAATCTTATATGGACACAAGGGCTGCATCTGAAACCCCTACTATATAGTAGGTGAAAAACGGTATGTGACAAAATAAGTATTTGTCCAAATTCACAGTACTCATAAAAGAGTAGATGAAAGTACTTCTGGCGAGATACTTAAGTGTGGACATATGGATGGATTTGTGAATGGCACTGAAGCGACGCAACTCATGATAATGACGACATGGCGAATGTAGTACATCCGGATTACATTCATACTATATAGAACATACTTTTTAGTGGATGTGAAGTAATTACTCAAGATAGCACACGTACGTCTGCAAGATGTCTGTTAAAGATCACTTCTTCTGGAAAGCATCTGAGAAACGTCTTTAAGATGTCTGTTTAATTATAAACATCTTAAAGACATCTTCTAAACATCTATTTAACGTCTGTCAGGAAACGTCCTTTAGACGTGTTGCAGATGAGCTCTAAAAAATACGTCTTACAGATGTAAATAAGCACATCAAATTGACGTCTTTGAGATGATTTTGAATATGATATATTCATATTCAGAATAATAAGCTCAATGTATCATATCTGTAAAGTCAATGATGTGTATCTCCACCTTATTTTTAAAGGGTTAGTTCACCCACATATTAAAATTCTGTCATTTATTACTCACCCTCATGTCGTTCCACACACGTAAGACCTTCGTTCATCTTCAGAGCACAAATTAAGATATTTTTGATGAAATCTGATGACTCAGTGAGGCCTGCATTGACAGCAAGATAGGCGACGAGAATACGTTTTTGTGCGTCAAAAAAACAAACTAATGACTTTATTCAACAATATCTAGTAATGGGCGATTTCAAAACACTGCTTCATGAAGCTTCGAAGTTTTACAAATCTTTTGTTTCGAATCAGTGGTTCAGAGCGCGTTTCAAACTGCCAAAGTCACGCCCCCTAGTGGTGAACCATTGAAATTTCGAAACACTTTTGACATAACAAAGCCTCGTTGACTTTCGCACCGAACCACTGATTCAAAACAAACGATTTGTAAAGCTTCGAAGCTTCATGACATTAAGGTTTCTGGGCATCTGAAAGTGTTAATTATCTGTCAATGGAAGCCTCACTGAGCCATCGGATTTTATCAAAATGATCTTAATTTGTGTTCTGAAGATGAACAAAGGTCGTACAGGTGTGAAACGACATGAGGGTGAGTAATTAATGACAGAAATTTCATTTTTGGGTGAACTAACCCTTTAACATAAGAGCAGCACGGTCATTTGTAACTTGAATATGCGAGGCTTCCGGTGTCATTCGCAGAAAAAAACACTCTGTTACGCTGCCTTTTTTTGCAAACTGGTATTTGTCATCATACTATTTTAATTTATCATCATGATCATAAACACACTGGTTTGTAGAGCCAAGAGTTTTACTGTTACTGCACTTTGTTGTTTTTCTCGTCATTTATAGCAGCTAATGAATTGAAAGTCTCACCATTCACAGCTAATAAGGTGTATGATAAGGCGCCACAATATCATTTTAGCATCGATATGGCGATGTGCATCCGTGATAGTCAGGATGTGTGATGTCTAAGGGATCGCTAATCTGTACGGACCAGACACCACGGTTCAAAAACTGCTAGTGGAACTCACAATTAAATAACATATTTCAAATCAGCAATAAAATCTCCCATAAATGTTGTTCCTTGTGCTGAAATGGCATTAAAAAAGCTTGTTCTTCAGGCTAGATGAGCCAATGCGCATGTGCAGTCTTAAGCGCGAGTCTCGGGTTTCTATGGAAACCGGAGCCTCTAACGGCAGCTGCAGTGACGCAATGACTTTAACAATCAGGGATTGGCTCTTTTACTTAGAAGGCGGGATGTATTCCGCTATATTACGCGTTGCAGTTTCTCCCATTCATAACTAAAAGGAGTGAACCATCTTTCTATACATATCCACCTTATTCCTGACTAGCCTCCTGTGTTTCGAATTATGGGTTGCACTTCCGGTTTGGGGAACTTCCATTTAAAAAGACTGAAACGAACGTTTCAAATCATACAAATAAAGCTTATCCATCAGTTTGACTGAATGAGCTGTCAATTTTTCTTTCATGTTTTCACTTTCACTTCCACTTTTGTAGTTTTAACACAGATTAATTATATTTATACAGCGAAGACTATGCAGTGTTATTTTACCTTTTATTGTTCAATTTCCATACCTGAATGTTGTTATAAAGATATTAAGCACTATTTAATTAATTTGTATCTTTGTTCTATTATATTTATAAATGCTTGTTGCAATTTGTTCATCATCTATTCACTCACCTACAAAATCACCCCAACCATCTAAGAATGAATATTTCACAATATATATCGCAAAATATTGCAATGGCAGGTTTTTCCAATATCGTGCAGCCCTAACTTTGCAATAAGGGTAGTTCCAGGTGCTACATGTGTCACATTAGTCACAATTTATCGCCACCTCCTGGTGTAATCATGTAACTACAGATTATTGAGGCACTGAACAATATTGCATTTGATTTCTGATTTGTTTTTTGCACGATAAAGGTTTGAATCACAACTAAAAGAGCCCCAATAAATGATAATCACATTTCCATATCCTTCAATCGAAAGTGATTAACAGTCATATTTGATTCTGTTCGTGGGAATCAATCAACCCACTACCTTAGAATGACTAGAATCACGTTCGACCAGAAGCGTTACCTGATAATTTCTCACACCCGCCGGCCTGAGACAATCTGATGTTCTTCTGAGAATCGTTAAATGTGTCTCAACCTGCACACCGAGGCCGTAACTTCACACGGAGATTCCTGCACTGTGATTGGCTGAGAGAGAGGACAGCTGCTGCAGCAGCCAATCAGAACGCAGCGCCTCAGGTTCCTCCATCAGCGGCGGCTGGAAATCAAACGCAAAGAGAAAGAAATAGAGATAAAATAACAAATACTGAGAAACAAACGATGACCTAAAGAGAGAAAATAAGAGCAGAAGAGGAGTTTTACAGCACAGGTAGGAATTATGTTAAATGTGTACATCTGCTAAAAGTAAATTTGGCTGCACTAGACGAACAGACAAACTTCATAGTAAATACTATAGTGTTTTTGAAGTATATTATATATTATAGTATTTACAACACTTTGTTAATGAATGCATACTGTAGTATTAATAGTGAACTGATTAACTGTAATAAATACTGTAATAGACTTTAGTTTTTACTACAGTAAACTGTAGTATATTGTAGTATAATATACCCTATAGTTGTAGAAAACTAAAGTAATTTGTTTATATATAGCTGTTATATTATCACAGCAACTATAGAATTACCACAACAAATTAATTCAAGTACTTTACTACAGTGTGGTTCAAAAACATTATAGTATTTACTATAAATTACTATAGTATTTTTTCACCTGGAAAGCCCCAAAATTTTAAATCTGATGATATTGTGTCTTTAAAAACTTCAACAAAAGACTTCACAAAATACTGATCTGAAGAATAATGAAACGCAAGAACATTTAATTTCCAATAAAACAATATACATCCACATGAGAAGAAAAAAAAAAAATCATGCTTTGGTAAGTCTTAACATAAAAAGTCATAAATGACGTAGACCTATTAAATATGACATGAAAAGTCAAAATTATAATATAAAGTCATAATAACAATGAGTTAAAAAGTCAAAATTATGAGATAAAAAGTTAAAAATCTAAATGATGAAATACTATGCGAGATTACTGAGATACTGAAAATACGTTTAGGCCTATGTATCTTTATTAAAATAGTTTTATGTTATCTCTTAGTCATTTTTTTGACATTTTATGACAATTAAGATTAACAAAAGCATTGTATTTTTTGCTTATGTGGGGGAAATTGTTTCCATATATTTGTTTTGTATACAGTTAATGAAGCACCCTGTCCGTGAGCTCTATATTTGAGAGATGAACAATCGTTCGATCGCGCGCTGGCTGAGTCAGATCGGACTGCCGCAGTACACCAGCGCCCTGGAGAAACAGTACTACGGCCTCGAGGTATATGAGTTTGTGCTATATTCACTTTCTCTCTAAGTGTCCAGTTGATCTGACATGCATTTTATATTGAGAGACTATAGAAGTTGTTTCAACTTATGTTTTTGAGTTAAAACAACAATTATACTTGTTCACTCAACTTTCAGTCTAGTTGAGGACAAGAATACTTAAAATTTCTTGTGGTCTGGACAATCCATCTCTACTGAAAAAAATATGTTGAAATAACTAAATCGCAAACATATATTTTTTACAGTGCATGTGGAATATTTGCACTTTTAAAATCATCTGTCACAGAGCAGATCGAGCAGTGAAATGCTGTGTGTTTGCAGGGTCTCCTGTCTGTAACTGACGAGGATCTTAGACTGATGGGAGTCGAAGATCCAGATCACAGAACAACCATCATAATGCAGCTTCAGTCACAGCAGCAGAAAACACAGCCGGAGAAAGGTGAACACTCGCAGATCCACAAAAGCACTGTTCACAGCTAACAGGCAACATTCTGGCAAGGTTCTGGACAAACGTTCGTTATGGACAAACGTTCCTCCGGTAACCTTAATAGGATGTTCATTCAGAGTTAAAAAATAACTGAAACAAAACCAAACAAATTTACACAGTAAAATACCGTTTTCAACTGAAACAGTACTATACCATAAAAACAATGGATTCTGGGTAATATTTGTCATTTTAAGAAAAAGAGGCTACTTTGCCGAAAACTACAAATATTATTACCCAGAATGCATTGTAATATACTGTAAAACAATGCATTCTGGGTAATATTTGTCATTTTAAGAAAAGAGGCTATTTTGCCGAAAATGACAAATATTATTACCCAGAATGCACTGTAATATACTGTAAAACAATGCATTCTGGGTAATATTTGTCATTTTAAGAAAAGAGGCTACTGTGCCGAAAACGACAAATATTATTACCCAGAATGCATTGTAATATACTGTAAAACAATGCATTCTGGGTAATATTTGTCATTTTAAGAAAAGAGGCTACTGTGCCGAAAACGACAAATATTATTACCCAGAATGCATTGTAATATACTGTAAAACAATGCATTCTGGGTAATATTTGTCATTTTCTAGAAAGTGTCCTATAGGTTACTTTCTTGTAAACGACAAATAATATTACACAGAATGCATTGTTTTTTATAGTATACTAATGTTTCAGTGGAAAACGCATATTTTACTGCGTAAATTTGTTTATTTTTTAGTTATTTTTCAGAATGTGGTCTTTAATGATGTTCTCAAAACATAAGCACAAAAACATTATTTATCGTTCCTGGAACGTTTTTTTCTGGAATGTTTAGTGTTTAGTATTTAAATGTTACTACTTGTTTCAGAACGTTCAGAGAACATTCAAATAACGTTCCCATAATGTTTGAAGAACGACCAAATGGAATGTTACCTTAACGTTCGCATAACCAAGAAAACATTTTGAACGTTCAGATATGAACATTAGCAAAACATATATTTGTTGGCTGGACCTTGCACCACGTAATGGCAGAATTGGTGCTCCCTCCTCAGAGAATATCTCCACTGGCACAATGAGCCGGAAGTACTCCCGGACGTCAACGGCTGACCTGTTCAAAACCACTGACCTCTTCCGTCACAGCATTGTGCCGCGACTGCGTCGCCGTGACAACCAGAGAGTCTCCGCCTCCTGCCTCCAGCTCTGTGATGAAGACCACGCCCCCTCCAGCAAACTCAAACTCAGGTTTTTCATGACCACACCTTATTTAATTCATCCTACTTATTTATTCTGAGTTGACACTAAACAAGCTCCAACTGCAAGTAAAATTGGCTTTGGTGACTAACTTGTGTATTTGTACGTGAAGACATGATTTAAATCAAAATATACATCTTCTAAAGAAGAGATAGATCTTCCTCCAAAAACTTTTACATCAGTGAAAAAGTTTAGCAAGTCAGGAGTGCAGGGTTTTTTTCAAGCGTGAGTGGTTCAGGTTATCTTGGAGCTAATATATATATATATACGAAATCTCGAAAAAAAGCATAGTATTTTAGCTGAAATGTCCGTGAATTGTTGTAGGCTACATTTTGCTGGCACAACTTAATAGTGTGACTAGACTTTATTTTAAGGTACGTCTTCAAAAAATTAGTCACCCAGAGAAACTGACAACATGCTCCAGTCTCACCTATACAAATACACTTACAACATAAGTTTACTGTCAGGATTTTTTCCCTTTCCTCCTTCGCAATATGTCTTGGCTTTGGGTTCTTGTGAACGCGCACATGGTGTGAACGCGGCGTCTTGCGCAACGCGCGTGTCTCTGGCGGCGCTGGTTAAACTCGGCGAAACGGGGCGTCGTCAAATCAAGCCGACACAGGTCTCACTCTGGCGCCGGAGAGCGAGCATGTTAGTCGGGTTGCGGGTTTTCAGGGCCTCGGGCTGCGTCACACAGGTGAGTGCGCGCGGAATGCGAGGAATGCGCGAGAGATAGCGGCGCGTGCGCGTTCGCGCGCGGGAGGAGCGGAGCGTGTGTGAACTCGTCAGCTGTGAGGGATAATCTGCTGGAGAAGAAGAAGAACACTCGGATCATGATCTCTCGATGAGAAACTCCAGAATAGGAATAGCTTTTATTTTCCAGGTAAGTTTCCGCTGGTTGTCCATGTTCCCGCACTGACTCCGGCGCTGTTAATGATTATCCTGCTGTTTGCGATGGGAAGGGCAGAACTGCAACTGAGACCTTTGATATATGTGTTGTTAAAAAAAAATTGTTGCTCTAATGTCGTAATTTTGCTGTAATTTTTATATACTTTATTAAAGTAAGTAGTCATCGAAACAAGCTGTTTAGCATTAGCTGGTTTTATGCGGGTTGGTGAACTCAAGTTTGTGATTTCAGGAAACATTATGACTTTGGAAAACTTGAGATGTTTCACCGAGTATCTACATGGTACTTCATAATCTATACTTTAATAACATATTGTACACTTTAATAATGTATGTACTTTAATATATTAGTTTTAAATATTAATTTACTTAAATAAATGTAATTTAATATTGGTATTTATGGTTTTCCATGATACTACATAAACAAAACAACATTAGACAAAAAACATGGTAATATATATATACAGTACAGTCCAAAAGTTTGGAACCACTAAGATTTTTAATGTTTTTAAAAGAAGTTTCGTCTGCTCACCAAGGCTACATTTATTTAATTAAAAATACAGTAAAAAACAGTAATATTGTGAAATATTATTACAATTTAAAATAACTGTTTTCTATTTGAATATATTTCACAAAGTAATTTATTCCTGTGATCAAAGCTGAATTTTCAGCATCATTACTCCAGTCTTCAGTGTCACATGATCCTTCAGAAATCATTCTAATATGCTGATCTGCTGCTCAAGAAACATTTAATGTGTACAATTGTACAAAATATTTGTGTACAATATTTTTTTTCAGGATTATTTGATGAATAGAAAGTTCAAAAGAACAGTGTTTATCTGAAATCTAATCTTTTGTAACATTATAAATGTCTTTACTGCCACTTTTGATTGATTTAATGCATCCTTGCTGAATAAAAGTATTAATTTCTTTAATTTCTTTTCAAAAAAATAAAAATAAAAATTCTTACTGAACCCAACTTTTGAACGGTAGTGTATAATGCTACAGAAGCTTTGTATTTCAGATAAATGCTGTTCTTTTGAACTTTCTATTCATCAAGGAAGTACACAACTGTTTTCAACATTGAAAATAATCATAAATGTTTATTGAGCAGCAGATCAGCATATTAGAATGATTTCTGAAGGATCATGTGACACTGAAGACTGGCGTAATGATGCTGAAAATTCAGCTTTGCCAACACAAGAATAAATTACTTTGTCAAATATATTTAAATAGTACACAGTTATTTTAAATTGTAATAATATTTCACAATATTACTGTTTTTTTACTGTATTTTTAATTAAATAAATGTAGCCTTGGTGAGCAAACGAAACTTCTTTTAAAAACATAAAAAATCTGAGTGGTTCCAAACTTGGACTGTACTGTATATATATATATATATATATATATATATATATATGTATATATATATATATATATATATACTCTATAATTTTGATACATTTTTCAGAAAGCAAGACTTAAAGTCATTTTGCTTCTCAAGTAAATTTATCTTTCACAATGTTTAGACATTTGTACTAGAAAACAACACAAAAAGTACATTTAACGAGTTTTTAGCTTTAGTTTTATTTGTTTTTTTGAGAGTTTGACAACCCTGACCCTGAATCCAGAACCCATAACATCCGTTTCCATGGCAACTGATCCCAGGACATTCCCTGATGTCCAGAGGACACAATGCAGCGGGTTTGGCTGCGAGATGGGAAGGAAACGCCATTAAAATGCTATTTAAAAACACACCTCTGAATGTCAGTGATCTGCCATTGCTTTACCTTGCTGTTCTCAGAGGTCTTAAATGTAACGGTGAAGTTATTAAACACAAAGAAGAGCTTATCGTAGTTTTGTACTATCAGCGAATCAGCGTTCTGAGCAGGAGGAGGGTGTGGTGGATGGAAACAGGGCAAGACAGTTTGACTTTGTGAGTGCATGTCCTGAAATTTGTCTGTTGATCTTGCATATTTTTATGTGGTACAAACATCAGCATTTGGTTTTCTTTTATGTTTTGTGCATTGTTTCATTGCTGTTGTGGCAAAATTCTGCTGTATATATGTCACCAAGGCAACATTATTAACATTGTAACA
The DNA here is from genome assembly GCF_018812025.1 of Megalobrama amblycephala. Lineage (NCBI taxonomy): Eukaryota > Metazoa > Chordata > Actinopteri > Cypriniformes > Xenocyprididae > Megalobrama > Megalobrama amblycephala. The sequence goes on along the minus strand of NC_063050.1, from coordinate 5,000,441 downwards.
TTGTAAAATGAATAAAATACATTAAAGCAAGGCACAACAAATGAATAGGGCAAAATTTAAACTAATAGATATCCCTATACTTTTTTCCAGTTGATTAATCACAAAACAATAAGACAAATTTTGTATTACAAGTTCTGAAATGTTATGTTTAATTACGCAAATGAGGCATTAATCAATCGTCTAATCAAATATGCACTAATTTGCATAATTTGCACTACTTTTTCAGCACATAAATCTGAACATTGGATAAAGCCAGATTTAAAATTCTTGTTTGGTTTTGCTGACATAGTAGAGTTAAAGGTTTTTACAGAGGGGATTTTGGATTTCTCTCTTTATCACTCCATAAATCAGAAAATACTGTCAACAGACAGAAAAAAAATAACATTTTCATCATGTTTTTAGGAATTAAACTGTTAAATATATATGAGGCGAATGATATATGAACAAACCCCACAGTAAAAACCTTCAGATTATAGATAAGAATAAAACTGTAAGTTTTGGTGTGTGTAAGTGATGCTGAAGTGGAGAAAAATCTTAAAGAAAAAATTTTAAAGATATGTATTGTAAATGCAAATACAGATGAAAATAGATAAAGTGAAATATAATAAACACTTAAATGTATATTTTTGATGGTTTCTTTCAACTAATCTAAACAAAGAAACATACACCTCGAAATGGACCAATGCATTAAAAACAATGGATTTGCCTAAAATAAAAAAAATATATATATATATAATTTTTTTTAATAAAATTGGTTTATTTAGATTTTTTTATTTTTATTTATTCCCAGTATTTTTGACGTAAATATAGTCAAAAATATTGTGACTGAATCAACTGGACCAGATCACGTGAAATTTGCATAAAAAGTTTGGATAAAAGTGTATGCAAAAAGCATGAATGAAATAAATGTAAAAAAATACAAATGAAAAACATAATTCTATTACTTTTTTTGTAAAGAAAGCTAAAGCATATATGTTGTGCTCTTTTTGGCAGCAGGAGGAAGAGTGTGTCGGCCTTCATCAGTCAGGTGAGTGTGTTACACCGGTCAAGCTGTAGGATCATGCTAACTCAACACAAAGCACTGGTTTGAGATTGTGTTATTCATTGTGTTATTGTGATGTTTCTGAAGGTGTTCTCGGGCCTGAAGGACATGGACTCTCTGAAGAAAGAGCTGGAGGAGGAACTGAAACTCAGCACTGAAGACCTGAGGAGTCACGCCTGGTATCATGGACAGCTGCAGCGCGAGGTGCGTTACTGTGCGATACTACGGTAAAAGCCATCCTTCACCCAAAAACCTCTCACTCTCATGTCATTCCAAACCTGTAGTACGTTGAAGACAAAATGAGGAATGTTTGAAGCATGTTCACGCAGCTCTTTTTCTTATGAAAAACTCAAAGTGGTCACATGGTTTCCAAGAGCAAATCAGAATCACAAAAGTATATCAAGCCTTTTTCCAAGTCTTCTGAGGTCATATGATGTTTTTGTGTGAGGAACAGACACAAGTTTCCATCAAAAACAGCAAACGGGTTTGAAACAGCATTTTCATTTTTGTAAAAACTATTCCTTTAGGTTTTCAATATTTTATAAGTTACAAACCCCCAAACATGATCATGGGGCATCCATCCTAAAATTCAAAAGGCATCTACATAATTTCTTGTATAAAGGCTCAATTTATTATTATTGATATGTTTAAAATTGTATTTGTTATGTTACCTTATGTTTTTTCTATTTATTTATTTATTTATTTATTTATTTAATTGTTTATTGGTGCATTTATTTGTTTGTTTTATTTACTCTTTTATTCACTTAAGTTATTTATTTGATCTAATTTTTATCTATTTGTTTTAATTATTTTATTGTTTATTTATTCACTTATTTATTTTATTAATTAATTTATTTGTTTGTCTTTATTTATTTATTTATCAAATTTTTATTTATTGATTGATTATTGATTTAATAAACAATACTCCAGTTTGAAAACCACAGTTTTAAACCATTTGTTCTCTGTTCACAGTGAAATAAAATCTTCACAAATAAATCAAGTTTGTTTATACTGTGCAGTGCTGTTGTACTGTAAATGACAAAAGTGTGTTCAATTACTGGCACGAAGCTTCACTATCTGTTGATATCAGTGCATGCATTTGCTTGAAAAGTGTGTGTGTGTGTGTGTGTGTGTGTGTGTGTGTGTAGGGTGCGGAGCATCTGTTGTCTAGAGACGGAGAGTTTCTGGTGCGCGACTCCAGCTCCAGCGCAGGTGAATACGTCCTGAGCTGCATGTGGAAAAACCAGCCCATGCACTTCAAAATCATACGCGTCGTGCTGCGACCCAAACAGGTACGGCATCCGTCTGAGCTTTCGCCATGTGAACGAACGCTCAGATTCTGAGTCTGACGTGTGTGTGTGTGTGTGTAGGGTTACACCCGGGAGCTGTTTCAGTTTGAGAACGATCAGTTCAATAACATCCCAGCATTAATTCGGTTTCACGTCGGCGGACGGCGTCCCATCTCGAATTCCATCGGCGCCATCATCTTTCAGCCAATCACGCGCACTGTGCCCCTGCGCATCATCAGCGAGCGACAGGCTGCGAGGTCGTCGAGCTCCTCCACTCTGTCACGAGGTCAGAGCAAGAGGCGGAGCCTGAGTTCCTCTCAGAAAGACACGCTGCAGGTCAACAACCTGCTCAGGTAAACACACACTATGTCATTATGATTGGTATTTTTCATAATTTCCTTTGTGTTAAAAAAAAAGTTGCAATTAAAAAAAGAACTGCGATACACAATCAGGCACATGTCTAACACACTGTGTGTATAGTTGTCATATTAACGGTGTTGTGTGTGTGTGTAGTCGTCATAGTTGTGTGTTGTGTGTGTGGCAGGAGCGGCAGTCAGCCTGCTAATCTGGAGACAGTGGGGAGACCGTCTCTACAGTCCGCACAATCTGACAGCAACCTCCGCACAGGTACACACACACACACACTGAACATATTTAAAAACTGATCTGAGATCTGATCAGACTGATTTTTTCCTGTTGTGCAGGTGTACCTCAGTCCAGTCCGTCACAGGAGTCCAGCCCCGCCCCCATCTCCCCGGTGTTCCGAACAGGAAGTGAACCTGTACTCAGCCCAGCCGCTTCCTGTGCCGCTCCTCCCAGTCAGTCGGGCCTCGGCGGCTCTCCTCTGCGCGGCTCCGATGGACAGCTCCATTCCCGAGCGCCGCCCAAACCACTGCGAATCTCCATCGTTTTCACCCCGACTCAGTCCGATCCGGAGTCTGATCCCGGCGGTCTGTACGGTGAGCTGGTGCCACAGGTGAGAGTTCATGAGCGCATGCCATCTGAAGTCCACATGACATCAAAATCAACTGTTTACTTACACAAATTACTTATATCAATGGTACGGAGCCCCTTTGGGAACATAGTGATAGAAAAAATGAGAGGAAATATAATGGAAGTCAATGTGGTCCAACCGAGATTATTAGTAGCATCAGACTGCAGAAGTTCTTTGAGTTTCATGTCGAGCTCAGTGTTTTTAGGAAACAGAAATCATAATTAGATTCAATGCATGACAGAAATGAACTCACCTTTGACCTCACGCAGGTCCCCATCACCATGCTGCCCAAAGGTCACGCGGCGCGCCTCCGCGCTCAGGAGAAGTGGACCAGTCGCGCGCGTCTCACCGAGACCAGCTTCGGCTTCCTGGAGGCGCAGAAGCTGGAGGAGGAGCGCAGAGAGAGCGAGGGGGACGAGCGCGACTGGTGCTTCGAGCGGCCGCAGACCGAGACCACGTCCTGCTTCCGCCTGGATGAGTTCCGCTCGCTCCTGCTGCCGGACAACAACCGTCCGCTGGATCAGAGCGTCCTGCTGAAGGTCAAAGAGCTGCTGACGCTCAACGACCCCAGAACCACCGCACTGCACATGCTCAGCGTCAACTGCCAGGTTATTATCCATGAAACAGAGCCATTGAGTTGAAATAAACTGAATAAAAAACAAACAATACTAACAATAACAACACACTCGCTCTGGCTCAGGTGGCACGGGTCACGGGTGTGACGGCGGAGCAGAAGAGGATCATGGGAGTTGAGAGCGGTCTGGAGCTGGTCACGCTGCCGCACGGAGGTCAGCTCAGGCAGGACCTGCTGGAGAGGTGTGTGTCGCCACGCTCCCGCTGCTGTCATGTGATGCGTGATGATGTCATCATGATGCTGTCTTCCCATCAGGCATCACATCCTGGCTCTGGGCGTCGCGGTGGATCTGCTGGGCTGCACGGGGACGGTGGGTCAGAGGGCGACGGTGCTGCACAGGATCATCCAGCTGGCGCAGGAGCTGCGCAACACCACGCAAGATCTGTACGCCTTCTCCGCCGTCATGAAGGCCCTGGAGCTGCCGCAGGTGTCCAGTTCACAAAATCACAAAATTTGGGCTCTGCTTGAATGTTGATTATTTTCCTCATATTCTCCATTGTTGCAGCTCCTCTCTTCCCAGTCTGTCAGTAATGCTCTGTTTAGTTCCTGTCTCTATGAAGCCCCTCCTTCTGAAAAGCACAATGTGCTCTGATTGGTCGGCTGGAGCAGTGTGTTGTGATTGGTGTTTGGGAAATGTCCCGCCCCTTACCATAACCGCCAGTTTCAACACACTACTAACTAACTCAAGCAGGCCCCGCCCCGTTATTCTGCTCATTAATTATTTAAATGAGGATGTTTGTTCTAGTAGTTGTGATCTGTCTCAGAGGAAGATAAGAATGGTGTCTTTGTGGCAGTTGTCCTGGTGTTGAAAGGATAATTCACCACACAAATGGTTATCAAAAGCAAAAAAGCTAAAATATTTTGTGATTTAGGAATCGGCACCCCAAAATATATAAACAAGAACTTCATTCAGCAAATATGATGCAGGGCACTGTAATTTTAAAGGGGACATATCATGAAAATTGGACTTTTTCCGTTTTTAAGTGTTATAATCAGGTCCCCGGTGCATCTACCAAACCAGAAAACGTGATACGTCCGTACGGGTTTAGCACAAAAGATGAACATGACGGCACATGCTAGTGGATGAGTTGAATCAACTCCACAGCAACTACATCAATTTATCCACTAACCATTCAGAAACGTCTAAAAGTTGTAACTTCTTCCTGAGTCTCTCCATCAGTGTCGACTCCAGTTTGAACAATGTAAGGCTGAACACCGTTACTGACAATCCTCATTTTGGCTGTGTGAGATTCTCCAGCTTTGTTGTTGTTGAGCTGTTAAAGCTCCGCCCTCTTCTGGAGCAGAAGCTCATTTGCATTTAAAGGGACACACACAAAAACGGCGTGTTTTTGCTCACGCCCAAATTTGACAAGCTATAATAAATGATCTGTGGGGGATTTTGAGCTGAAACTTCACAAACTTATATTACATCTTGTGAAAGGGGCATTATACGTCCCCATCAATGTTATTAATATAAAGGTTGTACTACAGGTGGTCAGGTTGGAGATGACATGGAGAGCGCTGAGACGCAGTCACACTGAAAGCGCCGTGACCTTCGAAAAGAGCCTCAAGCCCTTCATGAAGTCCCTGAATGAGGGCGACGGTGAGTGTTTGTCACATAGCGATGGTTTCGTACAGCGAGTCTGAGGGAGTTTACAGCCAGTGTTGTGTCGCAGACGCTGTGGTGTCGGGCCCGCTGTCTCTGCCACACATGGTGCCGCTGCTGAGGCTGATGGAGGGCGAGGACAGCGTCGAATCCACCGACAGAGGCTGCCAGCTGCTCTACAACCTGCTGCAGTCGGCTCGCAACGCCGCGCTACACGCCAGCGACTGTACGCGACACGCTCACGGCCTGCTCTCCGGTACATACAGCTATTTTTTGTCTTGTATGGTTGTTAATAACTAAAAAAAGCCAAGCATGTTTAAATATAAAAATACAATTAAATATGAACTGATGTCGCTCTCTTCCTTCAGACGGATGGGAACCAATCCCGGAGCTGCTGGAAGTGTTTCAGACGGAGTTCGCCCTGCGTCTCTTCTGGGGACAAACGGGGGCAAAGGCCGAGCAGAAGGAGCGCTGGGTCAAATTCGACAGGATCCTCACGGTCCTCTCTAACAAACTGGAGCCGGATGGGGGCTCTGAAGTTTGAGCTGCTGTCGGCCTCTGCTGGAGGACACAGTAACTGCACCGGTCATGGCCAGAGAAACAAGCTTATTGTCTGTTTAATCTACAATAAATGTTAAAATGACAAGACTAAAGCACTATCAGATGATAAAGGACTTTTAGACTAACTGACCCACACAGTTAGCAGTCTTCTTAAAACGTCACTGTTTTAACATTGAGAAAATCACACACTTCACCTTCAGTTGGTTTACCTTGATGATGATGATTCAAAACTGTGATTGTGTTCACACACTTGAGTGAAATATGCCCAATTTTAGAGGCAGTTTATATGGAAAGAATATATTTTAGTTTCTTAATGAATTAAAATGGAAGTTATATATCAATCTGAGTCTGTTTAGTTTACAGTCAACATGAAGATTCACAACCCATTTTATGTTCAAATTTTGATCCAACGCCTCTTCACACTCACTAAAGTACCAAAAACACCACAGTAATGCCCTGTTTTAAAACATTATTGGTTTTAATTTAAAATCTAATTGTTAAACACCTTTGGGCCGTTCACATGAAGAACCCAGAATTTTGTTATGAGAACGTTCTCTAAATATTCAGTGTTAGTTCTGGGAACATCAAAAACATCCAGTTTTAAATCAAAACTAAGTTGAAAGAATGTTTCAGGAACATCATACTAACCTTTAAACAACATTAAGGACTTTTTCATGTTCTTGGAATGTTACAAATCAACGTTCCTACAATGTTGAATTTTAGATCAAAATTAAGTTGAAAGAACGTTTGAGGAACATTATACCTTATAAAAACATTCCTGTAACGTCAAGAAAACTGGACGTTTTTAATGTTCCCAGAACCAACACTGAATATTTAGAGAACATTCTTATAACAAAATTCTGTTAGCTGGGAATCTTCATCAACCTTTCATGCCAGAGAACTAAATGTAATGCAACATTTTTCATGATTAGTTAACCTTGAGTGCTGTAATAGTAAAAACGTGTTAAAAGTTTTCGAGAGAGTAATAATTGGCTATTTCATATGCAAAGATGTCAGCCAATCACAGCAGTGGGCGTTTACACTGAAGTCTCACAGCAGACACGCCCCTTAAAACAGAGCGCTCAAATCAGAGGATAAAATCAGGGTAGGAAAAATGCCTTTTTATTTCTAAATTATGACCATTTTTTAATGTAAAAATCATTATTATAAGTGCACCCCAGGAAAAATTACCAATTAATACCAAATCATTTGGATAGTAAATCTGAAGAACTGACTTACATGATTTATTCTTTCGCACAGTTAAGAGAAAATGTATCTTCATCAATGTTTCTAAGACACTCGTTTGATCTTCAAGCTGATGGATTTCATACTGACAGCATAATTCTTCCAGGTTGACCAAACAACACCAATGGCGTAATGAGTAGCATCTTCTCCCCATAAATACACACCGTTGGGGTTTGCATGGTGACAGGTATTGTACCAAAATGCCCCAAGATACAGTTTGGCACAGTTCTTTTCATGGAGGTCTTGATCTTTGTCAAAAGTGGAGAACTTCTGATCATTATGGCTAGATAAAGAGTCGCCTGCAGAGAAGAAGAGCATCATTAAGAAATAACTTGATATATAAAAGAGTCCCGTTCCTACTTAATAGGATAGGTTTCATAATAAACAAGGGGTTTTCCTCTCAGCAAATGTCATTTTACCCATATAATATATGTTATCAGAGCAACACGTCACACTGCCCACTGTCAGACTGATTAGATTTCCAAGATTTTAAACATTTACACATGTAAGCCTCATTTTAAAAATGAAAGCCATAAATTACATTTTCTAAGTGAATGAACAGTCTGGAAATTGACTACATTCTAAAAAAAGTGAACTTACAAAAAGATTTGAAAGTGCATAAATAAGAATATCTACACAAAAGTGTCCTATACCTGCTCCTCCATCAGTGAATCCTGAAACACTCAGCTGATATCCTGCACATTCACAATCCAAAGAGAAGGACGAGTACAGAGCAAAACCTTTCCTTCCTTCAAAGTCCTCCAGATCCACTCTCAGCATGTACTTCCTGTTACGTGTCAGCTGGTGTATGTTCTCCAGCCCTGTTCACACACACACACATGAAGAACATGTTCATCCAAACACATGATCATCCACACAAACGGACACTCACTGTGAGATCTTACCCAGCCAGTATTCGCTCTCCACATTCCCAAATCCTCTCTTGTACTGATTCCACGGCCGATAGAAATTCACACTGCCGTCCATTCTCCTCTGAATCACCTGTGATGGGTTTATATAGAAGATATGATTCATAATGTATGTTCTGATGTGTGTTTAATGATCTAAAGTCACATTCGTACCGTCCATCCTCCTTTATCTTCATCTTTCCCATCTGAGATCATGTCACAGTAAACCCAAACAGGAACGTCACCTGCTGGATAGATGGAGTAAATCCCACTGACTGTTTGCCCTGCTTTATAAAGGTCAGAACAGTCGAATGGCATTAATGTACAGTCACGCCCCGAAACAACTGGGAGAAGAGCCACGAAAAACAGTATCATCTACAAGAGACACAGAGAGAAAAGTGAACACGTTTAATGATGAAATCAAAGTGAAGTTAAATGTGAATCAGGAGTTCAGAGTAATTGACACAATAAAGGAAGCAGATGAACTTACTGCCATCTTCTGAATCTGTCCTCAGTAGTTCACAGAAAGAGATTTAATCTAGAAAGTAATATAAACATTTTAATTTTATGCATATTTTTAATACATGTTTATTTTCTGAAAGTTGTATAAATGTTAGAATATTCTGTTAAGTGAAGAATAAAACAGTAACTCACCGTTTGTGTTATTCAGTCTGACACAAACACTCTTTATATATCTGTCAGATTCTCAAGCTCCTCCTCTGTGTGTTTATCTAAATGTCCATTATGGAGTTCTAGATGCCTTGGTAAATATCTGTTGGAAAAGAAAAGTTCATTCAACATAAATTAAATGTATATTTTCAAATGTTAAATATGGAAATGGACCACAATAAGGAAATTGGTTTCACAAGGAAAAATCTGCATTACAGTGTGTGTCTGGCAGATAAAATACAATTATTTAGTTTATATCAACCTTGTTTAAAAAGTGTCTATACAATGTCTCATATTCCCCTATAGGGCTATACAAGGAATACATTTTATAAAGTTTTTAACACTATACCATGATCAGACCAGTAAAAATGGGCAATCTACACCCCAAACATCAGGACAATTTCAGCCGTATATTTAAATTTAAAAAAAAAATATATATATATATATATATATTTTGATAAAGAAAAAGGAACTAGAAGAGCAATTACTCATTTTTTTTCCCATATTTACTGTTTTACAATACAATAGATCATTTCACTAAAGACTCAAATGGCTAATGAGGAGAAAAACAGAGCAAGGTTCTTCTGAGAAATCATCCCATACTAAAACTATCAAAGCAAACAAGACATTTATTACATGTTCTAATCTCTTCAGTCCAGCAATTCTTCACAGACATGACACTATGAAACTTGTCACAGTGCAACAGCTTTTGTGTTACAGAATTTGGGTTTAAACCAATATATATAAGGTTTAAAACACTGCCACAGTTAAGTTATTTATTTATTTATTTATTTATTTATACAAGGGGTTTCCTAAAACAAGAGCAAAGGATAAAGATCTGATCAACCCAAGGGCAAATACAATGAAAAGCACAAACATTGGTTCTTTTATGATAATCAAATTATTTGGGTTTATGTTGTCGTTCTGCTGAAATCAGATAAAACCAATCAAATTTTAGTCCAACAGCGTGGTACAACGAGCACACTCTGGCCCTTAAGAGAGCAGACAGAAAAATGAAGCGCAGCTGGAAAAAAACAAAACTAGCGGTTTTTCACATTTCATGGAGAGAATGATTGAGTACAGAAAGGCCTTAAAAAGTGCTAGATCTACTTATTTTTCAAATCTCTAAGAAGAAAACAAACATAATCCTAGATATTTATTTGATACAGTGGCTAAATTAACGAGAAATAGAGCTTCAACTTCTGACATTTCCAAACAGCACAGCAGTAATGACTTTATGAACTTCTTTACTTAAAATATTGACAATATTAGAGAGAAAATTATAACCATGCAACCGTCTACTACAGTATTGCGTCAGATAGTGCATTGTAGTGTCCCTGAGGAAAAATTCCATTAATTCCAGCCTCATGGTCGTCCCAGAGTTTCCTGTCAGCCTTAACATGACCAAAAAGGACGTTCCAGTCAGCGCCCTGGAGGGCTTTTCTGAGCTCCTGTCTCAGCAGATCTTCCAGAGCCTTGTCTCATCTCATCAGATCTTCCAGAGACTCATCTCGTTAGATCTTCCAGAGCCTTGTCATGTCAGATCTTCCAGAGCCTCGCCTCATCAGATCTTCCAGAGCTTTGTCTCGTCTCATCAGATCTTCCAGAGCCACGTTTCGTCTCGTCAGATCTTCCAGAGCCTTGTCTCATCTCGTCAAATCTTACAGAGCCACATCTCGTCAGATCTTCCAGAGCCTTGTCTCATCTCGTCAAATCTTCCAGAGCTTCGTCCCGTCTCGTCAGATCTTCCAAAGCCATGTCTCTTCTCGTCAGATCTTCCAGAGCCACGTCTCTTCTCGTCAGATCTTCCAGATCCACGTCTCTTCTCGTCAGATCTTCCAGAGCCACGTCTCTTCTCGTCAGATCTTCCAGAGCCTCGTCTCATCAGATCTTCCAGAACCTCGCCTCATCTCGTCTCATCAGATCTTCCAGAGCATCATCTCACCAGATCTTCTAGAGTCTCGTCTCATCAGATCTTCCAGAATATCGTCTCATTAGATCTTCTAGAGTCTCGTCTCATCAGATCTTCCAAAGCCTCGCCATGTCTCGTCTCATTAGACCTTCTAGAACCTCTCCACGCCTTGTCTCTCATCCCTGTGTCATGTCCTAGGGCAGTTGGTGTACCGCAAACCTCCTCTGTTCTGTCAGGGGAACCAGCCATCAGACATCAAGGGCTGGCATCCAGCATGGAGGATCCACCACTGGTGCCAGTAAGCACAGCTAGTATCCCTAGACCCACTCATTTTTGCCCTTCTGCTCCTGATATAATTCCTCTGTCCTCTACAGTCCCTATAATGGGGGTCACTTTACGGTGTATCTGGACCACGTATACCACCGCAGAATCTCCAGAGGTGGTGGATGATGCTGCAGAACCTTTGGCGGTTACAGTGGCTACTGCAATTTTCCTAGAGGTGGTGGCTTATACTGCAGAACCTCACAAAGCAGTAGCACTCGCTTCAGCTCCTTGCGCAGTGGTAGCGTCCAGTGATGCACTCCCAGTCAATGAACTCTCGTCCTGTCTCAATCCAGCCACAGAGGCTGTATTGGAACTTTCTGACTGTCCAGAACTAGCCACAGAGGCCATTTATGATTCCTCCCTGTTTATGGATAGTACCACTGTAGAACCTCCAGAGGTGGCGGCATCCGCTGCAGACCCTCTAGAGGTGTCAGTGGTATCCAGCTATGAACTCTTGCCCCGTCCTGTCACAGCTTAGGAAGCCATCTTTGAACTTTCGCCTTGTCCTGTCACGGCTAAGGAGGCCGTCTATGAACTTTTGCCCCGTCCTGTCACAGCTAAGGAAGCCATCTTTGAACTTTCGCCTTGTCCTGTCACGGCTAAGGAGGCCGCCTATGAACTTTTGCTTTGTCCTGTCACAGCTAAGGAGGCCGTCTATGAACATTTGCCCTGGCTGTCTGTCCAGCCTTCGCCCTGGCCGTCTGCCCCTCAGTTTCCAGGCTGTCCATTCCGCCCCCGCTCTAGCTCAAGCATGCATTTTAGGCTAGGAACTACCTTAAGCCTCATCTGTGAAACCGGGGGTAAGTCAGTTTAAATCTAGACTAAAAACACATCTGTTTAAAGGTCCCGTTTTTCGTGGTTTTTTGAAGCTTTGATTGTGTTTATAGTGTGCAATATAACATGTGTTCATGTTTCGCGTGTAAAAAAACAGTATTTTTCACATAATTTACTTATCTGTATACCGCTGTTTCCACTGTCATAAAAACGGGCTGATGACTTCCTTGTTCTATGAAGTCCCTCCTTCAGAAATACGTAACGAGTTCTGATTGTGCCAGCGGTTCCTGATTTGTGATTCGACAGCTCTGAGCGCATCTTGCCCGGAAAGGTCACGCCTCTTACCATAACATGGAGATGCACGCGCTCAGTGTTATTGTAAACATGTCTTTAATTTTACCCTATCAATGTGAGCCGGAATCAGACCCGGTGATTGGACTGCGGGATGAAAATAACAGCGTTTCGACGACATGGCGACAAACACACTCTACAAACGCAACTCTTGTGTATTCCTGTGGGCGGAGGTTAGTCAAAAAACTGTTTTAGTGACCTCATTAAAGAAGGAAGTAGAGGGATGTAGTCCAAACTGGCCGTTCGATGTAGGCGACTTCTGTTAAATAAAATATCTCGCTTGGCATTGAACTTTGAGCTTTAAAATTTTACAGATTTTATTTATACTCTAACAACAACATTACACACTAACTAAAGTTTGAAACATGGGATCACGAAGAACGGGACCTTTAAACTTGCATTACACATAACATAACACATAATTATCTACTTCTGTAATTCAAATCATGTAAGTTGTTAGGCTGCATACATTAGGTCAGCCGGAACCGGGAACACTTCCTATAACACCTGATGTACTCGCTACATCATAAGAAGAATGGCATCTATGCTATCCTAGATATGATGACAACGCAGCCCTGAAGTGTCAACTAAACTATCACATGCGAAGGCCTCCTTCCCTTTCCTTTCCCTATGTATATATATAAAACATCATCAAAATGATTCCAGTTCAATGTGTGTCTGGCAGATAGAATACAATTATATAGTTTATATCAACCTTGTTTAAAAAAAGTGTCTATACAATGTCTCATATTCCCTTATAGGGCTATACAAGAAATACATTTTATAAAGTTTTTAACATTATACCATGATCAGACCAGTAAAAATTGGCAATCTACGCCCCAAACATCAGGACATTTTCAGCTGTATATTTAAATTTAAAAAAAGTCTATATTTATTTTGATAAAGAAAAAGGAACTAGAAGAGCAATTACTCATTTTTTTCCATGTTTACTATTTTACAATACAATAGATCATTTCACTAAAGACTCAAATGGCTAATGAGGAGAAAAACAGAGCAAGGTTCTTCTGAGAAATCATCCCATACTAAAACTATCAAAGCAAACAAGACATTTATTACATGTTCTAATCTCTTCAGTCCAGCAATTCTTCACAGACATGACACTATGAAACTTGTCACAGTGCAACAGCTTTTGTGTTACAGAATTTGAGTTTAAACCAATATTTATAAGGTTTAAAACACTGCCACAGTTAAGTTTTTATTTATTTATTTATTTATTTATGTATACAAGGGGTTTCTAAAACAACAGCAAAGGATAAAGATCTGATCACCAAAAGGGCAAATACAATGAAAAGCACAAACATTGGTTCTTTTCAAATCAAATTATTGGTTCTTTTCAAATCAAATTATCTGGGTTTATGTTGTCGTTCTGCTGAAATTAGATAAAACAAATCAAATTTTAGTCCAACAGCGTGGTACAACGAGCACACTCTGGCCCTTAAGAGAGCAGACAGAAAAATGAAGCGCAGCTGGAAGAAAACAAAACTAGCGGTTTTTCACATTTCATGGAGAGAATGATTGAGTACAAAAAGGCCTTAAAAAGTGCTAGATCTACTTATGTTTTAAATCTGTAAGTAGAAAACAAACATAATCCTAGATATTTATTTGATACAGTGGCTATATTAATGAGAAATAAAGCTTCAATTTCTGATGTTTCCAAACAGCACAGCAGTAATGACTGCTTTACTTTCATGTTGCACATTTTTTGTTCTCTTTCTTTTCTCTCAGTATGTTTCTGCTGGTGATTTTCTGCGCATTTGTAGTTTTAAAGATCATGTTCATTGTCTTTTCCTGTTGTTTAATTATTGCAATTTGAGCAGAAGTCTTCGTATCAAATTGAGAACAGTCATGTGTGCTCAAGCGTTTGACTCTGGTACTGTGTGCCACAGTGATCAATGACTGTCATGTTAAAGGTCTGTTCACCAGAATAACTGTTACTGTTAGCTGTTAGCCTCTACACTGACACACAATCATGTTCTGTTTATTCTGATTGGCTGTCAATGTTTTACCGTTAATAACTTCTTTACTTGCAAGATTGATAATATTAGAGAAAAAATTATAACCATGCAACCGTCTACTACAGTATTGTCAGACAGTGCATTGTAGTGTCCCTGAGGGAAAATTCCATTAATTTGCTAATTTAGAACAGGAGGAATTGTCTAAACTTGTTAAATCATCAAAATCAACAACATGTATGTTAGACCCTATGCCGACTAAGCTATTGAAAGAGATGCTTCCAGAGGTCATAGATCCTCTTTTTAATATTATTAATTCACATTTATCAGTAGGATACGTACCAAAAACTTTTAAGCTGGCTATTATTAAACCTCTTATTAAAATAACACAACTTGATCCTAGAGAATTAGTCAGTAACAGGCCGATCTCGAATCTACCTTTTCTATCAAAAATACTAGAAAAGGCAGTTTCATCACAACTATGTTCCTTTTTAGAAAGAAATAGTATCTGTGAGGATTTCCAGTCAGGATTTAGACCGCACCATAGTACTGAGACTGCTCTCATTAGAGTTACTAATGATTTGCTCTTATCATCAGATCGTGGTTGTATCTCTCTATTAGTGTTACTGGATCTTAGTGCTGCATTTGACACTATTGATCACAATATTCTTCTAAATAGACTCGAAAACTATGTTGGCATTAGTGGAATTGCATTGGCATGGTTCAAATCATACTTATCTGACCGTTATCAGTTTGTAGTAGTAAACGATGAGATGTCATATCAATCACAAGTTCAATATGGAGTACTGCAAGGCTCAGTACTAGGACCGTTGCTTTTCACTCTGTACATGCTACCCTTGGGAGATATCATTAGGAAGCATGGCATTAGTTTTCACTGTTACGCTGATGATACTCAGCTCTATATTTCTTCGCGCCCTGACGAAACTTACTAATTCACAAAATTAACGGAATTCATAGCTGATATAAAAAATCGGATGACCAGTAATTTCCTACTACTAAATTCAGAAAAAACAGAGATTCTAATTTTTGGACCAAAAACTACTTCACGCAGTAACCTAGAATACTGTCTAACACTTGATGGCTGCTCTGTTAAGTCTTCGTCGTCTGTTAGGAACCTGGGTGTGCTCTTTGATACCAATCTTTCATTTGAAGGCCATGTTACTAGCGTCTGTAAAACCGCATTCTTCCATCTTAAAAATATATCTAAACTACGACATATGCTCTCAATGACAAATGCAGAACAGTTAGTTCATGCGTTCATGACCTCAAGGCTAGACTACTGTAACGCTCTACTGGGTGGTTGTTCCTCCCGCTTGATAAATAAACTACAGCTCGTACAAAATGCAGCAGCTAGAGTTCTTACTAGAACTAGGAAGTATGACCATATTAGCCCAGTTCTGTCATCACTGCATTGGCTTCCTGTTAAACATTGTATAGATTTTAAACTAATTACAGCTGGTCTTACTAATTGCTTACAAAGCACTAAATGGTTTAGCTCCCTAGTACCTGAGCGAGCTCTTAATGCATTATAGTCCTTCACGTTTATTGCGATCTCAGAATTCAGGCCAGCTGATAATACCTAGAATATCAAAATCAACCGCAGGCGGTAGATCCTTCTCCTATTTGGCACCCAAATTCTGGAACAATCTTCGTAGCATTGTTCGGGAAGCAGACACACTCTGTCAGTTTAAATCTAGACTAAAAACGCATCTCTTTAACCTGGCATACACATAACACATTATCAATTTATATTTTCAAATCCGTTAAAGGATTATTAGGCTGCATAAATTAGGTCAGCTGCAACCGGGAACACTCCTATAACACCATATGTACTCGTTACATCAGAAAAAGAATGGCATCTACGCTAATATTAGTCTTTCTGTTTATCCCGAGGTTTACCGTAGTCAACCAGATCCGGGCCGTATCCAGCTGAGACCAAGGACCTGCGCCTTGACACGACCACAACGCAGCCCTGAAGTATCAGCAGAGATCGAGTCAACTAGATCATCCATTGTGAAGACATCATCAACACGACAGCCAGTAGCACAGTTCCTCAACAAACCGTCCATACCGGCGTGATGAATACCTCAACTGGATGGAACTGAAATAAATACTTTGAATGTTGTGATCCTATCAGATTTATGATAGCAACCTGAATCGTAACAAAGCACTATTCGCCAGAGGAGAACTGGCCCCCCGACTAAGCCTGGTTTCTCTCAAGGTTTTTTCTCCATTTTAACACCTATTTGCCACCTGTTTGCCACCTGATGTCACCTGTTGGAGTTTGGGTTTCTTGCCGCTGTCGCCTTTGGCTTGCTTAGTTGGGGACACTTGACATTTGACTTGACGTTTGATATTCAACAGTGCTTTGATCTGCCTGCATTGACACTATTCTTTAAGAGCTGCTGTGCAGCCAAAATAATGTACCAGTTATCAATGTAAAGCTGCTTTGACACAATCTACATTGTAAAAGGCGCTGAATGACCGCCCAGAGCAGTCACGGGAGGAATGCACAGAGACGGACAAATTCACATTCTATTCCATTCCAACTGAAAACACTTCAGTGTCCTCTGCCCGAGCCAAAGAAGCGCAGAAGCACGCTTCGGTCCCGGTAAAAGGACATCCGGAGAGAGAGAGAGAGAGAGAGAGAGAGAGAGAGAGAGCAATAAGGATGAACCCGTCTCTCGCGCCAAAGCCAGATCGCCACGTGAGCCCCACGATCACATTGTGGGTGCTACCCCTTTGAAATAAGCAAAGCGAATGCGAAGCACTTCAACTGTGAACATTCATAGTGCTCGCACTCGCCCTGTTACAACGCAAGGGCAGCGTGCTTTTCCCCAAACAAACAAAACAATACTGGTGTGTGTCCGATTCGGAGATGGAACGCAAACACGGAGACACACACCGTTTGCTTTGTTCAGCCATGACTTTGTCTCAAATATATATGTGTGTTCACTTTTCACTTGTCAGACAGAGTTGAAAAAGGAACAAGGGGACAAGTTGCCTGTCAAAATCTAACTCCTAACAAAGTGATGAAGGAAGGAAAGAGTTTGAGCAGAGCTGCTTCACACACATACTTCACAGTATGGTCTCTGAAGACAAAAGACCTGTTGATGCACCTGCGGTTCATCTAATTAGCCTATAGCCTCGCCTACGACGAATTCCAATGACGTCAAGCTATCTATAAATATAGCCTTTTGTTTGACACATATTCACAGCTGGTCACGACTAAAGACGTTCCCATAGCGCCAAGCGCAGCTTTGAGTGTAGCCTTTGAAAGGGAACAATGGATTTACAGTGTACACAAGGTACCATGATCAAGCCCCCAGGTAAAGGTGAATTTCCAGGCTCCAACAACGGTTTTCAACCCTCAGGTAATGAACTCTGGCGACTGGCACTTTTGCCTGGAAAGCATCTCTCCAGTCAGACTGCAACTCCCCTCCTAAGGTGGTATCGAACTCAGCATGAACTAACTGTCTGCATCTGCCTATGATATTCATGTCAATGAGAGCTGGCACAGCAGAGGAGCTTTGTGCATCCCGGACTACTAGGAAATCACACTCTGGCAGGATGATACCCATAGTTTCAACTGGTAGCTCAAGATAACAAAGGTACAGGATGTCTAAACCATTGGTGGCAGTAATTTTGAGCCAACCGGATGTGGAAAGCATATCATCTTTGGAGTGCGGCATCTCTTATTCCTTCAAGGAACTAGTTTTGTGGCATTCACATTTGGAACAATGAGAAAATCACTAAATTTGGTGGCAAAATTCTCAAATTGGCAACACTGAAAAACATACATGTAAACATGATGAAGATCTAATTGGCTGGCTGACCTGTCGCTCCAGCCAGATGGGAACCAATCCCGGAGCTGCTGGAGGTGTTTCAGAAGGAGTTTGCCCTGGGTTTCTTCTGGGGACAAACGGGCCCGAATTTGACAAGAAGTGAGGCAAAATTTGCTACTTATCAGATTGTTTTTTTTTAACGACTACACCTACCCCAACCCTAAACCTACCCTTACAATTATGCAAATACAGTAATTAACTGACCCAATATTAATGTGCACATGCCCAGTATACGTTGTTGTATCCCTTCTAGTCTTTACCAACAAACTGGAGCCGGATGGGGGCTCTGAAGTTTGAGCTGCTGTCGGCCTCTGCTGGAGGACACAGGAACTGCACCGGTCATGGCCAGAGAAACAAGCTTGTCTAGTTAATCTACAATAAATGTTAAAAAGACAAGACTAAAGCACTATCAGATGATAAAGGACTTTTAGACATCATGTGACTAACTGACCCACACAGTTAGCAGTCTTCTTAAAACGTCATTGTTTTAACATTGAGAAAATCACACACTTCACCTTCAGTTGGTTTACCTTGATGATGATGATGTTTCAGAACTGTGATTGTGTTCACATACTTGAGTGAAATATGCCCAATTTCAGAGGCAGTTTATATGGAAAGAATATATTTTAGTTTCTTAATGAATTAAAATGGAGTCTGTTTAGTTTACAGTCAACATGAAAGAAGATTCACAACCCATTTTATGTTCAAAAAGCACCAAAAAACACCACAGTAATACCCTGTTTTAAAACATTCTTGGTTTTAATTTAAAATCTAAATGTTAAACACCTTTGGGCCGTTCACAACAGAGTTTAAGTAATCGCTCTAAAGGCCCGTTCACAACAAGGACGATAAAAGAAAAAATTAAGAATAGCAGATTTTACAACTATAACATCAACACAGAGGAACGATATATTGTTTGAACGATGAAAACACTGACCGTCAATCAGAATCCATCCTGCTCCAGTATTTAAAATGGCAGACGACGTACACAGAACATTTTCAAGGGTTTGTAAAGTTATCAAAGTAGACAAATTTCTATTAAAAAAAAGTTACTGAAACTGAATTCTCTTTATAGTTATCGTTCTTCTTTTTGTAAATGGGCATAATAAAAGAATAGCAAAAAAACTATAATGATAATTATTAGAGGAACACACTTTAAAAGAGTTTTTTTTTATCCAGCCGATCAACGGTAAAACATTGACAGCCAATCAGAATAAACAGAACATGATTGTGTGTCAGTGTAGAGGCTAACAGCTAACAGTAACAGTTATTCTGGTGAACAGACCTTTAACATGACAGTCATTGATCACTGTGGCACACAGTACCAGAGTCAAACGCTTGAGCACACATGACTGTTCTCAATTTGATACGAAGACTTCTGCTCAAATTGCAATAATTAAACAACAGGAAAAGACAATGAACATGATCTTTAAAACTACAAATGCGCAGAAAATCACCAGCAGAAACATACTGAGAGAAAAGAAAGAGAACAAAAAATGTGCAACATGAAAGTAAAAACACTCCCCCTAATAATATAAAAACAAACGAGTACATGGAGTGACCAAGTCACATGATATCAGTTAAGGCAGCTGATCAGATGATCTTGATGTAGGACGCCGGCACATATCCCACGTCTCCATTGGCTCTCTGAACTCGGACCCAGCCGTCGCCCTGATCCTCGTCCATCAGACTCAGCTGCTCACCCACCTGCATGGACACGGCGCCCTCGCTGCTGCCTGACACACACACACACACACACACACACACACACACACACACACACACACACACACACGTCTCAGATAGAGGCTCATGGGAAGACTGGCTGGATTTGCTCTCTGTTGGGTGAATCAGACCCACAGAACGAACAAGTGAAACAGACTCGTTTGACGTTTCTGTGGCTCTCTAAAGCAGAAGTCGTCATAGTTGGGTGAACTTCTACAACAAAGATATTTGTGTTCCCAGCTGCCCCAAATGAAAAACAACAGTGCTTCAATGACTTTCCAAAAGAGGAACCAAATATCGAGATATTGATTATGTTAGTCAGAAGAAAGAAAGATGTCAAATTTACAGTTGTATTAGAAACACTCGTTAGTTTTCTGTAATTTAATGCCAAGGTAAGAACACACAAAATACAGTGTTAAAATGTAAGGAAAAAAATCATGCTTTTGTAAATCATAAATATGACAAATTATTACATACCAAGTCATATGTATGAGATGAAAAGTCTAAATTATGACTTAAAATGACAAAATTAAGACATAAGAGGACAAAATGATGACGTATAAAGTTATATTTATGAATGGTCATATTTATGAGATAGTGTGCCGTTATTTTGACTTTTCAAATCATATTATGTAAAGTTGATATTATTACGTAAAATGATAATTAAGACAGAAAAAGTCAAAATTATGACTTAAGACAACTGACAAAAAGTTGAAACTGACATTGTCATAATTATAATATAAAGTTGAAATTATGACACTATTTATTAGATGTAAAGTTAAAATTATTATTTAAAATGACAACTGAGACAAAAATAAAAAATGAGATAAAAAGTCAAAATTATTAGACTATTTATTGGTTGTAAAGCTGAAAGTATTACTTAAAATGTCAATTAGGACAGAAAAAGTCGAAACTGACATACCAAGTCAAAATTATGACATAAGAGGACAAAATTATGACGTATAAAGTTATATTTAGGATTATCATAATTATGAGATAGTGTGCCATTATTTTGACTTTTTAAATCATATTATGTAAAATTGAAATTATGACTTAAAAAGACAACTGACAAAAAGTTGAAACTGACATTAAGTCATAATTGTAATATAAAGTTGAAATTATGACACTGTTTATTAGACAGGGTATCTGCAGATATGAACAAGTTAAATTTAAGACTTTTTAAGACCTTTTTAATACCACCTTACATGAAATTTAAGACCAAACCTGCGATGGAAACGTGCACGCACACACACACACACACACACACACACACACACACACACACACATATATATATATATATATATATATATATATATATATATATATATATATATATATATATATATATATATATAGGGGTCTTTATCTTTTATTTATATCAGGTCTTTTATTGTTTTAATACTGATGATTTTGGCATACAGCTCATGAAAACCCATCTCAATAAATTAGCATATTTCATCCGACCAATAAAAGAAAAGTGTTTTTAATACAAAAAAAGTCAACCTTCAAATAATTATGTTCAGTTATGCACTCAATACTTGGTCGGGAATCCTTTTGCAGAAATGCCTGCTTCAATGCGGCGTGGCATGGAGGCAATCAGCCTGTGGCACTGCTGAGGTGTTATGGAGGCCCAGGATGCTTCGATAGCGGACTTAAGCTCATCCAGAGTGTTGGGTCTTGCGTCTCTCAACTTTCTCTTCACAATATCCCACAGATTCTCTATGGGGTTCAGGTCAGGAGAGTTGGCAGGCCAATTGAGTACAGTAATACCATGGTCAGTAAACCATTTACCAGTGGTTTTGGCACTGTGAGCAGGTGCCAGGTCGTGCTGAAAAACGAAATCTTCATCTCCATAAAGCTTTTCAGCAGATGGAAGCATGAAGTGCTCCAAAATCTCCTGATAGCTAGCTGCATTGACCCTGCCCTTGATAAAACACAGTGGACCAACACCAGCAGCTGACATGGCACCCCAGACCATCACTGACTGTGGGTACTTGACACTGGACTTCAGGCATTTTGGCATTTCCTTCTCCCCAGTCTTCCTCCAGACTCTGGCACCTTGATTTCCGAATGACATGCAAAACTGAGCAACAGTCCAGTGCTGCTTCTCTGTAGCCCAGGTCAGGCGCTTCTGCCGCTGTTTCTGGTTCAAAAGTGGCTTGACCTGGGGAATGCGGCACCTGTAGCCCATTTCCTGCACACGCCTGTGCACGGTGGCTCTGGATGTTTCTACTCCAGACTCAGTCCACTGCTTCCGCAGGTCCCCCAAGGTCTGGAATCGGTCCTTCTCCACAATCTTCCTCAGGGTCCGGTCACCTCTTCTCGTTGTGCAGCGTTTTTTGCCACACTTTTTCCTTCCCACAGACTTCCCACTGAGGTGCCTTGATACAGCACTCTGGGAACAGCCTATTCGTTCAGAAATTTCTTTCTGTGTCTTACCCTCTCGCTTGAGGGTGTCAATGATGGCCTTCTGGTCAGCAGTCTTACCCATGATTGCGGTTTTGAGTAATGAACCAGGCTGGGAGTTTTTAAAAGCCTCAGGAATCTTTTGCAGGTGTTTAGAGTTAATTAGTTGATTCAGATGATTAGGTTAATAGCTCATTTAGAGAACCTTTTCATGATATGCTAATTTTTTGAGATAGGAATTTTGGGTTTTCATGAGCTGTATGCCAAAATCATCAGTATTAAAACAATAAAAGACCTGAAATATTTCAGTTGGTGTGCAATGAATCTAAAATATATGAAAGTTTAATTTTTATCATTACATTATGGAAAATAATGAACTTTATCACAATATGCTAATTTTTTGAGAAGGACCTGTATATTAAATGTACTGATAGAATTGTTATTATTAAAGTACCTGCAAAATGTTTTGAAACAATTAATGATGTTAAAATAAGTCCCTTCTGCTCATCAGGGCTGCATTTATTTGATCAAAAATACAGTAAAAACAGCAACATTGTGAAATATCCTTACAAATAAAAAACGTTTTCTATATTTTATAAAAAATATTTTATAAAATGTAATTTATTCCTGTGATCATTTTCAACATCATTACTCCAGTCTTCAGTGTCACATGATCCTTCAGAAATTATTACAATTTGATTTGATGCTCAAGAAACATTTCTGATTATCAATGTTGAAAACAGTTGTGCTGCTTCATATTTTTGTGGAAATGGTGATATTTGTTTGAAAAATAGGAAGTTCAATGAACAGCATTTATTTGAAATTCTATTACATGTATTTATCAAATATATTATTTATTAAATAGAAATATTCTGTAACATTTTAAATGTCTTCACTCTTCACTCACTTTATCACTTTAAAGTATGATGAATTAAAGTATTAATTTTTCAATTTTTTAAATCTTACCACAAATGTTTAAATTGGATTTCTACAACAATTTTAAGCAGCAAAAACTGCATTTTAACCTTAATAATATAAATAGTGAATGTTTCTTGAGCAGCAAATCAGCATTTCTGAAGAATCATGTGACTGTGAAACTTCTCTTAAACAACAACAGAATTATAAACGATTCTAATGACTAATATTGCATTCCCAAATGCAAATGTAAACGTCACAAACAAAGTAGCATTTACAGTGAATCGAAAATGAAAACACCGCTGCTACAGCAAACATGCAGCACCTTCAGACTATTATTTATATAATTACATCACAGCCGTTGCAAATTATAGGCCTATATTAAATTCCCACCACCATTCATAAAAAGTTACCGAACACATTTCAGCGCTGATTCTACTCGCATTTGGAACGTTGACCCATTTGAACTCTTTTAGGAACCGTTCATATGTCGCGTCTAAAAACACATGGAAAACGCGTCGGCGCCGCTTTCTCCTTTCCAAAGCGCTCGGGCGCTGCGGTGGCGTCTGCCGTTACTAAGCAACCATGAGCTGCGCTCTCCAGCTCTGGCCCATTCCGTCGGGGACGTATTAGAAAACATAAAACATACATAAAACATTTTTGCGGTAATGCAACGAAAAATATTTAAGACCTATCCAATCTGAATTTAAGACATTTTAAGACTTTTTAAGGCCTTTTATTAGGAAAAATATATTTAAGACTTTTTAAGGACCCGCGGATACCCTGATTAGATGTAACGTTGAAATTATTACTTAAAATGACAACTGAGACAAAAATAAAAACATTATTAGATAAAAAAGTCAAAATTACGACTATTTATTGGATGAAAAACTAAAAGTATTACTTAAAATGTCAATTAGGACAGAAAAAGTCGAAACTGACATACTAATTCATATTTATGAGATGAAAGGTCAAAATTATGACATACTAAGTCATAATTATAGTATGTCTTTATTTTGACTTTTCAAGTCATGTTTATTAGATGTAAAGTTTAAATTATTACTTTAAATGACAATTAAGACAGAAAAAGTCAAAATTGTGACATTTATGATGAAAAGTTGAAAATGGCATATTAAGTCATTAGATGGTCAAAATTATGACTATTTATAGGAAAGCTGAAAGTATTACTTAAAATGTCAATTAGGACAGAAAAAGTCAAAACTGACATACCAAGTCAAAATTATGGCTTAAAATGACATAAGAGGACAAAATTATGACGTATAAAGTTATATTTAGGATTATCATAATTATGAGATAGTGTGCCATTATTTTGACTTTTTAAATCATATTATGTAAAATTGAAATTATGACTTAAAAAGACAACTGACAAAAAGTTGAAACTGACATTAAGTCATAATTGTAATATAAAGTTGAAATTATGACACTTTATTAGATGTAACGTTGAAATTATTACTTAAAATGACAACTGAGACAAAAATAAAAACATTATTAGATAAAAAAGTCAAAATTATGACTATTTATTGGATGAAAAACAAAGTATTACTTAAAATGTCAATTAGGACAGAAAAAGTCGAATACTAATTCATATTTATGAGATGAAAGGTCAAAATTATGACATACTAAGTCATAATTATAGTATGTCTTTATTTTGACTTTTCAAGTCATGTTTATTAGATGTAAAGTTTAAATTATTACTTTAAATAACTATTAAGATTGAAAAAGTCAAAATTGTGACATTTATGATGAAAAGTCGAAAATGGCATATTAAGTCATTAGATGGTTAAAATTATGACTATTTATTGGAAAGCTGAAAGTATTACTTAAAATGTCAATTAGGACAGAAAAAAAATCGAAACTGACATACTAAGTCATATTTATGACATGAAAGGTCAAAATTATGGCATAATCATCTTTCATTGGCTCTCTGTTGGGTGAATGAGGAGAAAGAGGAGAAAACACACAGATCTCACCGTCAAAGTCATAGAGCGCTTTACACTGTCCGATGGGAACGTCCACGTCAAAGTCCTCATCAAATCCGCACTCATAGATGTTATCTGACGGAGACACGCTGGACTCGCTCAGCACAGCGATATACTCCGAACTACAAACACACACAAGCTGACGTGTCAAAATGATACTGTGACACACGTTACAATGACCTTCATGACCTAGAAGTGTTTTCAAAGCACACACAATCCCACACACACGTGTTTGATGATGGACTGACCTGGCAGGAGAGAACTGAAGCGTCTCGCCGCCGGCTTCAGTCAGCTGAACCTGATGAACATACATGTGTTTATATGTGTTTATACAGCACTTTATACAACAACTTCACAATAATGAACAGAATCACTGATGCAAACATCAAATATGAAACGAATTCTGCTGTAAAAACACAATAGAGTCATTACTGAGATCAATTCAGTTCATGTTTGATAGTGTCAGTGACGATGGATCAGTAATATTACAGAATATGAAGTGTGTAAATACCTGATATTTGCTGAGCTCTCCTCTGAGTCGGGCGATGTTATGGGCGGTCTGTGTGATCTGAGGCTGAAGGCTGGACGGGTCTCCGAGCTGCGAGTTCTGCTCATAAACACCCTTCATCTTCTTCAGAGCCTCGCTGCCGGACGGACAGACAGACGGTGTTAAAGTGGATCAGATGGTTTCACAGAAACAGGATCAGTTAGTGTATCTGGGTTTACATGCACGGTTTTAACCCGATTACACTTAATAAGCTGATAAACGCAGATAAAACGTAAGTCACGCTGGTCTTTTTTTCTATATTGTGCCGTATATCCGAGTGAAACGGCTGCTCAAACAAGAACAAATGTAGTCATCAGAGAAGAGAAGTGATGCTGCAAGAGGGAGGAGAAGATATTCTGATTCAAGATTACCAGAACATGAATTCAACACAATAATTATGTGCACCGATAATAAACACTGCAATATTCCATAAAAAACAAGAATTGACAGTTTTGATTTCAACTCATTGGCATAAACCTACTGACAGTTTTTTGGCCACGTTACATTTTATTTCCTGTTAATTTAATTAAAGCTTCCTAATGTTGTTTAGAGTCTCCTTCAACAGGTTCACATTCACCCAAGACCAAAATCACTTTAATTCTCTCATAATATCCACTGCAGCATCAGCTCTTTTCTCACAGCGTCTGAAACGCTTCGATCAAGGATTCGGTCTCTCCAAACCCCGCCTTTCTGAGCGCTGCTCTACTGTGATTGGTCAGATGCTCCAGTCTTGAGATTGGTCATAAACCAGACACTCATTATCATATCTGAATCTCAGCTCTTGATACGAACAGTAACGATGGCGTCAGTTTTACCGTATCAGTCTCTTTGGCAGCAGAAAACAGCGTCTTCTCAACGTGAACAACACGAACAAACTCTACCAGTCTCAGATACAACTACAGTGATTGAGGGCGGAGCATCTTTACAAACCTACACAGGTTCAGCAGGAAGTGAGACTGAATTACTGACAACTTGTTTCAGTTCAGAATCACTTCTTTCTTTTGGGAGACAAAAACTCAATTTACCTTTGAAATTTTGAAGACATTCACAGACATGAAAGGTATAATGAGGCACATTAACTCTTAACTCTTGTGCAGTCTTCGTTTGGGAAGTACACTCAGGGTCTTCAGGGTCTCCACAGACCCCAGGCAACAAAATGCAATTTTGTAACAAAATACTTGTTTTTTTAAAACAAATGTAATTTTAATTCTGTTTATTAATGTTTTTACTCCATGTTTGTGCAGTTTTTGGAGGATTTATCATATTTTTTAAATTTATATAAATAAATTAAAAAATATATTTTTTTTTAATTTTTTTGTTTTTATGCAAAAACAGCTTTTTATGTAAAATTCACTTTATAAAAGACCCACATTTCTAAATTTCATTCATGAGGATAACATGGATAATTTGACATGGTTTAGTGTGAGATTTTTGCCCATCTTTTGAAAAATGCAGTTATAAAAGTAAAAAAAAATCATTTTTACCAGTAGATGGCAGCAGAGCTCCACTATTTGCTATTTGACTGATTGAAAGACATTCTTTTCACAAGCATTTTTCAGTTGAATTCATATCTAAATATTCTGAAATCACAATTATAACAATAAAAGCTACTTTTTGTCAAAGTTTAGTATTTATTGTAATGAAAAAAATCAGTTTTTTCCAATATTGTTACATTGTGATGAGACTCCGCTTAGAAAATGGACAAAATTCATCCTCAGAATCAACATTTTTGAAAAACTTATTTTTTTCAGTACAAAAAAATGCTAAACTTTGATAAAAAGTAATTTTTATTGTCTTTTATTGTCATAATTGTGATTTCATAATATTTAGATATAAATCCAACTGAAAAATACTTGTGAAAAGATGTCTTTCAGTCAGTCAAATAGCACATAGCAAATAGTGGAGCTCTGCTGCCGTCTACTGGTGAAAGTGATATTTTTTTTACTTTTAAAACTGCATTTTCCAAAAGATGGGCAAAAATCTCACACTAAACCATGTCAAATTATCCATGTTATCCCCATGAATGAAAGTTAGAAATGTGGGTCTTTTATAAAGTGAATTTTACATAATAAGCTGTTTTTGTATAAAAAAAATATTTATTTATTTATTTATATAAATTTAAAAGATATGACAAATCCTCCAAAAACTACACAAATATGAAGTAAAAACATTAATAAACAGAGTAAAATTACATTTGTTTTTTAAAAAACAATTATTTTGTTACAAAATTACATTTTGTTGCCTGGGGTCTGTGGAGACCCCGAAGACCCTGAGTGTGACCCTTTTTTTTACACTAACATAAAAACAAGATATCACTCCAATTTTTTTTCTTTGTAGATCTAGAAAGTGTTAACAACTGTATGAAGTTTCATGTCATTTGGACAAAGAGAACATTTTTTTTTTATTTGAGCAAACGTCGTTTGGGGTCTGTGCAGACCCCAAAGACCCTATAAGGGTTAAAAGAATTTACTGAAATATGGGATGTTATTCAACTTTAACTCACGCTCACATTTTACTGAATGTTAAAGGAAATGAAAATCAGCTGGATTGCTATTATACTGCAGATTTAGGCACATACTACGAAATAAACTTTTAATTCTTTATTTAATGTTTTGACACTACTCTGGATTTTCTTCTTTAAAAACGTCTCATAAAAATGGCTTTCTTGCGTTGCAGGGTGACTGTGTTTCATGTAAACAGGTAAAATTAATAATTCCAACCTCTGCTCCGTCTCTCTCTGCAGCTCCTTCTGTATGTCATCCATCTTGTCCTGCAAACGTCTCCGTCTCTGATCCGGAGGAAGACGGGAGAAATCCTCCACCAAAGACGGCTTCACAAACACACACATATTCTTATAATGTATATGAATAATTGTGTCGATTATTCATGTTTATTTGCACACCAGAAGTTCTCAAGAATAATTTCAGCACCTGCTGTGAATTAGATGTTAACAGGGCTGGAACTATTGATTATTTTTCCGATAGATGAATCTATCAATATTTATTTATGCAGTGAAACCTCACAGCATAAATCAAGCTGTAATTCACCTTTTCTTACTTCTTTACTCTTTAAATAGTTTTTCCAACTTGAAGTAAGTGCCTTCAAATTTTACGTTTAGCCAACTTGAAATGTGAAGCTCGTTTCAACATTAGAAATAAAGCATGAGATCATTCTGAAGAGATCAATGCTGAAATCAAACCAAACTACAGAACCACATGTCCACAGTCAGCATTCACTGGGTCTTTAAATGAGTATAAACAGGTAAATGTCATGCAGGGAATAAAGCTGCTCACCGTACCATGTTTTTATCAGGAGACGTCACCTGAAAATTCAAACACATTCACAGATGTAATATATACTGTCTGTTTCAAAGAGCTGAAACAAAATGTGGAGATCTGCAGCTGTCTCTTCATCTAGTGTGAGACGTTCACAGACGCTGAGATGTGTGCGTACCTTGTTTTTCTTAAACAGTTGTTTGATGCGGACTTTCGGCAGGTGCGGCGCGCTGTCAGACGCCGCAGGTTTGACTCCCTGACTGTAATCCTCAAACTCCACGTCAGCAGGGGGCGCCGCGCCTGATCTATACTGCTCTATGAGAGCCAGTGTGTCCTACACACAAACACATCGCAGGTCAAATCTGTGTGCTTCTAACTTCAATCACGTATCAGATCTCTTTAGTAGTTTCTCCTAAACAGAAGAGGTCGAATGGAAACTTGTTTCTCGTTAGATTACTGGAGTCGTTTTCTCAAGAGTCTCCTATACAGTCTCAATCTGTGCTCAGAGTTTAAAAGACACCAAAGTCTGCCATGCATGAGAAGCACATGGCGGAACGAGTGAAGGAGACGCGCTGAATGAAAGTGTGTGTTCACTCTCTGACAGCAGATGGAGCAGCAGAAATACAGCGGTTACCCCGGAAACCCCACAAACAAAGTTTTTAAAATGCTTCAAACAGACATTCAGTTTTTTGTCATCTCAATGTTGTTCATCACAGCACCAAATACTTAATACTTAAAGACTATTTATTTTCAAACTTAAACATTTTCATATTTTAATCTGGACCACAACATGCACTAATGATTAGAAATGTTCTGATTATGTGTTATTGTTCAGTAAATCTTTGAGACATACGGCTTCATTAGTTAACATGTTCATTCATTATTACCAAACTGACAATGAAAAATACTTTTAAAGCAATAATTATTCTTATTTAATGTTACTAATTTTACTTTATATATTTTTGGTGTATTGTATTTAAACATTCAGAGTTATTTTTGTTATTATAAATAGAGTTCTTAAACCTGTTATACTATGAAAACACTTTTTTTGCAACTTATTTCAATATCGTGATAATACCGTATACCGTGATAAAAGCTTCAGCAATTAATCGCAACATGAAAATGTGATACCGTCACATGCCTATATGTAAATATTAACATTATAAATAAATATGCACACACTTGTTTCTCGTCGATCTTCCTCCCGGTGCTGATGATCGAGTCCAAACACTTGTTGATGTTTGGCAGGATGTTCTTCTCGGTTTCGGAGAACTGCACATATCCGCCGGCCAGCAGCCGGATGCGCCGCTCCTCCAGCTCCTGCAGCTTCTGTCAAACACAGACAGGAAGTGTGAGATATTGTGTTCAGATCGACTCTCTCTCACGGTCAAACCACATGACGACGCACCTTAAACACGGAGGGAATCTCTGAGTGGTACAGGCTGTTTTGGTCCTTGTTGTATCTCTGGAGTTGTGAAGCGTATTCGTTCTTACTCTCGTCCGCGATGTGGACGCGAGCGTGTGCGTGCTGTTTGGCCTGAAACACACACACACACACACACACACGTGATGCATCATCAAACCCACAGCACAGGTGATATGAAGTGTGTGGGGTTTCTTGTACCTTGTCCACGTCTGCTTTAGTCGAGTTTATGTCCTGCTGCACTTTCTCTGTTTGCTGATTGGCCTTTTCTGCTTCTTTCCATTCCTTCTCAAAACGCTTCTTACTCTGGTTAGAAATAGATTAATCAATCAATCAATCAATCGATAAGTCATGAAGTGATCTGCTGCAGGGATGCATGTGTTCATATTTCTTTTGTGTGTATGGAGGCTGAATTACAGAAAATTAAAGTGGAAAAAAAAAGAATTGTTAAATGAAATAAAAACTTAAAATATTTTATCATAACTCAAAACAAACCAAAATATAAGTTGATCCACAGTATATTGTAAATGTTTTGAATATTATCACATGTTCTGAATTACTCACATGTATAAATGACAAGAAATCAGTCAGTCATGATCGCATCTAGTGCGAAAACATCACATTAAATATTGTTTGTTTGTGTATATTTGTACACCATATATGATTTCATGTTTTTCTTTTATTGTTAAAGAAAATTAATAGTGCTGTCAAAATTAGTGCGTTCATTTTTTCAGTTTAATGCATTAAAGATTTTACGCAATTAACGCAGCATCCATTTTTTCCGTAATAATTTGTCTAGTGTTACATTATATGATCACGTTCTTATTCACACAAATGCTTTTAAACCATTCAAGCGCCACAAGACAAATGAGAACACGCTGTCTGTGAATGTCGTGTCATGTGACACACACAGAAAGACGCGCGCCAGTATCAAGTTCTCTTCTGCGCTTGAATGAACAATAACACACAGAATTATGCCAAAATAGAATTATGCCAAAATGGCCGTTTTGTGGCGTATCATCACAAGAGCAGTCTTAAGTGAGTTTAACAACGTCTTAAATGAACTTAAAGAGTTGTGAGGAAATGAGACGCACGTCATGTTCGGCGGCAGCAGCTCTTAAAGTGACAGCAGCCTAATAAACCAGTTGCTGTGATGATCTCATTAATGTTCATCAAAGGTAACAGAGAAAACTGTAGCTTTAATAAGGATTAATCTATATTTCATTTATAATTTATGCAGTGAAGACTGTAAAGTGTTTGATAACTTTATTCAATTTAGATTTTCCTACCTGTTAGACAGGTAAATATGACATTTATTACAATGAGTTTATTTGAAGATTATTTTAAGTTCACTTCAATTAAAAGTAATTATTTTAAAGTCTAATAAATGTTGAAACTGATAGCTGTCTATAATTAATGTTTTTCATAGATTCATCAGTACAGTATTAGTATCAGTGATCTTCATTCATAAAAAGATGCCATTATACAAATATTCAAAATATAATGTCTTTAAGATGTTTCTACATTCATTTGGACAATAACTGTGAAATTATTGCAATATAAAAATATTTAAAAATCCAAAGTTTTTAATTGCAATTAATTACAGAAAAAAATAATTAGGTTAATATTTAAAGATTTAAAAATATTAAAAATTGAAAAATTTAAACCTAACTGGCTAAAATTTAAACTCAACATTTCATTACCCGGAAACAAACTAAACTAGACTAAAATAAAAATAAGCAGAAATTAATTTAGCTGTTCCATCCACAGTATATTGCAAATATTTTAATAACCTGATTTTTTAATAACCTGTTTTCATACCGTAAAACATATTTACTGCTATAATTTTATAAATTATCCTAATTATTAAAACTACTGCAAACCAGTGTTATTTTAGTATCATTGAGACACAACTATAGTTTTTAATTATTATACTTTTTTTTTGTTTTAATTTTTGCTTTAATTTTGCGGGGTTTCCGGGGTAACCACTGCATTTCTGCTGTTCCATCAGCGCCCTCTGCTGTCAGAGAGTGAACGTGCACTTTCATTCAGCGCGTCTCTTTCACTCGTGGGCTTGTTGACCTGAGCGCATGTCCGTTTGACACAGCATACAGCGATGTTGTGCATTTCATACGGTTGATAGGTTGATAAATATTTTAATAATTGGTAATAAATTATTATTTATAGTAATTTCCTCACAATCTCCAGCTGTTTGAAGGACGTCTCCAGGTTCTGCTGAGCCTTCTTAACTTCACACAGACACTACAACAGAGAACATGAGTTTCAGGGTCAGGACATCTTAATCAAGGCACCAGATGTTCTGCAGGTAAACGACGACAGAGTCAGTTCAGAGTGTTTTATGGTGAGGCTCACGTTCTTGCGCTCCAGCCGCAGCTCCTGCAGGTTTCTGCTGAGCTCCACACAGATGCTCAGCGTCATGCTCTCGGACAGCTGCTCTCTCTGACCCGCGTACTCGTTCAGCTCATTCAGCACCTCCTGAAACGCCTGCTGATTGGTCAACCTACGGACACACGGTCAACAGCACCGCGTTTACAGTCACGCATCTGACGGATTTGATCAGTTCAAGCATTCTCTGGGGATCGAACCCGTGATCTCAGTGTTGCTAGCGCTGTATGTGACTCACAGGAATGCTGATTATCAATGTTTAATCGAGCAATCGAGAGCCGGTTCACTCACTTTGTGTCCTGATCTTCTTTGATGCCTCGTCTGGAATATTTCTTACTGAGATTCCTTCAGGGAAACACACATAAAACAGGTTCAACCGAGGAGAAACATGACCAGCAGAGGCTTCAAGAGCACAAGATAACTGTGAACTCTTCATCTACACGGAAAAAGATATACTAATATCTCCCGCCAACGGGATCATGACAGTTAAGAGGTTAATAAGAAGGGTTACATTGACCTATTAAGATTGTTTACATCTACCTTGAAAATATATATATTTTTAAAACGTTTGCACCAGTTCTGTAGAATATATTTCACTAGTGGTTTTCCAAATGACAGATTCATGACAAAACAACATGCTTTCTGTTGACCTGAAAAACAAAATGAAGCATAAGCAAATATAAGAGGGCTTGAGCTGATGTTGCTCAACCTGTGTGGCCTAATTAATATTCATGAGCCTCTCTTTATAAGAAAACAGTGTAGAAATGGGGTTTCTCCCTCGACTCTCGCACAAGGATGGTGATATTTGGGGGTTTGTGGCGTCACAAACACAAAGCCGTCTCTTGCCTGAGCTGTTTGGCGTAATTCTGCTCAATCTCGGCTCTGTCTTTGACAAACTTCACGTATCGATCCAGCAGATCCAGTCCGCTCTGAGTGTGTCTTTCAATCACGTCATGCTGGTCCTGCAAACACACACCATACACAGCGTGTTATATGTCTGTTTCTGGTATGTAGGACAGTCTGGTCTGAGAATAGGTGTGGTACATTGTTAAGTGTGTGTGTGTGTAGCTCTTTTCCCACGTGCACACACTCAAACTAGCTTGACAGGTCAATCCACTTCACACTAGTTGTGACAAGAGACCTGATGAGTCACATGACACGTTTGGATTCAAGCATGAATTCATTCAACTTCTATTGTTTTTATAGCTAATTATGAATATTATAACCTCCTCCTACTGCACAGGAACATGCACATTTTGATTCTGAACCCAAAATGGTTAAGCATTCATTAGACACACAGTTCTTATTTAAGATTTCATTAGACTCATGTAGTTTAGCAGGAAGGTGATGGTCTACTTCCCTCTGGTCCTGAAATCATTCCAGTAGTTTGTCTGAGATCCCTAAACCAGTTTATCCTGTACTGTGAAAACCTCAAACAGTGAAAGGAAATCACAGTCAAGCGGTCACGTGACTTAAAGAATACTAAAGTAACAAAGCATTTTTAGAAAAGCACTATTTTTGCACTATTTTCCAGTTTCAGTCTGTTGTTCAGTGTAGTCAAGTACACACGGTTCATTCCGCGATTACCACTTTATTTTATTTTACTTTATTTTTTAAATTTTATTTGAACCTTCATAAATAATCAAAATAAAAATCAGCGATGTTAGGCTACATTTTTAATTACAAATGAATGTATTTGTACTGAAGCGTTCACATTCACGGTTTTAGCTTTGTCTACTGTTTCTGAATACAAAAATATGTAATGTTTTTATTATATCGTTATAGTTACCTTATATGACCTCTCAACATCACGCAAAGTTGGTTTTATATTCGCACATTCTGACTTCTGATAAATTCAGACTTTCCAATAAATGTGCAATAAATTAATGTTTGCGAATTTTAAGCAGCGACATGATATTGACAACCAACGATTGTCAACTTACAACATTTTTCACAGTCGATCAAAATAGGCAAGTATTGTTTTAATGGCATATTTACTTGTGAATGTCCACTTATTGTCCAATGTAGTGCGATTAACAAGGCTATTGAATACGGATGTCCGAATGTGCGAATATAAAACCAACTTTACCCAAGTAGACAGTGTCTGGAAAGCTCAAACTGAAGAACATTTCTGATTAAAGGTAATGAACTTACCCAAAGATCTGAACCCCAATCCATGATCAGAAAGAGAAACCTGTCAAAGAACAGACACGAAACTCCTGAAGGAAGAAACTCGAGATCCTTTCAGAAATATAAGGTAGATCCTATACGAGTATTTTCGGTCATTAGACTTATTTCCCCATGAAACACGGCAAACTCTCGTTTAGAGCAGGTAAAGCGCTCCTCAGTGAAGACTGTAGTGTGTTTCTGATCTGATCTGAGGGATTGAGTTTCACCTCATGACACAGGTGAGTTCACACAGGTGAGTGTAATTGTGCTTCTGAATCACTAGTCGTTTCAGTCGATGGACGTTTGACAAATAACACCGTTTCTAAAAAAAAAAAAAAAATAAATAAAATAAAACAAAACTGAAAAACTTTATAATCCGAGGTGATGAGAGTGGCGTTGATCAGGTTTATGACACACTGACATCTACAGGGTTAAAAATGTCCATACAAACGGCTACTGAACCTGATTCGAGGATGGCGAACGGCGAACCAATCACAGTCGCTTGGTGACGGGATGGACCAATCACAGTTTTTTTTCCCGCAGGATTTATTTGAACACCCAAAGCGAAATCGAAATTTAGAATGCTCCTTTCCATGACTAGACGTCATTTGACCGATTCAAAGAAAAGTGTTTAAGGTCTGTGTTCATATTTATCTGTTCATATTGGTTTATTTAACTTGTGAATGTGATGTGATTTTAAAATCATCTTGACAGATTTACAAAGATTAACAAAAAGAGCTGGCACGGCCATTTGCAACTCGAATGTTTCTGACTCCATGTGGCATTAGCCTCCAGTTACTTGATCAGTCCGTTAGCTGCTTTATATTGCAAAACTGGAATTGTGATCATGTTATTAGAATTTCATAATCATAATCATGACCACACTGGTTTTTAGAGGGGTTTTGTTTTGTTTTTGTTTTTTTACTACACAGTTTTACTGCACTTTGTTATTCTTATGTTATTAATAAATCGGAAGTCTTGCACATAAAGAAAAAAGATGCTTAGTTCCGCGTTGCAAAATAAGGTGGAGAGTGGAAGTCATGACTTAGTCAGAATCCTAGTCAAGAATTAAGACGTGAAGTTTCTGCAATACAGTCCCATGTTCAAATCACTTATTTTGTCAGAGCAAGAGGGCCACCTTCTCTACAAAATAATAATAATAATAATAAATATATATATATATATATATATATATATATATATATATATATATATATATATATTTTAGTCTACTTCTGCAAAATGATGAATAATGGGCATCAGTGTGTTTGCTTTATTATATATTATAATATTATTTTATTTAACCTTTGAGATATTATAAACTAAATTGACATTTTAATTTTTGTAATTTTACAATACTATCATACATTCTTATACTTGCATCTAGGTTTATTGTTTGAGAAAAAAAAAAAAAAAAAAAAATTATATATATATAATTTTTTTTTTTTTTCAACAAATTTATTGTGAAATATGGGCACTGCATCCCCCCATTTTCTCTACATGCCACAACACGGAAACTCAAGAGCTCATAGAAAATCCAGAGTTTAGTTATGACTTTGTGGTGGCATTCATGTGTTTCCAACTTGTAAATACAATCTTTCTTACATGACTTGAATGCCTCAATAAAACTCTGTACTCAAGTAAAAGTACAAGTTCTTATAGAAATGTTTATTTCAAAAGTAAAAGAGTAAAAGTAAAAATAATAATTAAAAAAAAGTATCCAATGAAAAAACTACTCAAGTAGCTAGTTGTTACTTTAAATCATATAATATATATATATATATATATATATATATATATATATATATATATATATATATATATATATGTTTTGCTTTGGACATTACTTCAGGATCATATGGTAATGCAATACTTTGTAGTAGCAGTATCGTGTACTTGGTGTATTACCTGTATGAAAGTCATTCAAAGACAGCACATGCAGATGTTCAACTAGGCCTAATAATGATCTTCATCTCTGGCAAACAGTAGGATGCATTTGCAGATTTGCTTTCAAACCACTTCATTCGATCCACAGTGTGCAGGGAAATTAACAAATAATTCAAACTGATTCGTGAACCAATTCAGACAGTTTTGTCTAACTTGTTAATTCAGTTTTGCTAACTTGTTTGACGAAGTCGTTGTGTATAAAAAATATATGACCGCACACTCAACTTGCGAATAGTTTATTAACCAACGTTTCGGCAAAAAGCCTTTGTCAAGGTATACTTTCACTCCAAGTGGAAAGAGCATAAATAGGCAATCAACAGGTGCATACAATTAATCCCAATCAAATATACAATCAATTAATTAAGTATTCTCCTGACTGGCACCTCAGACGGTAGTGCGTTTGTTTTCCTTTTTCTAAAAAAAAGACGAAGTCATTGAGCATTATCAACTCAAAAGTAGGGATGGGTATCGTTTGAATTTTAGCGATGCCGCTTATCAATACCGGTACTTATCGATACTGTTATTGATACTACTCTCTATAATTTGGTGTGAAAAGACAATGTGAAAAGATGTTGAAAATTTCAAGTTATTTTATTTCTGCTAAAATTTAGTACTGCAGTTTACAAATGCCTCTAAGCAAATAGAAAAGGGTACAAAGCACATTTTTAAAGGTGACCTATAATGCCCCTTTTGACAAGACGTAATATCAGTCTCTGGTGTCCCCAGAATGTGTCTGTGAAGTTTCAGCTCAAAATACCCCACAGATAATTTATTATAGCTTGTCAAATTGGCCCAGATTTTGGTATGAGCAAAATCAAGCCGTTTTTGTGGGTGGATTGCTTTAAATGCACATGAGCTTGTGCTAGGGTGACCACCATCAAACAAACCAAATGTGGGACGATTACTAAGTTTGTGTGGGACATGTTACCAACACTAAAACACAACCTGAAGCTGTTATATAATGTCTATCTAACTTAATAAAAGCATTTGTATTCTGCCTTTCAGCTGATAAAAATACTTTGTTCTTCAGTCCCTGCCAGAAAACACCATTACATCACAATATAACATAACACAGTGGTCTCAAACTGCCGGCCTGCGACGAGGCTGAATCCAGCTTCTTATTCGCAGCTTCTTATTGACGCTATCCGGTCCACCTTAAAAGACGCGACGCTTCCGCGTTTGTAGCTTCTTATAGAGGGTATGCATCGACGTCACTTTCCCGCCGAAAGCGCGCTCCCTCAGCTGGACTGAGTGGCAAAAGAAGCTGCTGCGTGACTGGATTTAATAGATGAAACTGCGAAAACGCGAGTAAAACTGACGAATTACACTAAAGGTTGGAATTGAATGTGTTCCTTACAACTTGTCAAATAAACCTAATCCATGGATATTGCATCCAGCCAGGAATCGTGTTTCCTGACATTTATATGTGCCTGATTTCGACAGCGGGGAGACACATAAAGCAAATCTGCATGTGAATATTTTATATAACTACAATATAGGTAGGTTTAAATCCGCGTAATCACTTATATCAATTTTATATCGTCATATTGTCCAGCCTTAAAACATATATAGTTTTATAGTATAGTTTTTGTCAGTGTTGTTTATTTAAAAACACCCAATTATGCAGAATATAAGATGGAAAATATTTAATTGATGAGTTGTCAACATAATATATAACAATACAATATATACGGTATGATTTTACCTCAAAATCCAACAATTTGACACAAAATGATTACTGCAAATCCATGTTTATCTGCTGAAGTCAAGTTGTTTCTGTGAATTACAGTGATCCATTTGCTTCTTTTTTTCTGTAGCTTTCGGCGGTCTTTAAATATATACCTCAGGGTTTGTGTCAAAGCTATTTGTACAGTCAATCACAAAGCTCTTTCCCGTTTTGGATGTGTTTTGTGTGTTTTTCGGGACATTCACGCTGAAAACCAATTCTGCCGCTCAGTCTTTTGCCACTCAGTGGACGTGACCGCAGTCGTAACGGTCGACGGTGACGTCATGTGCATACCCTCTATTCACGCTCAATTTAGGGACAGTGCGGTTTTTCGTGCTTTTTTTGAGGTATTGTGTTGCTTTTTGTGTCTATTTTCAGAAACTATTTTGAAATGCAACACTGATATATCAGCGAAAATAGGCTGCAAAATTTAAAGGCACATAAAATATAATTAGTATTCTTTGTTTATTGAACGTGTCATCAGCTCAACTTGAAGGACCGTGTAGTTTTTCTCTTATTCATGCATTTTATGCTATTATTGTCTATTTTCAGAAAAAAATAATAAACTATTCTGAAATGTAAATAACACCGAGATATCTGTGAAAATTACTGTAAAATTACGAAGGTATATAAAAAACAATTACATCATTCTTTTTGCACGTCATCATTTGAATGCATTAATGAATCAACTGAATAAAAAATAATTCAAGCAAATATTACAGATTTCAATATCACAAGGTAGAGACTATACCAGCTGCAGCTTGGATCCAGCCTGTTATGAAAACTTCAGATGAAGGACTCCAGAACATCAAACATGGATGATTATACAAAATGATCATATTATCATTGCTTTGCATGCACACTACTTTTGCTTAAAAGAAGTAAATACTACAATTTGTATATCTTACAACTGTACGTTCTGATATCATGTATATGTATAGTGAAAAGCGCTATACAAGTGAATGTAAATTAAATTACCTTTAAGGGTGCGTTAAAAGTTGCACTGGGGCCTTATTCCCAATGTACTTGACTGTCACCATGCACATTTTCAGACATTTTTACTGTAGCATTTTAAAGTTGTGGACCCATGAATTTGACAAATTTGACAATACAGTCACAGGAGAAATTGCATTATTGGCCCAATTGGAGGCGCTATATCTCAGCTGCCTTTGAGGGTGCGTTAAAAGTTGCACTAGAGCCTTATTCCCAATGTAGTTGACTGTCACCATGCACATTTTCAGACATTTTTACTGTAGCATTTTAAAGTTATGGACCCATGAATTTGACAAATGTGACAATACAGTTACAGGAAAAATTGCACTATTGGCCCAATTGGAGGCGCTATATCTCAGCTGCCTTTGAGGGTGCGTTAAAAGTTTTACTGGAGCCTTATTCCCAATGTCCTCGACTGTCACCATGCACATTTTCAGACATTTTTACTGTAGCATTTTAAAGTTATGGACCCATGAATTTGACAAATGTGACAATACAGTTACAGGAAAAATTGCACTATTGGCCATATTGGAGGCGCTATATCTCAGCTGCCTTTGAAGGTGCGTTAAATGTTTTACATTTTCAACATTTTTACTGTAGCATTTTAAAGTTATGGATCCATGAATTTGACAAAAGCAACTTAACACCAAAAGCAGCTGAGATATAGTGAATCTAAATGGGCTAATAATGCAATTTCTCCTATAACTGTATTGACACATTTGTCAAATTCATGGGTCCATAACTTGTTAAAAAATGCTACAGTAAAAATGTCTGAAATTGTGCATGGTGACAGTCAAGTACATTGGGAATAAGGCTCTAGTGCAACTTTTAACGCACCCTCAAAGGCAGCTGAGATATAGCACCTCCAATTGGGCCAATAATGCAATTTCTCCTGTGACTGTATTGTCACATTTGTCAAATTCATCGGTCCATAACTTTAAAATGCTACATTAAAAATGTCTGAAAATGTGCATGGTGACAGTCAACTAAATTAGGAATAAGGCTCTAGTGCAACTTTTAATGCACCCTCAAAGGCAGCTGAGATATAGCACCTCCAATATGGCCAATAATGCAATTTCTCCTGTGACTGTATTGTCACATTTGTCAAATTCATCGGTCCATAACTTTAAAATGCTACAGTAAAAATGTCTGAAATTGTGCATGGTGACAGTCAAGTACATTGGGAATAAGGCTCTAGTGCAACTTTTAACGCACCCTCAAAGGCAGCTGAGATATAGCCCCTCCAATTGGGCCAATAGTGCAATTTCTCCTGTAACTGTATTGTCACATTTGTCAAATTCATGGGTCCATAACTTTAAAATGCTACAGTAAAAATGTCTGAAAATGTGCATGGTGACAGCCAAGTACATTGGGAATAAGGCCCCAGTGCAACTTTTAACACGCCCTCAAAGGTAATTTAATTCACATTCACTTGTATAGCGCTTTTCACTATACATATTTCAAAAGAAGCTTTACAGCAAATTAATGTTTCTATGTGACAAAAACACAACAGTCTTCTTTTATGAGATGATATCAGAACATACAGTTGTAAGATATACAAATTGTAGTATTTACTTCTTTTAAGTAAAAGTAGTGTGCATGCAAAGCAATGATAACATGATCATTTTGTATAATCA
The DNA here is from genome assembly GCF_018812025.1 of Megalobrama amblycephala. Lineage (NCBI taxonomy): Eukaryota > Metazoa > Chordata > Actinopteri > Cypriniformes > Xenocyprididae > Megalobrama > Megalobrama amblycephala. The sequence continues at coordinate 4,959,121 of NC_063050.1, read as the reverse complement.
TCCATGTTTGATGTTCTGGAGTCCTTCATCTGAAGTCTTCATAACGATCCGAGCTGGAGCTGGTATAGTTTCTACCTTGTGATATTGAAATCTGTAATATTTGCTTGAATTATTTTTTATTCAATTGATTCATTAATGCATTCAAATGATGACGTGCAAAAAGAATGATGTAATTGTTTTTTATATACCTTTGTAATTTTACAGTAATTTTCACAGATATCTCTGTGTTATTTACATTTCAGAATAGTTTTTTTTTTTTTTTTTCTGAAAATAGACAATAATAGCATAAAATGCGTGAATAAGAGAAAAACTACATGGTCCTTCAAGTTGAGCTGATGACATATAAACAAAGAATACTAATTATATTTTATGTGCCTTTATAATTTTGCAGCCTATTTTCGCTGATATATCAGTGTTATTTGCATTTCAAAATTGTTTCTGAAAATAGACACAAAAAGCAACACAATACCTCAAAAAAGCGCGAAAAAGAGAAAAACCGCACTGTCCCTAAATTGAGCGTGAATAAGAAGCTACAAACGCGGAAGCGTCGCGTCTTTTAAGGTGGACCGGATAGCGTCAATAAGAAGCTGCGAATAAGAAGCTGGATTCAGCCTCGTCGGCCCGCGGGCCATTTACGGCCCGCCCTCCCCCTCTACCTGGCCCGCAACTGATCTCAAAAATAAAACATAATCCGGCCCGCTAAATTATTATTATTATTATTATTCACTAGTTGCTACCGGTCTGATATGCAAAGAAAAAGTCGCCGTTCTAAGGGGGCATTCACATATCGCGTCACATAAGCGGCCGCGCCGCATTCTCCTTCTTTCCAATGCGCTTTCGCTCCAGTGGTGTCTGCCGTTGCTATGCAACCATGAGCCGCGCTCTCAACCGCGTCGCTTCTATTATGAGCGCGCTTGCCTAAATTACAGTAAAAGCACTCAACTTTAAATCGCGAGCGTCGATGCAACTATTAAACGTTACCGATGCTCAAACGGCATCTTGGACAATTGTGTCTCAGCTGTGTAAATGTTAAAAATTAATAATGTGTATGTAACAATGAGAGATTTTTTATTTTTTGGCAAAATAAAGTTGATATATATAGCTCCAGTTTTTTGTTTATTTCTGACCCCTCCACGCCACAAGTGTTGCTGGTTTTGTTCCTAAATTACAAATTTTTTTATTCCATGCACCTTGTTGGATGTGAGAAGTTGCACCAGACTATTGCAATTAATAGTATTATATTAGTAGTATTATATTAGTATATTAGTAGTATTATGAGTAGTATTATATTAGTAATAGTATTATATTACACTCTGTAACAATGAGAGAGACACTGCTGTTTACATTTAGTATGGTAAATAAAATATTTATAGTATAGGTATAAAATTTTTTAGTAGGCCTAATGAAATTTGAAGTAAATGAGAAATAATGCAAAGGAAAGTAAATTTTCTGAAATTTTGTGCTTTCTTGCGCTTGAATGTTAATATGGCCCTCCTATGAGGTGTCAATCACAGAAATGGCCCCCCGCCAATTTGAGTTTGAGACCCCTGACATAACATGTCTTTATTTTACATGTAATTTAAATTAAACATCACTGACCCTAAAGGCTGCAGGCATCATGCAGATAACTATTTTTGAATTAGGTGACCAGATTTCTGAAATGGAAACTAGGGACATTTCCTATTTGAGTGGTCAAAATATCACACAAATCTTATTTGTATTAACTATTTAAAAAACAAGGACAGTACATTTTTGAATATTTTTGTTTTTAATTGTTGTGGGTCCCTTATAGGCTATTATTACATTAATAATTATGATTTAGTTTTATTAGGATTTTTGCTCTGGTTTAAATACAATTCACCACAAAAAAAACTTTTACACGATTAATAGTAACCACTGTAAAAGCAGTTCAAAACAATATGCCTGTTATAACATTAGTGTAACTTTATAAAAACACATTACTTTACAAAAATAAAACAACATAAATATAAGATAAATATTTTACAGCATTTAACAAATATGTTTTAACATTATTGAATTTAATATTTTAATTTTCACAAGCGGTTTTTAGCTGTATACAGTAATTACAACTGTTTTAACTTTTAACTATTTTGAACTATTATTCTGCATTTTAGACTCATTTTAAGCACAAAGTACATGTATTATTTTATTTTATTTTATTTTATATTTATTCATATCTGAGTGTACCTTCACCACGTAGTTAAGACGTGTGTGTGGAAATTGCGTTGTGACGGAACTTATGTGGACGTTTAAAATTGTGCAAAACAATCTCGCACCCTGTTGAGGCCCTGTTGTAAAACATACAAACAGTATGAATAGTTAGTATGTTACTAACCTTGAAACTGATAACAATGTTTATTTTGATATTTGACGATAATGGCGCTTTGCTCTGTTCCAGATCCAGATTACGTTCCTCATGAAGTAGCACCATGTGTAGCTGCACAGCCCCCTGTTGGAGAACATGATCACTAAACAATTTCTCCAGCAGGCTACTGTATACTCGCCGGTCTTTTTGCAATGTATATGCGGGTTGGTTTGAACGAGCTGTAAAACTGGGACATTTCAGGGGACAGAACAACAAAAACCGGTCTGGCCACCCTATTTTTCAAACAGTTCTGACCAAGTCCACTCCACATTTGGATTGACAGCCGTCACAACCTCCTAGTGACCGTGTTAACTCCTTTCTTTTCAACCATTGGATAGGATTTAAAAAACGGCTGTTGGGATGTTACTTCTGTCAAAGCGCTGGTAGGTGAAAAACTATGCAGCAAATATAATACATTTAATGCTTTCTTAAAAAGTCAAAATAACGTTTTCTTAATATTATAATTAAAAAGTTACTGGGTTGCCCTTTTTCACATTTTCTGTGCTGGTAGATGCAGCAGAGACCCGATTATAGCACTTAAACACAGGAAAAGTCAGATTTTCATGATATGTCCCCTTTAAGATAAAAAAGATAAAAAATAAAAATGCCCTTCAAATTAACTCTAGAGAGGAGCTTTTGGCTAAATATTTACACCATAATACACATTCATTATAATTTTTACTGTTCTTCAGTATTTAATGTATGTTTGAATAAATCTCTAAAATTCCTGTCATCCATCACAGATATTTCAAAAAATGAATTGGGGTAGAAATATTATTATGTAATTATAAAGTTACTTTTATAAATGTATTATTATAAAAACGTCCTTGAGTGTAATTTAATTGCTTGTATACAAATCAGTTAATTTTAACCTTCAGTAATAGTGATGTAGTACTAACTGAGCCTAGTTTACAGCATTAGTTGGGGGATTTTTTTCTTGAGAAAATGTGCCATGTACTGTACTTGATATATACCAAAATAATAAATATCAAATTGAATTGACTCTGAATCAAATCACAAGCTTTTAAATATATATATATTTTTTTAAATTTGTGCCAATACCCAGCCATAATCATTGCTCATCAAAATGTTTAAGAACATTGTGAAACTGTTGCTTATATCTCCCACCATTGCCATGGAAGAACCCCTTAAGTTCAGTGATGGAACCCAGGTGAGACACTAGCCAGAAAGACTAGAAAAAATACTAATATGAATTATGTATATGATGATATGAAATATAACATTAACTATTTCCATGCCTAGAGAGAAACAGGCTGCAGCATCTTCAAATTCCAGCATTGATGTTATGGTTCTGGAATCACCGTTTTCTGACCTCAGGTAAGACATACATATCTTACATATACTGCTGATAACGAGTCCCGATTCTATACTTGTAAATTCCTAGTGCTTGGTGCACACTTCAAGTACATTCGAGTTATTAAAGTCAATCCAATGTATACAGGACCGTGCAGAGAGTTTTTCAGGGTCAGGGGCTCAAATGTAAAATAGCATCTATCATACAAAAATGACTTTTGAATGATTCCTTACAAAGTGCAAATCAAATATGCTAAACATGGAAGCTAGAACAGACCTCATTGGTTCTCGCTTATTACGCACATTTGAGCTTTTGCTTTTAATGGCGGTTGACAAATTTCAGTTAATAAATGCTTAATCGGCCCTAATACAGATCCTTGAGATCGACTCCAGACATCCCTAAAATATATGTACACAGCAAAATCCCCAGAGTTAAATCAACTCTGCTCAGAGTACATATGGTCCCTCTCTAAATAGTGTTTAAGTAACACTGAAGCAGAGTTAAAGTTAATGAGATAATTAAGCAATTAATTAAGTGATGATTGTGCATTAGTGATGAACACCTGCTGTTAACAAGCAGAAACACTGAAGAAAAGAGAAACACAAGAACTACAACTGACTTCAGTTAGTTGTCAGTCAGTCTGCCTTATTAATTGCTTAATTATCTCATTAACTTTAACTTTGCTTCAGTGTTACTTTAACACTATTTAGAGAGGGACCATATGTACTCTGAGCAGAGTTGATTTAACTCTGGGGATTTTACTGTGTATGCAGAAGACTTAATAGAAAATGCCCATTATTCCTGCTACAGACTGCAATTTCGACAATTCCATAAGATCATTACAAATCACACTATACAACATGGATCTAATAACTTGGGTACGACTGTACGATAATGACCCCTCTTGAATCAGGCTATGACGCAAGTTAATATAAAATAATAAAATGTCATCAGCATGCACTCATGGTAAACAAATAGAGCAAGATGAATTGCACAGAAATCACCATGATTAGTCATCTTGTACTGGGCATTAGTGTGAGTATGTGTCAGGTTTTTATCTGACAGCCTGTCTTCATTTAGTCTCTTTAGTGCCATTAGTGGCCTACATGTTTTTGTCTCTGATTATCTTTGCAGTGGTGAGAGGGACGATCTGAACCAGGTTCAGTCTGGATGTGGAGTTTGTGATAAAGTTCTGAGAGATCCAGTCTGCATAAACTGTGGACACAATTTCTGTAGACAGTGCATCAGTTTCTCCTGGGATCCTTCCAGACCATTCGACTGTCCTCAGTGCATACAGAGATCCAGAAGACACAGAGTCATGAGAAGATCTGGTTCTGCTGAGTGTTACACACAAGTAGCCCTGCAGGAGGAGACTGAAGACTTGCATAAACCAGTAGATGATGTACTACAGAGAGTCAAAGACCAACACAAAACCAACATGAAGAAAAAGTATGAGAGATTATTTGAGGGAATGAAACTCCAAGAGAATGAAACCCTCCTGAACAGAATCTACACACAGCTCTACATTATAGAGGGAGAGAGTGAAGGAGTGAATGAAGAACATGAGGTTTTACAGATGGAGAAAACAGCCAGAACACAACACTCACAAGACACGCCAATCTACTGCAATGACATCTTTAAAGCCTCATCTGAGCCAGGATGGGTGGAGAAAGACCAAATCAAGACTGTTCTTACTAAAGGCATCGCTGGAATCGGAAAAACCGTCTCTGTGCAGAAGTTCATTCTGGACTGGGCTGAAGGAATGGCGAATCAGGATGTAGATTTCATGTTTGTGCTTCCATTTCGAGAGCTGAACTTGATCCGAGATCATCAGTACAGTCTTCACAGACTTCTGCTGGACTTTCATCCTGAACTTCAAGATCTGGACTCAAAGATTTATGAGGAGTGTAAAGTTGTGTTCATCTTTGATGGTCTGGATGAAAGCAGAATCACACTGATGTTTTCAGATGCTCAGAAAGTTTCTGATGTGACTGAGACTTCATCAGTGGGTATGTTGATGTCAAAGCTCATGAAAGGAAAGCTACTTCCATCTGCTCTCATCTGGATCACCTCCAGACCAGCAGCAGCCAGTCAGATCCCCTCCAAATACATCAACCGTCTGACAGAAATTCAGGGATTTAATGAGCCTCAGAAGGAGGAATATTTCAGGAAGAGAATCAGTGACGAGCATCAAGCCAGCAGAATAATCTCACACATCAGAAGAGCAAGAAGCCTCCACATCATGTGCCACTTACCTATATTTTGCTGGATCTCATCCACTGTGCTTCAAAAGCTAATGAAAGAAGATCTGAGTGCAGAAATACCTCAAACTCTGACTGAAATGTACATCCACTTCCTACTGATCCAGATCAACATGCGGAATCAGAAGTATGAAGAGAGAGATCCGGAAAAACTCCTGCAGTCCAACAGAGAAGTGATTGTAAAACTTGCTGAAGTGGCTTTCAAACAGCTGATGAAGGGCAATGTGATGTTCTATGAGGAGGACCTAAGAGAGAGCAGCATAGACATCACTGACGCCTCAGTGTATTCTGGGATTTGCACTGAGATCTTTAAGGAGGAATCTTTGATTCATCAGCGGAAAGTCTACAGCTTCATTCATCTGAGCATTCAGGAGTTTCTTGCTGCTTTTTATTTGTTTTACTGCTATTTAACAAAGAACAAGGAACCTCAGAAGCTTCTGGATGCAAAATATAAACATGAATATGACTTTGAAAGTGACTCTGGCTCTGAATATGACACCGATTCTCTGTATGATCTACTAAGATCAGCAGTAAATAAAGTCCTGGAGAGTGAGAATGGAGAGCTGGATCTGTTCCTGCGGTTCCTGCTGGGCGTCTCACTGGAGTCCAATCAGAGACTCTTACAGGATTTACTGACACGCACAGAGAAGAGCTCAGAGAGCATCAGGAGAACCACACAGTACATTAAAGAGAAGATCAAAGATGGACATGGACTCTCCACTGAAAGATCCATCAATCTGTTCCTTTGTCTGCTGGAAGTGAAAGATCAGACTCTGTCCAGAGAGATTCAGGAATTTGTGAAATCAGACAAACACTCAGAGAAGAAACTCTCTCCTGCTCACTGCTCAGCAATCGCCTACATGATTCAGATGTCAGAAGAGGTGCTGGATGAGCTGGACCTCAAGAAGTACAAGACATCAGATGAGGGTAAAAGAAGATTGATACCAGCGGTGATCAATTGCACAAAAGCCCTGTGAGTGTTTAATCATTAATAGAATCCAAAGTGCTGAACTCAGTTCCTGGGTGTCCACTGTCAAAAAAAAAAAAAATCCCCAGGAGCTGAGTTTGAAACCTCTGAATTATGTTGTGGATATATTTTCCCCCACAAAAATCCACATATCTGCAAAAATGTTTTCCACCCACCAAATTATATAAAATACTTTTTAGATGAAGTTTGCAGAGAAGAGTTATCCTCATTCTTTTTCATTGGCCAAATAGTATTTAATCGTTTTAAAGGATTAGTTCACTTTAAAATGAAAATTACCCCAAAATGTAGTAACCCTCAAGCCATCCTATGTATATATGTCTTTCTTCTTTCTGATGAACACAATCAGAGTTATATTAATAAATATCCTGATGCGCCCAAGCTTTATAATGGCAGTGAACAGGGACAATGAGTTTGAAGCTCAAGGAAGTGCATGCTCAAGTACATCCACACGGCTCCGGGGGTTAATAAAGGCCTTCTGAAGCGAAGCAATGTGTTTGTGTAAGAAAAATATCCATATTTAACGAGTTGTTATAAAGTAAAATATCTACCACCTTCCGTATTCAACTTACAAAGAAGTAATGCCTCTCGCAGTTCAAAATGCTTAGGCTTTATCTTATGCTTTCCATATTCAACTTACGATAAAAATGTAACTGTCACTTCAGAAGGCCTTTATTTACCTCCCGGAGCCGTGTGGAGTACATTTATGATGACTGGACGCACTTTAATATAACTTGTATTTTTTATATATATATATATATATATATATATATATATATATATACATATATATATATATATATATATATATATATATATATATATATATATATATATATATATATATATATGATATAACTAGGTTTGAGGATAAGTAAATCTTGCTGTAATTTTCATTTTAAAGTGAACTAATATGTTAAACAAATCAAATGTATGCAATTTAAAAAAAAAAAGTAGACTACTTTTTGCAGTGTAAATCATTTTCTGACTCAGTGTGTCACTGACGAATCAAACTTGCATATCCTACCATTTCCTCCGAATACAATGGTATTTTTCATAATATTGGAAAGACCACAAAAGGGGTTATCATTAGGCTACTGTCTGTCTGTGCATGGCACAAACAGCACACCTACCTGCAGCAGAGTGTGATTGTTTTTTTTCCCTTTTGTAACGGGACGTTTTCTATGCTATAATGTATTTCTATAATAAAATACATTTGTGATATCTTATTAAATAATTACCATCAATATACAGCATCATTCTTATTCTCAGTGAATAAAGATTACTTATTAAAAGTAAAGATTGAAAAAATGATTGCACAACCACCAAATAACTGACAGTGTGCACTAAGTAGGTTATGTAAATCACCATTAAACAAAAGAAGTAGAAAGTAGAATGGCACACTTTCTTAGTGTCTGTTTCCATGGTGAGTCATTGAGAATGCCTTGTGTGTTAACCGGGAACAAACTCTGAGTTTGCTGAACTTACTTCCGGACGCTTTTTTGCGGAAGGATAAGAATTGCTGAGTCTCCTGAGTCAGTGACCAATAAAAGGTCATTAAAAACCTTTAAAAGTGCCCTTTCTGTGCTATAAAGAGCCTTAAAACCCAACTGATATACTTCTAAAATTCTGTGTGAATCTAAGAAAGATTGCAATTGTATACAGACTTATTTTCTCTAAAATTTTAGAAAGAAAGGGGAGTTTAGAGATTTATCTATAGTTATACAGAACTGTAGAGTCCAGGTTGGATTTTTTTATCAGAGGTTGGACCACAGTGTGTTTAAAATCTAGTGCTCAAACTGGTTAAAACAGCTGAGCAAGTGGTCAGGACAGAGGGGTCAACCGAAGGAGGTATAATGTGCGTTCTGATAATTGATACCTCATCCACAAAAAAATCAGCACGGCATCAATTGTACTAAAAAGAGCTTTAGGTTTATGAGAATTTTTATTTTTATTATTGTGGTATATTTAATCTCTTCTAGTCTTGCTGGCTGTAATCTCACTGGCCAGCACTGTGAACCTGTGTCATCAGCTCTTCAATCCTCAAACTGTGTCCTGAGAGAGCTGCACCTGAGTAACAATGACCTGCAGGATTCAGGAGTGAAGCTGCTCTCTGATGGACTAAAGAGTCCAAACAGTCAGCTGCGGATACTGAGGTTTGGTTTTCAAATATGTTTATTAATGTTTTGCATTTAAGGAGTCATAAAATAGAAAGTCAAAATGTACTTGATATTTACACTTATAAGAGGTTACTCTAAAATAAAAACATAATGCAAGTTTCATATCTCAAAGCTAACTCTCCAGTTTAACATGAGTTTTGTCAAAATTATTTTGATGAGTTTTTGTTTCCACCCTTCTGAAATGCAATTTGAAATTGCCCCATTTGTAACATCACAGTTGTCTTCTACATCCCCCATAATATACATATGTAAAACTAGGAGGTCATCAGACATTGTTCTGTCCCTGGATGTAGTCAAACTGCACATTTATTTTTAAATATTGACCAGAGTGATTGAACATTTGAATATTTTTGTTTTTCTCATTGCACACTAGACTAATTTCTTTATGTTCAACATGCTTTTTTAAAAATATTTTGTTGAAATCTATAGTGGTGGCAAATTTATCCTTTGAGGCAATGCTCATAGTATGTGTTTGTAAGAAACATCATGCTAGCATTCAACACTTTTAAGGCACCAAGTGCATTATTGTTGGAGTGCTGCCAAACAAATCAGTACATACATGGATTAACATTATTTCTTGAGTTGAATATTAATGTGTAATCACATTATTTTTCTACCACTGGATTTGACTATGGCTTAAACGTTTCTTAATTACAGTGTTGGCCATCTTGAGCATCAAAACACATCACACATTCTGTGGGTTGGGGCATGGATATGGAGTTTGTCAATCATAGCAGTAGCCATTCACTTGCATTTTTAAAAGTGGTAACAGCCTTTGAAATTAAGTGTTTGTGACAAAGTGCGAAAATGAGGGTGAAAATGTTAAATGTTTTCATTAAAATATTTTTTGGAGAAAAAAAATTAACTTCATTAGCTAACCTTCAGAAACAATATAAAGATTGGAAAATGCATTTCATTGCCCCCGTAAGTTAATTATTTAGAAGTCACACTGCTAATATTTATTCCATATGTCATTACTTGTTTTTCTTTTTAAAGGCTGTCCAGCTGTAATCTTACTGCTCAGGATTGTGAAATAGTGTCTTCAGCTCTTCAATCCTCAAACTGTGTCCTGAGAGAGCTTGACCTGAGTAACAATGACCTACAAGATTCAGGAGTGAAGCTGCTCTCTGATGGACTAAAGAGTCCAAACTGTCAGCTGGAGATACTGAGGTTTGTTTTTCACATTGAGCCATTCAGTTTGTTGAGGCATATTATGAGTTATGTATAACTTGTATAATATCTTGTCATTATTGCACAATAAACTCTGACAGGATAATCAGGACACTGATTGGAGGGGCTTGTATCAGACTGAAATAATTTATTTTGCAGTAATAATAGGATAATAATACATCATCCATTTTAATTTTGATGTTAGATTACCATGGTGTAATCTCACTGCTCAGTGCTGTGAAAGTTTGGCATCAGTTCTACAATCCTCAAACTGTATCCTAAGAGAGCTGGATCTGAGTAACAATGACCTGCATTCAGGAGTGAAGCTGCTCTCTGATGGGCTAAAGAGTTCAAACTGTCAGTTGCAGATACTAAGGTGTGTAGAAACATATAAGAGATAATGTACAGTCAGTCATAATGTTAATATGTGTCTTTAGATGATCTGGGCTGCGTTTCCCAAAAGCATCGTAAACTTAAGTTGATCGTAGCTCCATTGAAACCAATGGAGCTACGATCATCTTAGGCTTACGATGCTTTTGGGAAATGCTACCCAGACTGTTTTGTGTGCTTGTAGGTTGTCTGGCTGTATGGTGACAGAGGAAGGCTGTGGTTATGTGTCTTCAGCTCTGAGTTCAAACCCCTCACACCTGAGAGAGTTGGATCTGAGTTACAATCACCCAGAAGATTCAGGAGTCCAGTTGCTCTCTGACAAACTGAAGGATCCAAACTGCTCACTGCAGATAATCAAGTATGTGGGGCGTAAAAAAGACCTTGTTTACACTTTTTATTAAAAAGATCTGCTTCAGTTGATTTGATCACAAGTTGGTTACTCTCATTTGGATGTAGTTATTAATGATTTAGAATGCTTAGAATGGTAAACGTTAAAGCATCCTGAACAACATTGAGAGACAGACTACTTACTTTGGTAGTGTCAAAACAAGGGTCTATACAGCTATGTAACAAAACTGTCTGTTTGTAAATCTTTCATTTACAGACACAAATCTCCATAGAACATGTTTCAAATCTCTTGTGAAAGTGATGTAAAAACCAGTGTCCGGTTACACTTAAGGTCCATTAAGGACCTTAAGTGTAATTTTTCCTTGAGATCGCCCTTAGGTTTGCCGTAAACTTAAGGGCATTGCATAAAATCATAAGCAGAAGCTCAACCTAACCTGAATAATGCACAAGAACAAACCTCCTCCGGATGCTCAAACATGCTGTGTAACACAAGAATGAACCTCTTTGCTTACGCAGCATATTTGAGCTTCTAGAAGAGGTTTGTTGTCGTGCGTCATTCATGTTTGGTTGAGCTTCTGCTTATGTTCGCTGATCAATGTTTACATGAAAGTAAGTCTAAATTAAATCTGTTCATCACAACATTTCATATGGATTAGTTTTCCGATTTCTTTATGAACTTTTTGAAGTGTCAAAGCGTTCCGAAGATGAACTAAAGTCTTGTACAAGTAATGTTTTTCTTGTGGGGTATGTTTATAAAAGCTACTTAAATGTCCTAATTGAACTAAGGCCTAATCCTGGCTTAGTCTAACCCCTGTCTGTAAAACCAGGGCCTTATATGGTTAACAGAAAATCAAAGGTGCGTGCGTCACATTCAAGAACCAACCTCACTGGTTCTTTGCATTTTAATTCTGTCAACTGTATTTAGCTGTATTAAAGTTCATAAAATTTGTATGTTCCACAGAAGAAAATAAGTCACACAATAATAGTTGGAATAACATCAGGGTATATTGTGTCACAGAATATATTGTCAGTGTTTCTTTTTCATTTTTCATTTTCATTACCTTTAGATAAGGAATATAGCATCATGTTTTTGTTTGTGTTTTATAGTATGGATTATGGGGGAGAGTTCAGAATTACAGCAGGACTACAAAAATGTAGGTCTACACACAATAATTTAGTGATGCGTTTTTCATTTTCTCATTTAGTGAAATGTTTCTCTCTTTTTGTGTTCAGATGCCTGTGATCTCACACTAGATCCAAATACAGCAAACACTTGTCTCATTCTGTCTGCTGAGAACAGGAAGGTTACACGTGTGTTTGAGCATCAGCCGTATCCTGATCATCCAGAGAGATTTCAAGTTATTCCGCAGGTTCTGTGTGTTGAGAGTTTGACTGCACGCTGTTACTGGGAGGCTGAATGGAGCGGACGTGCTGGTATATCCGTGACATATAAAGGAATCGGCAGGAAAGGAGGGAGTGAAGACTGTGTGTTTGGATGGAATGACAAATCCTGGAGTCTCTACTGCTCCAAAAACAGATTCTCTGTCCGTCACAAGAACTTCAATATACCTGCCGTCGCTTCACGCCGCTCTAATAGAGTAGGTGTTTTTGTAGACATTTCTGTTGGCACTCTGTCCTTCTACAGCGTCTCTGACACACACACACTCACACACTTACACACATTCAACACCACATTCACTGAACCCCTCTGTGCTGGATTTGGGGTTCATTTGGACTCTACAGTGTCTCTGAGCGACATTAAACTGCCTCCTGTGAGAAACAACAGTGATGCACACACCACCGGGTGAGTGAAATATATTGTTTTTAATGTTTTATTGAAAGATTTTTCCAGAGTGTGACTAATAGTTCAGTGTTATATCCTTCACTAATAACATCCAAAATAATATGATGGCAGATCTTCTAATTTTGATAATTCCTCTCTAATTCAGGATTTTACTTTTTAAATACATGTGCAAATTTGATTCGTATATGGCTGTGTATTGAAAAGGGCACATGTATACTACATGGATACTTTTTCAACGTTTTTTCGAAGTTGTAAGATTATTGGAGTAGGTGTTACAAGAAAATACATTTGTTGGTAAAAACTCCATTCTAGCTTGATTTTAGGTAATTGATAATACAGTAGTCAACATTTAAAGTGGATCAAAACCTTTCATCAAAGTCGTCGTAAAACTTTCTTCTTAGGACAACTTAGTTCTTAGGACAATGTAATGTATAAAATTCGGTAGACAAATGTAACAGCCCAGTACCTACAAAAAAGTCCATGGGTGCAAAATCTGAAAACCCAACAGGAAGTGAGATATTTTGAATTTTCGCTGCAAAATTCTTGCAGTTTTTGCCATTTCCAGATGTTGTAATTTAACAAAATCCTTCTAGAGCTTTAATCAGACCAACATCATATTTGTTCAGTCTAATCTAAAGGCCTTTGCGACGTTAAATTGTGAAGATCTAGAGTTTTCACTGAAGGGCGCGTCCATGGCAGCCTGACAAATTTCAATGATCAAGATGGCGCCGGTGTGTCTGGTTCGCCGCTTGACTCAGCTCATTCTGATTTGTTTTATGTTGGTTTTAACGTCTGTCACAAGGACCATTGACTCTCTGCTGGTGTATGATCGTCAGGAATTGTTGAAAATCAAAGACATTGTGGATTCATGTGCGGAATACAACTGTTATGGACCAAACAAACCGCGCCCCTCTTACCTGGCTGACGTGCCAGCGTACCTGCTTCGGGTAAGGGCGCTGCTTCCCAGGAAATGCAGACGCCGAGGAGTGCGAGGTGGCCGGCTAGTGAAGCTCAAATCCTGGCTGACACTTTCTCCTGAATTTCCTCGGGCCCCAGATAATGTTCCGCAGGATTACGAGGATTGCTTTCACCGATTATATCTCTTGGCACACGCTCGCTCCTGTCGGCGCCTGGCTGGTCCCAGTTGTAGGACCACACGAGGTGCTTTTTACGATGCGCCCTCGCCGCCCTTCTTTCGGGGTTTCAGGCGGCGTGAACCTCGGTCACTTCTTGCCGCTGAGACGGGCAGCTCCAGCGGCTGATGATACCCAGGCTTCAACAAAGTGTGCACTTGTTAATGCGAGATCGTTGATGGATAAGACGTTCATCTTGCAAGATTTCTTCAAATCGCATTCTCTGGATTTATTGTTCATAACTGAAACCTGGATAAATGCCGGTGAGTCCACTGCCTTTTCAGAGCTGTTACCTCCTGACTGTACTTTTATTAACATGCCAAGAACCACTGGTCGTGGAGGAGGTATAGCTACTGTCTTAAAGAGCTATTTATCTCACAAACCGCTATCGATGATGTCTTTTTCCTCATTTGAACTGATGTGTTTTGAATTACGACAGACTGAGCCAGTGTTTTGCGCGGTCATTTATAGACCACCCAAGCACAACAAAGACTTTATCAAAGAATTTTCCGATTTTATTGCTGCTATAAGGATTAACTATGACAGGATTTTAATCGTTGGTGATTTTAATGTACATGTTTGTTGTCCATCCAAGACTATGGCTAAAGACTTTTTAGAGTTGGTTCATGCCTTTAGTTTTGTACAAAATGTCACTGGACTGACTCAAATGCACGGACACACTTTAGACCTTGTACTGTCTTATGGTTTTCCTGTTGATAATGTCTTTGTGGGCGATGCAGTATTTTCCGACCATAATCCTGTCATGTTTGATTTTTAATTTAAACCATTATACAAAACTGCCCGTTCCCGTGCGTTTTGGCCGCTTTATCAAGCCTGACACTGCCGCTGGTTTCTCCCCTCTGTTCACGTCAGCGCAAGCTAAAATTAGCCCTGCCGCTTCTTTAGACACCGAACAACTTATGGAAGCTTTTATTTCCACCTGTACTGATGTCTTGGACATTTTAGCCCCTCTGAAGGCCATGCGCCCTAAAACCAACGAAGAGCCGTGGCTCAATGACACCACATGCGCAGCAAGGCGTGAGTGCAGAAAGGCAGAGCGCAGGTGGGAAAAAGACGGACTCCATGTGTCATACCAAATCCTTAAAGACAGTTGGAGAACCTATCAGAATATTGTTAAAGCTGAAAAAACAAAATATCTCTATCATATCAAACAATATAAATAAGCCCCGGGTTCTGTTTAAAACTATTGGTTTTGTTTTAAACCCCAGTCCTACCACTGTACTGGAAGTGTCACGCGAAACGTGAAAACTTTCTGCAATTTTTCAATAACAAGGTCGCTATTATCAGAGCCAATATATCGCCCCCCTTGTTTCATCTTCCTATAATGACACAGTGCCCTGATATTTTTAATCAGTTTAAGCCTGTGTCGTTGTAATTTCTTACAGAAATTGTCAATACATTAAAACCTTCCTCTTCTCCCGCTGACACAGTTCCTCCTTGCTTTTTTAAAGAGGTTTGGGTGACTATTGTCAGGGAAATCATCAATAGCAGTCTGTCATCTGGTATTGTGCCCTCTTTTTGTAAAAAGGCTGTTGTTGAACCTTTGATTAAAAAAAAACTGGTCTTGACCCTACAATTTTATCAAATTATCGGCCAATTTCCAAACTTCCGTTCCTGTCGAAGATTTTAGAGAAAAGTGTAGAGTCCCCTGTGGAGTCCCCCAGGGATCAATTCTTGGGCCCATTCTCTTTGCTCTGTACCTTCTCCCACTCAGTGTGACTTTTAAAAGACACGGTATCTCCTATCATTTTTATATAGACGATTGCCAAATATACCTGCCACTGACAAAAAATGACCACGCCCCAATGACACCCCTACTCGAGTGTTTAAGTGATGTCAAGGCTTGGTTGGCTGTTTGGACTATAGACAGTGATTTTAAACTGGATAAACAAATTAACACTGTTGTAAAATCACGTTTTTTTCATCTTCGTCTTATCTAAAATCAAGCCTTTTTTATCTTTTAAACATTTTGAGCAAGTCATGCATGCTTTTATTTCATCACGTCTAGACTACTGTAATGCACTTCACACTGGAATATCCCAAAATGCACTTTCTCGCTTACAGTTAGTCCAGAACTCTGCGGCACGGCTTTTAACAGGAACCAAAAAGCGCGAACACATCACCCCCATCCTCGCCTCGCTGCACTGGCTTCCTGTTCTATTTAGAATTGATTTTAAGATTTTATTGTTTGTTTTAAAGCTCTGAATGGACTGGCCCCGCAGTACATCACGGACCTCATCCAAATTTACACACCGGCGCGTTCACTGAGGTCTGAGGGCCAGTTCCAGCTCGTGGTTCCTAAGACCAGACTTAAAACCAGGGGGTACCGGGCCTTCTCTGTGGTCGGCACCAGACTGTGCAACCCTCTGCCTCCCCAGGTCAGAACGGCCCCCACAGTTGAATGTTAAGTCTCGTCTTAAGGCCCACTTTTATTCCTTGGCTTTTAACTCTGCGTGAGTTGTGTGGTCCTGTGTCTTTTATTGGTTAGTTTTATTTATTTTATTGATTTATTTATGTGCCTTTTTATTGTATTGCTCTTATTCGATTTTACTAGTTTTTATTGTTTGAATGGAGGCTAGTGAAGTTAAATAGAGCATTTATTTATTTATTTTTTTTATTTTTTATTTTGTGCAGCACTTTGGAGACTGTTTGTTGTTGGTAAAATGTGCTATAGAAATAAAGTGGATTGGATTGGATTGAATGTTTCACCATGAAACAGGAAGTTGTTGTAACTCATGCACCGGATTGGGAAGGTTACTTTTATAATTGTATTTCACTACAGATTACAAAATACATGCTTTAAAAAGTAATCTGTAACGTATTTTGTTACATTACTCAAGTTTAGTAACTTAATCTAAATACTTTGGAAAACTTTGAAATACTTAACACGAAGGACCATGTTAACTTGATGTCCTGTTTTAAGTTTACAACCTGTATATAAAAATGACCTCTACCCATCATAGGATTTGGTTTTCCGCTACATGTTATTTTTAACATCAGTTTTCAACAAAAAATAAATAAAATATTGTTAATAATATAGGTTGTTTTATATGTTGTTAGAATCAAATCGACACAGTGGTTTAAATTATGTTTTATAAACCGAGTTTGTTTGTAACATTTAGAACATTTAGAAAGAAAATGTACAAATGATCTACCCAATCATCTTGAGAGAAGGCCTATACATCCATAGCTGACTCACCTACGGTTTCTCAACAATTTTTTGCATCCCTCCACCACTATTATTCTGCTTTTGTGTTTCACAAGAAAATAATATAGGAAAAAAATATGACAAATGTCATTTTGTGTGAACTATCCTTAGTATAAATATGTTTCTATTGCAGCAAGCATCCTGTCAGGAAGTGTTGTCTTTACAATAAATGAAAGGAAGAAAAAAAGAAGCATTTTTTTTATATTATATTGCAACTACAGTGAATGGGATTCAGAGTTAAGCTTCAAAACGAATCCAAACGCGCCAAAGTAATAATAAAAGTAATAATAAAAGTAACCAAGACAACTGGCACAGTTCTCTAAGTAATACAACAGATTTGCTTAATGAATGGAGAAAACTGAGTGATTATTTTATTTATTATTCTCTTTATGGAGAGACTACTGCCACAACAGAATCACTGAGTCAAACTTGATAGTCAGGATGCGTTTTGCAAATCAAATATGGTTGCAATGAAGTTCAATGGAATTTACAACAATAGTTATCTAATGATGCTTTTGGGAAACACACCCCAGATCTATCAAATTTGTGAATAATTCATTCACAATATTTTTGTAAACAAAAACAAATGATTCATTAAAAAGATTGGCTCAAAAGAACAATTTGTTCACAAATCAGATCATGAACTCGCATAAATGCGGCATATACCTGAACATTTGGAATGAATTATTAAGATTTTAAGTTTGTCTGTAAAGTAGTATACAAAGCTATTGGCTTTAAAAACGCATTATTTAACGCATGATTAATTGGATGTTAATTCTATTAAAATTTTGTGTTATTTTTCAAAGACTTAAAGGGTTAGTTCACCCAAAAATGAAAATTATGTCATTAATGACTCACCCTCGTGCTGATCTAACCGCGGGAAACGT
Organism: Megalobrama amblycephala; assembly: GCF_018812025.1. Taxonomy (NCBI): domain Eukaryota; kingdom Metazoa; phylum Chordata; class Actinopteri; order Cypriniformes; family Xenocyprididae; genus Megalobrama; species Megalobrama amblycephala. Next base: position 4,941,033 of record NC_063050.1, on the reverse strand, counting down.
GGCGATGTTACGCATTCTTGTGCAGCACATCAGCAGCACATCTGACTGCTGCGCAATTAATGAATTTTTGCTCTTTCTGTCTTTTTGCACTTGAACGGTGAAAAACCGTCTGCTTTGGCGAGCAAAGTACAGTTGGGTGAACATAAATAGTTTGGGGAATATCAGATTTATCAGTGTATTGGATCTGTGTATTGTTAGAGAAATGCTTAATGCATTAAAATTTATCTAAATTAGATTTTAGTCGACTAAATCTACTGTAGATTTTAGTCGACTAAAATCTTACGATATTTAGTCGACTAAAACTAGACTAAAACTAAAACAATTTCTGATGACTAAAATATGACTAAAACTAAATGGCATTTTAGTCAAAAGACTATGACTAAAACTAAATCAAAATTTGCTGTGAAAATTAACACTGGTGATTAGAATAAAGAACTTAAGATTAAAAAAAAAAACTTAGCATTCACAATCATCGGCTTGATCTAGTTGATCCCCGAAATGAAAGTGAAACCAGTCTTCCTCATCCTCTGAGGCAAATCATTTTAAAATTATTCTTCATAGCATCTTTAAAATGATGAAAAGTACATGAAACTGACTAAGCTTGACGCTGATTTTCTGAGCAGATGCGCCGCGGGCATTCACTCTCTGTTGCATGTATCGCCTCATGGGCGTGAGCTCATTATCCACTAATTTGGCAACTCGTGAACGTCTGACAAAGCTCTCTTTTCATACAGATTACATAAACAGAGAATATTTATTTTCAAATTGTCTTACATGATTTAAAACATGACATTTCAACGTTTCTTTAGACATAGGTCTCATTTTTGTGTGATTAGTATTCACTAAGTTACAGTTCCTTTTCTGAGGACTATCAGATTGGACTTCGTCAAGATCATGCACCAATGTTAGTTTTCTTTACTTTGCAAAAAGCACAACATTTTGTTTTTACTCTGAGTGTACACAAATAAACAAAGACATTCCACAGATTAGAATGGTGTATAACTCTTCAATTGTATGTCCAAAATTGATGGAGTATTTTGAGTCTCTTTCACACTGAAAAAAAAGCAAGGTGGTATCTGCGGTCGTGCCAAAGTGTTAATTTCAGTGTTGTGTTTTTAATAAATTTGCAAAGTTGACATCTGTTTTTTTCTTTGTCCTTACGCTGTATGGAGTGTAAACTGATGTAAATAGTAATTTTAAAGTATTTTAAAGTAGTTTAACCTAAGGCAGCAACATAATAATATGAAGCGGTACAAATATTTTCTCAAGGCACTGTAACTTTGTTTGGCTGGAAGGTTTGCGCTGCCTTTATTGAAGCACACACACATACAAACAGTCACTTTTACACAGAGATTGCACGGTGCACATGTAAACATTCAGTACTCAGGAGCATTCATTGTCAATGTTGCCCTGTGACTTAATAATTTAATAAATATCCTTGCTAGTGAAAAGCTGCATTATATTTCTCAGCAGCAAGTTTGAAGCATCACTGTTTTTGAAGTAACAACGTTAGTCATAGAGAGCTGCTGTCCTGCAGAGTTTAACACCAACCCTGAAAAGAAAAAAAAAAACTCAACAGCCTGTAGCCTTAATAATCCTGAAGACCTTGATTAGCTTGTTCAGGTGTGTTTGATTAGGGTTGGAGCTAAAGTCTGCAGGACAGCGTCTCTCTAGGACCAACGTTGTTACCCTTGGTATAGAGAGATGCTGCACAAACGCAATTTAAACATGTACAATCTCTCTCTAATTCATTCAAATAAATGCAATCTTACCACATTGTTTTATCTCTGTGTCTGTTTTAAAGAAGAATAGATCTAATGACCCGTAAACTAATATATATATTCTAACCATCTAGTTAGCTTTAACTTGTCAATCCAGGCAAATGACCAATACCGCATTATGCATAGGCCACCAAACACCAAGGGGAAACCATAGGGCCCTAAAAAAATAAATTATTTATTTTTTGACTCCATTTTAATGGTTAAATTAAATTTTAGTAATCAAAAAGCATGTCTAATTTATTGAAATAATGAATCTTGTCCAATTTACCAACAATTTAATAAAAGTTTAACACAAAAATTACATTTTTTTTAGGGCCTTACGTTTATTCTTTCCCCTCAAATTTTATTTTTACCAAATTCTGTTTTCTGGATTCCATTTTAATGGTTTAATTCCATTTTAATAATCAAAAAGCATGTCTAATTAATTGAATTCTTAAAAACAACAATATTAAATATAGCTGCAAGCAGCAATTCGGGGCCAAGCCCCAGAAGGGGCAGTAGCGCAATACGGAGCAGGTAGAGCAAAAACATCAGAAATTGAATGTACATGCAAAACAGCTGGTTCAGAAGGACAGGTGGAAATGAAATGAAAATCAATAGAAGTTCAGATGAGAATGAACACAGAATGAACTAAAAACACTTGTATCTAATTCAAGAGGAATAAAGATTAGTACAATGCTTATTTGGATAAAAAAGGAATCAAAATGACTCATTACACACAATTGCATAATGACCACCCAACACGGGATTCGAACCCACAACCTCCAGGTCCAGTGTCCATTGCGCATGTCATTGCACCACTGTGCAGGTGACTGTTGACACAACTGCCGAAGTTCACTAGTTTATGTGAAAATGGACTCAAAAAGAAGAATTTTTATGAAACTGCACTGAATGTTATATTTAATAACTTTACTTTAGATCATTCTGCAGCTCATCATGCTGTAGCGCAATACAGAGCAGGAAGAAGAAAAACAGCAGAAAATGAACAAACATGAAACACCTGGTTCAGAATTATGGGCGAGAATGAACTCAGAAAGTACAGAAGCTTAGATGAAAATGAACACAGCATGAAACAAAAAGCATTTATTTCTAATCTAGAGGCAATAAAGGAATCAAAACACACAATTTCATAAAACCACTCCACCCGAGATTCGAACCCACTATCTTTAGGTACAGGGCTCGTCAGGTACCTGGCTTTACACATTGAGCTACATTATGACACATGTTCAACATGTTGTGGAAGAGAACTTTTAGTGTAACAAAGAATTTACAAAAAAAGCATTTCTTAGCATGCTAACCATATTAGCATGCCAAGCTAACTTAATGCTAATGAAGCTCATGGTTAACTTGATAGCTGAAGAGCCACATTAAAAAGAATGACAACTGGTTAGCATGCTAAGCAATTAGCATGCTAAGCTAACTAGCATAAGATAACAATCACAAGGAAGGTCACATTCAGAGACAAATATCTCGGGAACGGTAGCGAATATCAAAAATCCGTTCAGTCATTTCTATGCGGCTCGGTCCAAAGATCTTCTGAGCTGATTGTGGACAAAATAGGACAAAATTTGTGGGAGGAGTAGCGAAAAAACTGTTTTTCATTTATTTCAATATGGCAGACAGGTACATTTAAGGAAAATGACAAATGACACATCGTTGGAATTGGCATTAGCCAGGGAATAAAATGACATAAAGTATACACGTTTTGGAAAGTGTTTTCAAAAGTTATAAGCATTTTTGCAAAAAACATTATATCTGTGGAACAGTAGGTGGCGCTGTGTTGAAACTTCTCAGGTACCTTCGGGACCTACTAAAGGTCATACATACTAATTTTTGTGAAGATATGTCAAATAGTTTAAAAGATATTGAAATTTATGACAAAATTCAAAATGGCGGACATGCTTTTCATCCGATGTTGACAAATTCAATATCCCCGGATTCGGCATGGCCCAAGGAATCCATAGACACCAAGATCTTGATTTTCTAATAAAGTGTTCAAAAGTTATTGGCCAAAATATCCATTTTACAGATCTCATGACCTGTAGGTGGCGCTGTTCCCAAATTCGGCAAGGAACCTCAGATCATGGTCTTGATCAAGTGTACGAATTTTTGTTTTGATCGCTCAAAGTTTGGCCGAGATACAGCCTCTATAGCAATTTTGGGTAAACCTCATTAACTTCGTGACATCATAACTTTTGAACAAAGATGAATAAAAAAAAATCTGCTCAGTCATTTCTGTGCGGCTCAGACCAAAGATCACCTGATCAAAGTCTGGACAAAATTGGACAAATTTTGAAGGAGGAGTAGCGAAAAAACGGACTACTGTACTTTTCAAAATGGCCGCTACTGTAATGGGTGGAGACTTAATGTAAGAATTTGAATAGAATCAGCATGAAGAGACAAATCAGATGTACTAAATTGTATTTTTCTAGAGCAAATGGTTCAAAAGTTATAACCTTTAGAATGTTGAATTTTTGAACTGGTGGTGGCGCTATAGAGTTGGTCCTTGAGACTCCAAAATTGGTCAGATTTCTAGACATGACCATCACTACAAGTGTGCCAAATTTCATCATTTTCTCATGTTCCGTTGATAGGGCTGCCATAGACTCCCATTCGGGAGGAAGAATAATAATAATAAAAGGGAAAATGTACAATTACAATAGGGGCTACAGCCCCTTTGGGGCTTGGCCCCTAATAATAAAAGGGAAAACGTACAATTACAATAGGGGCTACAGCCCCTTTGGGGCTTGGCCCCTAATGAAAATCAATAGAAGTTCAGAGAATGAACACGGAATGAACTAAAATACTTGTATCTCATTGAAGAGGAATAAAGATTAGCACAATCCTTATTTGGATAAAAAAGGTATCAAAATGACTCATTACACACAATTGTATAAAGGAACCCCACACGAGATTCGAATCCACGACCTCCGGGTCCAAGGTCCATTTCTCATCTCATTGCACCACTGTGCAAGTGAATGTTTCCACACCTGCCGAAGTTTATTAGTTCATGTGAAAATGAACTCAAAATGAAGAATTCTTATAAAGCTGCACTTTAGATCATTCTGCAGCTCATCATGCTGTAGTGCAATACAGAGCAGGAAGAGGAAAAACAGCAGAAAATGAACAAACATGAAACAGCTGGTTCAGAATTACGGGCAAGAATGAACTCAGAATGTACATAAGCTTAGATGAAAATGAACACAGCATGAAACAAAAAGCATTTATTTCTAATCCAAGAGGCAGTAAAGGAATCAAAACACACTATTTTATAAAACCGCTCCACCTGGGATTCGAACCCACTAACTTCGGATACAGGGCTCTTCAGATAACTGGCTTTACACATTGAGCTACTTGAGGATGCACATTCAACAGACTGTGGAAGAAACCTTTTAGTCTAACAAAGAATTCACAAAAAAAGCATTACTTAGCATGCTAACCATATTAGCATGCTAAGCTAACTTAATGCTAATGAAGCTCATGGTTAACTTGATAACTGAAGAGCCACATTAAAGAGAATGACAACTGGTTAGCATGCTAAGCAATTAGCATGCTAAGCTAACTAGCATAAGACAACAAACACAAGCAAGGTCACATTCAGAGATGAATATCTTGGGAATGGTAGCGAATATCAAAAATCCATTCAGTCATTTCTGTGCGGCTCGGTCCAAAGATCACCTGAGCTGATTTTGGACAAAATTGGACAAAAATTGTAGGAGGAGTAGCGAAAAAACTGTTTTCCATTTATTTCAATATGGCGGACAGGTACATTTAAGGAAAATGACAAATGACACATCGTCGGAATCGGCATAAGCCAGGGAATAAAATGACATAAAGCATACACATTTTGGAAAGTGTTTTCAAAAGTTATAAGTGGTTTTGCAATAATCATTACATCTGTGGAATAGTAGGTGGCGCTGTGTTGAAACTTCTCAGGTACCTTCAGGACCTTCTAAAGGTCATACATACCAATTTGTGTGAAGATATGTCAAATTGTTTAAAAGTTATTGCAATTTATGACAAAATTCAAAATGGCGGACACGTGGTTCATCCGATGTTGACGCATTCGATATCCTCGGATTCGGCATGGCACAGGGAATCCATAGACACCAAGATCTTGATTTTCTAATAAAGTGTTCAAAAGTTATTGGCCAAAATAGCCATTTTTCAGATCTCATGACCTGTAGGTGGCGCTGTTCCCAAATTTGGCATGGAACCTCAGATCATGGTCTTGATCAAGTGTACCAATTTTAGTTTTGATTGCTCAAAGTTTGGCCGAGATACAGCCTCTATAGCAATTTTGGGTCAACCTCGTTAACTTCGTGACATCATAACTTTTGAACAAAGATGAATAAAAAAAATCTGTTCAGTCATTTCTGTGCGGCTCAGACCAAAGATCACCTGATCAAAGTTTGGACAAAATTGGACAAATTTTGAAGGAGGAGTAGCGAAAAAACGGAATACTGTACTTTTCAAAATGGCCACTACTGTACTGGGTGGAGACTTAATGTAAGATATTGAATGTGATCAGTATGAAGAGAGGAATCAGTTGTATTGACATTCATTTTTCTGGAACAAAGGGTTCAAAAGTTATAACCTTTACAAAAGTGAATATTTGAACTGGTGGTGGCGCTATAGACTTAGTCCTAGATACTCCAAAGTTGGTCAAATTACTTTTAATTACTATCACTACAAGCATGCCAAATTTGATAATTTTCCTTCTTATGGTTCATTGATTACCATACAGGGGGAAGAAGAATAACTACGAATTTGGACATAAAGGAATTGCATGTGATAGCTTCAGATTAGACCAGTTTTAGGCAGAATGCCTAGAACAGACACAAGTTCTGCATCTTTTCCTGCCACAGTACCTCATGCGGTCTGGGCATGTGTCACACTGAGTTTCGAACCCACGATGCAGAGCATTCGGGATCCGTGGCGTAACACATTGAGCTAATCAGCCATGCAAGTTCATCAGTATGCTAAGCAGAGGTTTCAGTGTGAGAAAGAGTTCACAAAAAAAAAAGCTTCATAGCATGTTAACCATATTAGTATGCAAAGTTATTTAATGCCAACTAAGTTTTGGTTAACCTGTTGACTGAAGACCACATTAGAAAGAATAGCAATAGTTTAGCATGCTAAGCAATTACTGTGCTAAGCTAACTAGTATAAGACAACAAACACAAGCAAGGTCACATTCAGAGATGAATATCTTGGGAATGGTAGCGAATATCAAAAATCCGTTCAGTCATTTCTGTGCGGCTCGGTCCAAAGATCATCTGAGCTGATTTTGGACAAAATTGACCAAAATTTGTGGGAGGAGTAGCGAAAAAACTGTTTTTGATTTAATTCAATATGGCAGACAGGTACATTTAAGGAAAATGACAAATGACACATCGTCGGAATCGGCATAAGCCAGGGAATAAAATGACATAAAGCATACACATTTTGGAAAGTGTTTTCAAAAGTTATAAGTGGTTTTGCAATAATCATTACATCTGTGGAACAGTAGGTGGCGCTGTGTTGAAACTTCTCAGGTACCTTCAGGACCTTCTAAAGGTCATACGTACCAATTTGTGTGAAGATATGTCAAATTGTTTAAAAGTTATTGCAATTTATGACAAAATTCAAAATGGCGGACACGTGGTTCATCCGATGTTGACGAATTCGATATCCTCGGATTCGGCATGGCACAGGGAATCCATAGACACCAAGATCTTGATTTTCTAATAAAGTGTTCAAAAGTTATTGGCCAAAATAGCCATTTTTCAGATCTCATGACCTGTAGGTGGCGCTGTTCCCAAATTTGGCATGGAACCTCAGATCATGGTCTTGATCAAGTGTACCAATTTTAGTTTCGATTGCTCAAAGTTTGGCCGAGATACAGCCTCTATAGCAATTTTGGGTCAACCTCGTTAACTTCGTGACATCATAACTTTTGAACAAAGATGAATAAAAAAAATCTGTTCAGTCATTTCTGTGCGGCTCAGACCAAAGATCACCTGATCAAAGTTTGGACAAAATTGGACAAATTTTGAAGGAGGAGAAGCGAAAAAAACAAATACTGTACTTTTCAAAATGGCCGCTACTGTAATGGGTGGAGACTTAATGTAAGAAGTTGAATAGCATCAGCATGAAGAGACGAATCAGATGAACTAAATTTAATTTTTCTATGACAAACAGTTCAAATGTTAAAACCGTTAGAATGTTGAAAATTTGAACTGGTGGTGGCGCTATAGAGTTGGTTCTAGAGACTCCAAATTTGGTCCAATCACTATTCATGAGCATCTCTACAACTGTGCCAAATTTCATCATTTTCTCATGTTCCGTTGATAGGGCTGCCATAGACTCCCATTCGGGAGGAAGAATAATAATAATAAAAGGGAAAACGTACAATTACAATAGGGGCTACAGCCCCTTCGGGGCTTGGCCCCTAATTAAAAAATATATTTTTATGATTTTTTTTTCTTCAGAAGTTTTGTTGTGTATTTAAATTTTTCTGGCAATCAAATGAACGCATACCATTTAATTGATCTTTTAATCATGAAATTAAACTTCAATGTGCTGCACAACAGAGCTTTACTGTTAAAATTAAAACATGGAAGAAACACTAAGATTATTGTTTAAAATATATTTGAATAATTTATAATTAAATTAATTTATCTAAATCTACTGTACAACAGTAATATGTTTCTGTCAAGTTAAATTGAACTTTTATTTTGACGGTTTGCCTAGAGCTTTGAGTTCTCTGTGTTTATGGTAGTTTTCTCAAACGAAGCGGTTAAATGCTGGTGAATCGACTTTCAGAGCAGCTCTGGGGATGAATTTGTGCGTTCATATAGTGAGGCGACAGAGGACGAAAACACTGCGAGCGTTGCATGTGCTTCAGCGTGCGTGTGCCCGCGCGATTGTGTGTGAGGTAAATGAAACTGCGCTTCCGCATCATTCATTTCAGAGGCACACAGGCATGCAGGATTCATGTTTAAATAGTGTTTTTGCTGTTTAATATTGACAGACACTAGTCTATATCGCAATTTAATTTATGTGTACTGACCTGCTTTTAATTCATTCATCAAAAATTTGACAAATTCCGTGACATTCCGCGTTATATAGTAAATTCCGTTTTTATGACTGGATTTCGCTATTCCGTCCACGATTCCGTGATCGTGGAAATTATAGGGCCCTAGAACCATCCGATTCGACCCCAAACCCAACTCCCCACCACCACCAGGAAGCAAACACAAATCAAGAGCAATTCCTGAAAACAAGAAAATTATTTTTACTTGTCAAGAAAATGCTTCTTGATTTAAGAACTTTAAGATATTTTGACTAGAAACAAGACAAAAACTCTAAGTAAGAACAGCATTTTTTGCAGTGTACACTGTATGCTGTTTGTGCATAAACCAACACCTGACTTTTTCATTTCTCCTTCTTCTGGTTCTTCACAGGTTCTCTGACCCCAAACCTTCTGGGCTTAATATTCACCCACTGCTGAACTGTCAGTCTTGTGTCCATATAGCTGATTCTGATCAGTGGGTTCAGATTGAGCCGTCGGCCTGTACAGATGGAGGGTCAAAGTTCAGGGTCAGCACTGACCCAGGCCGTTACGAGTGTGTCAGGACCAGAATGCGATGGGTCTGTGACTGTGACGTCATCCTTCAGTACTGTACCGTAGACGGACACTTCCTCAACACAGAGCTGGAGAGGCTGCAGTGCAACCGGATTGCTCCAGTGATTGACGTGACGGTGATCTCAGGGAAACTGGAGGAAGTTCATCTGCCCCATTACGCCTGTTTAGGAGAGTCTGACCCCTCTCTCAAAGATGCTGTGAAAGTCCTCACCGTAAAAGACGAGGGAATAACCACAGAACCAGTGCAGTTGACCCGATTCCATGCCAAGATTGTCCAACCATCCTTCTCTCTTACAACATTAATCATAAGTTGGATAATGCGAGTGGATGAACACTGTGATCTTCTTCTCTACATGCATTCTAAAGTTCCTCTCATTCTACATGTCTACTTTTTTCCAGTTGATGATTGTGCTAAAGAAAAAGTTGAGAAGAATGAAAAGTCAAGTTACCCAATCAAGCATCCCAGGCCTGACAGGCCATTTCGGATGAAAACGCCACACATTCTTGACGTTCCTGGTGCCTCTATCCATCCCAAAGAAGGGATCACGCTCAGAAGAGAAACTGACCCAAATTTTTTCAAGGTCAAGACACGTCTGGAGAATGATCTTCAAATGACTCTTACCAGAGAGGAGGATCAGAAGACAGTCTGGACTGCAATAATTGAGAAAGATGAACTTGATCAGATTAATCCTAAGAGAGACGAGCCACGTCTGAATAGTGAGGCAGATAAAGCAGAATTTTTTGATAACCACTGGCCAGATCTCATTCAAGGAGTAAAAAATGTTGGGATCATTGTGGATAAACTGCGTCAGCAGAAAATAATTCACGAGGAACAATATTCAGAAATCACACAGAGTTTAACCAGTCAGGAGAGCATGAGAAAGATCTGTGATATTATACGCAAACACAGTGATGCTGTGAAAGCTAAATTCATCTCGGTTCTTCAGAAAGATGAGCTTTACCTTTTAGAACATCTGTACGATTCTACACCATAAGAATAATGTGAAAATATATAAAACTCATATAAAACAGCAATGACATGTCTTTTGAGATATTAATTGCTAATAAATTAGTTCTTTGCAATGCAAAGTAAACTTTCTGCAGGTAAAATGATTTTGTATCCAGGTCTAACAATATTTTTTTTTTTTTCTTACTTGTTGGTGAATGGTCATTGTAAATGTACACAAACCTTCTGTTTATAATCTAGTGGTAGGGGCGTTACATCCCAGGATGTATATTTTTATCAAATTTACTCTTCTCTGGTTCATTGGAGGAGTTGCTTGGAGTTAAAAGCAGAACATAGACAGTTGGAGAGTGTGGAGGATTGGAGTGAGAGACCCTCCTGCTGACCCCTTGTGTTGTTGATGTTGGTGGTTAGTTGTTGTTGTAACCTAATAAGATTTTAACGTTATCTCTCTCTCTGTAAGGGTTTCTACTAGGGCTATAATAGGGCTGGACAATTAATCAAAATGTAATCGAAACCGAAATTCAGAACCTCTAACCAACGCAATTTTCCCATGTTGGTTATTTGTTTTTTTTTTAATCCTGTTAATACTTCCCCCTTAAAAACATTCTACTGCGTGTGTAGCCATGTGACTCTGCCCCATCCAGTCAACATGCAGGTGAGCGCCAAGTCAACACACATTGACGGCGCTCGAGCAGTGAGCCTTGCTCCTCCACTAAACTTTGTCAGTTGTATGTGTTTTACGGTTTGCCAGTTTGGACATTCAAGCAATTTTATGCGATTGGATGTATACTATTTCGAGCTACCGCGCTCGCACAGCTGCATTGGTGCACGAACACTCATACAAACAGTAGCTGCACATAATGTGAAGATCGTGCACACAGAGAGGAACGCTGAAACTAGTTGTCAGTGCTGTCCTGTGATTTATCACTAAAGTCACTTAGACACAAAAGTTATTATAGCATATATTTTAGTAACTATTTACAACCCACAGCTTCACAATTAATAGAGAGACTGTGTGACTAATTCACATAAGCAATCGCTCTCATTACATACTGGAACTGTGCTTATTTATCTTTATCTGATTTACAACGAGCAGAAATCTGTAAGAAATGTTACGAACCATAGATAAAATAACTGCTGAAAGTGAGCTGTTATGTCTGATCACTCTTTTAATAGGAAAAAATATCCCACCTTTAATAGTCAAGCATATTTACAGTACAAACATTTTAAAGGCAGGGTAGGTAAGAAATTTTGTTCCAAATTTGTTTAAACTTTCTATATATATACATGCATAATTAAAATGTAAGAACTCTGGTAAAAAGAGTATAAAAATCGAGTGACTCTAGACCGTTTAATCTGTATTAAACACAGCTCATTATTTCCATCCGGGACGAAACATAGGATTGGCTTAGGCGGCTGTCACTCTCTCGCAACCATGGCAACCACCCTTTTGCCACACATGACCTGCCCACTTGCGCGCGCACGTTTGATTTGGGGAATCCAAGAGGCACGGATCCTAGGAATACCAAAACAATGGCAGAGAAACAGCAAGCTAAATTCACAGTATCGGCCTATGCAGTTAGTGAAGGCAAACCAGGCAAAAAAAGGAAGACAGTAACAGTACAAGAAAAGGCAATGAACAAAAAGTCTTTGGATAAACAAAGAAATAAAACGCGAGTTAATATCGGCGTGGCTTTCCAGCGATGGCGAGAACTGAGGGAACTCAAGGGGCTGAAAAGTGACTCCTTGATGGCTTTATTTCTGCTGGACAGGTAAATCTTTCTTTTTGTATTTTGATCATACATATTTTTTTGTTTATTTTTTCATGAAGCATGTGTTATTAGCACACGTAGCTGCGTAATATAGCTAACATAACATTACTTAGCGAGCCGTAGTAGAGACGATAAATAATGATAGCTATAGTGTTGAATTGTGCATAATTTTACCCTCTGTCTAAGTCTTTTACCATGTTCACCTGCAAGTTTACCTGCACGTTTTTTTCGCCTTTGTTTTGTTTTTATATTCTCTACCTATGTTTACTGATGTCTTTATCTTGTATCTGTGTGTGTCGTACACACTTTGTTGTATGTGTGTGTTATTATTTTGTGTCTGCAATGCAGTTGTGAGTTGATATTTGAGTGTATGTTACTCTGTTGATCTGTAGAACAACGTATATGTTATGAATCTTACACGAAATTCATCTTCATCACAGTGTAAATGATGGTAATGGAAAAACGTGTATCATGCAACCTGTTTTTAGCTTTGCCTTATAGATAACTAGCTCGTTAGCGAATCAAAAAATATATATTTTAAACTTTACCAATATCAATATGCTAGCTTGATAGTGAGTACTAAAATACATCTTGTTTGTTTATCTTCATAATTTTAAAGTTATTTTTATTACATGTGATTCTGACATGATGTCACTACATGCACTGTGCTCCTTCCTCTCCGCTCGTCTCAGGTAAATAATGCGTCTTCCAGCTCAGTGGTCGGAGTCACACGTTCATGCGTTTTGGGGGCGTGGCTTTGGAAGGAGCCCAGAAGGGAGGGGGTGGAGTGAATGGAAATAATGAGCTGTCTTTAAAACAGTCGTGAGAGGTCTACAGACACTCGATTTTTATACTTTCTTTTTCAGAGTACTTACATTTTAATTATGTATTGATATATAAATAAAGTTTAAACAAATTTTGAAAAAAAGTTTTTTATACATTTTTTTGCCTACCCTGCCTTTAAGTGAACTATGAGGGCAAAAAAAATAAAAATAATAATAATCGTGATCGAGGTAAAATGTTCGATTAATCGAGATTTTGATTCCAGGCCATAATCGTCCAGCCCTAGGCTGTAACTGATGATTATTTTGATGATCAGTTATTATACACAGCTGTATTAAGCGGGTGTTGCCATACTAGCCATTAGCATCTGCTCTTTGGCGTCTTATTTTGCGTGAAACATGACAGGGAACTAGGGATGAACATAAACTGTGCTGCTTCGACTTATTTCACACAAATTCTCATTTTGTTCTTCTGAATAGTTCTGTGCAACTTAATTTACAAATTTGACTCCTTTTTGTAGGGAAAAAAATTGTAACTTCGGCTCATGTACTGTTGTAAAATGGATATTACAATTGATATGCTATGGGAAGGGGTAATGTACGGGCAGCAGAAATGAGAACAATACAGTATAAGTTTAGTAGGAAATAAAATAAATTGCAGAATGGGAATAAATGTTACATTGTGTTGTATAATAAAATTATTAAATCCTTCAGTATTGGCATCCAGGTGTCCCTTTGTTGAAGTGAGTTTGCTATCCACAGACAAGGTAGACATACTGACCAGGAAAAGCTTAGAGCACGATTTGCAATGGATACAGACGAAATTATAATACGAGCTTTTGCTTTCCACACCAGGTCAGCTGAACATTGGCTTTAGCCTTCATCCTCTATTGAGCCACGGTTGGTGTCCACCTGAGTTGACGTCATTTGCCACCTTTGCTTTTTCAACATTTGGGGGGAAAAAATTGTAATTGGGTCACTTAAACCGTGTAATGTAAATGCAGCCTTTGTTAAATGTACCATTGTATGTGCAAAACATAATCCAAATGATATATTTATATATATTTAGGTAGGGCTGCACAATTAATTGTATTTTAATCATGATAACGATATCTGCTTCTCTCGATTGATTACATCATCAAGATATTGGCCCGCTCGTTATTTATCCTGAAAACTTGTTTTTTCTTTGGGATATGCTTGTGGTTGCTAGATGCAAAGAGCTTAAGGGAAAAGCTCTATTTGGGGGATTTTACAGTTTTTTTCAATTGCTAACATACATTTGTCCATTCTTAAGTCACATTTTCAAAACTCTAAACACATTTAGCAGAACATCCGTCTGTTGTGGCCATACCATTAACACAATTCATGTCGTTTTCACACAAAATGCAATCAATTAACACATTTCTTAAATGCTTAAATTTTCTTTTCATATAAGCTTACCTCATACCAAAATCATGGATCTTTCTCATCTTATTTGCAAATGCTTAAACACAGCAAGTCAGAAATGAAGACCCAATGTTCCAATCTTTAAATATAGGATAAAACCTCTAATTCTGCAACAACAGCAGCTCAAAAGTATTGAAAAAAATATATAAAACAAATACTGAAACAACTGATAAGCATTTTTAATTAGCAGATCACTGAAATATTGAGAAATAGCAGATTCCAATCTCAGTTGGAGGCATAGTCAGGTGTTGAAGTTATTTTCATTACATGGACACACAGTAAAATAGGACTCTTTGAATCGGATTTGTTCAGTGTGGATGAAGAACAACACAGAGGAGCAGAGAGAAAATAATATCTGGGTAAGGGAGAAGAATAGATGAAGGAGGAAAGGAGAAGTTGGATCAGGACAAGGGAGAAGAAGAGGTATGGGAGAGGAGGAAGAATGCTGGACTGTGCATCTCTGTTTTTTTCACTTACACGTGGAACCTATGAAAGCTTATTTCTGCCATGAATAGAAAATAAAAAAGGTAATTATGTCTTTTTATCTCACAACTCAATTCCTATAGTTTACATATCACAATTCGGAGGGGAAAAAGTCAGAATTGTGAAATGTATATTCACAATTGCAAAATAAAAATAAAAAATAAAAAAATAGAATTGTGAGATAATTGTGAGGTAATTGAGTCACAATTACCTTTTATACTCTTTTATTCTGTGGTGGAAAAAACGCTTCAACAGTAACCAAAGGCCATGTATGTTGGATTTGTTGTTGATCAATGGCAGCAATTTCATGTTTTCATTTCAGTAAAAGCTTTGTGTAAAGCTTTTACTACAGTGATTCCTCTACCATTGTTCCATATATGCAGAATATGTGGTCTGCGTAGGGCACCAGCTACCAAGGGGACACCATCCCACCCTCTATGAGGGCAACATCAACACCACACACACCCAACCCCAGAAAGAGATTTCAACCAAGGGGTCACTGAAGTCCTGCATAGGGGACTCATCTGAACCGTAGCTGCCCTGAGCAATTCTGTTACTTACTTCTTCTTTTTTTCTACTGCACATTCTATAAAATAATGACTCACTTCTGTTGCCAAGAATGCACACATTCAACACTCAACCAAAAATGTAGAATGGCTTACATGCATTACTCTATTACTGTAGTAAAAGGAAACTGAATTATAAAAACAATGGATTTCATATTTTCTCCAGTTAGAACCGAAACATGACAGTAATGCAGTTTTCATTGCGCTTTGATTGACTATATGTTCATGTTGGATAGAAAACTAGTGCTATGTTTTGACAGAACGACTCGATTTTGAATCAGGTTTGCTGTGTTTTGATAGAGTTAGTATGTGTTGAAAAAAGTTTTTAGCGTTTTGAAATGTGGAGTTTGTGTTTATATAACAAAATATGGTTTTGGGCAGAAAATTAACTATTTGGCTAATTGTGTGATGTTTGTGTGTTGCTGTGTTAAGAGTTTAGAAAAAGTACTTTAAGTATTGCTAAACGCTTGTTAGCAATTGAAAAAAACTGTAAAGTCCATGTGAACCGGACGTTGCAAACGACTTTTCTCCAGTGTTGTGACATATTTCCAACTGAAACGGAATATTGAATAGAGGGCAGAGTTTTACTTTAGCGCTCCTCCTCTTCATCTCTCGTTCATAGCAGACCCAAGCCGTCAAACTGACGTTATCAGAGAGGGAACACCATTCCAGACCGGAAGTAACTTTTCAGATTTTGATTAAAGATTACCGCAACAAACAAATTTTTTCTGTGTTTTAACTTGTACGGATTGTTTACCACAAGACTAGAAATATGCACTAACAAAGTAAATAGGGTTCTAAATTGATTTCATGCTGCCTTTAAAGGATATACTTTCTTGCCGGTGTTTTGCTTAATCTGTGCAATCTGGAAAACTCTGTGTAAATGCGGAAGAAGCGCTGATGATCTGAAAACAAACACGTGTGCTGGAGTTTAGTGATCTCCACAGCAAAATTCTGCTTCAATGAAAGTGTCATACAGCCAGTCTTTGTTTCTTCACAAGCCACTCGTACTATTTGTGTGACTAAATCTGCCATGATCAAACCTTCAGTGATGAATTTCAACAAATGCAACACTGATCTCCACCTTACTGTTTGCAGAATGCACTTTTTCAACCTATGTGACAATTCATTTGGGAAAATGAACATAATTTGGAATTATTGGAAATAATATTAGGAGTATCTCCATTTTATCTTTTGAAGTTCCTAAAGGTTACCAGTTTTCATCATGTTAATCAGTTGATCAAATAATTTCGCCACTGGGGCATTCTAAAATGCTTAACATGAAAACACTTAACGTGGCTTAATTTACTAAGACAGTGTTATTAGCAAAACAAACTTAGTGAACACCATACTAATAATGCATACTATGTACAGAAAAGCAGATGAACCCAGAATATGAACTCAACATGTTTAATGAAGCATTTTCCTCCCATAAAGAAAATGCTTAACGTAGCCTAATGTACTAAGACAGTGACATTAAAAGACCAAACTTAAACACTATACTAATAAAGCATACTAGGCCTATACAGAAAAATCCTTAAGTAAATTCTCAGAACATTAAGCTACGCTAAGCGTTTTTCACGTTAAGCATTTTAAAATGTCCCTAGCCAGGGACATTTACGCTCTATCAAAAAGCATCATCCTTTGCTTTACGAATTTGCAGGGCAATCTGAATCTGTGGTTTGTCTCATTTGCAAATGAATTGTATTGCTTTTAAAATCTGATGTGAATACAGATTACAAAGCGCTCACCAAAACCATGTGTTTTGTATTAATTTACCATCTAACGAAGTTATCATAGTTAGTTAAATGAAGTCGGTGTGCCACCTACAGGCCTTTTGGGTGAAGTGTAGGTTGGTAAAAACGTGCAAAATAGCCATTGATTATGATTTTGAGCAAAATAATCATGATTATCAGTTTAACCATTATCGTGCAGCCTTATATTTAGGTGAAATGACAAGTGTTGGTAAACTCACTAACACATTTAAAAGTACGACAAAAATGACAAACATGTACAGGTGCTGGTCATATAATTAGAATCTTATAATCAGAGCAACCTGGGCTCTCATAACACCTGAGCAGTGCCACAGACTGATCCACTCCATGCCACGCCGCATTGCTGCAGTAATTCAGACAAAAGGAGCCCCAACTAAGTATTGAGTGCTGTACATGCTCATACTTTTCATGTTCATACTTTTCAGTTGGCCAAGATTTCTAAAAATCCTTTCTTTGTATTGGTCTTAAGTAATATTCTAATTTTCTGAGATACTGAATTTGGGATTTTCCTTAGTTGTCAGTTACAATCATCAAAATTAAAAGAAATAAACATTTGAAATATATCAGTCTGTGTGTAATTAATGAATATAATATACAAGTTTCACTTTTTGAAAGGAATTAGTGAAATAAATCAACTTTTTGATGATATTCTAATTATATGACCAGCACCTGTACATTCCCCTGAGTTAATTACTCATTTCAGTTTAACTTTATTTTCACTATTTCTTGCAGAGTGAAATTGCAGTCACTTTAATCGGATGATTTTTAGGAATGTAATGTGTATGGCACAAATGTTAACCATGGTGTCACGTGGATTGGAATATGCATGGAAATGATATGCAGATGAGGTTATGCATAGTAAAACTAGGCGTCGTAAGCTCCATATATGGTGATTTTGGGGAGGAGACAGGGTGGAGATGTACGTACACCCAATCTTCCATTGACTGGGATTTATAAAGGGGTTCTGGCGTACGCATGGTTTAATAAATCTGAATTTTTTTGTGTGTACGCAGAATATAGCTTTTGAGCGTACGTACACTTTTAGGATGAAATCTACGTTAAGTTTTATAAATGAGGCGCCTGGTTGCCATTGTCAGACCCTTGCCTGTGTTTGACTACATTTTTAAATAAAGCTTGCATATGGATCCGCACGCCTCTCGACGCAGACCCTCCATAACAGAATACTCCGCCACACAAGGATCCAGCAGCTTTTCTCAAGAACACTGGCCAGGTATGAACCTTGCAAGACTATTATTAACCCTAGAACAGGGTATGTCACCGCTAGAGGTATATATTCAGGACTTTTTGGATTTAGCATATTTTTCTGATCTGCCTGATTGTATTCTCATAGACTTTTTTTGTGAAGGCATAAATCAGCCCTTAAAGTCTCGATTAATCCATGAGGGACCTTGTACATCACTCGGTCATTTTTTAGATTTTGCTCTACTGTTAACTGGCCTTTTTCACTCTGGGGGTCGCCGAGGAACGCGACATTACTTCTGTGCCTTTTAATGGTGGCTGCGCTAACCCGCTCACAAAATGGCGGCCACCACAACACCAAATCAAGTCACAGTTGATCTTCCAGAGCCTC
Organism: Megalobrama amblycephala; assembly: GCF_018812025.1. Classification (NCBI taxonomy): domain Eukaryota; kingdom Metazoa; phylum Chordata; class Actinopteri; order Cypriniformes; family Xenocyprididae; genus Megalobrama; species Megalobrama amblycephala. The sequence continues at coordinate 4,922,240 of NC_063050.1, read as the reverse complement.
ATCACGTCTCCGCTGAATAAATCCAGCACTGTGAAAACCTCAGACAGTGCAAGGAAATCACAGTCAAGCTGTCACGTGACTTAAAGAATACACAATATAAGTAACTTACACATTTAAAAAAAACAACAAAAAAAAAAAAAACACTATTTTTGCACTATTTTCCAGTTTTAGTCTGTTCAGTGTAGTTTTTTTAAAATGCAGGGAATGTCAAGTACACACGGTTCATTCTGTGATGACCACTTTATTTTATTTTACTTTTTAAATTTTATTTTAACTGGAATTGATTTAAATCAGAGCAACATCATGTCACAATGGTTGAATTTAGCTGTATAAATTATCAAAATAGAAATGAGCGAAGTTTATAATTACTGCCGTTCACTTTAAAATATTAATATAAATCCAAAGACAATGTCTGGAAAGCTGCAGGTGAATCAACTGAACATTTCTGATTAAAGGTAATGAACTTAACCAAAGACCAGGGGTCTCATTTATAAAACTTTGCGTATATTTCATCCTAAAAGTGTACGTATGCGCAAAAGCTAGATTTTGCGTACGCACAAAAAAAAATCAGATTTATAAAACCATGCGTACGCCAGAACCTGCGCACAAATCCCTTTATAAATCCCAGTCAGCGGAAGATTGTGCGTACGTGCATCTCCACCGTGTCTCCTCCCCTAAATCACCATATATGGAGCTTACGACGCCTAGTTTTACTATGCATAACCTCATCTGCATATCATTTCCATACATATTCCCATCCACGTGACACCACGCCATCAAAGGTACAAGACAATGTAAAATATTAGATATGGATTATAAATGCCATTTGTGCCACACATTATATTGATAAAGATCATCCAATATCCTCTTTATGTTTTAGAATAAATATATCAAAATATCGATAAAAACAAAATTATATAAAATACTTAAAAGATAAAGGTTTTAGAATAGAGCTGATTCATTCATTTCCACTGGCCAAATAGTATTTTAATAGTTTTAAACAATTCAAATCAAATTTATACAGTTTTGCTGATAAGGTGAACACATCTTTTAGGAAGTTTATAGGCTATTTTTAGTGGAAACAGATCGGCCTACTTATTTATTGCAGTCGTCTGATCTCGGCGCGTCACTGACAAAGTATTTTAAAAAGAAAACATGCAAATCTTACCGTTTTCCTCATATTATATCCTTCAAATGGTAATTGTTTGAAGATCCTTCACACGACATCAACACCTTATTATTGGACCTATTCAAACTGGACAACGGACCGTTCGACCAGCAGTGTCTTCCATAATGTCCAAGTTAAGTGTGCATTGATCATCATTCTCGCTAAAATATTTTGTCATAACATCTGCAGTTTAGTTTAAAGAGGAATTATTGTGCTCCCAGCGCTCCTCGCTGTCATTAAAACAGCGTGTCACAGGAAAAGTGAAAGTAGCACATCTACTATCTGAATTCATATCACTGATAATTTACTTAAAGGTGCGCACATTCTCCCGTCAAGTTTATTTTTATAGATCACAATCTTTGCGTGGGAACTGGCGTGCGCACGTTTCCAGCCCCGTTTTGTGCGTACGCACGCTTTATAAATGAGACCCCTGAACCCCAATCCATGATCAGAAGGAAAACCCTGTCAAAGAACAGACATGAAACTCCTGAAGGAAGAAACTCGAAATCCTTTCAGAAATATGAGGTATTCCCGTACCAGTATTTTCGGTCATTAGATTTATTTCCCCATCAAACACGGTAAACTCTCGTTTTGCCCAGGTAAAGCGCTCCTCAGTGAAGACAGTGTGTTTCTCTCACTGATCTGAGGGATTGAGTTTCACCTCATGACACAGTATGATTGTGCTTCTGAATCACTGCTCGTTTCAGTCGATGGACGTTTAACATATAACACTGTTTCTAAAAATAAATAAAACAAAACTGAAAAACTTTATAATCCGAGGTGATAAGAGTGGCGTTCAGTGGCGAAAAAATAGTGTATGCAGTGCATAGGGGCGCCGCACGGAGGGGGGCGCCATTGTGCCAAAACTTCTTTGAAAATCTTTTTGAATAAAACGTTTGAAATAAATTTAAAAATTATGTTTGTTGAAAAATTATGTTTGTTCAGCATTTTAAATTAATAAAAATATTTATATTTTATTACAATAAGTGATATCAACCGCTCACCATTTCGACAAGAGCCGTTGCTCTGTTACGGACAGTCACATGTCCAAAATGGACAGAGGAGGGAAGAAAACGTAAAAAAAAAAGAAAAAAAAAGAGAAAAAAAAACAGTGTCTTAAAATGAGGACATTGATGTCCAAGAGAATAACAAGAAATTTGTAAGTGTAACCTATCATTATCACTGCCTTGATGTCATACACGTGAGTAGCGCCGCTTCAAGTCTTTTATGAATGGTCCGCTGAATCATTCAAAATGCAGATTCAGAAATGAAACTGCTGTGTATTGCGTGGAGACGAACAGCATTTTAATTTGCATTTTGCACTCGACTCGTTATATTTGGGACAAAAACAGCACTCACTATCTTGAGTTTTAAGGACATTCTAACTGCATTCGCGTAGTGAGTTGCCCTGCATAATATTCCTTATATAACGTGTTTTTTTAATTTAATTTTATTTATTTATTTATTTTTTTTATTATTATTATTATTTTTAAATTATTTTTTTTTTACCGTAATTAATCTAAGGAAGTTTTCTGTGAGGGTTAGGGGATAGAGTATAGAGTAGCAAGAAAATTGAAAAATGTGAGAAATTTTTGCAATAATCGATCATATAATCAACTGCTCAATGTCATATTTTATTCGTTAAAATCACAAGTAGACAAACACATTGTAGTTAACATAATAACATACAAAAAATATAATCATGTCACAGTGTCTTGAAAAAAAGTAAGTGAAAAGTTTAGAGTGGGCAGTTTAACTGCTCAAGACAAACAAGGACTCATGAACAACAACACTAAAAAAACAGATGTGGGTCATCCTGGTAAAAAAACAAAAATAAAAACAATGTTCACATAGCCTACTTTTCCCACAGCATTGTGAATGCTTAATGGGTTCTGTTCAATAAAAGCATTAAAGAAAATTATTGTTTGTGTTGTAGTGTATCACATTGTGTTCCGTCTATACTTGTGACTTTGATGAAGATCAGATGACAATTTTATGACAAATTAATGCAGAAAACCAACCAAGTCAAAAAGGTTCACATATGTTGTCTTGCCACTGTACTACAGAATATTATGCCTGTGTGTGTGTATGCTAGTGCCTTGTAATATTAATTAATATTAATATGTAATATAATTAATATAGATGATTATATTTGGGGTTGGGGGCGCCAACTGATCTTGCATACCCCTCAGCAAATGTGCAGTTGCGCCCCTGGTGGCGTTGATCAGGTTTGTGACACACTGACATCTATTGGGTTAAAAATGTCCATACAAACAACTACTGAACCTGATTCGAGGAGAACGGTGAACCAATCACAGTCGTTTGGTCACGAAAAGGGCCAATCACAGTCGTTTGGTGCCAGGTTGGACAATTTAGAGTCGCTTGGTGACGGAATGGACCAATCACTGTTTTTTTTCCCCTCAGGATTTCAATACTCCTTTCGGTTTTTTAACCAAGCGGAAAATGAAATCGAAGCTTACACGATACCTTTCATGACAAGTCGCCATTTGACCGATACACGTGTTAAGGTCTGTGTTCATATTTATCTGTTCATTATTGGTTTTCTTATAATCTGTTTATAATTTCTTATATTTAAGTGTCTCGATTATTTACAATGATTTAACAAGAGCTGCCACGTCCATTTACAACTTGTGTTATTCCACTTTACCTGTACAAAAACAGTCCGTTATGCTTCTTTATATTGCAAAATTGAAATCATTTTATTATTAGCCTATTTTATTATCATGAACACACTGGTTTGTAGAGGTTATTCATTTATTTGCCGTTTGCGGTACTTGTTATTCTTCTACCTATTATTAATGAATCAGAAGTCTTGCACATTCAAAGAAAATTACTTTCGCGCTGCAAAATAAAGTGAGTTTGGAAGACTTCGGTAAAGTTGGTTTTATATTCGCACATTCAGACTTCTGATAAATTCAGACTTTCCAATAAATGTGCAATAAATTAATGTTTGCGAATTTTAAGCAGCGACATGATATTGACAACCAACGATTGTCAACTTACAACATTTTTCACAGTCGATCAAAATAGGCAAGTATTGTTTTATTGGCATATTTACTTGTGAATGTCCACTGAATGTCCAATGTAGTGTGATTAACAAGGCTATTGAATACGGATGTCCGAATGTGCGAATATAAAACCAACTTTACCCAAGTGTTGGGAAGTCATATCTACTTATGCAAAATTAGGAATAAAGAATAGGCGTCAGTGTGTGTTTATTTTGTATTTTATTTAATCTATGAGCTATTATAAACTAAATCGACATGTTCTTTTGTAATTTTACAATACTATCTATTAGTATACATGCAATAGATTTATTGTTTGAAATATATATATATTTTTATTTAGGCTTCAACAAATGTATTGTGAACTATAGGTGCTGCATCCATGATGTGAGTTTACAAGTTTAGGCATTATGAAATATTATTCACTAGAATTGGTCCAAATACTAAATTCCAATGAAGTTGGGACATTGTGTAACGTAAATAAATACATTGACTTGCAAAGACCATATTTAATTGTATACACCACAAAGACAAGATATATGTTCAAACTGATAAACTTTTTTTTTTTTTTTTGCAAATAGTAATTTTTAACTCATTTTTAATTTGATGCCTGCAACACACTGCAACATTTTTTTGTCATTCTTGCTTGATTTACGACTTCAGTTGCTCAACAGTCCAGGGTCTGCGTTGTCGTAATTTGCGCTTCACAATGCTGGGTACACACACCACAAGGTAATGTCCCGATTATCTTGATGGTACTACAGATTATTTTCAGATTTTCCTGTGGTGTGAGGTGTTGAGAGTGACTGAATCTGATCAGGAGGAACGTCGGAGCCTCCCCAATCGTGAATCGGAAATATTCAACATGTTGAATATTAGGGGTGGGCAATAGCCTCAAAATTATATTAGATTATTTCAAGGATATTTGCGATAAAGTTATTTATGACAATATAGAAAAAATATAACAAATATATGGCAGGCAGCAGCATTTATTAGTGCAAACGAACGTCATTTTCCATCCTTTTCTAATGAGCTACTGTCATTGATGACAGAATACATAATTTGAAGTGTAAATCTATTGTCATAAGGTGACAGCAGCAGCAGTAAAATAGTAGTGACACAATTGCACAGCATGGGTCAAATGTAAGCAAGGTAAAAAAGTAGCCTTGGTACAAATTGGTAGTATTTTCCCTGGAAATCTTAAGCCAAAGTATAACATAACTCCTTAACATTTTAGTTTTAACATAACTAAAGTAATTTAACCTTGTAACTCTTCAGGAGCCTGCACAATATTGTCACCTAATAAAATTGACCTAAAATTTTAAGTACAAATGTAAACAAACAGCAGCAATCCTAACAAATCTTGTAGCAGCTCTTAATGTAAAAACTGTAAGTAATGTAATGTATGTAATGTAATGTATTACAGTATTGTAATAAATTGTTCATAATGTAATAATTCTCAAAATGAAATACTCTTGAGCTCATAATGTAATAACAATTTTTACATTATGAAAAATTATTACATTATAAACTCACCAAAAACATGTCATGTTTTCATTATTGTAATAGCTTTTAAAACATAAAAAAGTATTCCCTTACATTATTGTTTTTAATTTAATTTAATTTAGTTTAATTTAATTTAATTTAAATATTCATGCTATTATTATTATTATTATTATTATGTTTATTAAACATAAAACATTGGTATTTATTTACAGTACATTTTAAAAATTAGAATCCAGTCTTAACCTGCCTACAAAATCCACCAGATTACTGATACTACAACTACTACTATAATTTTTATTTGTATTGTTATTGCTGATAATACTACTACTTATGGTATACTTACTGTTAAATGAGAAACATTGGCAACTTCAGCCTGAATGCACACAGATAAGTGGGGTGTGTGTGATAATGTTATCTTCTTCAAACATAGTAAAAAGGAATCAACTGCACACTCACTGAAGCATAAAGACTGGTTTAATATACCAACGTTTCAACTCGTAGCCTTTGTCAAGGTATAGTTTAACAAGAATGGAGAATAGCATAGCCTAAATAGGAATGGTAATTATTCACAGCTGAGTGCAATGAGATCAGAGCATCCAATAAGTAACTAATTTGCAATTGGATTCAAACATGAGAAGTAACAAACTTAACAAATTAAACTATACATGCAAAATATGAAATTGAAATTACAATCCAGCAAATTAATTTTAACTTCCACAAAACATTTTACTGAAAACAAAAACATCAGAATAACCATCAAAACATTAAATAATAAACCAATTAAAACGCTTTTATACTTTTTGGGTAACAGCCACTAGATGGCGTTCTGGTAGTGCAGCCGCCATTATGGGCTGAAAATACTAACTGGACCATTGAATCCTTCATAACTTATGCACCCAAAATCGGCGAATTTCACTGCCAAATCAGAAGCGCAATAGAACAGTTTTTAAATGAAGTCACCAGTAAATTGTATGATCCTACAGTAAGTGTTGTATTGTCTTATATGTTTTATTTTACCAGTTGTGGAATCCAACCATTCATCCATCTGAGGTAGCGTAGTTAGCCTACTTTGAGTATTTACATTTTATGCAACTTTACACATTTATTAATAGTAAATTAATCATTAATTTAAGATAATCATGTTTGCAGCGAACAATATATTTCACACCTAGTGGAGTAATAGTAATAATATCTAGGTCTGAATTTAAATATATATATTGTACGTTTTAATGGATCACGCTACAAACATAACGATCTTATAATACATGATGCATTGCTGTGTCCGTTATCCCATAATTCACACTTTTGCTTTAACGGACATTAGACAACACTGCAAAATCAAGCTGTTATATTCATATATTTATTGTCCAACATTCACAATTTTTGTGATGCATGTCCTTAATTTAGTTTCATATGTTGGTAATAATTCAGTGTTTATAGGCCTTTTAAAGAATTTTAACCCAAACGGACTGGGTTTCTAGAGAGCAAAGGTTTTGTGGAAAAAGTGGGGGGCGGAGCCAGACATCGTAAACATTCGGGGCTTAGCCCAAATCTATTTTGTCCAATGACATTTTAATTCACTGACATGAAAGGAGTTTTTTTGTTGTATTCTTGAGTAAAGTTCATAAAATGTACATTATTTCCCACTGTAATTTTATAAAGTAGAAGTTCTAATAAACTATGTTGGGTGTACCTCATCTAGGGGTTCCGGGGGAATGCCCCCCCCAGAGGAAAATTTTGTATATTTTAAAGTTAAATGCATCAATCTGGTGCACTTTGGAAGCTCAAAATTAAGAGCTCCAACCCATGTACAGTGTGCACATTGACCAAAGAAACAGCATTGTACCTGGACATGAAAGAGGGTTCAAACATCTTTTTAGTTGTGATATAGAGTCTCAGTCTACATTATGTTTTAGGATGCCAAACAATTATTACAACTATATAATAATGTTTTAGGCCTATATAATTATTCATATGACAGTATTGTAACAAATGCACTCTAAAATAAATTAAAAATTTTATTAGTTACTTTACACAACAGGGAAATTACAATACTTTTGTACTAATTTCTAAGATAAATCCTTGAGCTTTTATTTTCATCACCAGTCGCGTGTACAAATGTGCTCACTTCTCTTTAAAACACGCAGTACAGAAAGACTGTATATATACTTAATCACTATATTTTGCTGTTTTATAAAGGCACAAAGTCATATCACGGTTTCGATTTTAGTTCGTTGGCAAAATACAACGTAGTATGTTTTAAATTTTCAGTTCATTGTGAAACGGTGGCGGCGGCACAGGGTCATTAATGGGAAACACTGAATGAATGTATAGCTGATTGTATGCGCTGTCTGTCTCGTTTTTCTCTTAAAACATAACCTATTATGTTTGTTAGGATACTCGCTAAGATGGGCATGTTGACAATTTTTGGGTGAATTTGTCCATTTAGGTGCAAGACTTGAAAGTGAATTTGCGCAAGAGTATTTGCACGCTGTGATGTGGCTCTCCACATATGCACTTCGGATGAGTACACACAAATCCTCACAGTGCACGCGAGTTCTCTTTCACGTCTTATGGATGAATGTTTAAATTGGCAAGGTTTAAATGAGTGTAAACACAGATAACAACGTGAGATGTTCAGGTCTCAACTGGGCTTGTGTGCTATCAACACCTGGGTGATGACGGCATCATAGAGTATTCGGCACGTCATTGAACATTTGTTTACAAAGAGTGACTGTTTTGTCTGTTCTTTTCATCATCGCTGTTGTAGTCTTGCGTATCCAGACCTTCAGACCGTTGTTCAAAGCACTTCATAAGGATAGGACTAAGTGCAACTGGATGGTAGTCATTAAAGCAGGAGGGGGGTGTCTTTTTCGGGGCTGGAATAATGGTGGTAGCATTGAAGCATGTTGGGACAGCCTGACTTAAGAGAGAAGGTAAAAATGTCTGTGAAGTTCCACTGCACAGTCTCTCAATACACTACCGGGAATGTTGTCAGGGCCTGGAGCTTTGTATGCGTTGATCCTACTGAGGGATCTCCTAACGCTGTGCTGGGACAGCGTCATCACCTGGTCGCCAGAAGGAGGTGGAGTCTTCTGTGCAGTGGTGCTGTTTTTGCATCAAAGCGAGCGAGGAAGGCGTTCAGCTCGTTCAGCAGGGAGATATTGCCATCACAGGTCTGCGGTGGAGACTTGTAGTCTGTAATGGTCTGTATCCCCCGCTAGAGGCTCTGAAACAATGAACTATCCTCCTGGAGTACTGTCTCCTAGCCTGATGCTGTGGGACAGGTTGGCCCTAGCTGTCCTCAAGCCTACGTCATCTCCAGTTCTGAAGGCAACGTTATGAGCCTTCAGGAGTCTGTAGACCTCTCCTGTCAGCTAAGGCTTCTGATTGGCCTGAACAGTGATGGTCTTTGTGACTGTTACATCATCAATACACTTGGTGATGTTGGCAGTGGCAGTCTCTGTGTACTCCTGGAGGTCTGGCAGCTTGCTTAAACATATTCCAGTCTGTGGTGCTGAAACAGTCCTGTAGAGCCTCTGAAGATCCCTCAGGCCACAGCAGTATTTGCTTGCGAACTGGTTCTGCAACTTTAACAAGCGGCCTGTATTCAGGCATTAGCATGACTGATGCGGTCTGAGGCACCAAGGTGGGGGAGGGGAAAAGCCTTGTAAATTACTCTCTGGGTGGTGTAAACAAATTCCAGTATGTTGCTTCCTCATGTTGGAAAGTCTATGTGTTGGTATATTTTGGGAAACACACTCTTTAGGTCTGCGTGGCTGAAATCCCCAGCCAGGATGAGAAATGCATCAGGGTGGGCTGTCTGCTGTTCGCTGATGTACTGGTACAGTTCATTCAGTGCCTCACTCCTGTTGTTGTTGGAGTTGGGAGGGATGTATACAGCAACGAGCAGTATGGCTGTATATTCCCTTGGTAGATAGAACTGCCGGCACTTAATAATCATAAACTCCACCAGGGGTGAGCGGTGTCTGAAGACCACAGCACATCACACATCACATCACAACACCAAGCATCATCATTTATGTAAACACAAAGCCCTCCGCTACGAGACTTGCCTCCCTCGATGAGAACTCTGTCCGCTCATTAGCATGTTAGCTGGTCAAGCAGAAACTCACGACTGTATGCGTGCTTATAGACAGATAGACGTGACGAAGACTTACAATAACATTGTGACTTACAAGATAAAAATCACAAAAGCACTGTTCTTTCGGGAGAGAGATAAGCCGCAGCGTGTTCACGCGAAACCATCACGCAAAAGAACCCAACTGCAACTAGCGAGTGCTCCAGGCGATGATCGGTTGAGTCATGTTTGCTTTCGGGCCGCACATCACCAGCTGCTAGTCTCTCCTCCTCGCGTACCCTCATAGCCTGGTTGTACTCTACAGTGTGTTTTTGGAGTGTTTATGTTGGAGGTCTGGCCTCGTGTAACCAAACCACATCCATACTATTGAAGTAGCTCACTTTTTAGGTAGTAAATCTTCATCGAAGGCTGACATGCTGCTCTTATTCTCAGACAGGTGGTGTTGTGCACGCTAGGGAACATATAGCGATGCAATGATGTATGCCGCATTTATCACTGGTATCGCAAGATGACACTTTTTTTATCATGTAAAAATTGATACCGGTGTCATCAAACAAAATGATATCCAATCAGAAAACGAGCTGACAAAGCAGTCATGGCACAGCACAAAGTTAAATGGATTTGGACAGCAGAGACGGAGGATCAGCTTGTCGATTTGTAGCGAAAGCACGAGTGCTTATACAATGTGTCCTCTAAAACATAGCAAAATCATTCCAAACACTATCATCACAATTTCTTCCTGCCTATCGTCTGTCATGTTTATTCGGAAGCCTCGAGATATTTTGTGAGATTTCCCATTGTCACAGTCAGGACTCTGGTTGAAAATCTGTTGGTGTGTGGTGTGCTGTCTTTGTCACATCACAGCACACCACACCACACACTATAGGAGTTTTTACTATGAATCCACGCTGTTGTAACACATGCAGAATGTGGATTGGCGTTGTTGGCGTGTCCCTGAAAAAGACATTGCATGGATGGCAGCATATTTTGCTCCAAAACCTGTATGTACTTTTCTGCATTAATTGTGCCTTCATGTGCAAGTTACCCATGCCATGGGCACTAACACACCCCCATACCATCAAAGATGCTGGGTTTTGCGCTGATAACAATCTGGATGGTCCTTTTCCTCTTTAGCCTGGAGGACACTACGTCCATGGTTTCCAAAAAACAATATGACTAGTCAAACCACAGCACACTTTGCCACTCAGATGAGTTCACAAGTCCATCTCAGATGAGCTCAGGCCCAGAGAAGCCGGCGGCATTTCTTGTTGTTGTTGTTGATGTATGGCTTTCACTGCACCTGGTAGAGTTTTAACTTGCACTTGTAGATGTTGCAACGAACTGTGTTAACTGACATCAAAATGTCCTGAGCGCATGTGGTAATATCCTTTGCAGAATGATGTCTGTTTTTAATGGGATCGAAGGTCACGGGCATTCAGCGTTGGTTTACGGCCTTGCTGCTTATGTGCAGAGATTTCTCCAGATTCTCTGAATCTTTTGCAACATTGTTCTTAAACTGTTGGACTGTTCGCTCACGCAGTTGTTCACAAAGTTGTGAACCGCACCCCATCCTTTCTTGTGAATGACTGAGCCTTTTGGGATGCTCCTTTTATACCCAATCATGATGCTCACCTGTTTCCAATAAACTTGTTCACCTGTAGAATCTTCCAAACAGGTTTTTTTTTTTTTTGTTTTTGTTTTTTAGCATTCCTCAACTTTCCCAGTCTTGAGTGAATATTTGCAAAAAAAAAACCCCAAAAAAACAAACAATCAGTATAATGCAGAGTATATCCATTCAAACATTAAATATCTTGTCTCTGTGGTGTATTCAATTAAATATGGGTCAAAAAGGATTTGCAAGTCAGTATATTCTGTTTTTATTTAAGTTTTACAGAATGTCCCAACTTCATTGGAATTGGGGTTTGTATATTTATATTGTAAGTTATACTATTTGCTTGTATATGGGTCAATGACATTTAAGGATTTTCGCCAGGCCAATTTTAAAATACAAAAAATATATTTTTCAATTGTTCAAGCATTAAAAATGTTGTGTACACATAAATGCATATTAAAACTTTAAATTAATGTTTTTTTATCTAGATGAATTGGCCATATCCTTAAAAAACGTCATGTAGGGCGACCGTGATTTATCTTAAAATTAATTAATTTCCTTAACATGTTTAACATTTTTTTTTACAAGTTCTCAGTAATTAAAGTGTTTAGAAAGTATTTGCAGTTCTTTTGAGATTCAGTAAAGAATGACCTTATATTTTTGTTCTATAATTTCAGAGTTGTCTTCTTAAATGTAGTGTAACACTTATTTTTCCTGTAAACTGCATAAAACTGATAAAAATGTTTTTAAAACACCATTCACTTAAGCATGCTGTATCAGTGATTCATATTTCAGCCACATAAATTAGATATTTTATTTTTAATATAGTACAGTTATTATTATTAGTATAATTGTGTGGTCGCTCCAAATGACACGAAGACCTTAAAGGGATAGTTTACCCAAAATTTTAAATTCTGTCATCATTTACTCCCCCCCAAGTTGTTCTAAATTTGTATGCATTTCTTTGTTCTGCTGTACACAAATAAAAATATTTGGAAGAATGTTTGTAACCAAGCAGATCTTGGCCCCCATTGACTGCATAGTATTTATTTATTTTTTCATTAAAGGTCCTCTAAGCGATGTCACGTGTTTTTAGGCCAAAACATTTTTTGTCACATACAGCAAACATCTCCTCACTATCCGCTAGCTGCCTGTCCCCTGAACACACTGTAAAAAAACACGGTCTCTGTAGTCGCCACAAGCTCCGAAAACGGCAATAAAAACAAACTGGTTCAGCCTGGACCACGAAACATAATAAACACGCTCCAGCCAACAATTGACAAGAATGATTTTAAATGCACGTTCATGACTGTTTCAGGAAGCATGGAGGGGAGGGGGAGGAGGAGGAGGAGGGAGGGTCTAGCTAGCCTCTGTTTTGTTTGACAACACTTCGAACGTCAACAGGTAGTTACTCCACCCAGGATCACTTAGAGCACCTTTAACTTCAGCTAAGTCCACCAGCTTCATATTTCAGTGACTGTTTCCCTCACCTGTTTGCATCCTGCCCTGTTCACAAAATACCAGCAATAAAGAACAGTTTGTTTAATACCTCTTCTGTGTGCGTGACAGCACCACATGATATTTCATAAAATGGACATCATCGGACAAAGTTTGTTATATTATGATAGAAATATAAATTCGAATGCTTTCCAATTTTGTACAGGATTACAAAACACATTGGAAATCATGCCAAATAGTGCATAAAATGAATTTGAATAAATGTAGAGTAACTTTAAAGACATTTTCAAAACAGAAGTTATGGCCGGACGGTCACACCACATGATATTTTGACACTTTAAATAACAGAATATTACAGATAACTAATGTTTTTTGTTAAAGTTAAAGGTGATAGAGAGGATTTTTTCGTCGACTGAGAAACTAAAGACTGTTAGTGAGTTTTTGAAATGAGCGCATGCGTAAGAACAGCCCCCCTCCTTCACAGCACATTTCAAAGGAACGCCTCCCAAAACGCGTAAACACTCGTATTGGAACACGAGTGTTTACCACCGGCATTCGCTGTGTCGTGTTTTTTGGATTCGTTATGTCGGACTCACCGCAGGTAACTCATAATCTACAGTTGTTACTCCTGTCTCCTGACAAAAACATTGCATGCGGCGCCTGTGGAGTGTGGAAAGTTACTGGAGCGTGCTCGTCTCTCACAAGGAACGTCACGGCAGTGATTGACAAGCCAGAGGGCCAGTCGTTTACGCGATCATCGCATGGCTGATGTTTTTACGGCCCTACCTCGTGCACAGATGATGTATATTAATATTATTACTTTCAGTGCACCTAATAAATAGTCTTTTATCAGTTAGTAAAGACAGTTTCAAGTAATATTGCAAAAATGTATAAAACAAAACATCCTCTTTAGCACCTTTAAAGTAAGTACATGCAAAGGAGAGGTAATGCACATATATGGTATCTTTTTATGCATTTAAACCAATTGTTAATTGAGAAAAATTCAGTCGGACAGAAAATATAGGCGTCACGTCATTGAATCATATGTGTAGAAATGTGAAGATGTAGAAATTTGACCTGTAATCTTATTTTGACTTTTATTCAGGCTGAGCTAGATGGCTTTAACTCTGAAAATGATGTATCATTTATGTACAATGTGGTTCCAAATGCCTGGGCTGAAATCATTATTACATAAGAGAGCACTGCTTCTAAAATGAGTCTCCATGAGGATAAAGAGGAGATGACAGCAGAATCTCCTGAACCCAGCTGTGTGTGCCCATGAAGAGTGGCCGATTCATCCTACCCCATCCCCCTCTCTTCAGCGATGGATCATTGACCTCTGACCTCAGGTAAGATTATTTTTACTCTATGTAATTAAGCTCAGGGCCATTTTTGGACCATATTTGTGAATTTTTCTGTTGGAGTTACAGGACCTAATATAAGTGCAGAGATGTTTCAGTGTTTGAATCACTGCTTGTTCTAGACAGGCTGTCGGTCTTTGTGTTATGGTCTGTGTATTTAAAAGACACTTAATATTCAGTAATACCACATTATTGCTTTGACTGTACTGACACTATTGGATGAGAACAAAAAGTAAATTGAGTTGAATGATGACTATTGCTTCCTGTAGAGCTGCTTTACAGCTGAATTTGTCTCATATTTGATGAAGTTTGCTATATTGATTCTGTTATTTTTCTGCTGTTTATTACTGTGGAGCTGCATTGAAAAAATCTATTGTATAAAGCGCTATATAAAAAAAGGTGACTGGACTTAAGTAATGACAGTGCAGGCTACATTGTTACACCAGTATGTTGTGGCAAGTGAGCAATTAAACCATTCCTTCAACTAATATGTTCAAAAAACACTGATTCATTCAGGAATGAAACAAGGTGCTGAAATTATTTGAACTGTGAGTGCCACCCTACAACTCTCAACCAACGTGCAGTGTGACTCTGTGGTAATGTTCAAGCTGATGCTTCACTAGAGATCAATGCATTTGATGCCAGTCATCTCAAATCCCCTTAACCGTTAAATGGATACTACGACAAAGATATAACTTTCATCAGCAGACACAGACCTGGCAAACTGTGTTTTCACAAATTTATGACTTGACCTGAAGAAGCAAAGCACTAACAGACGCAGGTAATCGCACACACTCCCTCTCTCCATTTCTCTGTGCAATAATACTCCATTACACTGATAACTTCCCTGAAGCAGGGAAGCCATTGTTGCTAGTTCTAAAGCAGGGGTGTCAAACTCATTTTAGGTTGAGGGCTGAATGGGAAAACATTTGGTTTTATTTAATGTTTTTATTTATTTATTTATGTATTATCAGGGGTGCCCCGATTTAGTTATTATTATTATTATTATTATTATTATTATTTATTTATTTATTTATTTATTTATTTATTTATTTATTTTTTATGGCTGATTCCGATTTGTTTAAAAAAAAAAAAAAAAAAAAAAAAAAATTTTTTTTCTTGTTTATTTAAATAAAACAAAAAAAATATTTGTAGCCATTTGAAAATTAGAGACAAGCACTACATTTTAATCATGATGCAAACAAACAAGTTGTTTTTATTTAAAATAAGATTTGAAGATTTAAAGCAAAAACAGAATGGTCTGACTTTTGTTTTGCAAAATTATGCTATAAGACACCTGCACAAAACAAAAACAGACCGGCTAAATGAAAATGCGAATCCACTCTCTGTCAGTAGGTGGCGCTTATGGAACAGCAGCAATATAGAGTTTTCTTGTTCACCGCTGTACACAAAGCAGCGTTGCACTTTACTTTATACGGAGGTAAGATGACAAGAAAATGCTATCGAAACTGTTCTGAAGACAGTTCCCTTCATAGACCTATTTTGTGTTTGACAGTGATGAAGCGTTTGTGGGTGGAGCCTACCTGGTGGCAATAAATGACAAATCGGCAAAAATAAAAGTTAAAACGGTTCAGATTTATGGCCTATTTTCTATTATTGTTCAAATTATCAAATTATATTATTGTGGACCATATGTTTGACACCCCTGGTCTAAAGTGATGTTTTGGAGTTAGTAACAGAGTTTGGGCATGTCTGTTTAACAGATTTAGTTTGACTTGATTTTTCCTTATATACTAGCTCCATCGAACTGTTGTAATAAAGCAATTTCACATTCGCTGTTGTGTAATATGACTGGCCAAGTGTTGATATAGAGCCAATATCATGCTTTTACAGTATTGCCCGTATATAACATTACTTATCAAAATGTTCAAGAACATTGTGAAACTGTTGCTTATATCTCCCAAAAGTCTAGAAAGTCTAGATGAAATACTAATATGAATATGAACTAATACTAATATGAATTATTATGAATTATTATGAATATGATGATATGAAAGATAACGCATTATTTCCATGCCTAGAGAGAAACAGGCTGCAGCATCTTCAAAACCCAGCAGTGGCATTATGTCTCTGGAATCAGATTCATCTGACCTCAGGTAAGATGCTTTGATACTGTGTCCTGATCAGATACTTGTATTGTCCTAGTGCTTGGTGCACACTTCAAGTACATTCAAGTTAATAAATTCAGTGATGTATACAGGGCCATGCAGAGAGTTTCTCAGGGGCAGGGGCTCAGATGGGGCATCTATAATAAATATTATTCTAATAAGGTAAGCACTCTCTGTAAAGATATTGTTAGATGTAAACTAGGGGTGTAAAAGAATTACTCTCGGTTCGGTTTTTATCACAGTTTTAGGGTCGCGGTTCAGTGAAAAAAGGACTACTGTCAAATAAAAATTCAAATCAAACTACAAGCAACAGCACAAATAAATACAATAAAGCAAAGATGCAAATAAAACAAAGTGCTTTTCAGGTTATTTAGGTATCTATCAGTAGTTTTCAGGTACAGAATTTGAATAATGTAATCAAATGGAAACTAACATTGCATATAATCTGCACTGTATAAATTAAGGATTAAATGATGTTTTATTAACAATGTTTGGGAGGAGCACTTTCAAATGATCCATCCAATCATCGCGTCATTTAAACCAGCAGACAGCCATCAGTAAACATGTCTACCCAATCAGCATAAGTGGAGGACTTTGACAGTTGTTCAGCATCCCTCCACCACCCCGTCTCCTCACACTCACCTGGTTATCTTCCTAACCAGAATTCGGGGGAAGTACTCTGGGTTCAGGCCAAACACCGAGCTCGGAGCCCTCTCCTGGGACAGCGCGCCAAATACACATACCATTTACTTATCTGACTTATTTGTAAATGTGAACTCATGAATCATTATTAAAGTTATTGAAGCTATTCAGTCAAGAGCAGTGAGTGATTTCCTTCACTTTTATTGTTAATGCACAGATTCAATATACTGTTACACATGCATTGTCTTTCTCAAGTGTTTAAGTTCAGTTGAGACATAACCAAGTATGTTGGCTAGGATACTCGCCAAGACAGGCATGTTGACATAATTCTGTGTGAATTTGACCTTTCAAGTGCAAGACTTCAAAGACAACTCATTATTTGCACACTTGATGATTCGGTCTGAATATTTTCTGTGTTGAATGAAGAAATGATGATGAAATGATGCGTTGTTAATTTGACTGTGATCGAGGAAGTTGCGCATGGCTTGCTCATGAGGCCTGGGGCCAGGTGAGGTCTCGCGTGAACAGTAAGCAGCAAGAACTCAGGAGGAAACTATTTGTTGGCTTTTAAGTTCCATATAGGTCACACCTTTGAGTTTTGGTCTTTTGACCAAAAAGAAAGGTGCAATTCGCAAGCGAGAAGTTTCTTTTTTGTTTGAAAGTGAACTCATTTGCATGAGAGGGGTAAGCTGGCAGTTTGTGCCCATTTACAAACCCGATTCCAAAAAAAGTTGGGACACTGTACAAATTGTGAATAAAAACAGAATGCAATGATGTGGGAGTTTCAAATTTCAATATTTTATTCAGAAGACAACATAGATGACATATCAAATGTTTAAACTGAGAAAAATGTATCATTTTAAGGGAAAAATAAGTTGATTTTAAATTTCATGGCATCAACACATCTCAAAAAAGTTGGAACAAGGCCATGTTTACCACTGTGTGGCATCCCCTCTTCTTTTTATAACAGTCTGCAAACGTCTGGAGACTGAGGAGACAAGTTGCTCAAGTTTAGGAATAGGAATGTTGTCCCATTCTTGTCTAATACAGGCTTCTAGTTGCTCAACTGTCTTAGGTCTTCTTTGTCGCATCTTCCTCTTTATGATGCGCCAAATGTTTTCGGGTGAAAGATCTGGACTGCAGGCTGGTCATTTCAGTACCCCGATCCTTCTTCTACACAGCCATGATGTTGTAATTGATGCAGTATGTGGTCTGGCATTGTCATGTTGGAAAATGCAGGTCTTCCCTGAAAGAGACGACGTCTGGATGGGAGCATATGTTGTTCTAGAACTTGGATATACCTTTCAGCATTGATGGTGCCTTTCCAGATGTGTAAGCTGCCCATGCCACACGCACTCATGCAACCCCATTCCATCAGAGATGCAGGCTTCTGAACTGAGCGCTGATAACAACTTGGGTTGTCCTTGTCCTCTTTAGTCCGGATGACATGGCGTCCCAGTTTTCCAAAAAGAACTTCAAATTTTGATTCATCTGACCACAGAACAGTTTTCCACTTTGCCACAGTCCATTTTAAATGAGCCTTGGCCCATGTTATCTATATTCTATTGTGAATAAAATTTAAGTTTATGGGATTTGTAAATGATTACATTCCTTTTTTATTCACAATTTGTACAATGTCCCAACTTTTTTGGAATTGGGTTTGTATACTCAGATAAATATAATAAAAACATACTGCATTCTATGAAAAAGTGATATCCACCAAAGTGTGAGTCATTAAATGTATTTTGATATGAGACACTACCTAGATGGGCTACATTATCTAGTAGTTATATCGCAGGTGTGTATAACACTAAACAATACACAAAAGAACAATATACAAACACTAATAATACACACAATCTACAGAGGAAATGCATGTTCATTAACTTAGGCAGATTTGTCAATGAATTAGTGGAAAGGATTCCATTTGGGACGGCATGTCTGTTTCTTGTAGCTTTTACTTTTCTGTTCATTTTATGCGTTATGCATTATGCTCCACTTTGCAGATGATGAGAGGAAGTAGAATTTTAGAATGACATGACAGTCTTTTTTAAAAAAAATTTTTTATTGACATGACAGTTTTTAAAGGTGCCCTCGAATGAAAAATTTAATTTATCTTGGCATAATTAAATAACAAGAGTTCAGTACATGGAAATGACATACAGTGAGTCTCAAACTCCATTGTTTCCTCCTTCTTATATAAATCTCATTTGTTTAAAAGACCTCTGAAGAACAGGCGAATCTCAACATAACACTGACTGTTACATAACAGTCGGGATCATTAATATGTACGCCCCCAATATTTGCATATGCCAGCCCATGTTCCCAACATTATGAAAGGCATTAGACAAGGGCAGCCAGTATTAACGTCTGGAGCATCACAGCTGAATCATCAGACTAGGTAAGCAAGCAAGGACAATAGCGAAAAATGGCAGATGGAGCAATAATAACTGACATGATCCATGATAACATGATATTTTTAGTGATATTTGTGAATTGTCTTTCTAAATGTTTTGTTAGCATGTTGCTAATGTACTGTTAAATGTGGTTAAAGTTACCATCATTTCTTACTGTATTCACAGAGACAAGAGCCATCGCTATTTTCATTTTTTAAACACTTGCAGTCTGTATAATTCATAAACACAACTTCATTCTTTATAAATCTCTCCAACAGTGTAGCATTAGCCGTTAGCCACGGAGCACAGCCTCAAATTCATTCAGAATTAATGTAAACAATATAACAGTATACAATACTCACATAATCCGACGCATGCATGCAGCATGCATGACAAACATCTAGTAAAGATCCATTTGAGGGTTATATTAGCTGTGTGAACTTTTTTTTATGCACTGTTTAAGGCAAGCGCAAGCTCCGTGGGCGGGGAGCGTCAGCATTTAAAGGGGCCGCACAGCATAAATCGGCTCATGTTTAATGATGCCCCAAAATAGGCAGTTAAAACAATTAATTTAAAAAAAATCTATGGGGTATTTTGAGCTGAAACTTCACAGACACATTCAGGGGACATCTTAGACTTATATTACATCTTGTTAAAGAACGTTCGATGGCACCTTTAATGACACTTAATTTAACAGCTACAACAGCTTGTTCCATGTGTCATACATCATTATGCCATTTTTACATCATTGCACATGTGCAATACTTTCCAGTTTCGTTTTGCAATCCGATTAAGTGTTTACATGTCCTATTGATTGGGTTAGAAAAGGAATAAACCACCCCTTCCAATCTGATCGACATTTCATTCGGATCAAGCTCAATTGGATCGATTAAGTTGCTTAAAGTAATCACCAATATGATTACTAACGGATTATTTGTAAACATATTCCTGATCGAGGCAGTGCTGAATCATCACAAAACTTTATCAGTTGCATGTGTTTTAAGGCTTGCCTGTTTAAGCATTCAATCTCAAAAAGACACAAAAGAGACTTTCTGTAGTCAAAAGCTGTGTGAGAAGTTTTCTGTGCACACATGTCCAGTTCTCTTTTGTTTCTTTTGTGCTTGAACGGACAAATACATGCAAAATTATGTCAAAATGTCAGTCTTGGCAAATATCCCAGTAAACACAGTCTGTTGTGTCTTAAATAAACTGATCCAATGCAACTACCACTCCAAGGTCCAGAAAGGAAGGAAGATATCATAACAGTACTCCATGCGACTCCAGTGGCTTAAAGTGAATTTACTTTGAAGTGATTGCTTTGTTTGAAAAAAAAAAAGCAAAAAAGAAAACATAATTTACCACTTTACTTACAAAAATATTGATCTGCAATGCACGTTCACAAGAGCATCACGACGCATGAGTGTTGTGTTCAGACTCGTATTTAAAAATATCATATAAAATATCATATTTATTTATTTATTTTATTTTTTTTTGTCTTTTATGTCTTCTATGTTCCACAGAAACGTGTCATACAGGTTTGGAAAAACACCATTCTAAGTTTGTCTCAGAACAGTTTGTGTGTGTGTGTGTGTGTGTGTGTGTGTGTATGTGTTCTTTTTCTTTTTCTTTTATGCCTTACCTTTAGAAAATGATAATGATGTCATGTTAGTGTTTTATAGTGTGGATCTTTGTGGAGAGTTCAGAATTACAGCAGGACTACGAAAATGTAGGTCTAAAAACACAATCATTTCGTGTTTTATGTGTGGTTTTTTTTGTTTGTTTGTTTGTTTTTAGTGAAATGTTACTCTCTTCTTGTGTTCAGATGCCTGTGATCTCACACTGGATCCAAACACAGCAAACACTTATCTTATTCTGTCTGATGAGAACAGGAAGATCACATGCATGTTTCAGCATCAATCATATCCTGATCATCCAGAGAGATTTGATGAGTGTCCTCAGGTTCTGTGTGGAGAGAGTCTGACTGGACGCTGTTACTGGGAGTTTGAATGGAGTGGACGTGATGCTATTATATCAGTGACATATAAAGGAATCAGCAGGAAAGAATCTAGAGACTGTTGGTTTGGATTCAATGACAAATCCTGGAGTCTGTACTGCTCTGATTACAGATTCACTGTCTGGCACAATAAGAACTTCACTGATATACCTGTCATCTGTTCATCCTCTAAGAGAGTAGGAGTGTATGTGGACGTGTCGGCCGGCACTCTGTCCTTCTACAGCGTCTCTGACACACACACACTCGCACACTTACACACCTTTAACACCACATTCACTGAACCCCTCTATGCTGGATTTAGGCTTTATTTGAACTCTATAGTATCTCTGTGTGACATTAAACAACCTCCTGTGAGAAACAACAGTGATACACACACAACCAGGTGAGTGAAATATACTGTGTCTTAGTGAAGGATTTTTCCAGACTGTGATTAATAGTTCAATCCTCTGTTCTTCATTCATCACTAAACACTAGGGGTGCATGATACGGAGTGGCTATTTACACTAGCTCCGCCCACCAATGTCGGGTTGGGCCGCTCAAGTTTTAAAAACACGCAGAATATTCAAAATTCAATGACAGTAGCGAGTAATATAATATTAAAAGTCATAATATTAATCATAATATTAAAAGTGTTTATTGGGTAGGGTTAGTGGAAGGTGTGTTTTATTCTCCCAATAAGGCAGATCTTAATTAAGTGGATCTTAATAATTGTAATAAATATAATCATTTACATACTGATATTATTGCATCCTGTTAATGTGCAAAAATACTGAGGTGCAAATAGTATCTGCCAACATAATGTATAGCATCTAATTACTATTTACTCTTATTGCAAAGAACTGAAACTTTTACATGATGTAAATAGAATCTATCACTATTGTCACTTAGTGTAAATATAATATATTGCTATTTTAACATAGTGTAAATAGCATCTAATTGTTATTTAAACTTCGTGTCAATAGCATCTATGGGTCACTGTAGCCACTGCCTGCATGATATGCTGATATTTTTCTGATTTTTGAGACTGGTATTTCTTATGATCTTATTTTCTATTAATATGCCTGCAGGTGAGGAATAAGACAGAAATAATCAAATTCACTCAGTATTACTTGATCTATTCCAGCACTCCCTCAATCACAATCAAGCACAATTAACTGTAGACAGATGTCTTGTAAGCACTAAAACAGTCCAGCTCTTCATAGTCAAACTCATTTATTATGTTTGGATAATGAACATTTCTGTCCACCCCAGACTGCTTGCTGGCCTTTATCTGTCCATCTCTGTGAAAATATACCACTTCACCACAGTTAAAAACACTGATTTATAGAATACTTGAGACATTATTCAACTTGAGCTCATTGATGGAGAATATAGAGTTCATGTTGGCTAGTTAAACAAAGCGTACATAAAAAACCCCTCAGAATTAAACTGTCAATCTATATTTGTTTATAAACAATTGTACTATATTTTTAAACTATATAGACTATATTTTAAAGATGCATGATTGTGTATAATATATGTTTGTTATTAGTGACGGACATCACAGGTGTCAGTTGCAGTATTATATACTAAGTATTATATACTAGTATTATACTTTCTGTCTGTAAAACTGCCTGTCACCAAAAAAAGAAAAGAAAAAACAAAGGGTTACACTTTATTTTAGAGTGCCGTAGTTACATTGTAATTACTCGAATAAGTACTGAGTTCTATTAATTAACTACATGTACTTAAGTTACAGTTAGGATTAGGGTTTATTTTAAGGTTACTTGTAATTATGCGTAATTTACTGTTATTGCTATAGTAAGTACAAGTACATAAGCACTTAAAATAAAGTGTTACCAAAAAAGATAGTATGTTTTTTAATGTGATTTTTGTCATGTGGAATATATATGTGAAAATATGGAGATCTGGTGCAAAACAACAACAACAACAACAACAGATATTCTACACTAAAAATTATTATCCAAGATTATTAGTGTATGTTTTACAAGAAAACTCAATTTCAGTCGTTCCACTTCAAAATCTCACATTTAATTAAATGTGTTGCTTAAAATTTACCAGCAATTTCTGAGTGAAATCCTACACCAATTTGTTTAATGTCCAAAATCTTTCGATGGTACATTTTCCCCAAAGACAACAGTTGTTAGAAGGTGTGCGAATTGTGACAGATTTACTATTTAGGTTCCCTTTCAAAAGGGAACTCGTGCTGTGTCCCCTAGGGGATGATTAGAGAGCCATTATGCTGAGGCCTCTGCTCCTAGAGCTTGGCTATGATTTGCTAAGTTGTTAGGCTCTCTGCGAGCCTCCTTGGCTAATATGAGCATTGTCAGGCCTCCTCTCATTTGAGAGAGTTGTCTTAAAGCCTCTGTTCTCTAACGCTCCACCAGGATAACCGTTGCAGGTTCTCTCTGAGCCTCTTTGCAAGATATCGTAAGTGTGGAATGTTGTTAGGCCTCCTCTCGATATGAAAGTCGACATGGTGAGGCTTCCGCTCCTAGAGCTCGGCTATTATTAGCGAAGTCGTGCATCGTCAGGCTTCCTCTTGTTTAGAGAGTTACCTTTTTTGAGGCCTCCACTCTCCAGAGCTCCGCCTGGATATCTGTTGCAGGTTACAAGGTCTCTGTGAGGTTTTTCTGAGTGTGGATCGTTGTTAGGCCTCCTTTCGATAGGAGAGTCGTTATGCTGAGGCCTCCGCTCCAAGAGCTCGGCTACTATTAGCTAAGTCGTCAGGCTCGCTGTGAGCCTTCTTGGCTAACTTGAGCATTGTCAGGTCTCCTCTCATCAGTGGGAGTTATCTTATTGAGGCCTCCGCTCTCCTGAGCTCCACTAGGATAACAGTTATGAGCTATTGTAACAGCTATTGTTGTCACTGGTGCACCTAGAGATGAAGACTCTTTGAGCATGGCAGTGGGAGTATTCAATTCCCCATAGTGGCCCCTAGGGGACACAATATTTATTTATTTATTTTTTTTGGTGGTTAAAGATGGCGCCGGTGTACATGGTGTGCCGTCGGTCTTGGAGGCTAGTATTTGTATTGTTTGTTCTATTTTGTTTTGTGTGCGATTTTGGTCTATGACAGATCAACTATCCTAAGTCTGCGGACCAGTTCAAACAATTTGTTGGGCTATGCCTCAAATGGCTCATATTATCCACCTCCTCCTTTCCTATCGTCGATACCTGGTTTCTTACGGCGATGGCCCTGTTCGCTACCAGTGAAGAGACAGAGGAAGAAACGCGGAAAACGGGGTGGCTGTGCTGTTAGGCTGAAGTCCTACCTGGCTCCGCGGTCTGGTGTGAGGTTTTTCAATCAGGATTTAAAAACATCATTCAACAGAGACTGCACTACTGAAGGTTTTAAATGATGTGTTAATAGCTGCTGATTCTGGGGATTGTACCGTACTTGTACTGCCAGATCTGAGTGCGGTTTTTGATACGGTAGATCATTCCATTCTTCTTGTTCGCTTGGAGCTTTGTGCTGGTATCAAAGGAGCTGCCCTTGAATGGTTTAAGTCTTATCTTACAAATAGGAAGTTCAGTGTTAATATTGGGGAATATTCATCAGAGGCTGCTGTTCTATCTTGTGGTGTTCCTCAGGGATCCATTTTAGCTCCCATTCTTTTTACATTGTATATGCTCCCATTAGGGTCGAACTTTAGGAAACATGGGTTGTCGTTCCATTGCTATGCGGACGACACTCAAGTATATTTACCCCTAAAACCCAATAATGATGGCCTGGAAACACTTGGGGCCTGCCTATCTGATGTGAAAGCTTGGCTATCTTTAAATTTTCTAAATTTTAATGAAAATAAAACTGAAATCATAGTGTTCGGTTCATCTAACTCTCTTAGTCAAATAACACCAGGTAATTTAACACTTTCTGCAAAGCCTTCAGTAAGAACTTGTGATTTGTTTTTGATGATTATCTAAAATTTGACAAGCAGATAAATTTAGTAGTCAAATCCTGTTTTCTTCAGCTTCGTCTTTTAGCTAAAGTAAAACCTGTCTTATCTTTTAAAAATTTTGAAAGAATAATTAATGTATTTTTAACATCAAGGCTAGACTATTGCAATTCACTGTATTACGGGCCAAACAGCTTTATCCCAGTTACAAAATGCGGCAGCAAGACTTTTGACAAGTACTAAAAAACGGGACCATATTACTCCAGTGCTACGCTCTTGGCACTGGTTGCCTGTACGATATCGTGTTGATTTTAAAATTCTTCTTTTAGTATTTAAATCTTTAAATGGTTTGGCCCCTCCTTACCTTTCGGATTTACTGACAGAACATCGTCCAGTTGTGTCTCTCCAGTCGTCTAATCAGAGAATGTTACGTATTCCGAAAACAAAGTTGAAAAGTAGAGGTGACCGCGCCTTTTCAGTAGCTGCTCCCAGATTGTGGAATGCGTTACCGTTTAGTATTAGATTTGCTCCTTCCATATCTGTTTTTAAATCTAGGTTAAAAACTTACCTTTTTGAACTAGCATATGGATAAGGATGAAATGTATTGTATTGTGTGTTTTTATATATATATACATATATTTATATATGGTGATGTGTATATGTGTGTATAATTTCCTTTTTTTTATTGTTTTTTTTTGCATTGATGTTAAGCACACTGGTCAACTGGTGTTGTGTGTAGTTGTGCTATAGAAATAAAATTGACATTGACATTGACATAAGATGCTGTGTCCCTTTGCCATGCTTCAGGCATTGCTGCCCGGTCTCCTTCAGACAAGAAGGGGAAAGTGGAAGTGGATGACATTATTCACAGGCCTTTTTATACTCACAGTCGCACCTGTGGTGACATCATAGGCTGCCGTCTGCCAATGTCAAGTTCAATGTCGTGTTTAGACTCACGCTTCAGACACCTGACATGCCGGAGGCATTCCCTCATAGCGACCCCTAGGGGATGCAGAGTCTCATTCCCTGTTTTCAGGGAATAACGGTTACATGCATAACCTGAGATGTTTTTTATAGTAGAATGTTTGTATGTTGTTGATTATGAATTTTTGGTAACACTTTACAATATGGTCCCATTAGTTAACATTCATTAATGCATTAACTTACAATGAATAATACATTTGTTGCAGTACTAATCTTTGTTAACGTTAATAAAAATTCAACTGTTTTCAGTTCATGTTAGCTCAGGTCCATAACATAATATTGACAGATACAACTTTTGATTTTAAAGATGTATTTATAAACTTTGAAATGAACATTAACTGAGATTAATAAACACATTAGTATTTTCATTGTTAGTTCATGCTAACTAATGTAGTTAAAGTCACCAGCCAACTGCCAAGAGTTTTCATTTTTAGTTGATCAATTATTTAATTTTGTACCTTGTTTGTGCTTTAAATAAACATCTTACTCTTTCATTCCTCCTTCTTCTGGTTCTTCACAGGTTCTCTGACTCCAAACCTTCTGGGCTCAATATTCACCCACTGCTGAACTGTCAGTCTTGTGTCCATATAGCTGATTCTGATCAGTGGGTTCAGATTGAGCCGTCGGCCTGTACAGATGAAGGAGGGTCAAAGTTCAGGGTCAGCACTGACCCAGGCCGTTACGAGTGTGTCAGGACCAGAATGCGATGGGTCTGTGACTGTGACGTCACCCTTCAGTACTGTACCGTAGACGGACACTTCCTCAACACAGAGCTGGAGAGGCTGCAGTGCAACCGGATCGCTCCAGTGATTGACGTGACGGTGATCTCAGGGAAACTGGAGGAAGTTCATCTGCCCCATTACGCCTGTTTAGGAGAGTCTGACCCCTCTCTCAAAGATGCTGTGAAAGTCCTCACCGTAAAAGACGAGGGAATAACCACAGAACCTGTGCAGTTGACCCGATTCCATGCCAAGATTGTCCAACCATCCTTCTCTCTTACAACATTAATAATAAGTTGGATAATGCGAGTGGATGAACACTGTGATCTTCTTCTCTACATGCATTCTAAAGTTCCTCTCATTCTACACGTCTACTTTTT
Organism: Megalobrama amblycephala; assembly: GCF_018812025.1. Lineage (NCBI taxonomy): Eukaryota > Metazoa > Chordata > Actinopteri > Cypriniformes > Xenocyprididae > Megalobrama > Megalobrama amblycephala. The sequence continues at coordinate 4,894,844 of NC_063050.1, read as the reverse complement.
CCCTTTTGATGATTGTGCAAAAGAAAAAGTTGAGAAAAGTGAAAAGTCAAGTTACCCAATCAAGCATCCCAGACCTGACAGGCCATTTCGGATGAAAACGCCACACATTCTTGACGTTTCAGATGCCTTGACTATCCATCCCAAAGAAGGGATCACACTCAGAAGAGAAACTCCCCCAAACTACTTCAAGGTCACGACACGTCTGGAGAATGATCTTCAAATGACTCTTATCAGAAAGGAGAATAAGGAGGAGGTCTGGACTGCAACAATTTTGAAAGATGAACTTTATCGGATTAATCCTAAGAGAGACGAGCCACGTCTGAATAGTGAGGCAGATAAAGCACTTTTTTTTGATAACCATTGGCCAGATCTCATTCAGGGGGTTAAAAATGTTGGGATCATTGCAGATAGACTGTGTCAGCAGAAAATAATTCACGAGGAACAATATTCAGAAATCACACAGAGTTTAACCAGTCAGGAGAGCATGAGAAAGATCTGTGATATTATACGCAAACACAGTGATGCTGTGAAAGCTAAATTCATCTCGGTTCTTCAGAAAGATGAGCTTTACCTTTTAGAACATCTGTACGATTCTACACCATGAGAATAATGTGAAAATATATAAAACTACTCTAAAACAGCAATGGCAAGTCTTTTGAGATATTAATTGCTAATAACATTGCAAATAAATCTAATAAGTATTTGATATATTTAATTCGTTTTTTTGCAATGCAAAGTAAACTTTCTGCAGGTAAAATGATTTTGTATCTAGGTCTTAACAATAATTTTCTTAATTGTTGGTGAATTGCCATTGTACACAAACCTTCTGTTTGTAATGTAGTGGTGGGGGTGTTACATCCCAGGATGTATATGAATTTAATTAAGTTTACTCTTCTCTCTTTACTGTACATTGGAGGAGTTGCTTGGAGTTAAAAGCAGAACAGAGACAGTTAGGGATTGTGGAGGATTGGAGTGAAAGTCCCTCCTGCTGACTCCTTGTGTTGATGTTTGTGGTTAGATATTGGACGGCTGCCAAGTACCGCAGAAGTGATGTTTTTCAGAATCAGTTGCTCATTTTGAATCCGATCAAAACATGACATTTGATAGTGTAAGATTTGCAAAATTTTACTTTGGTCACTTGAAACATCTAATGTAATGCGGCCTATGTTACTTTGTTTTATTAAATGTACCACTGTATGTGTAAAACATTATCCAAATGATTTATTTATATTTGTTTAGGTGCATTGACAAGTGTTGGTAAACTCATTTAAAAGTATGACAAAAATGACATACATGTACATTCCCCTGAGTGGATTATTCATTTCAGTTTAACTTTATTTTCACTATTTCTTGCAGAGTTTGTTTACACAACATAGCTATAAAAATGTCTACACAATATAGCTAAAATGTTTACACAATATAACAAAAATGCAAATTAGACAAGTACATAATATAAACAACTGCAGCGCTAATCATAGTTACTGAGAGTGAGTCACAATCATGAAAATGTAAATCAGACTGTGTTTAAAAAAGCCCATTCAAAAGAATCCATACATTGTTGAAGACTCTGATCAGCTTTCCTAATGCTGTCTTGAATCTTCAATGTTGTCGTGCTGAAGTTTGGGTAGAAATGATTGGTTACAAAAAGCTTTCTCCAAACAGTGCAGAACTTTTTTTTGTTTTTTTTTGTCGTAATTGAATTTTTAAAAAAAAAGAATTTTCGTAAGACATTTGACAGAGTAAATACACATAAGGATACAATTGTAAGCCGCTCATTCCAAATAAGTGGCGTGGTGACGTCAGCGGACTTCGGTAAAGTTGGTTTTATATTCGCACATTCGGACTTCTGATAAATTCAGACTTTCCAATAAATGTGCAATAAATTAATGTTTGCGAATTTTAAGCAGCGACATGATATTGACAACCAACGATTGTCAACTTACAACATTTTTCACAGTCGATCAAAATAGGCAAGTATTGTTTTAATGGCATATTTACTTGTGAATGTCCACTGAATGTCCAATGTAGTGTGATTAACAAGGCTATTGAATACGGATGTCCGAATGTGCAAATATAAAACCAACTTTACCGAAGTGGTATGAGGGCAGGTTATCAATTCCCATATCTCCCGTACTGTATACTGATGACGGCTGGGTATTGATGGTATGTCGTCTTGATTGATATTTGGGTTATCTATTTATGTGTGGTATTTATGTGATTTAGTACTTGATATTTATATGGCTTTGAGGTTTGCTGTGTAATGAAATTATGCATGTTAGGTGTTCACATGAATTTAATGTATTTCACAACAACCATTGAAACCCTGTGCTGTATAAGTTGCCTTGATTGTTGATGCTGTATTCTTTCATGAGTTAAGTTTACTGAATATCATTCATGCAAATACATAGTCAGTTGAATGGTCCCTGTCATGATTGCCTTGACCTGCCGTCACACTGTGTTTTAATATTATGATTGTACAAAAATAAAATTGTTATATTTGTATTTGATTAATATTGTGGTCCTTGTGTTTTCTTGGTTATTGAACCCATATATAATTTAGATCCAGTAGAGAACCTGTGTATTATCCCTATAATTTGCTGGAGTTGTTACACAATCACTACATAAAAAAATATAAAATTAAACAAAAAATAAAGAGCATCACAAAAATTTGCCGATGGCATCAAATGATGTCATGCACATGTCATGCAAATTATTTCAAACAGGAAGGGTTTTTCCTGGACTTATTTTTTTTGGCGGTATCTCATGCTCATCTACATGCAACATTGGTTGGTTTCTTTATAATACAATACATATTTTTGTAGCCTTTAAAGATAACCATCCAATAATCAAATTTTAAAGTTTTTTCCTGTAATTGCTCAGTCTCAGTTAGTGTACTGCATACATAAGATAAGATGTATGTATGTGTTTTGACGTCAGATTATGATGCTCTTGAAAAACCAGTTTTGTTTTCCTGTAATGGTTTTGATTTAGTTGAAGTTTAAAGAAAAACTTACGCAGTGATGAGTTTCAGAGGTTTTTGTTGAGACGCCATTTCAGAGGTGGAACAAGAAACCTACAAAAGTCATCATTATATATGGTAAGTTGGTATATAATACTACATGAAACATTAACATTATCTGAATTGAAATGTCACATTTGTCATAGACTTTTTACATTAGTTTTATATATAAATAAGTGCAAAATGATGTATTGTTTGTGGAAAAAAAAGAAAAGGCAGGTACTAGGGTTGGCTCGACACCATAATTTTTGGCTTGATATCGATACCAGAATCTGGTACCTTGGTACTGATACCTTAGGTGGCAAATAACCACCTCAAAAGATATGTGAATTATTTTATAGTAATCTATTCTGTGATAAAAGCTATGTATTAGTATTACATTATGATTGTACCTTATTATTACCAAGATTACTCGAAGAACACAGATAAACCATGTATTGCCACAATCGTTTGTTTATTGTCTTAATGTTTCATAAGTCAAACGTTTCTATCTGCTTATTATAGAGTGCTGCAGGAATAATGGAAGACTAATTCATCCCTGGTTCCCTAGAGATTTTTCTATGGGTCATAACAGGGTTTTATTTAATTTATAAGTGAAATAAGGTCTGTGGGTAAACATAAGTTGAATATACTTGAACATTTTGCTCTAAAATGTAAATACACACCCATATCGAAAATGCAGATTTTGAAGCTGTTGTTTTTTATTTTAAAAAAACTTTTCTAATAGGAAACTTGATAAGAGCATTTTTGGTATGGATGTGTGCCATTTATATTGTATAGCAACATGTCTGAGTATCTTAAAGTTATGTTTACCTTTACCACAAACTTTATTATACAGTTGAAAAAACACATTATAAAACCCATGAAAATCTCATGGACAAATTAGTCTCCTGGGTTTTGACGTCACTGCTACAATACTCTATTCAGCTGAAATGATAGGAATTTCCTTGAATGTCATAAAACTTTCAAGGGTTTATCCATAAACATGGAGTCTAATTTAGTTTTTTTTTTTTTTAGGCCTTTTTTCTGCGGTGTTGAGAGTGATATCATTACATCATATGTGTTTAGGTACTATTTTTCATTTACTTATCAATTAACCAACCTACAGTAATTTTGTCATGCTTATCTGAGCTTGATAAAAATATATATATATTTAATCGCTGGGAAGCGATTAAATTTTTTTTATATAATTAATTACATAATGTGGCAATTAATTTATGTAATTAATCGCAAATTTACCGTACATCACATTTGGCTGATGAATTATCCCCAAAAGATAATTTGAAGTCATTATTGTCTAAAGCAGTGGTTCCCAACCACATTCCTGGAGGCCTACCAACACTGCACATTTTGCATGTCTCCTTTGTCTGACACACCCATTTTAGATCTCATTACTAATGAGCTGATAACCTTAATCAGGTGTGTTTGATTGAGGGCCTCCAGGAATGTGGTTGGGAACCACTGGTCTAAAGCAACAAATAGACATTAGAAAAAGTACATTCAGAAAGAAATATTCTATTTGATTCAACATAGAATTTATTACAACTTTCGGACCATGAGGATGAGTAAATTATGACTGCATTTTAATTACTTGTATCACTTTTATTTCATTTTCCTTTTTTATTCAAAATATTCACAAACTATGGCACTGAGCACCCAGGGAAGAATATGAGATGTTTTTTTTTATTTTTTTTATTGACAGACAGACAGATGTACAGACTATAATAGTGCAGTGACCAACAATCTAGTAGTTCCATAATTCCAGAAGTGAAATAATGTGTAAATGTATAAGTGTGTGCGTGTCTGTGTGTGTGTGTGTGTGTGTGTGTGTGTGTATATGCCCATTTATTACCATTGTCATCACCATTACCACCACTCACCCACCATCACTATTCTTGCATTAGTTTTTTTTTTTTTTTTTGTCCGATGTAATGATTACTTATATATGTAATGATATATATATATATATATATATATATATATATATATATATATATATATATATATATATATATAGATCTGAGCATATCTATTTAAAACAGTGTGGTGAGACACTGAACATCCTGAGGAAGATGAATGACAACAATATTCCTGAACAGTTAGAGAACAAACACAAGGATGGTAATAAAGAGAATTATCATTATATTAAAGCTCTAATGTCATGAAATCTCTGTAAGATTAAATATATCTCTATTTCAGTGCAGATGAGCATTGACAGGCACACTGGAGTCAGTGTTGATGTAACAGCTGACACAGGTGCAAGTGTAAATACTCCTGTACTCAGTGGAAACACTTTCACAGGCCCAGTATTCATCAACTACATCTCAAACTCTGCAGTACACAATATACCAACAAGGATCAATGAAGGTACTGGAATATGTTGAGGTTTAAAAAGGATCTTTAAATAACTGACTTTTAGCAGAACGTTTGTTTACAAATGTGAGTATTTAAAGTAGAGGTTATCAAAAAGTTCCCCAGTGCTGCACATTTCATCTCTAATTCAACTGCAAGGCCTGAACTGTCAGATAAAGGAGACATGCAGAATGTGGGTGCTCCAGGACAGGTTTGAGAATCCCTGCTGTAATGAATATCTTAAGTATGGTATACATTTTAGGTCATCCTCAGACCTCAGTCATACAACGAAAAGGCATAATATGGCATAATATACTTTGAGTAAGATCAAGAAAACAAAAACCAAACAGAGAAACAAGACAATCTAGAGTGCTCAGAAGTGCATGTGGCAAAAGCTAAAACTCAATAACACAGACAGAAACAAACTGGGTATAAATAGATGGACACTAACATTATAAGTGATGACAGCTGGGTGCAATGAAGAGATGAGTCTGGAACAAGGGGTTATTGGAAATGGAGTCCGAAATGGTGAGACAGTGCTGGGGTGGAGTGCCCTCTGGTGGCTAACCAGGACACTCCAACTGGACATAATGCCTCAGACTAAAAGTATTCAGGTCTCAGGAAAAATTATGTCAGGTGTCAAGTCTCGTACAAATAGGCATTGGACAAAACAGACTCAAAAAAAAAAAAAAAATACATTAAAAAAAACCTGTTAAACGAAGGACATTAATTTCCAGGGATGCAAACTATTCCTGGCCTTTTAGAATTTTTCATATTTTAATGCCATTTATGTTATTTGTCACACAATGCACAAAGAAATATTAACATAGCAGTTTTCAGTATATCAGATAAGAGTGAATTTTTGTGTAGCCTATCTGTGGTCAGGTTTATTTCTGTAATTTCACAATCATTTGAAAATTATTCATAAAACTCCAAAATATTATTCTAAAACTTACAATAAAACATGGTAAAACCAGCAACTTTCATATTCAAGTAGCCTACGTCCCATGTTAGGAAAGTATCCAAAATAAAAATATAATTTGCTAATTAGTTCACATTAATTATTTTACACACTGGCGATGAAAAGTTTGAATTAAGACTTAATGTTTTTGAAAGAGGAAGGCTAAATTTATTTGATCAAAAATACAGTAAAAAATATTATAAATCTATGTGAATTTATTGAAAATGTTGAAAAGCTGATTTTTCAGCATCAGTACTCCAGTCCTCAGTCATGTGATCCTTTAGAAATCATTCTAATATGCTGTATTTTTTCATAAACATAAGAATTTTTACACTCTCTTCCACAAGTGGACCTCTATTCCATAAAATGACAGTTGTCAAGCCCCTGAAAGGACAAATACTAGAAAGGCACCATAAAACAGTCCACATTCTGCACTACTTTCTGAGTTTTAAAGACCATACCAGAGCATTGTTATATATGGACTGATTTAAGGTATTGAACTTTAGTGGTATTAAACTTCCCTGTATGGAAAAGGCAAGGCAAGGCAAGGCCGAAAACCTGACAAATGTCTTGAAATACAACATCTAAACAATGTCTTGAGGTGTGGGAACTGTAGTATAAGTGAAATAATTGACTCCAGTCCATTGAATTATTAGAAAATAATGCACACCTGGCATTATTCCAGTCCAAACACAGTTCATAGTTCTAAATCCAGTATTTTGAGATCTCTTACTCTTTGACATATTAATACTTTTCCTCTTTCTCAAAGGTTTAACTCCAGAGGACAGTAAAGTTAATATTCATCATTACGGAAATATCAGCCTCAGACTGAAGAACAATTTACAAGAGGACTACAAGCGAATATTGGTTGGTAATTCACAAACAGGTCATCGGGAAAACCTGAATTATATTTCTAATCTATATGTGGTGGAGAATAAGACTGGAAGAACAGTGAGTGACTATGATGTGATTCAGATCGAATCTACCAACCGTTTTACTGTCAAGGACACACCGATCCAGTGCAATGACATATTCAAAGACCATATGGGTCAACAAAGGAGAAAAGTGCTGACGATGGGCATCGCAGGGGTGGGAAAGACAGTCTCTGTCAATAAATTCATTCTTGACTGGGCTGAAGGAAAAGAAAATCAGGATATACTCTTCATATTTCCACTCCCATTCCGTAGACTGAATTTGATAACAAAAAAATACAGTCTCATGGATCTGCTTCATGAATGCTTCTTTAGATGTACTGAAGGACTGTCCTCTCTTCCTGGAAATGACTGCAAGGTCATGTTCATCTTTGATGGACTAAATGAATGTCGCTTTCCTTTGAACTATAAAAAGGACATATTAACAGATGTGCATAAGAAAACATCAGTGAGTAAGATAGTTACAAACCTCATCAAGGGACATCTGGTTTCCTCTGCTCTCATCTGGATCACATCCAGACCTGCTGCAGCTGGTCTGATACCACGGGACTACATTGATCAGGTGACAGAGGTGCGAGGATTCAACGATGAGCAAAAGGAGGAATACTTCCACAAAAACAGCAGTCCTGAGGTTGCTGGAAACATCATCCGTCACATCAGGAAATCCAGGAGTCTGTACATCATGTGCCACATCCCTGTCTTCTGCTGGATCTCTCTCACTGTTCTTCAGCTTCTACTGACTCAAGAGAGCAATGACAAAACACCAACAACTCTTACAGAGATGTACATTAGCTTTTTACTTTCTCAGAAGCAACAGATGAAAACAAAATACTGTGATCATCCTGAACCTAAACCCAAAGCCAAGTCTTTCGATCAGATTCTTCTGAAGCTTGGAAAACTGGCCTTTACACAGCTGGAGAAAGGTAATCTGATTTTCTACAAAGAAGATCTTGAGGAGTGTGGATTAGATGTCAATGAAGGTTCAGTGTACTCTGGGTTATGCACTCAGATCTTTCAGATGGAAAAAGCTGTGTCAGAAAGAGAGATTTACAGCTTCATACATCTTAGTGTCCAGGAGTTCCTCGCTGCTCTCTATGTGTTTTTCAAATACAAATACTATGGAAGAAATGCCTTTCTTCAATCTGAGAGAAGAAAACTGAAATGGAAACTCTCCAAAACATCATTATTTGACCTTCATAAGTCTGCAGTTAAGAAGTCTTTAAGAAGCGAGAACGGACACCTGGATCTTTTCCTCCGGTTCCTATTGGGTCTCTCACTGGAGTCCAATCAGAGTGACCTGAAGGAACTGCTGCCAATGCTGGAACAGAAACCAGAGAATGTCAGAAACACTGTTGACTATATCAAGAAGACAGTAGAGAAGGAGAAATCAGTAGAGAGAACCATCAAACTCTTCTACTGTCTGAATGAACTGAAAGATGACTTTATGGAGGACATCCAGAAGTATCTGATCTCAGGAAATCTTTCAGCACAGAATCTCTCCTCTGCTCAATGGTCAGCTCTGGAGTTTGTGCGGCAGATTTCAGAAGAGACTCAAGAAAAGTTTGAAATGCAGAAATACAGCTCTGATGAAGCACTTAGGTTGCCAGCGAACCAAAACACGAGAAGAGCACTGTAAGATTCATTTATTTTAAATATAAAAATTATGCAGTGTGCAGTGGGGGATTATGCAGGATGCAGTGTGTGAGCAAAGAATGAACATTACTGGTATTAGCACATACAAGGTCTGGATGTGTTGAGATAATATGAAGGTAAATCAGTAGCAAAACCCGAGAGGTTGCTGATTTGAATGTGAGAACTTGTCATATTAATATTTGTATTTGTAAATTGAAATTTACACTCACAGCCCTGATGTGAAAAGCTGAATGTTTCGATTTGCACACGCAGACAACAATCAAAACACCCGTGTTGTGAAGTTACAGTTGCAGATTAATAGTTACAAATGTGTAAAATGGCATTCACATAAACAAAATGACAGACACAAATGTGTGAGACATATTTACTTTTACACTTTACTTCAGTTTCGCTGTACAGCTTCAAGTCGGCACTTACAACCTCTCAGATCTGGGAGTACAAGTTCAATTCCTGGCGCTTTGACTTTTGCTACTCTTTTTGCGATATTCCTGTTGCAAAACTGACTTGAGCACTTGAAAACAGACATGTGAGAGCAGAACGGGGGTGGGGGGGTGAAGCCGTTTTATTGGTTGATGCCTGATAAGAAGATAAGAAGTCTGCTTTGGACCAATCATAAAGCTCTGATGAAGATGATGTGATTACTATGCGCTGTTTACAGTTAGTGCAGCTGCTTTTTATTAGTTTTCCTATGTAAACATGAGCTGAACGTCTTTGATCGTTGCATTACATCTCACGCTCGAGACCCTGCAAAGCAGCGGGATACTATTGTGCGGCGTCTCGTTTTAAAAAGCAAAAATGTATTGTTTGTGATTATCCCCTGATGCCTGTCACTCAGAAGTCAAAGAAATGTGCCAAACTAGACAAATAACCTGCATCGCAATGTGCATTTACTATCCATCCTAAAGAGTATGTAAGATTAGTACTATAGTCTTCAATACAATTGTAAAAATGTAATTAGATATCACTTTTGAACCCAGAGACCAGAGTGTACTACAAGTGGTAACTAAATATATTTTTTAAATACAGAGATAATATATTAAAAGCACATTTTAGTTCATATTTCATGGTATCTCAAAATAGCACAGTTGAGTACACTTAGATGTTCTTAAGATTATATGAAGAAGTACTAAAGAAGAATTTTTAGTATATTACAGTTTTTCTCCATTGGTTTGGCTCATTTTTTGAAACAGAAATTACATTCTCAAAACTCTAAGATCATTTGGCAAAACAGTCTTACAGTTCAGTACAACACTATAGCTCACTTGCAAAAGCTCATATCTCTCCCAAAACTGTTCACTCATGTTTAAAAACTAAATTCCTTTACCAAATAAATAGTCAGTGCCACAGAAATGGCAAAGATCCCTCTCAATTGCTTTGGCTCATTTCTCAAAACAGACCGGACATTCTCAACACACTTGGTGCTTTTGCCAAAGTTAACTGGATGGTTCGGCACAACACCATGGTTCACCTGCAAAAGCTCATACCTCTCCCAAAACAGTTCACTCATGTGTCAAAACTAAATTTCCTTCTCATTTAAACAGTCAGTGCCCCCAAAATGCTTTGTCCCTTTGGCATTGTGTAAGCACTGCAAGTCAAAATGTTTAGATGTTTTGTCACTATGGCAGAGGACCATTGAAATATCCCTCATGCCCACCCTTCAGTCTTAGCCCAGTCCTTCATTGACAATGGTTACTGTTTTTGTCTAGCCAGCATAATACATTAAAACTGTAATGGGTCATTGTATGGGACAATGTGAATTTCCACCGTGGCTTGCTCATCAGGGCCTGGTTCACTACTCATCCAAGGATGGTCATGGTGTTCCTACCACCTTACTCTCCTTTCCTCAATCCTATTGAGGAGTTTTTCTCTGCTTGCAGGTGGAGAGTGTATGAGCATCGGGCTCAAGATCAGAGGTCCCTGCTCCATGCAATGCACGCTGTGTGTGAGGATATTACAAGAGATCATTGTAGGGGATGGTTGTGACATGCACTGTGTATAAAACTGAAAAAATGAAATAGGATTTTAGGGTAAGAGTAGCCTCCAAGGTTTGACATCACACATTGCACTCATACTGCCAAGGAAATTGTAATCATTATCATTCACACACATAAAGTAACTTCCATACATCATAGTAAAAAGAAAATGTATACAGCATAATATACTGTAATATAAAAACACAAACAAAAAATGAAAAAAAAAATGAAAATTATATGCAGCCTACAGTGCTGTAAACAAAGCTGGAGTTTCACAACTAACAGTTCTTCACTGGTCGCTGTCCTCACCCTCCCTCTCCTGGACATCGTCCTCACCCTCCTGGCCATCCACACGCTGCTGTCTGTCTGGCCACAGATTCTCATCCACATCACAGCGTATATTCTCCTTTGCAATGCAACGAGGGAAGAAATGGTGTGCATGTCGCAACCATCCCCTACAATGATCTCCTGTAATATCCTCGCACGCAGCATCCATTGCTTGAAGCAGGGACCTCTGATCTTGAGCCCGATGCTCATACACTCTCCACATCCAAGCAGAGAAAAACTCCTCAATAGGATTGAGAGTAAGGTGGTAGGAACACCATAACCATCCTTGGATGAGTAGTGAACCAGGTGAGCGGGCCACGGTGGAAATTCACACTGTCCCATACAATGACATATTGTGGTACGTGAGGCCCTACGAGACCTCTCTCATTTTCAGGGTTCAAATCAAAATGAAGGCGGTCCAAGAAGATGAGAAGCTTCTGTGTATTGTATGGGCCAAGTCTGGGGATGTGAGTGACCACACCATTCTCAGATATGGCAGCACACATAGTTATATTGCCCCCTCGCATCCTTCGTTAGTCAAGTTCTAGTTTCACCTGACTGTCAGTTGCTGTAATAAATTTATCAAATGTTCCAAGGATTCATATATGGTATTCATGGTATTATGTTCTTGACTAATTTTGACAATTGAACAGACTATTGTGCACGTGATGACTTATACAATGAAATGACGCTGACACGTTTTGGAGTGAACGACCATTAGACTGAGAATCAACAATCAGTTTAGATCAACAAGATCTATTCACTTGGAAATTGTGCTAAATGTAGGCTACCTGTACTTAATCATTTGCAAAGATGTACTGAGACATTGAGACATGTACTTAGACATTTGCAATTTGATGAAATGATGAGAAATTCAATTCTGTTGTGAACAATTGCCAAGGGGTTTGGAGATTTGTCCATGTTGTTTTGAGAATGTAATTTCTGTTTCAAGAAATGAGCCAAACCAATGGAGTACAAGTACAAGATTAGTGCATGAAAATAGAACACTTTAAGTACATTATAGAAATGTACTTTTTTTTTCAACTGGGGGTTCAAATGATTGCAATTATTATTTTACTGGGAGACTATTTGTCTTCCTCACCTAGATCCCTCCTGTTTGTCTTTCTATTTCTGGTATCCTGATTTTAGCTGAGCATCTCTTGCCAGCTGCCTGATGGAGTGCCACAAGTGTGACGTGTAGGAGTTTTAGGATAAACTGTATTTAGGATAAAAACACACACTAGATCATCTCTTATGTTCAAGTCAAGTTTTAATTTTAGGCTAGCTAATTCATTTATGCAGATGTGCATTATTTTCTCTCTATGACATCATAATCTTTAGTGTTATTAAAATAGCAGTTCAGTTTTTATACTTTTTACTTCATTTTTACTTTTAAGAAATTGTAAACTGTGCAGTACAGGTTAGTAAATCATACCACCTGTGATGACTGTCCTGAAAATCAACAACCCTAACTCTAAGATCAAATATGTGTTTGTGTGTTTATAGTGTGGATTATGGAGGAGAGATCAGAATGACAGCAGGGCCAAGAAAGTGTAGGTCAACACACACACACACACACACACACACACACACACACACACACCCACTTATCTAGAGAAAGTAATTGTGTTTTATATAGCTTAGCTAATTATATACATTTCCCTTTCAAGGGAAAGCCTCTGCGTGATTGCGTCATGAAGCACATGTGAAATCTGTCCAATGGTATGGCAGAACATCATAGGCGGGTGACGTCATGACCAGGAAACTATAAAGCACACTTAAATCAAACAGTGTTAGCTTCTGTGTATTCAGCAAGCGTTCTCTGTTGAAATTGTGTGTCTTATTTGGTGCTGTTTGTCTATCATTATATCTTAAGCTCACAATGGCAAATAACCACCAATTCAAACAATGTCTTCCTCCCTGCCTTCCCCCTCCCTCAGAGGTGGGGATACACATCAGATTTGTGTTGTTTGTTTGGAAGCGGAACATGCTCAGGCTCGAGCTCCAGTTGGGCACTCTTTGAGGAGGGTGTCTCGGCTTGAGGGTGTCTCGGCTCAAGTCCCTCTGTTGCTGAGGCACAGTGAAGGTTCTCGTAATGGGGTTCGCAAATGGAGCACCCGTCTCTAACCCCTTACAGAGGGGTTAGAGATAGGTGCTGCCCTTTATTTGCCCTCACAACCTCTGTCCAGCACTTTACTTCATGAGCTTTGCGGTTTCTTCCGCTCGTGGTGAAGAGCCAGTACTGCAATGCTCCAGTTCTAATGAATAGGACATTGTTAGTGTCGAACCTGGTGATGTTGAGGATTTTCCACCTTACACACAGGCTTATGAGGAGCTGTAGCCAAACTGAGCATAAGCTGGCCAGCCAAAAACAGGAGATTCATCACGCAAGCAAATTAGACGGACGCTTCCTTCCATCTAGATCACAACCTCCTCATTTTTTTCCAACTGCTGTTTTTTCCTGATCTCCACACCCAGGTATCAAGATCATGGAGGAAACCGGCATCATATTATGTTTGCAGTCCCCAGACCACCAATTATTCTAACATTATGGGACTGAAGCAATATGGTTATGAGGCGATGCCTCAGGTGGAAGAGACGCTTTCGAGTAGAGACGCATACTTGGTAGCAGCTGCTTGTTTGCACACCGTGGCGGTGTTGCAGGCTTATCAAGCTGACCTGCTAAAAACCTGGATGAGGGCAAGGAAGTGAGCCATGAAGCTATCACTGCTCTCAGAAGAGCTACTGATTTATCTCTCCGTGCTACTAAGGAGATGGCCAAATCCATCGGCCGTTCTATGCCAGCCCTGTGTTGCGTCCTATTTTAGATCTACATCAGCTAAATCATTCTGTCAAGAAGCTCAAGTTCAGAATGCTCACTCTAAAACAAAACATGTCTCAAATCAGGTCCGAGGACTGGTTTCTCACAATAGATCTAAAGGATGCATACTCCATCCATATCTCCATCCTTCCTCAACACAGGAAGTTCCACAGGTTCGCTTTCAGGGGCGAAGCGTACCACACTCTTCTTGACCTAAACGTCAAGAAGAGTGTTCTATCTCCACAACAGAGAACCTTCTTTCTAGGCGTAGTTTGGGATTCAACTACTATGCAAGCATGTCTCTCGCCTGCTTGGGTAGAAGCAATTCTCAAAGCCATAAACAAGTTAAAGCTAGGTCAGTCACTCACTGTGAAACAGTTTCAGACACTGTTATGTCTGATGGCAGCTATGTCCAGCGTGATGCCTTTTGGCCTGTTGTACATGGGACCTTTGCAGTGGTCGCTCAAAAAATCAAGGGGTTCTCCCCGAGGGGAAACTAGTTTTGCATGATCAAGATCATGCAGTGATGCCTTCGTGCTTGTATCATGTGGGAAAAACCTTGGTTTCTTTTCCATGGGCCAGTGTTGGGAGCTTCTTGTCATTGCATAATGATTATGATGGATGCGTCCCTCACCGGCTGATGGGCAATCATAAGTGGTCGCTCGCCTCAGGGTCTGTGGCAGGTACTGTGTTCCTGGTACATAAACACTTCCTTCCAGACCTGAGAGGTCACCATGTGTTGGTACACATGGACAACACAGCAGTGGTCTCATATATAAATCATAAAGGGGGTCTGCCCTCACACCCATTATGTAGAATGGCACACCAGATCCTCTTGTAAGCTTCAAGGGAAGCTTCTCTGCTGTCAGCCAGAGCAGTTTACATCCCAGGGCACCTGAACCAGGAAGCAGACATCCTGTCGAGGCAGGGGTTGAGGCTCAGAGAATGGAGCTCCTTTGGGAGTGCTTTGGGCGAGCACAAGTGGATCTGTTTGTGTCCCGAGAGATTACTCACTGTCCACTGTTTTACTCCCTCACATATCCAGCCCCCCTAGGGTTGGATGCCATGGCCGTGGCTGCCGTGGCTGAGGCTTCATCTGTACGCCTCTCTTCCAATTACTCTGCTCCCGGGAGTTCTGGAGAGTGTGTGTCCATCTGTTGTTAGTAGCCCCATTCTGGCTGGGCCGAGTATGGTTCTTAGTGTCTCTCCTCAACGTCTCTCCTTGGGAGATTCTAGTCAGTAGTAACCTTCTTTCTCAGGTTGAGGACTCACTCCTTAACCCCTACCCAGAGTTGGCTTGGCCTCTGAGGGGGCCCAGCTTGTAGATTCAGGTCTCTACTGAGGTAGTAGACCATACTCCATTCGAAAGCTCCATCTAGGAGGAGGCTGTATGCCCTAAAATGGAGAGTTTTTACTGCATGGTGTTGGACACAGCTAACTGCCCAGTTGGTACAGTTCTGGAGTTTTTGCAAAACCGATTCTCTGCAGGGTTACCTCCATCCACCTTGAAGGTGTATGTGGTGGCTATTTCTGCTTACTGCACTCCTTTAGATGGCATGTCTGTGGGGACGTACCAACTCGCTTCCTTCGTAGCACTCTGAGGCTGAGGCTGAGGCTAAGGCCTACGACATGCTCAAGGGTGCCGACTTGGGATCTGGATGTAGTTCTAGAAGGCCTATCCATGGTTCCATTTAAACCTATTGAAGAGGTTGCATTCCCACAGTGCTTGACGCAGCATGAGTTCCCTTGTAAGGGAACGTCTCAGGTTACATATGTAACCATTGTTTCCTGACACAATCACGCAGAGGCGTTCCCACAGCACTTGACACAGCATCTCATTGTTTCTCAGGGAACCATGGCTACATTTTTTTCTTGTATGTGTTCAGATGCCTGTGATCTCACACTGGATCCAAACACAACACACAAACGTCTCATTCTGTATGAGGACAACAGGAAAGTTAAACATGTGAAAAAGCATCAGCTGTATCCTGATCATCCAGAGAGATTTGCTGATGTTCCTCAGGTTCTGTGTCGAGAGACTCTAACAGGACGCTGTTACTGGGATGTTGAATGGAGTGGCTGGGTTAATATATCAGTGTCATATAAAGAAATCAGCAGAAAAGGAGGGAGTGAAGACTGTAAGTTGGGATCCAATGACAAATCCTGGAGTCTCTTCTGCACTGAAAATGGATTCACTGTCCTTCACAGTAATAACAGCACCAACCTACTGGCTCCTTCTCCCCGGTCTGACAGAGTAGGAGTGTATGTGGATGTGTCGGCCGGCACTCTGTCTTTCTACAGCGTCTCTGACACACACACACTCACACACTTACACACATTCAACACCACATTCACTGAACCACTCTATGCTGGATTTAGGGTTGATTATGCTTCTTCAGTTTCTCTGTTTCAGATTAAAACAGAAACACATACTTAACTAAAACTGAGAGATAAACTATATGTATTTAAAATATACAGTAGATAGTCAACCAAAATACCTATTACTGTTGTGTGTGCTACTGCCGCAAGGCTGTGGTGTTAAATACAACCCAGTCACATGTGACACACGTTTGTTAAATCATCACCAGTTGGTGCAAAGGGATGGTTTGCAACAATGTGCAGAAAGGCTGGAATGTAAATGAAGATTAATTAATTTCCTGTTAATTATAATAATAATATATCATTAAAACATTTAATCTCGGCGGATTATTCACCATATAATTACTTGATGTAACAGCTATTTGAACAGCTATTAAATCTAGACTTTATCTTTAACCTGTCATACACATAACACACTAACTCATTTCTATAATTCAAATACATTAAATAATTATTTGTTTGCATAAATTAGGTCAGCTGGAACGGGGAACACTTCCTATAACACCTGATGTACTTTGTAAGAAGAATGGCATCTACGCTAATATTAGTCTGTCTGTTTCATTCTTATCCCGAGGTTACCGTAGTCATCCGTATCCAGGCTGAATCCAGATCAGATGGAGGACTTGCACCTAGACATGACAGCAGCCTTAAATGTCAGAGGAGACCATGACAACTAAACAAGTCATAGAGACAGAGCGCCTGTGAAGACCTCATCGACATGACAGCCATCGGCACAGATCCTCAGCAGAACACAAGAACTAGACAAGTCCTCTTCACAGACCCCCATGAGCAGTTTTAATTCTTCCCACCATTCACCGTTGTGACATATCCCAATCTTCAAGCAGAAAGACTTGGATGAAATATCAAAATCACATCATGTTGGTTTGTTGGCCAGAGGAGAACTGGTCCCCCGGCTGAGCCTGGTTTCTCCCAAGGTTTTTTTCTCTATTCTGTCACTTGATGGAGTTTGGGTTCCTTGCCGCTGTTGCCTCTGGCTTGCTTAGTTGGGGACACTTAATATTCAACAATATTATGGATTTGACTGACGTTGTTGTATGAGAACTGAACTGAGCTGGACGAGCTGTTTTCTGCAGAACTGATTTATAGCTGAATTGACCTCATTTCATAATTAATGTACATTACACAGTTATTGATCTGAACTGAATCAGCACTGAACTGATTTAAACTGAATAATAACTGTGTATTGTTGTCTTTTTAGAGCTGCTGTATGTAAACTTTTGAACAGGTTCATTTTTGTAAATTCAGTTAATAGTTTGTCTTGAGGACTAAGCTGCACACTAAGCTGCAAAAAATGTATTACATTTTTATCAAATTAGATTTCAAAAGATCACATAACACCAAGATGATTCATGTGTATGTATTTATTTTTATGGATCATAATTTTCTTTACTAATTCTCATCAATCTATCATATTATTATTATATTCTATTTGAACTATGTCTTATATACTACTTGTGCTTCCTTTAAGCCGTGTTTGATTGTGTTCATAAAAAAAAAAAAAAAAAAAAAAAAAAAGGGGGATTGTCCACAGAAATCATTCAAAATCCACCCTTGAAAATCTTAATTGATTGAACATAAATGCCATAATCATTCTGTCATTCTGTCAAGGCATATTGGCTTATGATAGTTGAACACATTCTGATTCATGTTCAAAAGCACTAAGATCAATTGGAATACAATGTTTAATAATTTAAAAAAACAGACTGACATGATTAAGGTTTCAGTCACTATCTAGCTGGTGCTCCAGTCCAGCAGGAAGCAGAAATGCAGCATATTTTGCTGTGCGAAATCACAAACTGCCATATGAGGAAGGGAAGTTTCAAATGCCCAGTTTACTGTATTTTGCATAATTCATGTGATTTATATTTAATTATATGCTTGCTGTTTTTTGACTGTATGATGTTTTTACTTGTATCCTCACTGTATTTCCCTATTTAGTACTGAACAGTTTAAATGAGTTACAGTTTCAGGATAAACAAGCAGAAATCTAAGAATATCATGTTTAATTCTTCATACAAGTTTATTATTCCAGCAGATATATGTAAATGTGTTAAATGAAGGTAATATTGTATATTATAGTTAAAGGTTAAGTGGAGAACTCAATTTTAAAGGACACTAATGGCAAAAAAGGTTCTAAATAAGGAGAATGTTTTAAATGATTACATAATACTTTCAAGTTAAGCTGGTTTAGTTTTTTTTTTTTTTTTCTAGTGATAAAGTGTTTCTGCAAGTTGTAAAATCATAAAATGTTATTAATAAATTAACAAAATGAATTCATTTGAACTAATGGTCCCATGATGCATCCCCTAAAGGTTCTATATATGAAGTGCCTGACAGAACCCTTTAAGCTTCTATATACAACCTTTTCTTCTAAGACTGTATACTAGTCCTGCTAGAAAGCAAAAGTGATGATTATATAATTTTGCTACTGTCCTTTAGTGTCAGTGTTTATATCAGAGTATTTAATTTAAATAATTTCAGTATTGTTTGAAAATTATGTATTAAGAAAGCCTGTCCTTGAAATGAAATATGAGATATGTGGTGCTTAAATATAAAGTAAAATTTACAGCTTTGTTTTTGTAGACAAACAAAAGTCTCAGCCCCATCACACTCTTTCATTCTGCCTTCACAAGTTGGGCTCAATATTCACCCACTGCTGAACTGTCAGTCTTGTGTCCATATAGCTGATTCTGATCAGTGGGTTCAGATTGAACCGTCAGATTGAAGTTCAGGGTCAGCATTGACCCAGGCCATTACGAGTGTGTCAGGACCAGAATGCGATGAGTCTATATCTGTGATGTTACCCTTTAATAACATACTGTGGAGCAGGGGTCGGCAACCATTTTGTCATGAAGTGCCATCATCTGACCCTCTACCTTATAAACCAAAGTGTCACCCCTGGATCTGTCTCTATATATTTATCTGTCTCGTTTTACCTGTAATCTCTCAATGTACTGAATTGTACATGTTTTGGGCTGTTTTTAAGACATACTGATTCTATCTATTGCACATACTTCCACTTTCATCAATCTGGAGTCTGGGGAAAAAAAACAGTTTCTTTATTGTTTTTTGGAAATGTTTCTGCTTTTACTGTTTTCAATTTTGACAAAAGAAAAATACCCTGACTGTATGAAAATACAGAAGTGGAAACTCTTTCAGAGCTTCGGCTCAATGGGACAACAGTTCACAGAAGGAACAAGAAACATCTACATCCTCATTATTAACGGTAAGTTTATAAATACTACATGAAATATGTTGCTACATAGATTCTAAAGTGTCATGTATTATATTACATTGATTGTAGACTTTAGTATCAGACAATATTGAGACAATGTTTGTGGTTTAAATTCCAAGCAATTTAATCACAGCTTCATTTCATTATCCAAATAACATTTGAGCACTTTGATCTTAATTCATTCATTCAAAAATCTTAGTTTTTTTTATTGTCCTGCAACAGTGATTCAGTGAAGGACGATGGTGACTGTTAAGGAGCTGCTCGTGAACTCACTGAGGGAACTAGTAAAAGATGATCTGAAGGAGTTTCAGTGGCACTTAAAAAATCATGGGTGTATATCAAATTCTGATATGGAGAACGCACATGTCTTAGATACAGTGGATAAGATGGTGGCACATTTTGGACCAGAAGAAGCTGGGAAGATCACTGTGAATATCCTGAGGAAGATGAACCAGAACCATCTGGCTGAGAATCTAGAGAATGAACTTAAAAAAGGTAACATTAAAATTGACATATTATTCAATTGACATATTCAGTTTTAAAGTAAATAATCAGTAGTACACCGAAGTACACAAATCAAGTAATTGAGTAAAAGTACAGATACGGATAATAAAATATTACTCAAGTGAAAGTATTTAGTGCTCCTTTTCAATTTTACTTGAGTGAAAGTACAAAAGTAGCCTACTTGATTTTGAATGTACGCAAGTAAAAAAGTACTAATTGATGAATGTTTATTTTGTAATTTTATATAGGCCATTTATTTCATTTAATTTTATATTATATATTTTATATAATCCTATTGCTCAAAATAATTATGCATGATTATGAATTGTCAAATAACCAGCACTAGTCAGTATTGCTTCCATGCAAGCCTCCGTCATTTTAAATTGAGCCTTTTCAATCAAGATCTCAGATACTTTTTTTAAGGAATTCAGTCTTGGTCCATTCAGCTTCCAACTTAGCGTGAGCCTTGGCAGCAGCAATGCTAGCTGATGAGCTTCTAGATCTATTAGTCGAAGCAGAGGCTATAGATCTTGTTTCTAATGCTTGGCTTTGCTCTGTAGCTTCCTCAATCTCTGTAACTTTCTCCGCCATCATGTATTGCTGATTCTGTCTAGGAGTGCAAGATGTGATAATTAACGAAGAATAATGGAATTAGAGCTTGCTTTCCTTGAAATGTAGCGCCCGCTGTGCGGATGCCTTTTTACTATTCTGTCCCAAATGCGTGTTTCATCTACACAAAACTGACAGATAGCTAACAGGAGTCAGAAAAGGTCAGACGCAGGAGTAAAGTTGAGGGTTTTTACTGTTATATTCGTTCCTCTTCTTTCTCTTTTTTTGTTAAACTGAAACATACAAAGTTTACAAATATCTTGTTACAGAATGTTCACAAATAAACACAAATGAATTTACATTGTTTACAATGTTCTTTGAATGCACAACAAAAGGCTGCATTCAACTCTGGCTAGTATTATTGTTGTTCAGGAATTACCAGCGTTGGAGAATAGTTCGATTTAAACTTATGAATTACAAATATATACATACTAGGGGTGTCCTCGACTACGGATTTAAATTGCCTATATTCGACTGATAGTCGAATCATAATGGGGGGGGGGGGGGGGTGCTTGAAAAACAGCAGTCCACTAGAGAGTGCGCACGGACTTTGAAAGGTTCGCGCGCTGAACTGTGCACGAGATGGAGCGGGACACGGAAAATGAAGTAAGGCCTGGCTATAGTCTACCCGCGGCTTAAGACAACTTTTATTTTATTTCACACACAGCACAGAGAAACATCTTTCTATAAACCGACCAAACTGCCTGTCAAGTGATAGACGAAACTGACAATGATTTTATATTTTTTAAACAAATGAAAGGCAATGTGGATAAACATTCACAGCCACGATGTACAGAACACTCTCAAAGATATAGAAGAAAATGAATAAAAACATTTTGGATCAATAAACTTTCAAATATATTAATAACTGCAGAAAGGCCACACTGCAGATAGATATACATTTCATATGTCGGCAAATCAGATTACATCAGCTAAATTGTCTGTGCGAGCAAGCTTTAACTCTACAGCGCATCACTGATGCACCAAAAAACAAAAAAAAATTAATTAAAAAAAAAATCTTTTTTTTTATCAAACATTAATTTACAGAATTGAATTAGAACAGAATATACCGTTCTAATAAATGAAAATAGCCTACTTAAAAAAATGAAATATGATCAAGTCAAACTGCAAAATGCCTGAAATGCAGCATATATTCAAAACACAAGCCAGAAATAGTTAAATTAGATAACCCAGAGTGATCAATAAATAAATTAAAATTAAAGAAATTATTAAAATAACGAAAGTAAAGCTAGAATTGTCAGCTTGTCTTTTTAACTGCAGAGGCAATAAACGCTAAACTGGAGTGGCAGTCTTTTTAGCTAAACATTCACAGCATCCAAAAATCATATTACATCCGGCTGAAATAGTTTGAAATCACTTGTAGCTACCCTACCTGATTGAGAGACAAAAATCCAGTCTTTCACACGATCTGCCTGTGTCCGTTTGAGTCTTTTCAAATAGCGCGCTATAGTCAGCTCGTTGGTCGGCAGAAGCGCGCCGCAGTGTTTGTCGTTGTTGAGTTCTAGGACATGAGCTGTTGGCACAACTTGCATCATACGTTTTTTTGATCATCTTTTACCATTTCAAAGTGCAACCAATTGTACACTTTATCCCAGGCATTGTTGAAGATTTAATCCGTGCCGTAAAGATGCTCATCTGCCGGTCACGAATCAAGTGAAACTTAAATCGGTCACAGGTTGGATTTATTCACGCACATTAAAAAATATTTACTAAAAGCTTCTTTCTTTTCACATTTTTATTTAAAGTATTAACATAATAGGGTGTATATTAACCTATTGGGAAAGAACCGGTATGTCTATAATCAATCAGATATTGAGCGCCCCCATATCTCGTCTCATAACACCTCTGCGATGATTCGACTGTGAGATTGGTAGTCGAATCAGGCTCCTCCTATCGAAGATTCGAATCGTCGACTATTCAGGGTCACCCCTAATACATACATTAAAAGAAAGGTAACAACTTACAGGCAAAGCCTTTCCAAGGCACAAAACGTAAAGGAAACAGAGAGCCAACCGCATGGAAAGAATCTGGAACACTGCGGTTATTTCCTGGTTAACCTCTAACCCAAGAGTCATATGCCCTAAACCAACCACTAAGAAAACAGCTCACAGTCATCAATCTTCTTTGTTGTTACACCAAACTGCCACAAGATGGTGCTAAGAAATAACAAATAAATGTGTGCCATGACAGACACCATTGTATGCGAACTGAGCTGAGCTGGATGATGACATCACTGTTTACTCCAGTGCTGATATAGATAAATTAACTTAATTAATAACTATTGACACTGTTAAAATTTGGCCGTTTTTTTTTTTTTTGCAGTGAACCAAAGCAAGTATTTGACTTGGCACAAGCCATGACATTTCTATGACTTTGCAAGCTTTTGTGCCAGGATGCAATTTACTTAGAAACTTTATTACAAAAACATTGCTTACTCATTGCCATCTTTTCTTTTGTCTTTAAAGTCTCAACTTCAAAGAACAGTAAGGCTGATCCCCATTGTTACCGAAAGATCAGCCTCAGACTAAAGAAGAAATTACAAGAGGACTACAATCGGATATTACTTGGTAATTCTCAGACGGGTCATCGAGAATACCTGAACGATATTTATACTGATCTATATGTGGTAGAGAATGAGACTGGAGGAATAGTGAGTGAACACGAGGTGAGGCAGATCGAATCAAATTGCAAACGTTTTACTGTCAAGGACACACCGATCAAGTTCAATGACATATTCAAAGACAATATGGGTCGACAAAACAGGAAAGTGCTGACGATGGGCATCGCAGGGGTGGGAAAGACAGTCTCTGTCAATAAATTTATCCTTGACTGGGCTGAAGGAAAAGAAAATCAGGATATACTCTTCATATTCCCACTTCCATTCCGTAGACTGAATATGATTACAAACGACTGCTGTCTCATGGGACTGCTTAACAAATGCTTCTTTAGAGGACCTGAAGAACTACCCTCTCTTCCTGAAGATGACTGTAAGGTCATGTTCATCTTTGATGGACTGGATGAATGTCGTTTCCCTTTGAACTATAAAGATGACAACATATGTACAGATGTCCATGACAAAACATCAGTGAGTAAGATAGTTATAAACCTTATCAAGAGACATTTGGTTTCCTCTGCTCTCATCTGGATCACATCCAGACCTGCTGCAGCTGGTCTGATACCACGGGACTACATTGATCAGTTGACAGAGGTGCGAGGATTCAACGATGAGCAAAAGGAGGAATACTTCAACAAAAACAGCAGTCCTGAGGTTGCTGGAAACATCATCCGTCACATGAGGAAATCCAGGAGCCTGTACATCATGTGCCACATCCCTGTCTTCTGCTGGATCTCTCTCACTGTTCTTCAGCTTCTACTGACTCAAGAGAGCAATGACAAAACACCAACAACTCTTACAGAGATGTACATTAGCTTTTTACTTTCTCAGAAGCAACAGATGAAAACAAAATACTGTGATCATCTTGAACCTAAACCCAAAGCCAAGTCTTTCGATCAGATTCTTCTGAAGCTTGGAAAACTGGCCTTTACACAGCTGGAGAAAGGTAATCTGATTTTCTACAAAGAAGATCTTGAGGAGTGTGGATTAGATATCAATGAAGGTTCAGTGTACTCTGGGTTATGCACTCAGATCTTTCAGACAGAAAAAGCTGTGTCAGAGAGAGAGATTTACAGCTTCATACATCTCAGTGTCCAGGAGTTCCTTGCTGCTCTCTATGTGTTTTTCAAATACAAATGGTCTGGAAGAAATCACTTTCTTCAATCTTGGAGAGAAATACTGACATGGAAGCTCTCCAAAACATCACTAGTTGACCTCCATAAGTCTGCAGTTAAGAAGGCTTTAAAAAGCAAAAACGGACACCTGGACCTTTTCCTTCGGTTCCTATTGGGTCTCTCAATGGAGTCCAATCAGTGTGACCTGAAGGAACTGCTGCCAAGACTGAAGCTAAAAAGAGTGAATGTCAAAGACACTACTGACTATATCAAAAAGACAATAGAGATGGAGAAATCAGTAGAGAGGACCATTAACCTCTTCCACTGTCTGAATGAACTGAGAGATGAATTTGTGGAGGACATCCAGAAGTATCTGATCTCAGGTAATCTTTCAGCACAGAATCTCTCCTCTGCTCAATGGTCTGCTTTGGTGTTTGTGCTGCTGATGTCAGAAGAGACTCAAGAAAAGTTTGAACTGCATAAATACAGAAGATCTAATGAAGCATTGATGAGACTTATGCCAGTAATCAAAAACACCAGAAGAGCACTGTAAGTCATCTTTACAATTCATTCAGTTTTTTCTCACATCTGTTCTCCAGATCAGTATCTTTTTGTTCTCCACACAGACTGCAGTCTTGTAATCTCACTGGTCAGTCCTGTGGAATTGTGTCATCAACTCTACAATCATCAAACTGTTTCCTGAGAGAGCTGGACCTGAGTAACAATGACCTGCAGGATTTGGGAGTGAAGCTGCTCTCTGATGGAGTGAAGAGTCCAAACTGTCAGCTGGAGATACTGAGGTATGTAACAACATGATATACAGTCAGCTGGTCATGTCTTTGTAGATAATCTGACTGTGTGTTTGTAGGTTATCTGGCTGTATGGTGACAGAGGAAGGCTGTGGTTATGTGTCTTCAGCTCTGAGTTCAAACCCCTCACACCTGATAGAGCTGGATCTGAGCTACAATAACCTAAGGGATTCAGGAGTCAAGCTGCTCTCTGAAAAAATGGATGATCCAAACTGCTCCCTGCAGATACTTAAGTATGTGGGAATTATAACATACCATGTGTAGGGGACAAAATCTGACAAACATAATTTGGGGCCAATTGGGGCCCTTTATTTTAATTCAAAATAAAGTAATTATGCCTAAGTGTGGGAATTATGCCTAAGTGTGTTGTTCATAAACATATTAATGGAAAAGGTGTCATTACTGGGACTAATTCATATAGAGCTGACATGGAAACTATAAACAAACCCATGTAGGGCCCATATCTCAAGCCCATATCGTGCATACATACAGCCCCATCATGAAATGTTGGTTGGGAGGTTAGTAAAAATACTAAATGTGATAGTTGTCCTGAAAATGAACATGAAAGATTATGTTCATATATGAGTATTTGTTTGTTATAGTGTAGCTCATGGAGGAGAGATCAGAATGACAGCAATACCACAAAGATGTAAGTTTAAACACATACATATTCATGCCATGGATTGTTGTTGTTGTGTTCTCATTGATTCTCTCTTTTTGTGTTTAGATGCCTGTGATCTCACACTGGATCCAAACACAGCACACACTCAACTCATTCTGTCTGATGAGAACAGGAAGATGACACGTGTGTTAAATCATCAGATGTATCCTGATCATCCAGAGAGATTTGATACATGGTGTCAGGTTCTGTGTGGAGAGAGTCTGACTGGACGCTGTTACTGGGAGGCTGAATGGGACGGACCTGGGTTAGAAATATCAGTGACATATAAAGGAATCAGGAGGAAAGGAGGAAGTGACTGTCGGTTTGGATACAGCAACAAATCCTGGAGTTTGTTCTGCACTGCTAATGGATTCACTGTCCGGCACAATAATAACAAAACTGACATATCTGCCCCTTCAAATCCCTCTAACAGAGTAGGTGTGTATGTGGACTGGTCTGTCGGCACTCTGTCCTTTTACAGCATCTCTGACACACACACACTCACACACTTACACACAATCAACACCACATTCACTGAACCCCTCTATGCTGGATTTAGGGTTTACGATTCCTCAGTATCTCTGTGTAAGATTACACAACAGGACATGTTTCAGAATCAGAGCTTCTGTAATGTGACGCAGTAGATGCGCTTCTCCAGTTTGAGCAGTTTGAAAGTAATAACCTCATACATTTTGAATTGAATGCCTAGTTGCTTAAAGCTCCATTTAAATGGTTAATTCACCCAAAAATGAAAATTCTTTCATTTATTACTCACCCTCATGCCGTTCCACACCCGTAAGACCTTTGTTAATCTTCAGAACACAAATTAAGATATTTTAGTTAAAATCCGATGGCTCAGTGAGGCCTGCATAGGGAGCAATTACATTTCCTCTGTCAAGATCCATTAAGGTACTAAAAACATATCTTAATCAGTTCATGTAAGTACAGTGGTTCAGTATTGATATTATAAAGGCAGGAACACACCAAGTTGACGGTCGGCTGTCTGGTAGTTTTGTTCATCGACGCCACTAGTTCGTCGGCGTCGACTTGGTGTGTTCCGGCCTTAAAGCAATGAGAATATTTTTGGTGTGCCAAAAAAAACTAAATAACGATTTATATAGTGATAGCCGACACGTGCTCTGAATCATGATTCGATACGCTGATTCATTATGCTCTGATGCTTCCTGAAGCAGTGTTTTGAAATCAGCCATCACTAAATAAGTCGTTATTTTCTTTTTTTGGTGCACCAAAAATATTCTCATCGCTTTATAATATTAATATTGAACCACTGTACTCACATAAACTTATTTAGATGTGTTTTTAGTACCTTTATGGATCTTGAGAGAGGAAATGTCATTGCTCCTTATGCAGGCCTCACGGAGCCATCGGATTTCAACTAATATATCTTAATTTGTGTTCTGAAGATTAAAGAAGGTCTTACGGGTGTGGAACGGCATGAGGGTGAGTAATAAATGTGAACTAACCCTTTAAGCATTGCTTCATTTTTTGTGATAAAAATATTTTTACATTTTTCATTTCATGTTAAAATTTGACAATTCTGCATGTGAAGTACCTTACAAATGATTTTAAATTTTATTGCAGTTAATATTTCGCAGGGAATGTTATTTTTAAAGAAAGATACATTCTGTAATGATAGCTAATTTTAAAGTCCAGGGAAAAATTGTTGCCCAGGGAAAAAACGATGCAGTTCATTTCACATTTGATCACTGTAACAGGGCATGCATTAGACCTCAAGAAGTGACACCCAAGACTAATCATGAAGACAATGGCCTGTCATCAGTGTTTACTGTATTTGAAATTTCAAAAATTACACATTATAAGGTTCTATATATACGTTCTGAGCAGTTTTGAGATACTGAGTTTCAGAGGTTTTGCATTCCATATAGCAAAAATTATATGGGGAACAAGATTATTTCAAACATGAAAAAGACCCTAAATGTATTCTAACTGTGCAATATCAAAACCCTCTCAAATTTGTAATTGGGGATTTTTGGAATTGGTCAAATGCAGATAGAACCTTCTAATTAAAAAAAACAAACAAAAACAAAACCTAGGTTATAGGAATTATAAGGTTCTATCTGGCAAAACATTAACTAGAGCAATAATTTTTAAGAAACACAAACAGTTTACTTACAATTTGTTTTAAAACATAAAATTAGTGTTGCAACAATGTGTTGCCATTGGGGATGTAACGGTATTACCAAACTCGTGGTATCGCGATAGCAAAATTGTCTCTTTATTATCGTAGTCACATGACTGTATGAAACGATATGTCTTCTGGGCAAAAAGTGTAGTTTTTTCAGCCCGGTTCCTAAAACAGTTCTGGTGTGATGGGTGAGCGAATTGTGAGGAGCATATCCTTTAATAGAGACATCTCACCTCATGAATATTATACCGATGAATGTACTGAAAAGCCCTTGTGGCTCAAACTACTCATATATGTCAATATCAATGCAGAGAGAGAGAGAGAGAGAGAGCGCAAGAGAGAGAGGTGCACAAAGGCAAGCTTAATGATTAATCTTTAAAACGATTAATCTTTAAAAGATCGCATTCTGGATTTCATCACCCACATGATCTAAGTACATTCATCACCCACATAATCACAGTAACAGTGTTTACTCATTTAGCTCTGCTTCCAGAGAATAAATATATACTTGGGTTTGTAATCAATTAATTTGCAGATAAAACTGAATTAGCCAAGATTTATAATATCTTTATAAGACATGAAAAGACAATTATGTGTAAGTTCTGAAGGTCAATAAAGCACTATATGCTCTGTAGGATATTCTGTTCTATTTTCTGAAGTCTGTTTTATCCAGTTGTAACCTGCCAGGGGAGCATGGGTCAGCAATGTACAATTTTGAAGCGGTCTCAATTGATAGACCAGATGTGATGTTTAGGACTCCACATTGGCCTAAAAGGGGGAGACTGAATGGTCTGGTTCCGGAATCCACTGTCGATTAAATATGTAATTATATACTTTATACTTCTGAGTGAATTGTAATGAGCAATTTATAATCAAGGAATTAATCAGTAATCAATATTTATCCTTCTACATATTCAATGATTTTAATGGCTTTATTTACTTTACATCTTCAAACACTAGAGAATAATGATGAATATTGTCTGTACCTCTTACTGTAAGAAAAGTACAACTTATCAGTATGTTTTAGGGAAGTCTCCTGTTTAGAGTTGGTGCCTGGCCTACTTCGCAGAAGCTATATCTGTGTATGTGCGCTAGTATTCTGTGTTACAGATCAGTATTTGTGAAATAAACAAACCAACTGGCACTGAGGAGATGGAATTACATATTTTGTGTTGACAAGTTGGCAACTAGAAGAGCAGTTCTGTGACCTTGGATGTTCACTTCTGCCTAACTTGGTCTTGACCTACAAAATGATTGTGAATTTTGAAGCTGACTTCTGCCAATGAAACTGCAAACTATTCTTCAATAAAATTTTCTTCAATTTATTTTTTTAAACTCTGACTCTGGGTCTTCATTCATCATATGTGGTCTTCGGGTCTGTAACTGTAAATTCTGATACAAACCATTATATGAAATTTTTGTATCCTGG
The DNA here is from genome assembly GCF_018812025.1 of Megalobrama amblycephala. NCBI lineage: Eukaryota > Metazoa > Chordata > Actinopteri > Cypriniformes > Xenocyprididae > Megalobrama > Megalobrama amblycephala. The sequence goes on along the minus strand of NC_063050.1, from coordinate 4,865,242 downwards.
ACTAAAATATGAACTCTGCTTTATCTGATTGAATCAGAATGACAACATCAACCTAAATGGTTTGATTTATCATAAAGTAGAACAAATGTCTGTACCTTCTGTTTAGTTTTTTTCTCTTGGGGTGATAAGATTTTTGTAATTTTGTATGTGCTGTTGTTTTGTTTAAAGGGCATATTGTAGGTTAGAGCTTTAGTGATTCAATGTATAGAAAAATAATGTAGGAAATAGATGATAGTTTGGGGGTGCATATGATGTCATGATTATGCAGTTGTGTGAACTTGAATGTATATATATATTTACAGTCAAGTGAGTATTTACGTTACCAGCACATAATTCAAAACTGTTTTGTGTGAGTGTGAGACTCTATTTATCTACATAATTTGTATTCGTCAGTGTTTAAATTGATTCACATCACGTGTGTAAGTTATTCATTTAATACAATCATTTACAGTAGTATTACAATGTTGAACTCCATCATATCGCCAGGATGAAATTCCTCCAGTCTAAAGTGAACACGTTTTTCAAAGCAGATGCAGAAGTGAAGTCCCGTCTTTTCACCTGCACAAAACACAACCCGTCATGGAAGATAGAACCATCCTTTTTCTTGTTAGTAAACCTCCTGACAGGCTGAAGTTTGTGCAGCCTCCACAAACACAATCATTTACCATGACGATGATAAATAGAATACAAAAACTACTGAAAGCTGATTCTGATTCATGACCGCTGTTACTGAATACCAACCTACTCTGCACCTAGTCAACACAGAGCTCGGCGAATGACTCCCTTTCGTGGCGTAAAATGACGCGAGGCCTTCACTTTATCTACTAAATTTGTGCCCTTATGTCCAGCAAAACATTTTAAAACCCTGCACTACATTTTAATATGGTATTTTTGTACAAGGTTATATATTCATCTCGAAAAAAATGTTTAACCTGCAATATGCACTTTAAATAATAATAATAATAGAGTGTTTTAAACCTGATCAATATTGGTCTAATCCCAAATTCTGTGGCTAGGTGGACTGTGTAGCATTGTATAACATAAAAGCTGTTGCACTAAGTTTCTCTCATCAACAGTGTCATGTCTGTGTAGAATTGCTGGACTGAAGATATTAGAACTTGTAATAAACATCTTGTTTGCTTTGAAAGATAGTGTAAGATGTATGGGATGATTTTTCAGAAGAACTTTGCTGTTTTTCTCCTCATTAGCCCTTTGAGTCTTTAGTGAAATTATCTATTGTATTGTAAAACAGTAAATATGGAAAAGATTATGAGTAATTGCTGTTGTATTGTCACATGTCTGTCTGTTCTTGCACCATGTTCTGTTTGTCACATGTCCTCCTTTGTTTAGTTTTCCCGCCTTCATGGTTTCTGATTTGATTAGTGTCCTTGTTTCAGGTGTGTCTTGTTTATTATCTCATTAGTTCCCTCATTCTGTCTTGTATAAGTATTCCTTGGTTTTGTTCACTCTTTGTCCTGTCACTGTTGTTTTTGAATGTGTTACCTGCCCTTTGATTTACCATTAAACCTTTGAGTGTAATTTGGAAAACTGCTCTCCTGCCTTCTTCCTCCTGTGGTCACATACCATGACAGATGACAGGACCGAAACAGAACCACACCATCCTGGCTGAGGACTGCCTGTGAGATTTGAGGCAGAATGGCTGCCCATTGGAGAGGTATGTGGAGGAGTTTCTCGAGCTCTCCCATCAGGTGAGCTGGCCTGACGCCTCTCTCGTTGTGTTTTCGCTTGAGCCTGGATGAGGATACTATTCACTACAGCGAACCTGCTTGTTATTTCTCTCTAGTTGAGTCTATTAATCTTATTCTCTATTTAAATGGTTCTAATTTTGAAGTTGAAGAAGTTAAAGAAAAGTATCTGCCTCATCCAGCCCCAGCGAAGACAGACATAGCGTCGGCAGCTCACCCCACGCCAGTTCCCTCCAGATATCCCTCCAATGGATCTGTCCATTTCTGTCCTCCAGCACTCAGTCCAGAGATAAAGATGGCCGCCATCCCAGAGCCTCCTCGGAAGATGGCCGCCATCCCAAAGCCTTGTCGCAAGATGGCCACAGCTGAGCCCTCAGTCACGATGGCCACCGCCACGCATGAGTCCCCGAGTCAGCTCCAGGCTCCGCTCCAGCCCACGAGTCAGCTCCAGACTCAGCACCAGAGCCTGCTTCATTCCACGAGCCGGCTCCAGAATCCGCTCCAGCCCAGGGATGCGCGGATCCTCCCAAATAAATTTTTTTTGGGGGGGGGGCCTACTCCTTGCTCTGCTCAGATCTCCCGCAGACTGATGCGAGCTCTCAACATACATATAATCTTATTTACAATAAAGTACTATAAAGAAAATAATATACATAATAATCATATTAATAATCACATCAGATTATATATATATATATATATATATATATATATATATATATATATATATATAAAAAACCTCACTTGATGTTAACAGTGAATACATTTCAAAGAAATGAGTATAATGCATCACTGTAATAAGTTCAAGTTCGTAGGGAAGGAAGAGGACAGGGTCGGCTTTGACTGCTGACTGAGTTTTATTCAAAGTAACAAAAATGTCCAACAAAAGTCTGTGCAACGCACAACAACAAAATCCACAATCCACAATAGGGCTTCACTCCAGTGTTGTTGTTGCAATCAGTGTCCTCAGTCAGCAGTCCCTCTCTCTCTCACACATTCCTGCTTCTCTTGGTGTTTTATCCTGTCTCTGTGCCAATTACTGGAATTAGAAACAGGTGTTCGTGATTTACATTTAACCCTCTGGAGTCTGAGGCTGATTTGGGGCTTGGAGAAGTTTTGACATGCCCTGACATTTGTGCTTTTTTCAGTTGTTCATAAACATATAAATGACAAAAGTGTCATTACACTGTATTCAGCACAAACTAGGCTACAATAATATGTGAGGAACATGTATGTACATGTTTGTATTTTTGAAGGAATAACGTTTATGCGTGGTTATTGAAAAAACAAAAAACTTAAGTCAGTGAAATAAGGCCAAAAAAAGTATATTAAATCTGTGTTCACAAGACTTCTGGGTATTGGAGGTTGTAGACTAGAGTTTTTGCTTCAGAATTATGTAAAAATTATGCTGCCTACTCCTTCATATAAAACAACATATTGATTTAGTTTTTGTAAGACACTTTTTGTCAAGAAACACAGTATGCATGGAGGCGTGAATCTGAATGAATAATGGGCCATTTACACCTGAGAAGACAAAAGAATCACATAATAATGACCTGAAATGACTTGCATATTAATGAGGCCTTTCAGTCAGGTAGGCTGTGAAAAAAACCCTCTGTAATAATGTCTCAGCTCATCATAAACAGCAATACTGTGAAATATTATTACAATTTAAAATAATGGTATTCTATTATATTCTTTAAAATATAATGTATTTCTGTGATGCAAAGTGTCTGAACAATTATGTTACCTCTATGGCATTTCATATAGGCTTTTAGCTTAAAAGCATGCACATTTGGAGAAATATTGATGGATTCTTATATATTTATGTCAATTTTCTATACTCAGAAGTAATATTTACTGTCATCACTTTGAGTGCTGGATACTGTTTTTTCAATTCTTACTAGCAGCCGGAGGGCGCTCTCTGTACACCTTTAGTCCACAAATTATTCTAAAGAAGAAGAGGACATTTTAGGAATGGTGTTTTTAATTCATACTTGCAGCCGGAGGGCGCTCTCTGTACACCTTTAGGCCACAAATTCATATAAAGAAGAAAAGGAACTAGGAACTAACTGCATGTCTTCTAGAGATCGCTAACCATTGCTTTAACATCCAAATAAACACTTTTTTTCAAGACAGTAAATACACGATTGAGACGATGAATGCATGTATTGCCTCTGAATTTGCGTCTGAATAGCGCTGGCTCCGTGGGCGTGGTCGCATTAGCGGATAATGAGCTGAATCACAGACTTCTGACATGGCTCTCTTTTCATACAGATTACATAAACACAGAATGTTTGTTTTCGATTTGACTTGCACGATTTAAAACCTGACATTTCAACGTTTCTGTAGACGTAAGTGTCATTTTTTTGTCATTAGTATTCATAAGTTACAGTTCATTTTCTGAGAACTATCAGATTGGACTTCGTTCAGAGGGAGAGGAGAGATCACGCATCATGTTAGTTTTCTTTATTTTACAAAAAGCACAACATTGTGTTTTTACTCTGAGTGTACACAAATAAAAGAAGACATTCTATAGTTTCAATTGAAATATAACTTATGTCTCTATGACAAGAAATGACGGAGTATTTTAAGTCTGTTTTGCTGCAATGTGAAAAAAATCCTGCAAAACGCGCCGGCGCGTTTTCAGACCTCAGGGAGTTTACCCACTCACTCACCATGCATCTCCCGGCTCTCTCTCCAGTTGCAGACTCCGCTGAACCACGCCCCCCTCGCCACATACCCCCACCGCCCGACTCAGGCCGGGGAGCCATCCGGCCTGCGGCCCCCCCCCATTTCTGGAGAGGAAATCGGCCACAGCCATCTGAACACCCGGTCTGTGGACCACCTTGAACTTAAAAGGCTGTAAAGCTAGATACCAACGGATGATCCACGTTGGTATCCTTCATGCGGTGGAGCCACTGCAGAGGAGCGTGGTCTGAACAGAGGGTGAATTCCCGTCCCAGGAGATAATAGTGGAGGGTAAGGACGGCCCACCTGATAGCAAGACACTCTTTCTCCACGGTGCTGTACTTAGCTTCTCTCTTAGAGAGCTTACGGCTAATGTACAGCACCGGCCGTTCCTCCCCCTCTATCTCCTGGGACAGGACAGCACCCACCCCCTGTCCGACGCGTCAGTCTGCAACATAAAAGGGAGAGAAAAATCAGGAGAGTGAAGCAATGGCCCGCCACATAGAGCAGCCTTCACCTGTAAAGGCCTGCTGGCATGGCTCTGTCCACTGGACCGTATCTGGTGCCTCCTTTTTAGTTAGATCAGTCAACGGGCTGGTGAGGCCCGAATAATTAGGCACCTTCTATAGTATCCCGCCAGCCTGAGGAACTGTCTAACCTCCTTTTTGGTCTTGGGGTGCGGACAGGTTGCAATTGCTGCTGTCTTATCAATTTGGGGACGCACCTGTCCATGTCCCAAGTGGAAGCCCAGATACCTTACTTCCACGCGCCCAATCGCACACTTCTTCGGGTTGGCCGTGAGCCCGGTCCCCCTCAGCGATCTCAGGACGGCCCTCAAATGGTGCATATGCCGCTGCCAGTCATTACTGAAGATAATAATATCATCTAGATAGGCAGCAGCATATGAACCATGGGGCTGCAAAATTGGGGCAGCAGGCATTTGCGGCAGGAGTCCCGGAGCTGTTGGGCCATCACGAATGGCCAGCTGGACTCCCCCAGCCCCAGAGAGCGGAAGCGCTGGTGGTGTTGTTCTGGGGTCCGGCCGACGCATTGGAGGATGGCCCGCTTGAGGTCGTCGAAGACCAGGAGGTTCTGTACGGGTTCTGCCGCGCTGCCACCTGCGCCTCGCCGGATAGTAGCAGGATCAGGCGCAACGGCCACTGAACCCGGGGCCACCAAGAAGACTCCGCCGATCTCTCAAACAAGTCCATGAAGGCCTCTGGGTCATCCTGTGGCTCCATCTTGTTCAGCGGCAGGTGGGTGGGCGCAGCGAGTGGTCTGGTGGTCTTCGTACAAACCTCCCGGTCAATCCAGCTCCGGAACCTCTCGCGGTCTTCCTGCTGGGCTCGTACGATAGCCTCGAATTAATGCCATTCAACTGTTCTGACGTCTACAACTCATGAGAAACAGTCAGTGGGATTTACTCCATCTATTCAGGAGGTGACTTTCCTGTCTGGGTTTACTGTCACATGATCTCAGATGGGAAAGATGAAGACAATGGAGGATGGACGGTACGAATGTGACTTTAGATCATTAAACACACATCAGAACATACATTATGAATCATATCTTCTATATAAACCCATCACAGGTGATTCAGAGGAGAATGGACGGCAGTGTGAATTTCTATCAGCCGTGGAATCAGTACAAGAGAGGATTTGGGAATGTGGAGAGCGAATACTGGCTGGGTAAGATCTCAAAGTGAGTGTCTGTCTGTTTGTGTGGATGATCATGTGTTTGGTTGAACATGTTCTTCATGTGTGTGTGAACAGTGCTGGAGAACATGTACCAGCTGACACGTAACTTTTTGTAAGTTCACTTAAATATTTTTGGTAACACTTTGGTATGGGGAACACATATCCACTATTAATTACAAATTTTGCCTCAAACTCTTAATTTACTGCTTATTAATATTTAGTAAGGTAGTAGTTGTTAAGTTCAGGTATGGGGTAGGATTTAGGGATGTAGAATATGGTCATGCAGAATAAGGCAATAATGTGTGCTTTATGATTCTCACCTTACCGATGAACAGGAATTGTAGTTTGCGAGTAAAGCTGCAAATTCCTCCATTAACGTCTACTGCCTTCGTAATAATCCTCTGATACGTGGTATTGAAAATCGCTGCGTGGCATAAATTAAAAATAGTCTATATATTAGGCATTCTCTTAGCGAAAGTGCATTTCTTCATGTTTTCTTCCATTCAAAAAGTTGCATCGTACATGATGTAAGCGTGCTTCGGCCTGGAACATTAAGTGCAGTGTGAGTGCAGGCCAGCGGGGGAGTGGGGAGGGGGGACAATCGCGCTCAGGCTCGGTTCAAGGCAACCGTGCATAGTGTGAGTACATCCTAAGAAACAATGGTAACTTTAACCACATTTAACAGTATATAGCAACATGCTGTTATTATCACTCCATCTGCCATTTTCACTATTGTCCTTCGTTGCTTGCTTCACTGCCTTGAACATGGGTTGGCATATGCAAATGATGGGGGCATACATATTAATGATCCCAACTGTTGTGTTACAGTCGGTGTTATGTTGAGATTCGCCAGTTTTTCAGTGGTGTTTTTCACGCACGAGATTTACATAAGAATGAGAAAGCAATGGTGTTTGAGACTCATGGTATGTCATTTCCATGTACAGAACTCTTATTATTCAACTATGCCATGATAAATTGAATTTTACGATCTAGGGCACCTTTAACATTGTCATATCCATTACCATGCTAAAAATCTTCCAAGAGTTGTCATGATTGAAATAAATATAATATGTAAATATAACATATAAAAATAAAATAAGGTAAAGAACTGTCCCTTTAACGTGTGCGTTGCGTTACTTGAGAATGTGATGATGACATGCACCACTAGAGGAAGATGTTCACTAAACATTGACATCAACTTGCACTGGACTCACATTTGAATGGATTTGTTCCAGAGATTGTATATAATGGGGAGATAAGAGGGTCTGTATCTCTTACCATTGGAGAAAGCGTAACGGCTAACTTAATCACGTGTGGCACCTCTCAGCCTATTGTGTAATGGCAGTGACGTCAGTCGCAACATTCCCTAGTCTGTCTTCTCTAAAATCTACATATAGTTCCCAACGAAAGTATTGTTTAGTGTAAAACATGCTGAAGATTAGCAAACAGGCTGTTGATTAATTAAATGATTAGCCATTTCCCCACAAAAGCTGTTTAATCAGCATAGTGAAGCATAGTGACATCCATTCAAAAAACAGCCTCCGGTCTCATTCCCTGTGTACCGCGGGGGGTGGAGCACTAGCATTAGCTGTTACGCTTTTTTGGCTAAAAGTTGCAGGCTTGCCTTCCAGTGGCTTTGTTTGTTCACTGCCGTTTATGTTTGATAAACTGACTGAACTGCAGAAAGGATCATACAGTCATTCTCATGTATGTATGCATTTATTCACAGGCCTTGACTTGATTCTGTGATATTAGTTTTAGTGAATTTCGAGCGATGTTTAACTCTCTTAATCACCACCTGCTTCACACAGCCAGTTCGAGCGTCCAGGTCACGAGCGGAAGCGGTGTTTTACGCGCCCTATGGTGCCCTCATTCGTTTGGTCTGTGAGGTGGCAGTCAGCTTTGGATTTTTGTTTGAACTTTTGTTTTTGCTTTCAATGAAAAGCATCAGGTTCACTAGACAGTGTTATTAATAAATCCCGTCACATTTGTTGGATTTGTGGTTACGTCGTTGGTTGCTTGTCTCGGCCAGGAGCGAGAATGTGGGAGGTTGTTGGTTTAAAGCCTTTACATATAATGCATTATAAAAGTACTTTTAGTGTATTATGCCTTGTCGCACCTTATAATGTATTGTATGGGAATAATTGTAACCACAGTTATAATACACCTTTAAAAATTAATGCCTTAAAACATGACACAACCAATTTCATATGTAACAAGCAATCTGTGAAAATTATGATGCATTTTAACTTTGGTTACAATTATTTATGAAAAGATAGTACAATGCATCATAACTTATGAATACCTTTATATGCATTATACATAAAGGCTTCAAGTAAAGTGTTACCACAAATTATTAATAGTCATCAGTTTGTGAATGCTGACTGTACAATTCAGTTTGTACACATTTTGAGTTCCTTTGGTGAAGAATAGTGATAAAGTTCGACATAAAACACGGTTCTGATGAGACCAAATTTAATTTCCCATCAATCTTTGTGGTGGCAAGAGATTGAATCTAAATCTTAATGTTCATTATTTGCTTCTGTCTGTGTAGGTATGGGAAAAGATAAATATGAAATTGAAAGGCTCGCTGTCATCTGAATCACTGGATGATGGAGTGACCGCAGTGAATTCTAGACTGAATGTGTTTGTAGTTTGAGGACTGTAATTGATGACAGGCATTGGGTAGAAAGGCTGTATGTATGTAAAATAACCCATCTCCTCCAGAAAGTCCTCTAAATTCATCCTCCTGATGATCTTGAGAAGGCCTCTGGAGATTGGGTAAGTGGCGTTTGGATCGTAGTCGTTTGATCGGTCATGGTGTTGAGTCACATAAACTCTCTGAAACCACTCCTCATCATAGAGACTGACAATAATCCGGTCTGTGTTGCTGTTGTGAAGGCCAGGAGAATTGTCTTCTGAGACATAATCAGGAAGTTCTTCAGCTCCTGGTGAATTTAGATTGCCAACCACATAGTAAGGGAAGTCTATGTCTGGAAGAAGTTTATCCCCATTTTCGTCATATCTGTTCTTAAAATGGTGAAAACCAAAGTCTCCGTTGGCTGGGTCACATTCAGAGATCATGATATTGTCATTACCAAAAGAAACACAGTCATTGGCGAACCAGTAGAGGAGTTTGAGTCCATGTCTGGGCCAGGGTTGACCGAACATAGAGTCTCTCAGGTGGGACAATTCATTTAATGTTTCCTTCATGGCCCTGTCCTGTAGGAGAGATGAATATATTTATAGAGATGAATGTATTTATTAAAACACAATATCACTTAAGGATGTGTAGAATATCATTTTTTGTGTGTGTTTGTGATTGAAAACTTTTTTTTTAAGCTGAAATCAATAGAAAACACTAACAACACTCAGCATCTGTGAACTGAGGGCACATTTCTATCAAGTCAAACTGGATTTGTTAATTTTATGTTTACATTTTATGCATAATTCACGCTGTACTGGAAATGAGTTTTGTAGTTACAGACATGGATCATTTAGATATAGCCAACATTATTTGAACTGTGTTCAAAGTCTCACATTTTTTTTAATATTTCATTGCATTTATTATTTGCTGTGTGCTGAATGGATCTGTTGTCAGTCATTGGGTGTTTTGGATTTGATTGGTAAAGTTTGAAGTCCTGCCAGATTCTCCACATATGAACAGTTGAACTGTATCCTGTAACCTTGTTCATATTATTAATTAATTAATGCAAAATAAACTCTGACAAGGAGATTATGCCTCATGTTAGGCCATTGACTTTACATTTATCGCCAAAGTATATCAAAAGCTATACTTTGTTCTCCATTACAATTTCATTTGTCATCATGACTTAAAATCTTTCCATAATGAGTTTTTTTTCTTCCTAACGAGCCAAACAACCTTCCTTTTATTTAAACAGCCAGTGGAATTTATTTTAGTGTAAATACTGAAAGGGCAGCATTTTTTAAAAGAATAGGGTAAACATACCTATTAAGCTCAAGTACCCATTAAGCACACTACCATCTTTGAGCTCCGATTTTTGCTGTCTGGTGGCCATTTTGAAATCTGTCTGAAAACTTTTGCCAAAAGAGGAGCCCCTTTAATGTGCATTTTTAAGGTGGTTAAGTCTTTTTTGGGGGTAGTTATAACTACTTACTGCAAAATTAAGAGATTAATGTTTAGACTTTTGCATATTATAACCTGGAACCTGCATGTGGAAAATAATTACAGTTGGATCCAAAAGATAGTTTTAGCAGCATAGCACAGATGCTACATAGTTAGCTTACTAGCTGTATAGCTAGTGTACTAGCTTTGTTACACTAATATATTACTTTAAAGGCATTACTGGCTTGTAAATCCATAATATTATAAATTTACAGTTTATTGATGGTCTGTGGTTTTACAATGCTGCCATTTTTAAAGACTTAATATTATTGTAAGGTGAGCTTAAAGACTGCACACTACTATGAACTTCAGTGTGACATCAATAAGAAAAAGTACAATTTCATAGATACTGTCAATAATAGTTGTTCATATTAAAATATGTATAAACTTAATACATGACCTAGATAATTTATTTTGCAAAATCTTGTCCTTTAAATTTAATGTAATATTTATTAATTAAAAATTGTTGCTGCTCCAATTAATCTCCCTTTAAGCTCATCCACATTAAACGTCTATATAAATACTTCATAAACAGACTTTAAATATTAACTGATGGTTGTCACTTTAAGTTAATCTTTATAAAATGATTAATAACTTATTTTCACAGCCTTAAAGGGATAGTTCAACCAAAAATGAAAATGACCCCATGATTTACTCACCCTCAAGCCATCCTAGGTGTATATGACTTTCTTCTTTTAGAAGAATACAATCAGAGATATATTAAATAATGTCCTGGCTCTTCCAAGCTTTATAATGACAGTAAATAGAGGATGAGATTTTGAAGCCCAAAAAACAACCATCCATCATACACGTGTTCTGGGGGTTAATAAAGACCTTCTGTAGCAAAGCAATGCATTTGTGTAAGAAAAATATCCATATTTAAAACTTTAAAATCTAAAATAACTAGCTTCCGACAGACAGCTGTACACATCGATTTACAGCGAAAGAGCGAACTCTGACGTAATGATGAACACGGAAGCACAGAGGAGAGAGCAAAGCAAAACACCGGTCATGAATTAGAATATATAACTGATCAAATTAAGTGCCTTGTTGCTGGATTTTAGCGTTCTGTTTTATTTTTGTGATTGACTCTGTACCTTCAAATAAAAATGTTTTCAATTCTTTAAAAAGGTTGTTTAAAATAAACAAGAATTTTTAATAAAACATGTTGTGAGCTTAATAGCAACAGGGGTGTGCTTAAAGGGTACACAAATGTAGCACAGCCAGACTTTTTGCATTTAAATATGTACATCTTAAATGAAATTATAAAGTCATTTAAAATAAAATTAAATATTATTGTGTGAGAGATTAATATTTTATTTTAACATAACTTCTTGTACTGAAACCAATATCATGTGCACTAAAAATGTCTCAGTGTAGATTTTGGTGAGCTTAATAGGTACGTTTACCCTAGTTTACTAAAACAATAAATGCCATACATTTTACAAAAATCAGTTACAATTCATTCTAAATCTGCACAACGTTCTTCAGTGGATCACAAAAGGAAAAAATTTTGGAGAAATTCACTTCAGTTGAATACACAAGAGCAGTTTGGACATCTTTTGTGATCCATGAAAGAAAGTCATTCAGGTGTTGAAAGACGAGGGTGTGTAAATGATGACACAATGTTCATTTTTGAGCAGTAGATGGAAGACCTTGAGTCAAGTTTGAACACAGTTCATGATCAGTCTTATTTATTTGCCTAAAAATCACTACTTTCAAATGTCAAACCACTGTAAAAGTCTATGCTGCTAATTTTGGCTAAAAATATTCAGGTAACAGGTTTGAGGATATTGGTTTCAGTTTTAAGATCTGCTGTGTCTCAGCATTCACACATAAGCATTTTTAATAGCAAAAAAACAAAAACAAAGTGAACCTCCTGTTTGACTACTTATTTGAATTGGCTATTGCCAATAGTTAGTTTCTTGTGTGTTCTGTGATCAGCAGAGAGCAGCTCATTCACTGTAAGTCAACCTCACACATCTATTGCTGGGTTCACACCACAAGATAATCGGGCTGATTTTGGACCGATTTCTCCCATTCCGACAATCCTAGGTAATGTTCCGATTATCTTGCTGGTTCTACAGATGTTGAATATTTACGATCAGTAATCCTGATGTATGGGGGGAACCCCGAGGACAAACGCATACACGCTTTGGAGATTATCACGTGAAACGAAACAATATCCAATCAGAAAGCGAGCTGACAGAAGCATAACAAATGCAGTCATGGTGCAGCACAAAGTTAAATGGATTTGGACAGCAGAGATGGAGAATCAGCTTGTAGATATGTGGCAATAGAAAAACATACCAAAATCATTCTAAACCCTATCAACACAATTTCTTCCTGCCTATCATCCGTAATGCTTGTTTTGAAGTCTCATGAGATTTTGTGAGATTTCAAAAAAATAAGTTTTCAAAAAAAAAAAAAAAAATGTGTGTGTGTTCCCAGCATAAGAAGAGTTCAGCTCTCTTATTGTCTTTATAGGGGCCTCATTTCAAACACCTTTCATATTATCACAGTTTCCATTAGTCATTCTATTAAAATATTTCTGAATCATGCAGAAATTATGTCACAGTCTCTCTTTCTGTCCTTCACCACTGTTGACATAATTTATTAGATTCTCTGGCTGTTAATATGTTGATTTAAATATTGTGAGCAAATAGCATATAGCAAAAATGAAGACTGAATCAGTAAATTTCAAAGTAATTTGAGTGTACTGTATAATGCATACAGTATATGCATAAATTCAAGCAAAAAAAAATTCTTTTAATAGAGACATTTCTTTCAGAAGTCAAATCGAGTAAAAATGTGATCATACCTCTTTGAAAACCATCACATATTAAACATTCAGTTTGTTTCTTGCTGTGGAAGAACAGATAAGCTGGAAGACTCACTCACTATCTGAGAAACATTAAACCAGACGTCAGTGTGGGCGTGTCGTTTCTATGGTGAGTGAGTTGATGTCACACTTTGACTGCAGCAAGGGTTTCCACACTGATCCTGGATCATCTTCAGCACATTTCACATGTTTCTCTTACTGAACCTGACTGAATTAGCTCCTCATGATTCGTAGACATGACATGTCTGTCCAATAAGGGACACATTTAAATGTGCTGATGAGGCTGAAACCCTTGGATTACTGGGATACAATCTGATCATAAAAAACACTAAGACATTTTCTCACCTTTGTGAACTTTAATTGACTGGATCATGTGATTGACTATAGTTATCTTTATAATTATTGTTCTTGGTGTGAACAGGCTTTAGAGTGCCACCCTAGCTACTGGGTCTGTATTTACTTTATTAGCGTTTATTAATCAATAACAAATTAAATAATACAAAAGTTTATAAAATGTTAATATTTATTAAGTTTAACACTTATTTGTCAGTGCTAAACATTCCTCATTTATCTGTAATATACATAAGATGGTAAACTTGTTATTTAGACAGTTCCAGCTAACAGAATTTTGTTATAAGAACGTTCTCTAAGTATTCAGTGTTGGTTTTGGGAACGTTAAAAACGTCCAGTTTTCTTGACATTAGAGGAACGTTTTTATAAGGTATAATGTTCCTCAAACGTTCTTTCAACTTAATTTTGATCTATAATTCAACATTCTAGGAATGCTGATTTGTAACATTTCCTTAATGTTAGTAGAATGTTATTTAAAGGTTAAGTTGTGCAGCGATTGTTGGGAACGTCTCTATTTATAATCTTTAAGCTAAAGTGACATCCAATAATTTCCTCAGTGCATAATTTATATTTCACAGATTTTCTCCATCTGTAAATGTTATAAAGTCGAGAAAATATTTCCATTTTGCTGCAGTACTTCTGACAAAATATACATGTAGCTAAAATATTTGTTGTTGAGTATTTGTTTTTGTTTGCAAACATAAATGTGCCATATGTAGAATTTCAAACCTACAACTAAGTGTATTTTTATGATAGCAGTAACTGTAAAGTGACTAATATTGTAGGTTAATCAAAATACCCAAATAATTAGTCTGTTGTTTTCCGTTAACAATTAGTTTGTGTTTTTATTTATTTTCATTTTCATTTTTAGTTTAGTGAATTTAACTTCTAAAACATTTTGTCTTTAGATTGTAGTGTTACAATGTTAGAATGTAGGCCTAATGTAATTTGACCCCTTTTTTTGCACATAATATAGCCTACACAGTTACATTAATGTTTGTTTTCATAGCCTTCAATATGAACATTGTTTGTAGGAAAATAATGGACAGCATGTGAAATAACATTTTTTTAATTGAATACAGATTTTATTTATTTTTTTAGTTCAAATAGAAAAATGTACAAAATACCAAGATTATACATTGCCATTCAGTCTTTCCTGTAGCTCAGTGGTTAGAGCATGGCACTAACAATGCCAAGGTCATGGGTTCGATCCCAGGGATTGCACATACTCAGATACAAATGTATAGTATAATGCAATGTAAGTTGCTTTGGATAAAAGCGTCTGCCAAATGCATAAATGTAATGTAAATGTAAATTCAGTCCAAAAAAAGAGATATGATTTTTTTTGTCCATATCACCCCAGCCCTATGGCATACTGAATTTCCATGTTTTAGATAAGCAGTAATGATACATTACATCACTTGTTAAATTATTTAACAATTAGCCTATTCATTCCTACATCTCTAATTCTTTTAGAGTGCCCCCTACATTACTGATTACAGCACTGTGATTCTACAGCAGAAGATCAGCTTTTTCAATATAATCCAAAGCATTTCTTAAAAGTTGTTCTGATTAAAAAAAAAAAAAAAAAAAAACTTAAATAAAAACTTATTTAGACACACAGACATCAAGAATCAGCCTGTGAATCTCAACAATGGTGACAATAATATAACATGTTAAAGCAAAAAAAAAAAAAAAAAATAAATAAATAAAACAAAAGCTCACAAAAAGCACTCATGTAGGTGTTCTGAGGAGAATTTCATTTCCCATCAATCTTTGTGATTGAAAGACGATGATAAAATGCTAATGTTCATTATTTTCTTCTGACTTTGTAGGCAATGGAAAGAGAAATATGAAACTGTACTGTGTCCAACCAACATCACTGTAATGCATATCCTGTGATAGTTATGATTTTTAAATTTGAGTTTCCCAGGAGCATTTGAGTGCAGCAGTGCAGTCCGTTTTAAAGTATGGTGCAGAATCTTTTGCATAATCCCTTCTTCTTTTTTAAGTTCTCTGAGGGGTCTTGTGTAGACATGTCATCATCAAACTGGATTATGCTGTCACTGCCCTGTGTTTCAGGAGGCTCATCTGAATCACTGGATGATGGAGTAATTGCAGTGAAATCCTGACTGATTGTTCTTGTAGTTTGAGGACTGTAACTGACGACAGGCGTTGGTAAGAAAGGCTGTTTGTATGAATAAAAACCTGTATTCTCGTGAACATGTAACTGGATTTTGGTGTAATTTCTCTGTGCTGCAGGACGTTTATTGTGTGCTGAATCACTGGATGATGGAGTGACCGCAGTAAAATCTGGACTGACTGTACTTGTAACTTGAAGTCTGTAATTGATGACAGGCGTTGGTAAGAGAGGCTGAGTGTATTTATAATAACCTGTCTTCTCGTTGTCATCTAACTGGATTGCTGCAGGATACTCATTGTCATCTGAATCACTGGATGATGAAGTAATTGCAGTGAAATCTGGAGTGACTTTGTTTGTATTTTGAGGTCTGTAATTGATGACAGGTGTTGGTAAATAACAAGTCTTCTTCTTGTCATCTATCTGTGTTTTGGTGTAATTTCTCTGTGTTTCAGGAGGCTCGCTGTCATCTGAATCACTGCATGGTGGAGTGAGCACAGTGAAATCTGGACTGACTGTATCTGTAGTTTGAGGACTGTAATTGATCATAGCCATTGATAAGAGAAGCTGTAAGTATGAATAATCCATCTCTTCCAGAAAGTACTCTAAACTCCTCCTCCTGATGATCATGAGAAGGCCTCTGGAGATCCGGTAAGTGGCGTTTTGATCGTAGTTTGATCGGTTGTGGTGTTGAGTCACATAAACTCTATGAAACCACTCCTCATCGTAGAGACTGACAATAATCCGGTCTGTGTTGCTGTTGTGAAGGTCAGGAGAATTGTCTTCTGAGACATAATCAGGAAGTTCTTCAGCCCCTGGTGAATTTAGATTGCCAACCACATAGTAAGGGAAGTCTATGTCTGGAAGAAGTTTATCCCCATATTCATCATATCTGTTCTCAAAGAGGTGAAAACCAAACTCTCCGTTGGCTGGGTCACATTTACAGAGCATGGAATTTTTTCTTTTGAAAGAAAAACAGTCATTGGCGAACCAGTAGAGGAGTTTGAGTCCGTGTCTGGGCCAGGGTTGGCCGAACCCAGAGTCTCTCAGCTGGGCTAATTCATTTAATGTTTCCATCATGGTCCTGTACCTTAGGAGGAGAGAGGAATTTGAAGTTATTTATTATAATGCAAGCTCACTCAGAGTTTTATGGAAATACACTGTAAAAAATAAAAATCTAAAAATTCATTCACTCAACTTAACATTTTGAGTTATCTTTTTTGCATTGACTCAGTTAAGTTGTCTTTACATGGAATATTAAGTACGTCCCTGGCGTGGCACTAAGCACTTTACCACGTCAAAGACCGCTTTTATAAATATGAGTGGATTGGAGTGGATTTAAGCGTACGCACACGCTAAGATCAAATTCTGACAATAACATACCATTTTCCATTAAAACAGTAATATACTGTAGAAAACAATGCATTCTGGGTAATATTTGTCATTTTTGAGAAAATAGCCTACAGGAATATACTGAGTTAACATCGCTCACTCAGAGGCTGTGTCCTAAATCACACCCTATACTCTCATTCACTATTCCCTACATTAGTTCACTAATATAGTCCACTTGACAGAGTGAATGAGTGAATTCAGACACTGATGAACACCTGATAAACAGAATCACTGAAGGACAGAGAAACAAGAACAGAAAAAAAAGAAGAAACACAAGAACTACAACTGACTTCAGCCACACTGAGTGTCAAACCAGTTCACAAACCAGTTTGACATTATTATTACATACATGTACAGAAGTTCTTGTTGAGAATTAACACATATGGATGTCGATGTTTTATTGAAAATATTGAAGTTTGCAGTCACCATCATGGTGACCAGTTCTTACTTTAGTTGGGCTCTTGACTCTTTAACATTAGTTTTCTCTGGCTGCTGTAACTGAGTGTTTATAAAACACATTTGATATGGCAAGAAAAAGCCAAGAGGAAGTTGATCAGGTGTTTTGGCTGTTGTGATGATCCTGTAATCATCTTGGACTTGTCTGAGTCGCTGATCTCTTTCTGCGTCTAATCTTTGATTTCATGGGTATTTAAATTTTTTAATTATTGATTATAGTATCTCTGTGATTCAACAACATGAGATCAAGCAATGCTTCAGTAATCAGGAAGAATATTAAAGTCCTATAATGCATGAAACATTTTGAGCTACTGTATAACTTAGACACACACTGACATCAACAATCAGAATATGAATCTCAACAATGGTGACATTCAAAAGTTTAATGTCGCAATGCATTCTGGGTGCCAGCATAGTACAAAACTCCCAGCATGCACTGCAGCATGAATAAATTATCCAGCTGGATGGTCTTTTTTATTGCCACCATTGTTGAGATTCATGTGCTGATTTTTGATATGTGTGTGTCTAAATGCTGTATTTATTTATTTATTTTTTATGAAAAAATTCAAAAGCACTTTTTTTCCATGGCTTATAATTAATTTTCTTTTATGGTTCTTGTCGTGCTTTTATGTTTTTTCTTTGGTCTTATTCTACATATTTATTTATTTATTTAGTTTTTATAAATTGGGTTCTGACTTTGTTTTATTGTGTTTTAGTTGTGTTTATCATATTTTTATTTATTTATTATTTTTTTATATTTCTTTTGTCTGATCCTTTGTATCACTTTGGTCAGTCATGTGGCTGTTTTATAAGTGCTATATAAATAAACAGAACTTCAACTTGAACTTGATTTTCAATTAAACTTCAACATCTAAACTTCTGTTAATTCTCAATAAGATCTTCTGTAGAAATAGTCAAACTGGTTAGTAATACGTGTAATAATGTGCAATGACTGGAAGACATCACTGAATGAAAGAGAAACAACAAGAACTACAACTGACTTCAGCCACAGCCTTAGATGAAATCAACTGAAGATAAAAGACATTAAATCTCTGAAGATCTGATTCAACAACTCCACAAACAGCATTACCAGCTTCACTTATTACTAACCAGACTGACTTTATTTCTGTCACACGTCTACAGAATTTATTGTAGAAAATTTCTGTTTATGTTTTATTGGTCAAAAAATTATGTCACCATCATATGGTGGTTAGTGTTTGCTTTAGTTGGGCTTGTGACCCTTTTGCAATTACAATGGTGTTTCGTGATAAACATTTATGTATGTTTTGCAGGAAAATAACAGCATTTTTTGTAAGATATTTAAATTAATATTCTCAGTGATCTTTATTAATGGTAATAAAGTCAACAAAGCTGTAAAAGTTCTATTCAACAATTGTCAGTAGGGGTGTAATGATTCACTCGTTTTCTCGATGCATTGATTACAAACCCTGATGATGTATATGCATCGATCTTGAAACATGTTTTTTGAATTTTTGTTAATTTTTTGTTAATTTCGGTCAATAATCGATGTAAAATGTTGAGAATCAGATTAATCGTGATTCTATAGAGATTCAGTGCTTTGAAATATATAAACATTAAATTACTACATGCGCGAATTGTTGGAGATGTTGTGCGACATCATTTGCGCCATTGCGCGGTCACTATTGTTGCAATAAAATGCTTTTATTGCGAGGAAACATCACCGTTATTTTCTATAAGATAAAATGAAAATGGGTCATACCTGAGCAGTTGAAGTAACGTTAAAACCCCATTTATTCAAGGGTGCACATTTATTGCATGGACGGACCGAACACATAATGTGTCTAAATGCATCCGTACAGTTCCAATGAATGATAAATAAAATTATAAACCTAATGTCGTTAAACTGAATGCAAGAAGGAAACTGCTGGAGTAACTACAACATTAACAACACTGAAACAAGCGCACGGTTTATCTATCGGTCAGATGCTCATGAAAGTTACGTTCGTTACTACACCAACAGTAAACAATCCTACACTATAGTTAACATGAACTAGGCCTAACAACACTTTTAAAGCCTTTTAAAATTTTGGCTTATGTAAATTTCCACAAATGCCAATTTTTATAGGCTATTAAAATAAAGTTAGGTAGCATCATTAAGAACTAACATGAACTAACCTTAATAATGGACAAAAGGTTTCAATCTCTAACCGCCAGAAGGTTGCTGTGTAATTCTCATCCTGATTTAGACACATTGGGAGAAGCATTTCAATTACCCTATGAATGCATATTAAAATGGAGAATCAAATTGAATTATTTGAATCGCATCGAATCATTCTGAATTTGCAAAAAACGCTCTTGAATCAAATTGAACAACCATGAATCGTGAATCGAATCGATTTGCTGTATACCCAAATATTCACAGCCCTAACTGTCTGAACATACAGTACACACTTTGACATCAACACTTATCATACAGTGCTCTACAGTGGTGATCATTTATTCATGCCGCAGTGTATACTGGGATTTTTGTACTATGGCGTTAAAAGCATGAAACTTCTTGTTTATTGTCACCATTGTTGAGCATTCCAGGAGTATGGCTGTAGTTCGCCATTGCAGGAAATGCATACCGATTCGCATACAGAAAACTTTGGTGGAATCAGTAGTTTTGTGTCATCTGGACTATTGTTCCATCATTTGGGCTGCATCTACAGAGAATAATTTAAACAGATTACAGATTGCACAAAATAAAGCGTCTCGGCTTGTCCTAAACTGTTCTTTTAGAACAAGTATTAGGGACATGCACAGTTAGCATGGCTTCATGTAAGAAGCAGAATTAATTATTCTCTTATTAAATTCTTAAAAATATATAATTACTACAAAAGCACCTGAAATTATTTACAATAGATTGACTTTCTTCAGTGACGTTCAAGTGAAGGGCGTTTCTTGTTACCTGTCTGTCGAACAAATCAACTGCAAAGAACATCGTGTTTTAGAGCAATGGTGGCATGGAACTCGCTCCCGTTGTTTTTGGTTTCAGAGAGTCACAATGTTAGTTTTTCCAAAAGACTGAGACTGTATTTATTTACTTTGGAGTAATTGTAATTATGTTGTGATTTTTATACTATATTATACTATGAGAGTGGTAATATTTTGTATTTGAAGAGCTTATGTTGTTATGTTTAGTGTATATGTGTTATGTGTTATGTGTGTGTGTGTGTGTTTTTGTGACATATCAGGACACAAATGTGTATAATGACATGGGTATGACATAGGTATTACAAAAAGAGGTGACTTATGAAGACATTACAGCATGTCCCCACTTTTCAAAAGGCTTATAAATCACACAGAATGAGTTTTTGTGAGAAAGTAAAAGTGTGCACAGTTTCCTGTGATGGTTAGATTTAGGGGCAGGGATAGGGTTAGTGTAGGGGGAGAGAAAATACAGTTTGTACAGTATAAAAACCATTACGCCTATGGGATGACCCCACAATTCACAAAAACAAACTGTGAGAGTGTGTGTGTGTGTGTGTGTGTGTTAGTTATATAATTAAGAAGATGTTGTGTGCACTTCTGTATTTGTCCTCATTGTTGCACTGCTTTGATGTTAATATTTTGGTAAAAATTGTTAAGACCCCAGGAAGAATAGCTACTGCTTAATGGAGTAGCTAATGGGGATCTAAATAATAAACATAAACATAAACATTCATATGCTGATTCTTGATGTCTATGTGTTTAGCTCTAATTAATGTTTATTTTTTTATTGAAAATTTTTGAAGTCACCATTATAGTGAAAAGCGTTTGCTTTAGTTTAGTTTCATAAATTACTTTTTTACAACAATTGTAACTGTCATGACTTCAGTCTGATTTGCCATGTTTTGTTGTCTTTGTCTCTGTGTCTGCGTGCCCTGTTGTCTCTGAGCACATCAGTTTTGTTTTGACAGCCCTCCGTGTGCTCTGCTGTCAGTGTGGCGATTTCCTCTCCCACTCGTTATCCTTATCTTCAATTGTGTTCTCTGTCAGACCTGTTGCCACTCATCCCTCATTAGCT
The DNA here is from genome assembly GCF_018812025.1 of Megalobrama amblycephala. Lineage (NCBI taxonomy): Eukaryota > Metazoa > Chordata > Actinopteri > Cypriniformes > Xenocyprididae > Megalobrama > Megalobrama amblycephala. The sequence goes on along the minus strand of NC_063050.1, from coordinate 4,843,790 downwards.
TTCCCCTATTTTAGATCCTCAGTCTTTTGTCAGACCGTTGTTTGAGCTAATGCTTCGCTCGTGACTTTCCTTTCTTGTTTGCCTTGTCTTGCCATGTTGTGTGTTTTTAGGCTCCAAGTGCTGTTTTGTTTTTTTCTTTTGTTTCGAACTGCTCTTTCTCATCCTGCCAGACTTTGTTGTTCTACTACCTGGCCCTGACTATCTTTGTATCTGTTGAGACTTGGATGTATTGCTCCAGCCCCTTTCTGCATTTTCAATGCTTTTATCTGGGAACTTTTTTATCTGGCTACATCCACACGAAATCGGAGCTTACCCTAAACCGATCTTTTTTTTTCCCTCGTCTCAAAAAATATCTGCATCCACACGAAACCACTGAAACGACTCAAAACGATGTAGTATACATGGCAGACCATTATGTGGCGCTGCAATTCTGTCACAGAAATGCACTTAAAGCAGTGAAGAAGACTTGGAGCATGCGCATAAACTTTGCGCGCTGAATACAAACTATAGCAAAGCTTAGAAGTAACGTTTTATTTTGGTTCAGTAGCTTCTGCAGCTCGAACGCAAGCATGTAGAGTCTGCTATTGCTGTGATGTGGTGTTAGCGCGTCTGACTAGGGTCGACACGTGGGGTGATGACATCATCGTTTCAGAAAATATACAGATTGCCCCGTCCACACGAAAACGCAAAGACGGCGTTTTCAAATTTATCCACTCTGGGACCCGGTTTCAAAAAATACCGGCTTCTCCTTTCGAAAACGTCGGATCCGTGTGGACGAAATGCCTATCCGATAAAAAATTTGTGCATATTATTCACAGAAACTGTGAATGTGTTATGTGTAGTGTCTAAGGTGCATTAAAAGAAGGGGGACATTGTGCGAGTGTGTCAACCTGGGACAGAGCTGCTGGGATTGGAAATAATCCAATGGTTTAAATATAGTGGTATTGACAATGAAAACCAGGTTAGTTATTCCAAAATAGCAATAATAATAATAATAATAATAATAATAATAATAATGATGATGATGATAATGAAAAAGATGAATCAAAGATGAATCTAAGAGTGGGTCATGGGTCTGACCAGAGATCCTCAAAAGGAAGGCACACCCCACCCTTTCACATAATATAAGTGACAGCTATGAAATTGAGACCATTTTACCAATCACTCTGAGACATTTAAAATGATACCAATGAATGAGTGGAGAGGCATTTGAGCAAATGGCTTACTTTATGATAATTTCTTCAGATTAGCAAGTTTGTTTTGTTGTATGATGTTTTTTTTTTTTTTTCTGAGGGTTCTTGTGTTCAGTTTTAGTTTAGTTTAGTTCCCTCTTTTTGTTAACTCCGTTTGAGTGTACTATTGCAATGTTTCTCAACTGTTTGCTACTGCAGTTTTTTGTATTTTGTGATCAGCAGAGAGAAGCTCATTCACTCTAAGCCTCACTAAGCGTCCTTCATTGTTTTTTTTCCCTGATTCGTCTTTTTGTCATAATTTGAGATTCTCTGGCTGTAACTCTAATATTCCACAAGTAACACATTGACTTAAATACTGTGAGCGTATATCAGAAATTCAGACTGAATCATTAATACAGAGTATTTTTTTGTGTTCTGTATATACAGTTTAAAAATCACTTTTGTTTAATAGAAAAACATTTTTTCACAAGTGAAAGAGAAAATGAGATCATACCTCTTTGGTGACCGTTGTATACTAAAACTTAAGTTTGTTTCCTGCTGTAGAAGCACAGATAAGCCGGAAGACTCTCTCACTATCTGAGAAACACAAAACAGGAAGGTGATGTGGAGAGGACAGGAAGTTAGCGTCATGCTTTAACAGCTGCATGCATGTCCAAACTTATCCTGCACATTTCAAATGTTTCTCTTATTGAATGCGGCTGAATGAACTCTTCTGCTGATTAGTAGAGTTACTCCACGCTGGCTTGAAAACACCTGGAATTCTGAGACTTCATATGAAGTACATATGAAGTAGATTTGCTCCCTCGGTCAAAATCGAGGAGACGAGGGTCTGTCCATATAAACTTCCCTCGTTCACTTCACGAAGTGGAATGCGCTTCAAAATGGCAGCAGGGATTCCCCTGGGGAAGTGCTTAGGGAAGTTTGCAAATGCATGTCTAAAAGTGGAACGCAGCCATGTGTGCAATTTTGTCTACTGAATCATTTGATGTAATACCAGTGTTTTCCAAAGATAAAGAGCTGATGGAAAAAACTCGGTGCACACCCAGCTAACAGAATTTTGTTATAAGAACGTTCTCTAAATATTCAGTGTTGGTTCTGAGAACATTAAAAACATCCAGTTTTCTTGACATTAGAGGAAAGTTTTTATAAGGTATAATGTTCCTGAAACATTCTTTCAATCATTCAAACACCTGCTGTGAACAAACACTGAAAGAAAGAGAAATAAGAACACAAACTACAACTTTCTTCAGTTGTTCTTCGACAATGTCAGTGGCACATGCCACTATCCACTGACACATGCCAATGAAGACCGTAAGTGCCACTGGATGTGCCATTGCGTCAGATGCCATGTCACTTTATGTTAATACTGCTGCTGGAACAAGGCACACAACACACAACAGAAGCGCTCTCTCGCGTCGCGTGCGTTTAGAGCTCCTTGCGCCTGAATAGTCAAATACACGCATACATAGATGTCAAAATGTCCATCATGTGGAGTATCTCGCGTGGATACAGTCAGTTATGGCTTAAGTGGATGTAAACAGGTGGGTAAAAACTGGATATGTGTCAGTATATTACGTACATGCATTCAGCAGCCCAATTAAATATCTGTATGTCATTAATGTTAATCAAACAACAGATGTTAAATGTTAAATAAACCTACTGTATCTGAAAAAAAAGAGTTTAGGCTATTTAATTTAGGCTCTGTTGTATTTGTAATTGGCTAATTTGCTTCTTTGTTCTTTTTATATAGCCTAACAAAAATAACTTATACAATTATAAAATTTATCATATTATGGTCATATTATCCACCCTTGCCCCGTACATACCAGCTGATATACCATGTAGGCCTAGTGGGGTCGGAGTCCTGGCTGAGTGCCAGGGTGGTGCTGGAGGAACTGACCAGGAGGGCTTCAGCGGGTCAGACGGCCTGGGCAGCGGCAGCAGGGCAGAAGGCTTGGATGGCCTTCCTTCTCCTCTTCCTCCTTTTACGTGAGTGAGGCAGTGACTCTGTACCCACCTCCTCTGTGGGCTCTGGAGCGGACTCACTGGCTGGAGCAGACTCAGGAGCGGACACACGGGCTGGAGCAGGCTCTGGAGCGGACTGATGGGCTGGAGCGGGTGCTGGAGGTAATCGAATCTGCCCATTCTTACGCAGATACAGGTAACTGGTGAAATTCCAAAAATGTAACCTCCCCACCAGCTCCATCTCCCACTGCGGCAGAGGGTCATCCAAACAGTTATTAAGTGTGTCCTTGAGGACCGCATCAGGGAGGCTAAACCTCTCCGCCCGTGACCAGAACTTCTGGGTGAATGCCCGCACCTCCATACCTCTCTGGAGAAGTTTAGTCAGATCCTGGGGACTTCCCCGGGTGCTAGCCGCTGGCCGGAGTCTCCTGCTGGTGGATCTCTGCATGATCGTGGTTTCTGTCACGTAATGGCACAGAGACAAGAAGGTAAGATCCAAGTGCAGCTTTAATGGGGTAATCCAATAAACATAATCCAGGCAGGCGAGGGTCAAAGTCCACAGAACAGTCCATACAAAAACAAAGAAAAACACAAACAGAAGCCGGTGACCGTAAATGAAACCACGATAACAAAAGCAGAAACAAACCATTGGGTGCAATGAAACGGGATAATGAGTCCAGGAAGTTTGTTAGGGGAAATGCAGTCCAAGGGGTGAAAACAAGAGTTAGAAAAAAAAATATATATATATATGTGTGTGTGTGTGTGTGTTAATAAGGTCAAATAATTGTATGTGAGAGAGTCAGCTGTAATATCATTGCGTTCCTATTGGTCAGTGTTAGAGGAGCTCAGCTTAGCCTGACAGTTAGCCTGCTCCAGACCAGGCTAGTTTCCCAGCATAAGTTGCCAGAGTAACTGAGTTTGAACTAATTTAAGTTTGTTTTATGAAACAGAATTCGCTGACAACAAGTCTGACTAAGTAAAATAAGCCTGGCTTGTTTTCTAATCTTGTTTTATGAAACAGCCCTCAGCTGGATTAAAAATGTCCATACAAACAACTACTGAACCTGATTCCAGCAGAACGATGAACCAATCAAAGTCAGCTGGTGATGGAAATGATCCAATCACAGGTTTCCCCCTCAGGAATTATTTATTAGTTTTTTCCAGAGCCGTTAAATATGAGAGTTGCGACACTCTTTGATCTCGCCGCCACGCTGTCACGTGGTTCGTGTAGCTCTCAATAGTTCCAAACAAATCCGCGCCGTCAACTAGTTTGAATGGTTTTAAGCGGAACAGACAGCTGTAGCTATATTTGTAGCAATTATCCGTAAATATTGACGCATAATATACATTAATTATTATGCTGACACTTACATTACATATGATAGCCTTTTTTTCCTGGGGAGTGGCGGAAACAGCATTAATCAGTTTTTGTGTTTAATTTTGGAGTGAAGAGGGGCTGCTCCCATAACGTAAAACACATTCACAGCAACTACTGTATTTGCAGCATTTTTTTCGGTACATATTAACGCATAATTCTGATTAAATATTGAATAAAATTGATTACTACGTTGACTACACTTTTGTATCTGGAGAGTTGAAAGAGAGGTCATTATCGTTAACAGTGTAGTATGTTAAAATGTACAGGTAACTGGAGAGATGGTTACTGAGTGAATTAACAATGTTCCTAAATACGATCCATAACGTTAGCCATACTGAAATGAATCCAGTTAACAGAAATGCTAATGTACCCCTTCATCATAGCCTTTACCTATAGGCTATACCATTCATCAGAACACACACACAAATACATACAAACATACGTGTATTCATGTAGTATGTAATATATATATATATATATATATATATATATATATATATAAAAAGTTTTCATGCAAATAAAGTCCTTTGAATTGAATTAATTTTTTGTGAGTGTTTAAGGAAGCTGCTCCCATAAGGTATACATTTACAGCATGTACTGTATATATTTTTCTCATGCTCCTATGGTCATAAATATTACTAAAATCCTATGATGTGTTATGTTAAGATACATTCACATTTAATTATATATTATATCCAGGGAGAGAGTAGGTAAGTTTTCCTTGAATGTTCTCTCTTCAAAGAAACTCATTCGACTTCCTACAGGGAGAGAAAGATGGCAGAAAGCAGGCCAGAAAAGGAATATAAGTGTTCACAATAGCCATTACATTCTTCTAGCGCAGGATGATCTGGAGACCTGGTGGTGAATCGAGAATCGGTCAAATGCTTATATATACATTGATAACAAAAGCATTCAAACTCCACACTATAAGTAATGCTATAGTTACTTGAATTTTTGGGTGAAAGCATTCCACTGCCAGAAGCAGACTGTGGGCCTGTTTCCACCTGGTGTTAAGATGCGTTTTGGCTGATCACAAGTGGACAACACTAAATACAGGTGTAAATGGGGTCTAGTTTGAGTTTGTCCACCTTCGACCACTTCCAGAGGTATTTGAAAATGCTGCTTTCATAGTGTAAACGCTCATGTGGTCGAATGTGTTCGAACCGCCACTAAAGACTGTCTACTCTCCATCTACTGACCTATGTGTAAACATTATGGGAAGCACGCTAGCCAGACGGGATTTAAACATTGTTGGCTGAAGACCCAAGTTTGGTTTGAAGATGAAAAACATACCAAAATGTTCTCTCACCATCCCTGATTTCTAACACACACTCACTGCGTTCAGCTGGTCTCGCGTCTGTCAGAGCAGAAACAAACACTGATGCTCTCTGTATGTTTTACTGTCATCTCTGGGCGTGTTCATATGTAAACTGCTCAAGCTTATTTTGTCTGTTAGATTGAAAGATCTATAAAAACCCATATATTTACCCACCCCCTTGAAGAAATCGGGACAGAAGTGGTTGAAAGAGGACAAAAGAGATGGATTAAAACACCAGGTGTAAACGTGTATGTGTCTCCCTCGTCCACTTGTGATCCGATCAACCAAAATGCATTTTAACTCCAGGTGAAAACAGGGCCTGGGTCTGGGAGGAGACCGGGTCTGGAGTCGAGTCAAGCCTGCTGCTGGACAGAACTGGGCGTTGTGAAGAAAGAGGAAACAGTGTAAAGGTTAATACATTGAAGGACAGATTAAATACACATTTCCAAAACATTTTCACGAGCTTGACATTACAGAAGTGAGAACTACAGTTCGGTCCATAACTATTTAGACATTTGTCATGATTTCTGTTATTTTGGCTCTGTAATCCAGTACAGATAAAATTAAATGAGAAAAAAAAAAATACATATCTATATACAAACCACTATTGTTATTCAAATTTTTATTTTTCCACACAATAACATTATGGAAGAAGCTGGGTGATTATTTTGCTCATCCAAGAAATTAAGCAAATAAGGGAAAAGATTATATTATATATATAGATATTTTATGCTGTCATAGAGGTGTAAATTTAATGATGATTTAGCATTGAGGTCATAGTTTGTGGGGGTGTTTTTGAACTTGTTGCTTTATATCCAGATGTGTTTAATATTCTGGCCACCCATCTGAAACCCATCTGAACACAATGTAGTGAAACATCACCTTTAACTATGACCTCTGTATTGAATTTACACATTTCTGGCTGATTATAAACTTCATTAAAGTGGAATTCATGGCAGAGCTGTTGTATTGAATTACATTAGATTGTAAAGGTGTTCCTAATATAGTGTATGCAACCTCCTTGTTATTCTCTGGTACTTTAATGAACTGGCATCTAAGTATTTCTACCATTAACAACAAATCTAATAACCGAAGATAAACGTTGTTTGACAACGAACTTGTAAAGGTAAAAGTAAATGTGGCCCAACTGACGTCAGGTTATGGTAGCTAAAGTTAGTGAAGTGTTGGTCACTTAAGCTAGCTGCAATTAGAGTAACTAACGTTATTAACTTACAATAAACATTAACTAAAGCAGGTTACATAACATACAATTACTGACTAGATTCATGAGAGGTCAGGAAATGCGTTCAAATGTCAAAAATGCAGTAATTTCATCAACTTACCAGCGAGCGATCTTCAGAATCACTGAAAATGAATGGGCCCGGGGTTCAGCGCTGGAACTATCAGTGTTTGGAACTTTTTTTTTTTTTTTTTTTTTTCTTCAGTGTTTGGAACTATCGGCTGCTCCACGACCATAGTCCACGACACGCGTTACTTCCGCATTCCAAAGTTCCTATGGCGGTCTATGGGAGTGTCGTTTTTCCACGGCTCTGGTTTTTTCTAACCAAGTGAAATCGAAAGTAAAGTGCTTCATGACAAGACTCCATTTCACCGATAGAAGGTCTGTGCTCATATTTATTCCGAATTGTTTTTCTTATAATTTTCATAACTTTAAGTAATTTAAGTGTCTCGATATAGATTTACAATAATATCGATTTAACAAAATTTAACTTGAATGTTTCTGGCTCCTTATGTCATACTTTACCTGTACAGAAACAGTCCGTAATGATGCTTTATGTTGCAAAATTTGAATGTTATCATGTTATTATAATTTCATTATCATAATCATAAACACTGGTTTGTAGAGCAATGCATTGTTGTTATTCTTCTACCTATTATATTAATGAACAGGAAGTCTTACACATTCTGAAGAAAAAAAGCTAACTTCTGCATTGCAAAATAAGGTGGAGTGTACCAGCAAACAAGCCTGCACTTGCCCTTTACGAGCACTTCAGCGCAGGACTCCTGAGAATGTGTTCAATGGTAAAACGCTGGTCCTCAGCTCTGGTCCTGCACGAGCAGCCCTCACTTAACCTGCAGGAAGCCTTAGCGCTGTTTTATTGATAATAATAAAGTTTGAAGTCACCGTTTAACCCCATAAAGCAGAAGTTATGAGAAAAAAAAATGATTTGATGATTCAGTTATCATGAAGTGGCCTGATTCTCTGATCTCTATGGAAGCCCGTTTCCACCACTAAATAAAAAAATAAAAACAGTAATTGCGACTTTTTATCTCAGGATTCTGACTTTTTTTCCTCACAATTCTGACTTTATTTTACGCAATTGCGAGTTTATATCTAAGAATTGTAACTTCATAACTCGCAATCGTGAGAAAAAAAGTTGCACTTACTGTTATTAAATTAATTAATTATTCAGTGGTGGAAACAGGCTTCCATAGATCTATAAGGACATGATTTAGATTGAATAATTTAACATTATAGGAGCTGGAACACATGGTCGGCCGTCGGGCAGTTTTTGTTCGTTGGCCGACTAAGTTTTCTCAGTGTGTTCTGCACATAGACTGTAAAAAAAGATGGACGACGCGACGCCGCTTCCTTCCATTGTATTGAACTGAAGCCAAAATGGGCTGATGAATGGGCGCTGACACGTTACGCAATACGTCAAAAAAAAAAAAGTTTGGAGCCTGGGCATGCGCAGAAGGAATCGTCAGTGGAGCCGGAGGCGGAGTCGCGATATCAAACTTCCGCCCAGACGACTGCGTCATCATTCATGTATTTTAAATAGACTATAAAAATTATACACAATTTAAAAGTCTACCTATAAAATAATAGGCTATTCTGTTTCTAGAGCAATAATATTTTTGAAACAGCAAATTCAGTAGATAAACTCAATATAATATGCCACTAGAAACAACTCTAAATCGTCAGAAACGGTCCTGCCATTTTAAATCAAGTTCAACTAACGTTACAGGAGATCGATTGCTGTAATTAGAGTAAGCTATCATTAGTTTTGTCCTGCTAATTATTATTTTATACCCATAAAAATAATAAGTAACTGCCAGATAACGATCACCTGCTTTTTCCGACATGGTTAACATTAGGTGCGTTATCTTAACTAACATTTATTAATTAGCTTATAACGCCCACATTTGATGTTACAGAAAAAAAGTTCAGTGATCCGTCAGGTCCTGTAGGTCCTGTAGTTAGTACAGATTACTGCTGAACAACTCATTTTGTTGGTGTTAAATAACAAAGAAATCGAAAATTAACAGTTAGTTAATACATCTTCAATCTCCCCTCGAAGCTCCGACAGTCCTCAGACAAGCTGTCAATCGAATCATGACGACACACCCCGTATTTATAGCATCAAATTGCTAGCTAAAATCTAAATCATCACAAAAACTAACAATTGAATATATATCAGTGTGATAACAACTACCTTAAATGACCAAAACCATCTTTCAGAAAGTTTTATTTGAAGCAGAATTTATTTTTAAGTTTTCACTGAAGTCTCATTCGACTGCATTGAGAGGGCGGGGTTTATGACCTGTACTGCATCCAGCCTCCAGGGGGCGATCAAAGAGCCCGTGGCTTCACTTTTCAGAACGTATGAGACACACCCGGTTCTGCACCGTTGGCTGAAGTTGGTCCTCGTCTGCTTTTTTTCAGCCGATTCGAAATCGGCGTCAGAGCTCGTCGGTCCGTCGGGCCATTCTGATCATTCTGATTGGCTGTTCAGCTACTGCCACCTGCTGGCTCGGAAAGGCATTTCATCTTATGTAGGCGCTGAACAGACGTGCTACTTGGCTGTTGGGTGTCTAGCGTTGGTTTGGTGTGTCAGGCCAACTTTGGACACAGACGCTGCCGACGTGAGCCAACCCCACTGTCTGCTTTCGTCACCACTAGTTCATCAGTGTCAGCTTGGTGTGTTCCTACCTTTAGAATAACACTGTATGAAATTGAATTGAAACTGAATGTTATTAAGTCTTTGTGCAGGAATTATTCTCACAGGATCATGTAGACTCACACAAACATCAAGATTCAGTGTATGAACCTCAACAATAGTGACAATCAACAAAATATTCATATCAACTCTGAACATCACAAAACAAGCTTTACGTTGATATTCAAAATATGTGAGAGCAGGACAGGATTTTCAAGACCCCCCCCCTATCTGAGTGCTGTCCCCCCCCAAAAAATATAATATAAAACACTCTAAGTATTGTAAATAAATTATATATACTTAAAATCATTATGTAAGTAGTAAAGCAATACTAATGCAAACAGGCGTTTTAAGTTTAGAAACATTTTGATTCACCCCTCCCTTGCCTCACAGTGGTTTGGTCCACTGCGCACGTCACACTTGTGAGTGTACAAGTCTGGCGGCACCGGCGGGAGAGAACACAAACAGTTCTTCAGACAGTAGTTGAGAGTAGTTCCAGTAAGTAGGCTGTCAGTGCTATTTTATTCAAAAACATCGGATGAAGTGATTATTAGTGATGGCGAGATGAAGCCTCATGAAGCATTGAAGCTTTTCAGCCAAGTGGTTCACAAAAGGGTTCATTTCTTGAGGCTTCATTTGCCCACAATACCACCTGGTGGTCAAAGAGTGTAAAACAAGTAGACACATTACAGATGTCCTGATGTGATCTGTGATACACTGTATTTTGCGGCAGTTATGGCTTAGAAATAACGGTGAAGAAAAAATCTATTTCCACAAAGACTTATAAATATTTATTTGAATGTAATGTGTACTTTCTGGTTGTATATAATGATTGTATAACATAACTGTGTAATAAACGTATTGGTTTTTAAATGAATGGGGATGTGTGTAATAAATTCTTTGGTCATAATAGGCAGGACGGGCGATATTATTATTCTAAAACCACACAATCTGAGGGGATCCCATGGTTTATATATCTGTCAAAATATCGCGCCAAGATTTGAACCACATCCAGTCGAAACATTCGAACCAGTCAGGCAGAAGCGAGGCTTCGAACGTCATCAATGACGTCACTGATCTAAAGCGATACAAGCCTCGATACGCGCTTCACTGAAAGCTTCCGGGATTTCTCGACACACGCTCCGAAGCCTCGGCACAGACCGTAACATCACTAGTGATTATTTTCTCTTTAATACCGACGATGCTGAGTAATTAGTTATAAAAAAAAAGAAAGAAAGATGATAACTCATGATTTTTTTCAGTGAGTCCACCATTTTAGTGATTGTAATGATGTGTTATTGTACCCCATTTATATTGTTGATGGAGCTATTGTGGTATTTTGTTTTTGAAGGATCTATTCTGGTCCCTTGGAGATCGTTGTGTATCATTGCTAGATTTAATATGTGATTTACTCTTGTCATTTAATTGTGACCTATTATAGACTTAAATCTGAAGTTTGGACTAATTATTTGATTGTTTTAATCATGATTGTAGAGTATATTTTCTATATAATCATTGAGAGTGAATGAAATTGTTACGATGACGAAGGCGAAGAGCCGAAACGTTTGTTGACTTATCTCCTGTGAACTTCTATTAAAGTCTCTTTTAGAGTGCAGACCTTCTTTGTATCCTTAATTGAAATATAGGTCATTGCACCTTATTAGCTGGGAGAGCGTGGTGAACGCTTTAATTAGTGATTGTAATGTTACCTAGCTTGTTTGCTGGCTTGTTGGATAGTAACCCTGATAGCACACGTACATCTCGGAGACGTCTATTTGATGTGTGTGATTACGTCTGGAAGACGTATTATTTAGAGTGTTTGCTCATCTGGAATACGTCTATAGGACGTATCCTGTCAGATGTCAAATAGACGTTTAGAAGATGTCTTTGAGATGTTTATGATTTAGAATGTATGTAAAACTGACATTTTAAAGACGTCTATTAAATGTTTGTAAACAGCAGATGCTTTCCAGATGAAGTGATCTTTAACAGACGTCTTGCAGACGTACGTGTGCTATCTGGGAAGTCACCCACACCAACATCAACTAACATTGTGATAAGAATACCCTGATAGCACACGTACATCTCGGAGATGTCTATTTGATGTGTGTGTTTACGTCTGGAAGACGTATTATTTAGGGTGTTTACTCATCTGGAATACGTCTATAGGACGTATCCTGTCAGATGTCAAATAGACGTTTAGAAGACGTCTTTAAGATGTTTATGATTTAGAATGTATGTAAAACTGACATCTTAAAGACGTCTATTAGATGTTTGTAAACAGCAGATGCTTTCCAGATGAAGTAATCTTTAACAGACGTCTTGCAGACGTACGTGTGCTATCTGGGCAATACTCTGGTCCTTTAAATGACATCACAAAGCCTATGTGACATCATTTGAGCCTTATAGCCACCAAGAACAAAAGCAGGCAATGTAAAATGTGAACTTTAATAAGGCTAATTGATTGACTGTTGTGTGTTGGGTTTTGCTCAATGTGTATTCATCATATTTTGGTGACTTGGTTGTAAACAACTTCAAAAATATTCCAATAAATAAATGATTTTGAAAAATAATATTTTGGCCAATTTAGTCAGTTTTTTCACTGAACCAAAGAGAAACAATGAGCATAATGGCATAGTCTTCATGCTACAATAATAATAATAATAGTAGTAAAATTTTCTTCTGTGTAACATTACATATATCCTTTAAGTAAAATTTTGGTTGTATTATTTGTGTCCCCTTCAAAAATTGCTCTTGAGAAATTTTATGTTTATTGAGATTTTCTCCTTTGGTGATTCTGCTTGATTTCGGTTTAATTATCTCATTAACTTTAACACTGCTTCAGTGGGTGGAATAAAGATATGGCAGGACTTTACTTTCTGACCCCTGGACTTTACACCTCTGCAGCGGTGTTTAACAGAAGAGTTTGAATGATTTGCCTCTAAGAGACCCGATCTGATCACAAAAATACTAAAGATCTTTTTTATTTTGTCCTGCAGAAGTGAATCAGTGAAGGAATATGGCGTCTGTTAAAGACCTGCTTAAGGAATCACTGGAGGACCTGAAAACCGCTGAGCTGAAGGAGTTTCAGGGGCAAAAAAAAGGTAATATTTAAAAATTAAATTTAATTTTATTGTTTTCTTTCATTGTTAGGAGTGTCTGTTTACTGCTGTGATGGTTTCAATGTGAAGAACGAAGTCATTGTTAAACTCAAACATTCCTCTTTGCTCAGCCTGATGTGTTTGTGTAATCTGCTGTCACTTTCATTCATCAATGTGAAGGCTTCTTCCACTTTTAAAGCTGATTCAAAACAGACTGAGGGTAAATAATGATCACTGTCTGTACAGGGAAATACATATTTACCCAATAATCATATTCAAGTCATGGACTTAATCTCATCCTAGCTAACAGAATTTTGTTATAAGAATGTTCTCCAATTTTTTTTAAGATATGATGTTCCTCAAACGTTCTTTCAACTAAATTTTGATTTAAAATAAAACATTCTAGGCAGAGGTGTTGTCAACACAAAGAGCATTCAATAAGAAAGTTAATGAGATAATTGACCCTTCGCTAAGCCACGCCCGAAAACCGCCACAGGCCAATTGTGGTTTAACAGCTTTAACTAGGTCTGTCAAGCTTTCGAGCGAGGAAACATGCCGAAGCGTTGTGCATAGGGATTGTGTAAATCTGATACCCGCTATCTGAAAAGTTTGGATGGGGTGGTGGAATTTTTTTCCCTTCCCGGAACCTAAAACCCAAAGGAAATGCTGGTGTTCTGACTATTTGTGCTACCCTGTCAGATTTTGCTACCTCCCACTTAAACAGTAGGTAATGTTAGCAAAATCTGACAAAATTAAAAAAAAATTCTAACATTACCTATCAGATTGTGCTTCCAGCGTGATATTAACATGGTTTATGGCTTTATTAACATCTACACCTACCCCAACCCTAAACCTGCCCTTATAATAATGCAAGTACAACAATTTTGTGTTATTTATCATGACATCAATGATGTATTGATGTGCAGTAAGCCCGAGTTAGCCAGTTAGCTAACTCAGCACATCATTGCTTGGAAAAATGACGGTTCTTTGTTCATAATGCATATATTTGGTGGTGGATGAGGAGAGACCCTGATAAGATTGTAAAGCACTTTGGGTGTACAGTTGTACATATGGAAGCGCTATATAAATGCCTCATTCATTCATTCATTCATATTTGAACGTAAAATAAGATGATTAAAGGCAAGACGAAGTAACATTAGCCTGGCGCGTTAAAATAAGCGGGAGAATGTTATCAATGCAAAGTGCTCAGGCTAATGTCTTGTGTTTATGCCACAAGATTTATGGATAAGCTGTTTGATTTATAATTATTAGGTTATTTTCACACATTTCACTTAACCTGCTGTGGATGAACATTTGAATGGTCAGCATACGAGGCGGCTGCTGCTCGGCGCTGGGAGCTTTAGCTTCAATTTTGGTTAAATGATTTTCTAATCGGTTGCATATTATGTCGTAGATATATCCCTCAAATTCATACTGCAGTCCCTTTTGTCTCGCTCTCTCAGATATTTCACCTGTTCACCAAAAATGACTAATTATCTCCTTGGAAATGTCTGACACCGGTGGATACATACTGTAAATGACTTGCCAGGCACGAAAGCTTGACAGACGTAGCAACAGTAACTGAGGAGGGCAGGGCTTAGCGAAGGGTCCATTAAGGCATTAATCAAGCAGTAGTGATGAACACCTCCTGTTAACACAGTGGCCGTCTACAGTCTTAGTGTTATTAGCCCATTTTTCTCTAATATAAATGCGAAGACCCCCATCTCGTTGTTTCTGAGAGTTCTGGTTTCAGTCGTAATGATGTTAAATACGACCTGCTAGTTCAGCTGCGTCGGGTATTTCCAGGGTGAAATTCTGAAATTATAAACACACAGTAGTGTCTGATGTATCTGTTGTCCTCCAACTGAAGCCTCGGCTCATCTATTTTATTCACAACAGACTTTGTGTCTGTAAGAAAAGGGCTGGGGAGCAGAGGTTTATGTGGTGATTTTCTCAGTCTCTCCCATGTGCCCGCCCTGCGGCGCCGTTTCTGCTTTCTCTCCCGACGCCGTCTCCTCCTTTTGTGCTCCGGCACTACGAACCACAGATTGTAGTTCTTGCTATGTCTGCTGGTATGTAATGAGAGTGAAGAAACTCTGTTGAAACAGTCCTATCTCTCTGTAATCCTAATAACAGAAGTTCTTGTCAGCTGTAGATAATGTTTGGCCGACAGACCGGAGTTAAAATAACCAAAAGGACATACAAAAACAAATAAAAAAAAGCACTGAAAAGTAGAGCTTTGAGCTGTAGTGTCTATTCTCACCGCCATCTTGAGATCACTGAACTCATTTAGAGCCCAATCTCTGAGTTAGATTTACATTATTGATTACAGCAGCACTGTGATTCTACAGTAGATTGATCAGCTTTATCAATATAATCTGAGGTTGCTCTGATCATAAAAAAAAATCCATAAATAAAAGTTGTTGTTCAAAAAAAAATTAAGCCGCACACACAGACATGAAGAATCAGCCTGTGAACCTCAGCGACGGTGACAAGCAACATATTCTGATCAACAGATCAACTCTGAACATTAGAAAACAAGCTACTAAAAAGTCACATAACAGCAGAAAAAATTGTGACAATAAAGGAAAATACTAAGACAATTCAGCTCATAATTTATTTATGCAGCAATGCATGATGGGGAATTTTGATTGGTGGCACCCAGAATGCACTGCAACATGCCTTATTATTGCTAGGTTCTTACTATTTTTTTTTTTCTCCATAGTCCTTGAGAAGCTGATTTGTGATCAAAGGGGAAAGCCGCTGAGAGGCTAAATGGTCAAATCTCTTCACTTCATTAAGCAAATATTGTTTTCTTGATAGTTGCTTTTTACTTTTATATGCGCAGAAAGATATATATATATATATACATACAGGGGTTAAATTGGTCCGGGGCTAAGCCCCGGCACATAGGGTTACCAGGGCTTGACGTCCTGGACTGCGGGGCAAGTGGATTTTTTGATGTGAAAGAGAATTTTACTTGCCTGACCAGATAAGTAGCTTAATTAAAATGTCAATAACAACCAAAATGTGAGAATCATTAATTTAGCTTAAGTGGCAATTGATAGTGGATAGTAAAATGTAATGTATATTGGCGGTGATAGCTATTGCGCTGTTGAGGCGCATGTAACCTCTTGAGGAGAATTCAAAACAAATAAACTCTGCTCACACAAAGAAACTCAGTTATCATGTCGCAATACAAATTCAATATGTGAGGTTTTTATAGCTAGCTATTTACGACATATGATAAAGTTAAGCATCACACGACCGAGAGTGCTGAATTCCTGAATATCACCTCGATTGAAATTTACACTAATTTCATACAACAGTTAACAATAAACAATAAAGTAGTTAATATTAATTACTTACGTTTTAGGTGCAATATGCCTGTTTTTTGTGCTATTGTAGCAGCGAAAATAGTTCCAAATAAAGCAGATCCAGCGGATCTCACAGCTGCGCTCAGCCGTTTAGAACGATTCAGCGTTTTGAACGAATCGGTTGAGTGAAGATTCAATGTCCCAATCTGCTTCATTCTTGATTCAGCCTTTTGAATGATTCGTTTGGATAAATGACTCAGTGGCTCACTCATTAAGATGGTCACTTGTCGCCATCTACTGGCGGTTTAATTTCATGTTTAAAAGTATAAATTTTCCACTAACATTTCTTATTTGTATATTCAAAAATATTTAAAGAATCTCTAAACATTATTGAATGCAGTTGTACTTTTTCAGTGTAAATTATTTAATTTGTAACAGCCCTATAGTGTCTTACTATTTTAATTGATCAAATGTAAGAATTTGAAATAAAACATTAAACATAAATTGAATTAGATTGGGGGGGAGATGCCCTTTATAAAGGTTAATAAAATACCCCCAGGGTAAATAACATAAATATGCAGATTTAAATATGTCGCTGCCGATAAAACACTGATGAGAATGTTGCTTGTTTCGGAATAAATTATATTTATATATTTATATTTATTTACACAAAAAAAAAATCCTATTTTTTTCCAGACAAGCTACTTTTTTACGTAAATTACCATTTTAGTTGTCCAAAGGACAAGCACAAAACAAGGCTTAATGTCGAGCACTGTATTTTGTATTTATATTCTGTCCTTTAATGGTAGCATCCCTCTTATATTTGATACTGACACAAAGGAGAAGGCACAGGCCTACAGAAAGATTTTATCGTCATCAGATGTAGCTTTGCACACTACCAGCATCTATAGAATGATTTTGATCAGCATTTTAGTGTTCATAGCAGAGGGCTCTCTCAACTTGTTATATTTTAGTTTGTCTTCGCATACACATGCACCCCTGAAACCACAGAGCCCCCCCACATAACAAATCCCAATTTAACCCCTGTGTATATATATATATATATATATATATATATATATATATATATATATATATATATATAATATTCGGATTATAAATCAGAGAGTAGCCCATTTCTTTTCGTTTTGAATTATTTTGTTTAAAAGAAGACATTTCAAGCTTTCTATAGATAGGATTTTTCTCGTGTCTGTGAGGCAAGCAGCCTGTAGTTTCAGTTGATTTGAGTTTCAGTTCATTTAACCTATAAGACGCGCTCGAGATCAGTGATCGCTCCCAATGAATATATTTGCTTCTTATTGATTAAATCCAGGCAATTGGTTGATGAAACATTGATTAAAATTAAGATACAATTTTTACAAAACGAAATATACTTTAAAGAAAGGTTTTCTACAAAACAAAACTTAATGAAGTGATCAAAATCATGTCTGACTCACTCCATGTCTTCAGATATATTCGCATCTTATGATGCATCTTACTCATGCTGTTCACATGTCTTAGTCCAATAGATGAAATTAAAAAAATAAATAACATTATAATAGGCATATTTAAACATAAATATGAAACTATGTTTTCTTTAATGGCAACCAACGTATAGTACAGTTGTACAAAGAAATTTCATGTGATCAAGAGCGGACATGAGTCGAGACGTATAATTTATTTTTTAACCTGATAACTGTAGCTCTTGGGTGATCCGCTGTAAAATATCATCTCGGACGACCCTGTCATGATACACTGCTTGACACATCATACAGCGTTCGCCCAGAGTTCAGCGAGTTTATCCTCCTTTTCAAATGGCGCTGTCATCTTCATCTCTATCTTTCTTTTTCTTCTGTGGTTTTTCTTAGCTCCTGATTGATCAACTTCAGATAGATCGAAAAATTGTCTCTTTCAACCGCACACACGTCACAAATTCAAACCGATAGCTCCCGAACTTTTTTGACACGTTTAAAAATAATCGGGAGGTCGGGAACTGCTGGTAAGGCACTCTGCTCGGCTCGTAATTCCTCGCACATGATACGAGCCGCGACCATGCGAGCATCAACGATTTCCACGCAATTGAAAAAAATCGCATGCGAACTCGTAGACGGCAAAAATCGCACCCTGTACGCCCGCTTTTAAAGAACTTAATAAAGTTTTTAGTAGAAGATTATTATATTGCCATCTAGACACTGAGCATCCTAAAGAAGATGTAGTATCCTGGAGTAACCACTAGGTGTCGTTTTTGTAGTACAAGTGTTGTGTTCTTACCTGTAAAGTTAGTTTAAGAAGATGTGGGACGCATGCAGTGTTTGTTTGTTGCTGCAAACAGAAAGTAAACTGTTAACTTCAACTCAGATCATGTAGTAGTCTGATTTATATTGAAGACACTACAGAAGATGAACCAGAACAATATTCCTGAACAAATACAAGGATGGTAATAAAGAGAATGACCATTAATATTACAGCTCTAATGTCATGATATCTCTGTAAGAATCTTAAATATGTGCCTTTGTCTCCATTTCAGTGCAGATGAGCAGTAACACTGACACTGCAGTCAGTGTTGATGTAACAGCTGACAGAGGTGGAAGTGTAAATGCTCTTTTTCTCGATAGAAACATTATCACAGGCCCAGTAAAAATCAACTATTTTTCAAATGCTGCAAGACACAATACACCAACAAGGATCGATGAAGGTACAGTATAATGTTACATTTACATAACTGACTTTTAGCTGAATGTTTGTTGATTTAAAGCAGGAGTTCGCAGAAAGTTCCCTTAGTGATGCACATTTTATATGTCTCTCATCTAACACACCTGATTCAACTCCTCATGGCATTAGTAGAGACTGCAAGACCTGAATTTGGTGTGTCAGATAAAGGAGATATGCAGAATGTGAGTCTTCCAGGACAGGTTTGAGAACCCCTGCTTTAACAAATAACTTAACAATTGTAGAGCCTGTTCATCCCAGCACAGCCATGTGGGGCCTAGATGGGTGTCACCTGGTCTGTCTATCTGGGGCTCAGCCAGTTTTGTCTGCAGTTCCCATGAAGGCCCCACGTGTGTTCATTTCATCTGGACTAACCCTACTCAGTGTGCACACTACAGGCTGTTAGAACCATGCTGTGGAGTTAATGAGATAATTAGGTGATAACGAGCAGAAGCACAGAGGAACAACAAGATCACAGCCTTCAGTCACAGCCTTAGATGAACTGAAGATAAAACACATTAAATCTCTTAAGTTGTGCAGTTTTACTCTTGACTTTTTTAGTGTTAGTTTTTCTCTGGCTACTATAGCTGTTTGTAATGGAAAGAAAGACAAGAAACAATGTGATCAGCTGCTTGATGATAAGAATATGATCAATATGATTAACAAGAATCAGCGTATGAATCTCAACAATGGTGACATGCTTCATGCTGCAATGCATTCTGGTAGCTAAGGATGAGTTTTGTATGAGGCACCCAGAATGCATTGCGGCATGAAGCATGTCACCGTTGTTGAGTTTCATACGCTGATTCGTGATGTCTGTCTGTGAGTAGAAATCCAGCAGAAAGTTAATGACATTTTGTTCAATAAAGCTCATCAATTAAATCAGTGAATTAAGCCAATACATGATGATCATATTCTTATCATCAAGCAGCTGATCACATTGTCTCTTGTTTTTCTCACCATTACAAACAGTTACAACAGCCAGAGAAAAACTAACACTAAAAAAGTCAAGAGTAAAACTGCCTAACTAAAGCAAACACTGACCTCGATAATGGTGACATCAAACCAAACTATTATTACCAACAAATCATCAACATCTAAACCTCTGTTTATTCTCAGTAAGAGCTTCTGTAGATGTACGTCAGAAATAAAGTCAGTCTGGTTAGTAATAAGTGAAGCTGGTAATGCTGTTTGTGGAGATGTTTAATCAGATCTTCAGTGATTTAATGTCCTTTATCTTCAGTTGATTTCATCGAAGGCTGTGACTGAAGTCGTAGTTCTTGTTGTTCCTCTGTCCTTCAGTGATTCTTCTCGTTATCACCTAATTATCTCATTAACTCCAGCATGTTTCTGTGTCACATTTAACAGCCTGTAGTGTGCACACTGAGCAGTGTTCATTTCATTTGGGCTAACCCATGTGGGGCCTCCATGGAAACCGTGGACAAAACTGGCTGAGCTCCAGTTAGACAGCCCAGGGACCCTGTGTAGTCTACAGCTTTCTCTACAGTGAACGAGATTATAACGTTATTGCCCGATGCTGGTGTACAGATCAAACTAATCTGAGGTAGACATATATTTCTCTCTGTTGTTTAGTTTCCTTAACTTTATATCGCGGCGCTGTGTTGTAATACTAGTGTTTCCCTCATCCGTCATAGGATTCCCCTGCCATCAGGACATATAAAACACTTAACACGGCTTAATGGACTCGTACAGTGATATAAAAGACCAAACTAGCACCTCATTTGTGATGTAGGTTGTATTATATGCTCCAAGAAAGCAGATACTGGCATAAAGTTAGATTGATGCTGAACGTTTGATATTAGTAAATTTAGGGACCGTCTCTAAAGTTACAACATTGGTATTCACGTTTCTACCTTCAATAGCGTTTAAAGAGAATGATTTACAGTCACAAAACCACCTGTAAAGTGTTCATCTAGGTGTCAGGTATAATGCAAACCTTTTAGATTTTTGATGTTTATTAAAATAAAAGGTAACACTTTATATTAACTAGTTAATATGAAGTAACAATGAACCACACTGCTACAGCACTTATTAAACTTTATTAATGTTAATTTCAGCATTTACTAATACATTATTAAAATCAAGAGTGTGTGTACAAGAGTTTGTGTGAGTTCACGTGTTGAGTGTGTGTGTTTTTGTGTGTGTGAGAGAGAGAGAGAGAGAGAGAGAGAGAGTAGGGCGCATCACTGTTGTACCTGACACCTAGATGAACGCTTTACAGGTGGTTTTGTGACTGTAAATCATTCTCTTTAAACGCTATTGAAGGTAGAAACGTGAATACCAATGTTGTAACTTTAGAGACGGTCCCTAAATTTACTAATATCAAACGTTCAGCATCAATCTAACTTTATGCCAGTATCTGCTTTCTTGGAGCATATAGTACAACCTACATCACAAATGAGGTGCAAGTTTGGTCTTTTATATCACTGTACGAGTCCATTAAGCCGTGTTAAGTGTTTTATATGTCCTGATGGCAGGGGAATCCTGTGACGGATGAGGGAAACCCTAGTATTACAACACAGTGCTGTGATATAAAGTTAAGGAAACTAAACAACATGGAGAAATATATGTCTACCTCAGATTTAACGTTTGATCTGTACACCAGCATCGGGCAATAACGTTATCTTGTTCACTGTAGAGAAAGCTGTAGCCTACACAGGTAAAGTAACCGTAAAGACACTGAATTAAACATAAATGCAGCTTTTGTGTCTTTATCAGCTTTTCTGCATAATTTATACTGGCCCTGATAATCATCACACATTCACTTACCGCTTGCTCTATTTCTGTAAATCCGTTTTTATGAATGAATGATGACTTACTAGCCGCTGCACGTCTTTGTAAACAGCTGCTAGCGGCACCTGCTGGTGAAGAAGACTAACAGCAGATAGAGATCATGCATCGGCACTGTACTACTTTTCCTACAGTTCCCGGATGTGAAATGTTGAATAGATATAAAGGACTGTACTGGCGTTGTTATTTTAATTTGTGATCACCAGGGGGCGTCGGTAAGAACGCACAAAAACCAGAGGTCGGTGCTCAACTGATGCTCCGTTTATTATGCACGCTTTCACATACATATGGCACGTGTGTGGTGTCTAAAATGAATAAAGAAATATACATAATAAATCACAACTGAAATAATACACTATACATAATAACAGCAGCAGTAAATATTTAAATAAAACAATTAGATAGAGCGCCATTATTTAACAGTGCATTACCGTGCATTAGCAGAAATAACAGTCATAAATATGCCAAACAATACTGCCTGGAAAGTTTATTCACAAGCAAAAACCCTATATGCTGATTAACATATTAATATCTTAATAATCATAATGCAATACACACACTCGCTATATTAAATGTGCGCGTTATAGATGGCTGGATACGCTCCGGACTCGCGCACTTATGAGATGACGCAGTTATGAGGAATGGACCGGTAACAGATTAAAACTCGAATTCTCACACTAACAAGATGTTAGAATCATATAAACATAAGATATAAAAAAACACACTTACTTCTTTCGAACGCACACACAATGAAAGCAACTTTATAGCGAGCAGTTGACAGAGCTGTAAGAACTAAAATGTCGTCCTTCTTATGGGCGGGCCCGACTAGTCTGTCAATCATATCAACATCAAATCAGTAAATAGTATGGAAAATACTGGGCCTTTTCAACAGCCGCCCCAATTTACGTAGTAAATTCAATACAGAAAAGGCTTAAGAGTCTTTGTCATCATTTGGTAATACTGGCAAACGGATTAGCTTACTTACGGGTCTAACATATTTACGATCACCCACTTGCACTTCAGCAGTTCGGATTTGACCATCAGCTCCTGGTAATGTGTCTGTGACCTTACCCACTGGCCAAAGTGCCCTGGGAAGTTGCTGGTCAACTATCATCACCACAGTTCCAGTCTCCAAGTTCTTGGCCCCTTCAGTCATCCACTTTGAACGGGTTTGTAATTCAGGTAGATACCGCTTTATGAAGTGTGCCCAGAAATGATCAGCGAGGATCTGACTGTGTCTCCAGCGCTTCTTGCTCAGTAGCTCTGACTTGGGGTATACAACCTGTGGTAAGTCGGAGTCCGGCCGCCCCATGAGAAGGATGTTTGGAGTGATAGGATCAACATCTGCCACATCTGAAGACACATACCCTAAGGGTTTAGAGTTCAGGATTCCTTCGATTTCTACAAGGACTGTAGTCAGCACTTCCTCAGGCACATGTTGTGCTCCAAGAGTCTGGTTAAGTGCAGCTTTCAGGGACCTGATTTCTCTTTCCCATATACCACCGAAGTGGGGAGCTCCTGGGGGATTAAAGTGAAACTGGATTTGCTGCTTTGCAAGTTGGCTCTGCAGGGTGGGCTGCAGGGCTGTGAATGCTTCTGACAATTCTCGTTCACCTCCTCTGAAATTAGTCCCCTGGTCCGAAAAGAGTTCATGGGGTTTTCCTCTGCGTGCAATGAATCGGCGTAACGCCATGAGGAATGAATCTGAGCTGATGTTGGTCAGCACGTCAATATATACTGCTCTAGTGGTCATACATTTAAAAATAATTCCCCATCGTTTCTCATTGCGCCGTCCTATTTTAATTGTGAAAGGCCCAAAAGAGTCAACACCAGTTGAATAGAATGCAGGTTGGTAGAGGCGAAGACGGTGCAGGTGGCAAATCAGCCATACGTGGGATTTCAGGTTTCCCGCGCCATTTTCTGCACTCACTGCACTTTTGTTGATGTCGACGTACAGCCTCTCGGCCTCTCAGAATCCAGTATCGGCGTCGTATCTCAGCAAATACTCTTTCTGGCCCTGGGTGATGTAATTTTTCATCAAAATGCTGAATTAAAAGTTGACTAAGGGGGTGTTTGGGTTCAAGGATTATGGGGTGAGCAGTCTCTTGGTCAAGCAAATCACTGTAACGTAGACGGCCACCTACTCTTATGAGGTCAGTAGACTTATCAAGCTCTGGGGCAAGTGTGAGTAACCGGCTGTTAGAAGGCAAAGGTTTGCCAGCCGTTAATGCCGCAATTTCAGCAGGGAAGCATGTCGCTTGTGCTTCCTTTAGAAGAGAGATCTCAGCTGTTGCATAGTCTGAAGCAGATAAATCTTCTGACTGTTTCGTTTGTCCATACTGTTCTAGTGCTCTTTTCTCAACCAGTTCTAGGAAACTGTGAAACTGAGAGAAGTCTTGCATAGCCTTAGAAAGATCTATTGTAGTAAGACCACAGAAGCTCACCTTTTTCTCTTCTGTGCTGTCTGTGGCTGGCTCCACTGGGTCATTGGGCCAGGATTTTGGGTCCTGCCAGAGAAAGTTTGGCCCTCGGTTCCATCTAGAAGGCTGAGAGAGCTGCCAGAGTGATTTACCGTGAGTGATGTCATCTGCAGGGTTGTCTTCAGACTTAACGTACCGCCATGCCTGAGGAGAAGTCAGCTCCTGAATCTCGGCAACTCTCGTGCCCACAAACACTTTATATCTGCAAGATTCTGACTGAATCCATGTCAGCACTGTTTTAGAGTCACTCCATAAGGTCAGCTGCCGAATGGCCAGGGTGAGTTCTCTTTCTAGAAGCCTTGCCAACTGGGCCCCTGTGAGTGCTGCACATAGTTCTAATCTCGGTATAGACAACTGGCGTTTAGGTGCCACTCTAGATCTTGCTGCAATGAATGCAACCTCCACATGGCCTTCCACATTTTGTGTTCTGAGATATGCAACTGACCCGTATGCATGATCTGAAGCATCACAAAATATATGAATGTCTCTTATGCAAGCCTCAGAATCCATTTGGGGGCTGCTATAACATAGTGGGATGGCAATTCTCTCAATGTCCTGCAGCTCCTCCTCCCACGTGCACCAGGCTTGATGAAGGTCACTTGGCAGCTTCGGGTCATCCCAGTCGCGTTTTTTGTCCCACAATCGTTGTACCAGGACTTTGGCTCTTGTTGTGTATGGGATCATGTAACCCAAAGGGTCATACTGACTGGCTAGAACGTGATAGATATATCTCATTGTGGGCACTTGTGGTTCTAGCTGCCGTGCTTTGTAGCCAAGAGTGTCTGTTTGGCAAAGCCATCGTAGACCCAGGGTGGATTCTGAGACATTCCACTGCTTTTCTGAGAGCCACAGCTCATTCTTCTCCGATCTGGCTTCTACTGGAAGGTGGGCAACAACAGAAGGAATGTTACTAGCCCACTGTCTAAGTTCAAACCCACCTGAAGAGAGAAGAGCTTGTAGTTTATTCACCAGTTCAGTGGCTTTGTCTGTGGAAGGTACACTTTGAAGGAAATTGTCGACGTAGAAATGTCTTTCTACGGACAAGCGTACATCTTCATCTGGTTGGGTGTGGTCACGGACATGCTTCAGTACAGCAAAGGTTGCACAGCATGGGCTGCAAGTAGTTCCAAAGGGTAACACTTGCCACTCATACACATTTACAGGGTTCTCACGCTGCATATTTCTCCACAGAAATCTGAGCAGTGGCTTATCCTCTGGCAGTAGACGAATCTGATGAAACATGCCTTTGATGTCGCTTGTGATAGCCACCGTATGCTCTCTGAAGCGAAGTAGTACACCTAGCAATGTGGAAGTGAGAGTGGGCCCTGGTAAGATATACTCATTGAGATTATGGCCCTCAAACTGGAAGGAGCAATTGTACACTACTCTGTTTTTACCATTATGGTGTACCATATGGTGAGGTATGTACCAAGATTCAGGGGTCTGGTCTACAGCCTCAGGAGCCAGTTTAACTGCATAACCAGATTGCTCCAGCCTTTCAATTTCCTGGTTGTATGCTTTGGCCAACTCTAGATCTTTACTAAGACGCTTTTCCAAACCTCTGAGGTGGGGGAGGACTGCCTCCTTCGGTGCTGTCAGCTTGGGCATCTCTTTTTTGCGTAAGAGGGGTGTAGCATACCTGAGCACTCCATCTACATTCACCCTTACCGTCTTGGCCTCAAGCATATCTATGGCCTCTTGATCACATCGTGAGCGTGTCACCACTTTCTCATTACGGTAAGGTAAAGTGTCTAACTGCCAGAGTCTTTCAACATGTTGCAGGAGCTCTGATGCTGGGGAGGCAACGGATGTGAAAAGACACTGCTGTGCTGGTAACTGGTGCTGAACTACATTTGCAGGCCCTTGCAGTGTCCAGCCTAACCTAGTTTTAACACCAGCTGGCCCACCTGGTGGTCCGAAACGCACTGGCTCTATAGGGGCAATCAAATGGTGGTGATCAGAGCCTATGAGTAACAGTGGTTGCACTTGAGAAAAGCCTTGAAGAGGCAGACCTTTGAGATGCTTGAATTTCTCCTGTAGAGCTGGCACTGGATGTGAATGTTTGGCTAAGCCTAAATGTTCTGCAGTGAATGCACCCCTTATCTTGAATCTCTTATTGGGCTGAAAGGCAGGGGAAAGTGTAAAGGACACTTTGGTGCCTGAAATAACTTGAGTATCATGTCTGACCGTTCTCAAGGAGAGATTCTCTGGTTGGCCATTCAGTTGGAGTTGCTGTGCTGCATCATGAAGTAAGATGGTACGCTCCGAACCATCATCCAAAATGGCATAAGTCATCAAAGTATGTTTGCCATGATGTAATAGCACCTTACTGAGTTTCAGGAGAATTTGGCTACCCCCTACTGGACGATCCAGATATAGCGTTTGACTTTCTTTTTGAACTTCAGTGTTCTTTGTCACTGTGGACCTGCTATTTATGTCATGCAGGGCTGTTAGGTGCTTTTCTGTGCAAACCTTACATGTTACTTTCAATCGGCACTGGGCTGCCTGATGTTTCCGTCCACACCTCCAGCATCTCTTGTTCAACTTAATCCAGTTAGTTTTCAACTCATTTGTTAACTGTGCAAAATTACTACACTGGTTGAGGAAGTGCTGTTTATTGTCACAGTAGTGACAGTACACAGACCTGCCAGGCCTTTCTGTCTCTGAGTTAATGGCAGCTGTAATGCTTGTGGACTGCTCTGCACTGTGCAAAATGGCAGCTGCCTGTAGAGGGTGTCTGCGTGGTCGCTGGGCCTCTTTCTGCAAAGCACCACGTCCCTTCATCTCACCTATACAAACTCTACTATCTGTGGGCTGAACCTGCAGTTCAAACTCAAGCCAGTGTGAGAAATCAAGCAGGTTTGGTATGGGGTTTCTGAGAGGGTGAACATACCTTTTGAAATTGGCTCTAAGATCGTGAGGCAGTTTAGACATGAGTCTGGCTACATGTGAACCACACTGTAACTCAATGCTTCCTTTGTCACCCAACTGATCAAGCATCCCCACCAATGCTCTGACTCTGAGGGCAAACCTCCTGAATGCCTGGGTATCTCCGCTACGAATGTTAGGGCCATCCATCAGTTCCGCAATTCTCCCCAATGCCAGCTGGTGGGGCTGTCCATAGTGCTCAGACAGTGATTGCATGGTGTATGTATAGGGATAACGGGAGTTACTATAGGAGTCTGCGATTAGAAGGGCTTCCTCAAATTTCAGATGCTCTAACAAAATCTGGTATTTGAACTGTTCCGTGGCATCATGCGGCAGCAAATTCTCGAGCGATATCTTTAGCCTTGCAAACTGCCTTGGGTCCTCTGCTGTAAAGTCAGGAATGGAGGGTGTAGGACCTCTATAGATGCTCTCTCTAGTAGGAGGTATGCGGCTATCAGGGATAAAGTCTCTGGGTGGATGATAAGGCCTTGTGCTGTAGTCTGGCTGTTCTCTAAAACTAAGAACAGGTGAGGGGGCACGATAAGGCAGCCGTTGCTGATGTGGGGCATAGTTTGTGTAGCGTTCTGGGCTGCGTGCTGGATAAGACTGGGTCAAACGTTTTGACTGAGGATGGCTAGGGGAACTTGAGCGATACGGGACAGGCTTGCCCTCTGGTGGTGACTTGAGACTCATTCTGCACAGGTCATCTGAAATGGCAGAGACACTAACCTGTTCATCATCCACAGACTTAGGGGATCCATAGCGTGTTTCTGTATTATCAGTCTCTTTAGCAGCCTGTCTACTGCAATCTGCAATGGACTTGTGGGATCGTGGAGCTGGCATGGGTCTAAGTTTAGTCTGGGTTACAGAGGCCTCACGTGGTGATTTGGTACGGGGCAGAGGGACGGGAATCTGTGATGAGGCTGTTTCATCCATTTCTATCTTATGTCTCATATCTCTAATGGTTTGATGCAGTTGCTGATTCTCTTCTCTGAGCTGCTGAATCACTGCTTGAGCATCTTTGTCTGCATATGGTTCTCCAGTAATTTCCTCCTCCTGCTCCAACTCCTGCCATCGGGTGAGGGGTGTCATCTCGGCAGCTCCCTCTGACTGATAAAGTGCACCTTGCATTTCTGATTCTCTGTGGTGCGCGAGTTGCAGTCTGGAAACAGGTGGGTATGTGTGCTGGAAGCCTCTGTATTCTACCTCGTAATCCACCAAGTGACGTGGGGGGCCTTGGCACCCGTCTGCGGACATCAGGATCAGACTCTGTCATTTCACTGGCTCTGGACATCTTATTCCATGGCAATCACAGATATCCGGCTCGAAGGACCATGTTGAATAGATATAAAGGACTGTACTGGCGTTGTTATTTTAATTTGTGATCACCAGGGGGCGTCGGTAAGAACGCACAAAAACCAGAGGTCGGTGCTCAACTGATGCTCCATTTATTATGCACGCTTTCACATACATATGGCACGTGTGTGGTGTCTAAAATGAATAAAGAAATATACATAATAAATCACAACTGAAATAATACACTATACATAATAACAGCAGCAGTAAATATTTAAATAAAACAATTAGATAGAGCGCCATTATTTAACAGTGCATTACCGTGCATTAGCAGAAATAACAGTCATAAATATGCCAAACAATACTGCC
The DNA here is from genome assembly GCF_018812025.1 of Megalobrama amblycephala. Classification (NCBI taxonomy): domain Eukaryota; kingdom Metazoa; phylum Chordata; class Actinopteri; order Cypriniformes; family Xenocyprididae; genus Megalobrama; species Megalobrama amblycephala. The sequence continues at coordinate 4,814,963 of NC_063050.1, read as the reverse complement.
TGGAAAGTTTATTCACAAGCAAAAACCCTATATGCTGATTAACATATTAATATCTTAATAATCATAATGCAATACACACACTCGCTATATTAAATGTGCGCGTTATAGATGGCTGGATACGCTCCGGACTCGCGCACTTATGAGATGACGCAGTTATGAGGAATGGACCGGTAACAGATTAAAACTCGAATTCTCACACTAACAAGATGTTAGAATCATATAAACATAAGATATAAAAAAACACACTTACTTCTTTCGAACGCACACACAATGAAAGCAACTTTATAGCGAGCAGTTGACAGAGCTGTAAGAACTAAAATGTCGTCCTTCTTATGGGCGGGCCCGACTAGTCTGTCAATCATATCAACATCAAATCAGTAAATAGTATGGAAAATACTGGGCCTTTTCAACATGAAATGTTGAATTTTCTGCTAAATTTGAACCTCTGAATTTGTGGAAGCGAATTTGTAAAGCGAAATAATATGGACCGAAAATTGCCAGTCGAATCTTATAGTTTGTATTTTTAAACAGAATGAAAATTTTGGAAGTGAAATCTGAAAGGTGAATATAAATTATTGAATTTGTAATAATGAAAATGTGTATGAAATATTTTAAATTGAAATATTCACAGCTTAAATATACGACCATGTTGAATTTCAGCCCATAAAAATGAAAGCATTAAAAATACAATGCATCTAAATGCAAGCACAGCTAATGTAATGCATATTTTTTTCAATTAGTGCAATTCAACAAGCTTTTTATTTCAAAAACATTTAGCATTAATTTACTTCCATAGTCAGGAGTATGATTAGCAAATGACTTTGTTTCATGATGACGAAAACTATATCAACAAATCATCTTTGTTTCTGGTTTCTTTTCAATAAATGATGTGTTTTGGTAAACACTGTTACAAAGACCACAAACTCACACAAAAAGGCAAGAGTCAAACTGCCCAACTAAAGGAAACACTGACCACCATAATGGTGACCAAACATCAACATCAACAATAAAACATCAACATCTAAACCTGTTAATTCTCAAAAAGAACTTCTGCTGAGATCTTGAGAGATTTAATGTCTTCTTTTATCTTCAGTTGATTTCAGGCTCTGTGGCTTTAAAGGGTCATGAATCCCCCCTGTTTTACCCTGGTCGTTCACACCTCAAAGCTTAAAAACAGTCTGTTAAAATGGGCGTGTAAAGCTCTGGAAAAGTGGGAGTGTAGAGGGGGAGAAGAGGGGAGAGAACAACCAATGAAGCACAGACATACAACACACTCATTATACAGAATAATGAATATTAATACATGAGCACGGAGAAAATGACAACAAACTCCCAAGCACAAGGGAGAAATGGGAAAGAATATTTAATAGGGCTAATAATAGGCTACTTTGATTACGTTTACGAGCACTGCAGTCTCAAAATCAGTCTTTTATAATAATCGTGTCGTCGTGTTCAGATAGGCTACACCACTGTATCAGTATCCAGTTTGCACATATAATTCATTTGAAGAAGACTTGATGAAATATGTGTGCATAACTACACCATGCTGGTTAATGTTTGGTGCAGGAGAATGTGTGAAATAAAAACTTTAAACACGGATACTTTATTCTGTATGAGCTATGTGTCACGTGGCTAGTGTTATTAAACTCATCGTGGAGCTCCGCGCTGAAACCGAGCATATGCGCGCTCCGCGTGTATATCAAAATAACAATCGTATTTTTCATGTGTTCGTATTCAAACTCCAGTTCTGACCGCATCGCGAGCAAAATACAAACAACACATGTGCTGCTGTGCTGAGGTAAACAGAGCCTACGGCTCTCGTGTTTGAATGCAGCTAGAGCAGGCTGAGGTGATGAACCACACTTTTATGACATTTGAATTCTCCGCTGTAATGCGATCTCACGCGAACATATTTTCCATTTGTGCTGGTAGATCACAGCAAAACAATCCACATGCACACAAACCTCTGCTCTGGTCACGTCGCAGGAAAACACATTGTGTTGTAGCACTGAGCAAACGAACACCAACGATATGTCTCTGAATGACAAGAGACCGAGGTGAAAAAAGTGATACTTCATGCATAATACCGCAATTATAATCTTATGCATACTACAGCGCAGTGATTGGATTAAATGAGCTTTATGTCATGAATATATGTCGAGAATCGCTCGAAACGGTCTACGTCAGCATGTTCGACCATGCCCATACTTGGGCCAAAAGTACACGATTAAGTCAGATTTTGTGACGTTGCTCCGACTCAGCTTTTCAAACCGGAAGACAGAAATCACTCTGAAAAATGCAAAAATAACTATTTTTCACTTATCAATAACATTGATGAGTACCTTTAGTGTTTTCAATGATGTGCAGCCTATACATATCTGTTTACACCTCAAAAAAAGTGTTTTGAGTTTTCATGACCCTTTAAGAGTAAAATGGCACTTTGAGAAGCTTGATAAATATGGGCCCTGGTTTATTACAAAATGGTTTGCTTACTCTTTGCCATCTGTTCATCTTTTTCAAAGGCTCAACTGCAGAGGGCCATGAAGCTGATTACAGAAAGATCAGCTGCAAACTGAAGAAGAAATTACAAGAGGACTACAAGCGGATATTAGTTGGTGATTCTAAGACGGGTCATAAGAAATATGTGGATGATATTTACACTGATCTGTATGTAGTGGAGAATGTGACTGGAGGAATAGTGAATGACCATGAGGTGATACTGACTGAATTGAGTCACAACCAATTTTCTGCCAAGGACACGCCAATCCAGTGCAATGACATATTCAAAAACCACATGGGTCGACAAAACAAAAAAGTGCTGATGATGGGCATTGCAGGGGCGGGAAAAACTGTCTCTGTCAATAAATTCATCCTTGACTGGGCTAAAGGAAATGAAAATCAGGATATAGACTTCATATTTCCACTTCCATTCCGTGAACTGAATAGGATAGAAACAAAAAAGTGCTGTCTCATGGATCTGCTTCACAAACACTTCTTTAGTGGAAGAACTGAAGAACTGCCCTCTCTTCCTGAAGATGAAGGTAAGGTCATGTTCATCTTTGATGGGCTGGATGAATGTCGCTTCCAGTTGAGTTTTGATGAGGATGACAAATTAACAGATGTTCATGAAAAAACAACAGTGAGTAGGATAGTAACAAACCTGGTCAAGAAAGATCTGTTTCACTCGGCTCTTGTTTGGATCACATCCAGACCTGCAGCAACTGGCCTGATACCCAGAGATTACATTGATCAGGTAATAGAGGTGCGAGGATTCAACGATGAGCAAATAGAACAATACTTCATCAAAAACAGCAGTCCTGAAGTTGCTGAAACCATCATCCATCACATGAGGAAATCCAGGAGTCTGTACATCATGTGCCACATCCCCATCTTCTGCTGGATCTCTCTCACTGTTCTTCAGCCTCTGCTGGATCAAGAGAGCAATGACAAAGTACCAACAACTCTCACAGGGATGTACACAAACTTCTTACTTTCTCAGAAGCAACAGATGGGGAAAAAATATCATGATGGTCGTACACCTATGCCCGAAGCCAAGTCTTTTGATGAGATTCTTCTGAAGCTTGGGAAACTGGCTTTTAAACAGCTACAGAAAGGTATGTTGAATTTCTCCCAAGAAGATCTTAAGGAGTGTGGACTAGATGTCAGTGAAGGGTCAGTGTACTCTGGGTTATGCACTCAGATCTTTCAGAAGAAAACAGGCATTTTAGTGAGAAACGTTTACAGCTTCATACATCTCAGTGTCCAGGAGTTCCTCGCTGCTCTCTATGTGTTTTTAACTTACAGAAGTTCAGGGGCAAACCCATTTCTTCAATCTTGGATAGAAATACTGATATGGAAACTCTTCAGAAGATCACTAATTGGCCTTCACAAGTCTGCGATCAACAAGGCTTTAGAAAGCGAGAACGGACACCTGGACCTTTTCCTCCGGTTCCTCTTGGGTCTCTCACTGGAGTCCAATCAGAGTGACCTGAAGGAACTGCTGCCAGCACTGGATCTGAAAACAGAGAATGTCAAAGAAACTGCTGATTATATCAAAAAGGCAATAGAGAAGGAGGAATCAGTAGAGAGGACCATTAATCTCTTCTGCTGTCTGAGAGAACTGAAAGATGACTTTGAGGAAGAGATTCAGAAGAATCTGAGCTCAGGAAATCTTTCAGAACAGAATCTCTCCTCTGCTCAATGGTCAGCTCTGGTGTTTGTGCTACTGATGTCAGAAGAGACTCAAGAGATGTTTGAACTGCAGAAATACAGCCCATCTGAAGAAGACCTGGAGAGACTAATGCCAGTGATCAGAAACACCAGAAGAGCACTGTAAGTCATCTTTATACTTTTTATATTTATGCATTTAGTACATTTAGTAGTAAGTTTGATTTCCTCTGTTTGACTGAAACATGGCAACAACCTCACGATTTCTCACAGCTAAATCAAACGGTTCCTCCCGGCTTTGCTTACACCTGTCAACCCCATGCCTCTGGTAGAGGAGGAGGGCTCGCGATACTTTATAATGAGAAGTGGAAAGTCTCTCCCATAACTGTACCTTTGTATGAATCATTTGAATCCACTGTCTTACAAATTAATGGACCTGTTCCTACTGTTATAGCTACTGTCTATCGCCCGCCCAGGAGCAATTCTAATTTTTTTAAATGATTTTTCTGTATTTTTAACTTTACTGTGTTCTGCATCTCACAATGTTATTATATTGGGGGATTTTAATATACACATGGATAATGTCAATAACACTCTCACCAGAGATTTTATATCATGTCTTGACAGTTTTGGAATACAACAATTTGTCGATTTTTCCGACTCACTGTAAAGATCACACTCTTGACCTTATTTGCTGCTCTGGTATAACCCCTTCTAATTGTCTAGCATTGGACTTGCCCATATCAGATCACAAGTTAATATCATTCAGTGTTAACTTAATGGTAGAAAAAACCAACATGGGTCGTTCCATCTCATTTCGTTAATGTTAAGAATATTGATCTATCTGATGGGCTTGATAATTTCCTCATGAGAGATGTATTTTCTACTCCAGATGATTTAGTTTCCCACTATAATGAGGTATTGCATAGTGTGTTTGATAAGCTTGCACCTCTAAAAACTCGGACTGTATATTTTTCTCATTCTGCACCTTGGTTTACACCTGAACTGAGGCAACTTAAAACTAAGGGACGTCGCTTGGAACATCTATGCATTAAAACTGGACTTACTATTCTTACTATTGGACTTACTGACTGCTAAATCCAATTATTATTCTGCTATAATTGGGTCAGATGAAGGGAACACCAGTTCTCTGTTTATCACAGTAAATAACATTTTACGGCCTCCTGATACCCTTCCTGCCCACCTATACTCTAGTGACTTGTGTAACAAATTTATGACCTTTTTTACAACTAAAATTGACAATATCCATCAACAATTAACTCCTCAAAATAGCATGGCATGTGATCTGCCTCTTCTGCTTTACCATGACTCACCTCTCTCTTCATTCTATAGTTTTGAACTCTCGACTGTTGATGAAATATTATGTCTCATCCGACAATCTAAGTCTTCCACCTGTCAGTTAGATCCACTCCCTACTCACTTGGTTAAAGCCTGCTTATCCACTTTATCTGGTATTGTAACCGATATTATACACTCTTGTCTAACTTCTGGGATTGTTCCCTCATCTTTTAAAGTTGCTGTTATAACTCCAAGACTCAAGAAACCGGGTGCCGATCCTAACGATTTTTCCAACTTTTGCCCAATATCCAATTGACCTTTTCTTTCAAAAATCTTGGAAAAAGTTGTTGCATCTCAGGTTCATGCTCACCTCTTAAAAAATAGCTTGTTTGAAAAATTCCAGTCTGGTTTTCGGCCATTGCATAGTACAGAGACTGCCATGGTAAAAGTCGTTAATGATCTGCTGATGGCAGCTGATTCTGGACTATTAACTATACTTATCTTACTTGATTTAAGTGCAGCCTTTGATACTATTTCCCATCAAGTTCTTTTAGATAGATTACTCTTTATAGGTATCACTGGTGTTCCTCTCTCCTGGTTCAGATCCTATCTATCCGGATGCACTCAATTTGTTCAGCTCAAAAATTTCAGGTCATATTCTTCATCTGTTACCACTGGTGTTCCTCAAGGCTCTGTTCTGGGCCCTCTTTTATTTATTATTTATTTATTACCCCTTGGTTACATCTTCAGGAAATATGGCATTAGTTTTCATTGCTATGCGGACGACACCCAGCTCTACTTATCATCCAAGCCAAATTCTACTCTTCTGTCTTCCTCTCTCAGATTGTTTAGAAGAGATTAAATCCTGGTTTTCACACAATTTTCTCAAGTTGAATACTGATAAAACAGAGGTTCTTCTTGTTGGCACTAAATCCAATTTGTCAAAATCCAATAGCTTTTCAATTTCCATTGATAATTCTATAATCTCTCCATCTCAGGTTAAGAGTCTGGATGTCGTCCTCGATAGTACTTTGTCTTTTGAAACACACGTAAACAATATTACTCGGTCTGCATATTTCCACCTACAGAACATCAGCCGTTTCCGTCCATTTCTCACATCCAATTCCACAGCCATTCTTGTACATGCTCTAGTCACTTCACGCATTGATTACTGTAATTCTCTTTTATTTGGGTTACCTCACAAACTCCTTCATAAACTTCAGTTGGTCCAGAACTCAGCTGCCCGTATAATTACTAGAACCTCTTCCAGTGAGCATATCTCTCCTGTTCTCTATCATTTACATTGGCTTCCTGTTAAATACCGGATAGAGTACAAGATTCTACTTCTCACTTTCAAAGCTCTTCACAATCTTGCACCCTCATATCTCTCAGAACTGCTTCACATCTACACTCCAAAGCGTACACTACGATCTTCCTCTTCGGTCTCTCTTGTTGTACCCTCTGTTCGTTTAGTCACTATGGGGTCCAGGGCGTTCAGCTGTGCTGCTCCTCGTCTCTGGAATTCTCTTCCACAATCTCTACAAGAAAGTGATTGTTTGGTTACTTTTAAATCACGTCTTAAAACTTACCTATTTAAATTAGCTTTCTCTGATCAGTTTTAAATATTGTATGTTAGCTGTTGCTTTGTTGTATTGTGTCTTGACTTGTTTTATGACTCATTTGTTTTATGATATCATTTTACTGTATGGTGTCCTTGAGTGTTTTGAAAGGTGCCTTTAAATAAAATGTAGTATTATTATTATTATATTATTATTACCCAGCTAACAGAATTTTGTTATAAGAACGTTCTCTAAATATTCAGTGTTGGTTCTGGGAACATTAAAAACGTCCAGTTTTCTTGACGTTAGAGGAACTTTTTTATAAGGTATATTCAGGGGTGCCACTAAGGGAGGGAAGTTAGGACGATTCTAAGGGCCCATGCACTTTTGGGCCCCCAGAGATTGGTTGTATTAGTAGTAACAGTCAGTGCTCGAAGTGGGCCAGTACCAGTGGCGTAACTACAGACAGTGCAGCCAGTACAGCCGCACTGGGGCCCGTGAGGTGGGGGGGCCCGCAACGCACGTGCCCTGCCACATCGCAAGCCGTCCCTGGCAATGAAGTGACTATATTAATATAAATATTGAGATATCAAATGTCAAGAGTCCCCAACTAAGCAAGCCAAAGGCAGCAGCGGCAAGGAACCCAATTATGTGTGTTTATTACAACAAATTTACAGTAACCCCTCCCACTAATATCAAACAAGGTTAAAAACAATTATCCTAATTTACGTTTTCAGTGGTGTAAGCCGTAGAATGTTGGGTGCGCAGGATTTCCTTGTGACGCGATTGATTGGGTTCGAATCTTCCTTATGCCGAGCTTGCTCTTCTTCCTTTCCCCATCACAACAGAAATGCATTTATTTTCAATAAAAATGAAGAAAATGTTCTAAAAGTGGAAGAAAATTGTTTAATAATGATAAAATAATTTACCCTCTGATATAATTGCATGCTGTTAATTTACAATACTGAGGTGCAAATAGTATGCATCTGCCAGTATAAAATATAAAATGAAAATGAATATTATTTCAATAACTAACCGTTCTTCCAGTTTTCACCTTTGATATTATAACAGTGATAAGAATTAAACTTGCATTGTCTCAGAAGTATCCGGTCGTCCTTTTGTCACATACTGTTGCCATGGTGAATCGTAATATCGGAGCTCCATTGATGATGGCTTTTCATAGTTGTGGTGCACGCGCTTAACTCAGAGTCAACCTACTCAGAGTCGACTGAACTAACTGAATTCAGCTGTTCTGAAACAGAAAACTCAGAGTTTCCCATCTCAGGGTAAGTCAACTCAGAGTTCAAGTTTTAACTCAGACTTGGTTGAACCTCTTTATTGAAACGGGCCCCTGGTCTTGAACAATTGGTATCGGCTGATAAAAGCTATTATTATCACTATTATCTATTATCACTATTATCATTATCACTATTATCACACATAATTTGTTTAAAAATGGCCGATGGTCAGGGCCGATTATAATCTGTCAATCAAAAGGGTGCGAAAAGACGTGTTCAGACTGCAACTCATATATACTGTGTGTGAAGAAAATCACTCTTGTGTTGAATTTCTTCTTCTTCTTCTTCTTGGCGGTTGGCAAACCGGCTTTTGTGTTGAATTTTAACACATTAACAGTTTAAAAATAGTGATGCTAAAGCAGGCTCTTTTTGACCCTATGAATCACCTGTATTTCAAGCCAGGGTTGCCAGGTCTGCGTTTTTATTTTTATTTTTTGCTACATCAAATATTATTTGTAGCGCCTCCCGTCCAATAATTGCAAAAGGCTTTGTGCTTATTTACTTCTGATAACAATAAAAGTTTTCAAATTTTGTCCATTTTATCATAAAATTCAAACAATAAAAGGCGCTTTGACGCTCTTAAATGTGACGTGTCAGATCGCTGTAGTGCCTCAGTTCAGGCGGCAGCACGGAGCATGAGTTTTTTCTTCCTCTTCAATAGAAGCTATATTTTGAAAAAGATGCATGAACATCAAAGGTATGTTGAAAGATATAGCCTAATACAACTTACCAGAATGTATCATGTCTCATGTAATCACTTTATTTGTGTTTCAACCGCGGAAGACGTCTATAAAACAGCTTGTGAACAATATGTCACATCATGTTACATTTACCTCAGGAATGTTTTCCAATGTTTACAGTTCCTTAGCTAGCTGTCTCTCTCTCTCTCTCTCTCTCTCTATATATATATATATATATATATATATATATATATATATATATATAATATACACACACACACACACACATAAACTGTATAGTTTGCAACATTATTTTTTTTTCCTTAAGAAAAACCAAATTATCGGCATCGGCCGATATCATTCGGAATAATCGGCTATTGGTATCAGCAGAGAAATTTTGTATCGGTGCACCTCTAATATTAACACATTACAGGTGTTGTTGGCTGCACAGATTGTGTTGATGCTGTGAACAAATACACAGGTTGTGTTCATTTTAAAACTACACATAATATGTGTAAAACAATCGAATTCTTCCAACACATTTTTATGCAATACTGACACAAAATGTGTAAACTAGAGTGTTACACATAATATGTGTCATTTTTTTTACACATTTCTTTTTAGAGTGTAACACCTGTTTCACACATTCACTTTGGTTTTAAAAACTATTGAACTGTAAGTTTAAATAACTAAATTTGTCAAGTTGAAAATACTTAAGTTTTAATTACTTATAATAAGTCAGTGGAAATTAGTACCTCAAAAAGTTAAGTTGAGTGAACAAAAACATTTTACATGGAACATTTGTACTGAAAGTAAGTTTTCCTTACTTTGATAAAGTTAATCCAACTAAACTTTAACACTGTATAAAGTAATAAGTTCAAACAACATTAAATTTGGCAAGTTGAACAATTTATATATTTTTTGTTTACAGTGCAGGTTTTTAGCTTTGCTGGATGAAAAATTCTGTGATTATTCCTTTAAAAAGTAAAGTCTTAATAATTATTGTATTATTATTAGTAGTAGTAGTAGTAGTAGTAGCGTACAACTACTACTACTATTATTACTATGAAAAACAGTCATTTTTTGAGTTATGACAGTGCAGAGGAGCTTCGTGAGCCTATAGGGCATCTGGCTATATAAGCGAGCATTTCGCCATAGGATTTTCAGATATTTCTCCTTCAGCGACGACAGTGCTTCTCTTCGCTGGACTTCGAGACTGAACTTCTTCACCTTCTCTCGCCTGGAACGGCTCGCTTCTCGCTGTTAAAGAGGCAACGCAGCGGAGCAGCTGAGACTCGCTGACCGCTGCAGCGCCGGTGCTTGAGGGCGGGCAGTCTGCGAGGGCGCCGGCGTTAGGACAGTGCGTTTGTTGGATTTACATATCCCTAATACAGCCCGCGCCAACGTACTCTGGACCATGTGTATTTGTGCTGAAGTGTGTTATTTGGGTGCTTGCTCATGCACTGTGAAGGGCATACTCACCGATAAACATCCTTCAGTGTTGGGTTAAATTTTATAACATCATATTTTTGTGTAAAATAATTTATGAAGCGCCATACAGCGCTGATTGGTGATTGTGTCAGGGGCCCCGCCCCCATTGTCTATAAAAGCTCTGGGGGCAACTAAATTTTTGTCATTCGGGTACGCCTGATGAAAAATAAATACATTTCCGAAACGCGATAGGCCTGAATGACACAGCAAAAAGAAGCTAATACAGCAGAAAGACGCTAATATGTGTGCTAATATGTGAATGACTCAGCAAACATATGCTAAAGAGTGTAGCCTCCATAATTTTGCAGGTGAATGATGTTAAAGAGCATTAGAAAAAATTGAGAAGTAAGATATATATATATATATATATATATATATATATATATATATACTTTATTTTGTTGTTCACTGCCCCACACAGGGCAAAACAACACAAAATGGTCTCCGTCATTGGTGTGCGTGATGTAGAAGAGCCATAAAAAATTAATTAATTTTTAGCCTGCTGTACAGTTTTTCACACCACTAAAATCGATATTTTCAGCGAGTGTCGCCTTCCTATGTGTGAGTGTTGGCCTATTTAGTGTACTTCGGGGCTCATATGTGTGGAGTGGCCAGCTGTCGTTAGGACAGTGCATTAACCACATACGATTTCTTTGGAAATCATTTGTTGGATTTACATATCAATAAGATGCTCTCATCAGAGGCAGGCATCTCGGCACAATTCTCTAGTCACTCTTCCTGCATCGGAGCAGCTACATCAGGACCAACCAGTTACACATCACAAATAGTCCAGCGAGGCTTACCCGTCCAATGCCATGAGTACCAATTCTGCCAGTTCTCGCCGTCTTTTAAGGGTCTTTAGTCTGGTGGCTGTCCATTGCTCTCTTTGCTTTTTGGGGGAGTACTCTGGGTTCAGGCCAATATTCCGAGCTCGGAGCCCTCCCTCTGGACAGCACGCCAAATACGCATAACTTTTATTATATTGAAATAAATGTACATGTGAACTCTTGAAATTATGTTTTATTAACAATATTTGGGAGGAGCAGGTTCAGATTATTAACCTAATTAGTGCAGATAGAGAGCATTCAGTTAATCAACTCAACCAATGAATAGAGGTATAAATACAGCAGACTTACCTATGTTCATCTGAGAATTTACAGTCTCCCTCCTCCATCCCATCTCCTCACTTCTAGTTCTATCTATTTTTACTACACCGGGGGGAGTACTCTGGGTTCAGGCCAATATTCCGAGCTCGGAGCCCTCCCTCTGGACAGCACGCCAAATACGCATAACTTTTATTATATTGAATTATATGTACATGTGAACTCATGAAACATTAGATTTTAAACGCATTTTGCGCATCATAGAAAACATTCATGTTAAAGTTTATCTCAGATTTTGTTGATGATTTGCAAAGCTGCAAGCAGTTTTTGAGATTTGAAGTTTGTTTGCATTGCTGTAGCACACAATAGGAATAGGAAAACTCGATGATCACCGTTCGCTTGCATTAACTCCCCCCGCTCTGCTTCTGATGGCTATGGAGGACCAAACCTGCAGAAATTAAAAATGAATAAATAAATGAATGAATAAATAAATATATAAATGAATAAATAAATAGATAAATAGGTAAATAAATGTGATAATAGGGAAATAAATGAATAAATGACTTGATAAAATAAATGATTATTTTTTAATAAAATTATTTTTTTTATTTTTCCCCCTTAATTTATTATTTTCTGTTTATACATTTTTACAATTTTTTAAACTTTTTTTTATTTTTATTTTTTATTTTTATATATTATTTTTACATTTATGTATGTATGCATCCATTTATTTTTAGATTTATTTATTTATTGATACATTTATTTTTACTTTTCTGTGTGTAACATGGAAATGAGGAAGGCGGTCCTTCTGTAGCTTCAGTGCATCATTGGTTAAGAGCTCAGGCATAGAATCGTCAGGCCAGCTAAGAGATCAGAGTGCTCATGTAGAGATTGTAGATGAAGACTGGAATGATTTTAAATCAGTTTTGTTAAACAAGACATAACTTTGTGATTTGTTTTAGAAAATGTCTTGACATGACTTATTCCATTTAAATCAGAAGACTTTAAGTTTTTCTTTAAGTTTTAAGGGGAAAAGGTTTTATAAGAAATTACTGACAGCTAACATCTGGCCACATTGTAAAGATTAAAAAAAAAAAGTTCACAAAAGATAACATCTGATCATATTGTGAAGCTTTATAGAAATAACTTTACAGATAAGTAACATCTGGTCACATTGTAAAGTTTTATAAATATAACTACATACACTATTTACACTGATTAGTTCAATCAAAACCACAACACAGACAGACGTGGAACACACCTACAAATCAACACTTCTTCATCCTCTACATCAAAAATGATGTTGCTTAGAAGGTTACACAAGGCAAATTCTCTAAATTATATAAATTTTAGGGGTGAGGTTAATTGGAACTGTTGTAAGAAAGGATTTTGAAGTTTTTCAGTCATATGACCTGCTCAACATGGACGCGTACATTGGCGATGTGCCTGGTGTCGATGGTGATTTCTTCGGAGAGTTGCATGGCTCTCTAGGTGAATGCTGGAATGACAAGTTTTACCTTCCTTTCACAGAGCAGACCAGTAATGGTGAAGCCTCTGTCTGCCGTTACTTCATCGCCTGGACGAAGGTATTCCAGGAACCCTGAATTTGCAGTTTTGAATTTATCACAACACCAAGTTTTGAAACATCAAAACTTTAAGCAAGATCACCCTCCAATAAATTAAGAAGCAGCTTCATCAGAGTCATCAGGAGATGATCCCAAGTGTGTAGCTGGAAGCTGTTGGTGTATGTGTTGGTAAGGTGCTCGGCGACTGAATGAATGGGCGTTGTTTCTCAGCAGAGTTGTGTACAATGGCGCCGGCTCAACGCATTGCGTTTCTCATATCAGATGTAGGTGGCTTCAGATTGAGATGTGATTTTGAAGTGTAGTTGTGGTCAGAGACAGATGGATCCTCTGTAACGTCTGTACAAGATCAGTCTTAGCCAACCAACTTTGGAATTTTCAGAATGCTTTTAGCCTCCTGAACTGTGCGTGTAAATCATGAATCAGCTCCGGCCGGTCTTGGAGAGACTGTGACTTTGGCATCTTTGTGGCCCATCAGAGGCTATGCCGAAGGCCCCAGTCCCCAGCTCTGGCTTGTTTTTCCATAAAAGACAACCACACAAATTTTTCCTTTGTCTCTCGATTGTCCTAATCGTCCCTCGCCATCTCGTGCACGTCTCTCCCTGACGTCTCAGGTGGCCGCGCTTCCATCACGCGCTCATCTTCTTTCGGGACGAACATCTCCGGCGAAACTAATTTTCAAGTCCTCAGTTCAAATCTTTCCACGGAAACAGAAGAAGCCAACGAACTGCAGCCGCACTGAACCGAAACTCAGCATGCAAACTCATGCAAGTACTATTTCTCAATCTTAGATGTGATAAGTCATACGACCTAACCAAGTGATACTGATTCTTTGATGGCTCTCAAAGACTGTCTTTAAGTTTTGCTACTTGTCTTCTCTCTTTTCCTGTCTTTACTTTTGCTTTTGTAAATATGTATGTCCTCTGTCCATATTTAGATGTATAACCTCTGTATTTGTAGTTCCATATTAAATACATCATATTCATGCTCGATTGTTCTGCTGCTTATTCAGAAAACCAAGTCACTTCTACTGTATGTTTTCGATCCGGCAACATTGCTTTACGCTTTAATGCTATAATAGGAAGTTATTCTCGTGGCCAGAGAATAACATTCTTTTTATAATAGTCTGTTTGGTTTGCTGGACAAACTAGGATAGTTTTTCTAAAACAACTATTAAACTAGAACTGATCATATATGTAATTGATTATAATCCGTTGTAATTAATTCACAATATATGTACATAATTCCATCTTGGGTCAACATACAGTATATCATAATTAATCATAAGGCTTTATGATTTATTATATATATATATTTCACCCATGATTTGAGCTAATTGATTAAATACCTGTAAAGTTACACTTCCTATTGTGTTTCTGCATCACAGTTCAGGGGCATGTGATCATCCTTACAGTTGATCACTGACGCTCATCGATTCATCTGTGGAAATAATATAACCATACACATATTTTTACATTAGTAATAATACATCATGAGAATTAATATATGATGGCACTCATACTTTAACAGAACAGTGTGTGAGAGAGAGAGAGAGAGAGAGAGATTAAAAACGAGACCGTATATACACAATCTCTAACTCTAGTGTTAATACTGTGGCCTTCCTCGACACCCCTGTTTCTCCTGTCGGTCTCTTTGGGCCAGCTATAGAGGGATTCACAGAGCACTTCACCGCTGCACAGAAGTCATCCCAAGCCATGCAACACTTCCTGCCCTAGCACTCCAGCTTAGCCACTGCCTCGAGTCACCCCAGGCCTGCATCGACTCAGCATCAGTTGGTCTCAGACCCATCCTAGATCTCAGACTCCTGAATTGCTCCCTCATGAAACGGAAGTTCAGGATGTTAACGTTGAAACAGATCGTCGCACAGATTTGCCCCAGGGACTGGTTCTTCTCACTGGACCTGAAAGCCGCGTACTTCCCCCCGGAAGACAACTTTCATTGGCCAATCTTCTTTTCGAAGGACACAGATGCACTGGCCCATGACTGGCCCAGCCTCCTTCTTTATGCTTTTTCCCCGATCGCTCTGATCCCTCAGGTCATTAGACGAATCAGGGAAGACAAACACAGAGTCCTCCTGGTGACCCCACTCTGAAGGAGCCAACTTTGGTCCTTGGAACTGTTCAGGCTTTCAACAAAAGCCCCATGGCTGATCCCCCTGAGACGGGACCTCCTCTCTCAGGCGAACAGGACAATCTGGCACCCCCAACCAGAGATCTGGGCTCTGCACATGTGGTCCCTCGATGGGAGCCTGTAAACCATACCATTTCTCAGGCGAGAGACCAATCTACTAGACGCCTCGACGCCCAGAAATGGTCAGACCCTGTTGAGTGTGACATATCTCTGATATTGTCATTTCTCCAGGAGTGTCTGGATAAGGGCCTTACCACTTCCACGCTCAAGGTGTACGTAGCAGCTGTAGCGATTGTACAGTTATTAATCAATTTATGGGTGGAATATAAATATAATAATTCATAAAGCTTTATGAATTATTATGCACATACCGACCCGAGGGGGAATTAACCATATATGGTGAATTAATTACAACGAATTGTAATCAATTATATATATGATTAGTTGTGGTTTAATAATTATTTAGAGAAACTGTTCGTTTGTCCAGCAAACTATAGCTCCTCAGAATGTTATAAAAAGGAAGGTCTGTTCTCTGGCCACGAGAAAGACTTCCTATTCTAGCATCCAAACGTAAAGCAAGGATATAGGATCGAAACGTTAAAGTGACCTGGTCTTTGTTGAATGAGCAAGAGAACACAGAGGTTATACGTCTAAATACAGAATATATAAATATATACAAAAAGGGAACGTAGAGACAGGAAAGGAAGGAAAGAGAGAAGGCAAATAGCAAAACCTAACAGTCCTTGAAAGCCAGCACAGAAATCAGTTTCATTATCTAAGATTCAGAAACGGTACTTGCATCAGTTTGCTTGCGGGGTTTCAGGTCAGTGCTGCTGCAGTTCATTGGCTTCTTCCGTTTCCGCGGGAGGGTTTGAACTGAGGACGTGAAAGTTAGTTTCTCCGGAGAGATGGTGGTCCCGTGATGAGCGCGATGGAAGCGCGTCGCCGTGACGTCCGGAAGAGACGTGTGTGAGTGGGCGATGGATGATTCAGGGCAATCGGGAGAACACTCGGAAGAATCCTGGTGCTCCTCTTTTATGACAGATAAGCCAACACACCTCCTTGAGGTGGAATAGCCAATGACATTGATGCAAAGTTGGCGGGCAAGCTCTTTCTTTGTCTTATCTCCAAGCTGAATTTACGACTATCAGATCAGATTTCGAGATGGAGTACTTTCTTCACAGTATCATTAAACACATAGAAAAATGCATTTGTCAGCTATGTGACATATCTCAGTGAATGATCAGTAGCCAGAGCTTTAAAACGAGATCAAACTCGATAGATCAGACAGGCATATAAAGGAAGTTATGGTTTACAGACAAAATTCCCTTATTACAACTAACACTAGCACCAATACACTCATTTAAACTAAATCTAAACACTAGGAAACATGCATATGCTCGAAATACATGATGGGTATATTTTGGCATGACTGTATTTTACATATACAGTCAATAACGTATGTTTGTGTGTTTTTGTACGTGTCTGTGTGTGTGTGGTGTGTGTTGGACTGTGATCTGGTCCGTAGTCCACATGAGGGGCCCCTTTGATGCTAGGAAATTGGGCCTTCTGTTTTACTTCGGAGGGTAACAAAGGTGTCAGAGGGTCTGTTTTTCTCTAGACCGGCCGGCACCGAGATGAGATTTTACAACCCAGTCCAGCATGCTAAAAGCGTTCTGAACATTCCAAAGTTTATTGATTATCCTGATACGTGTGCATATGCTACACAGCCATAGGAGTGTTCCACGCACCTATTGCTTGCCAGTCACTGGGTCGAAACAGCCTCGTTGTGCATTTCTTAAGAGGTCCTAGGCGGTTGAATCTCCCCCGTCCTCTCACTGTACCCACATGGGACCTTTCCACGGTCCTCAGAGCGCTCAAAGGGGCCCCCTTTGGGCCGCTGCTGTCAGCCGACCTTCGGCCCCTGTCGCTTAAAACCGCTCTGCTACTTGCACTAGCATCGGTTAAGAGCGTAAGCGACCTGCAGGCTCTCTCTGTGAGCCCTGCATGCCTTGAATTTGGGCCTAACGACTTGAAGGTCATTCTGAAACCCAGGCATGGCTACATCCCTAAAGTGCTCTCGACTCCATTCAGAGCACAGGTCATTTCCCTCTCGGCACTACCTCCCTCGGCGGATGAGCAAGAGTTGGATTTGCACTGCCCAGTTAGGGTATTGAGGCACGTTGCATCGACATAGGCTCGTGCAGCTCCGCTGCGCCGTCAATGGTTTAACCTGTTAACTGCCACTGGTATGCCGACGCACCAAAGCTTCTTTGTTTAAATTAGCTCAAATTTACTGGTAAATGTAATGTAATTACCTTGACAAACTATACATCATTAAAAAGACTCGAGCTTCAATTTTTAATCTTTATTTTACTTTCAACATCATATAGTGACCGTTATTTGTTAATATGCGTCGGGAGTTATGAATATGAAAAACTGAGTCGTTACCTTTTCTCATTGTGCAGAATAGCCTAAAATAATATATTTTCTGTCTGATTTTTGATCCTAAGCCACATCACAGAAGTTCGACTTATACGTTTGTAGCAAAAACGTGGTTTTAATCTTATACATTTTCGTGTTTTGTTGGTGTGCTAAGCTAACATGCTAACGAGCCCAGAGATGCACCTGTTCTGAGCTAAAGCAAATAAATAATTTTGAATTGTAAAGCTCACTGATTTTTTTTCTTTTTTTCAAGAAGGGCATTAGATACAATTTCAAAGAAGGTGAAATGAGAAGTTTTGTGAAAGAAAAGAGGGATTAAATCATCTTTAATAGAACATCAGTCTAATTATAATAGGGACAAAAGAAAAGAATAATTAGAGCCATAAGCAGGCCTGAGAGGTGTGAATGTGTTCAGGGGAGACTGAAACTGAATGGGGCACTTAGCGCCACAAACACAATATAGACAATACCCTTGAATAGATGACAATAAACATCAGTTAACATTTCGAGTCTTTCGAGATTTTGAGTCTTTTCTAAATAAAATCACATGATATTGTCTTGAAAAACATGTAATAAAACTCAGAGTTTTAAACTTGTCATCTTCAGATTTGAAATGTAACATGGCCAGACATGTGGTTTTAGCTGCAGTGCATTTCTAGATTGCTACAAGGCCAACTTCACTTTTATTTCCATAAAGATATTTCATAAAAATACATTTCTAATAACTTTTCAAAACTTTGAAGCTATTTAACTATTTTCTTCATTGTGACAACAATTTATTATGAATTTACAATAAACTGCAAAGTGTCTGTTTTCAAATGAGACCTTACTTTTAGTGCAAAGGGTTCATGAACTGTATCTGTTTTAGTTTCGGTATGTCATTTCTTGGGATTTTCCAAAAGGGGGGGTGCAGGTTAACAGGTTAAAAAGTTTCCCAGTTTGAACCAATGGCCATGCAGTTACACTGCGTTATTGAAAAAGGCTTCAGTATTGAGGAAAAAAGGAGTTTTTCCCCACACGCAGTACTCGTTCCGTATCTCAGGGAACCGAGGTTACGTCCGTAACCGAGTATGTTATTGAACTTATAAAGTTTAGTTGGAATAACTAAGTGAACTTATTTTATTAGGTTTTGAATACCACAGCTCATGTTCATTTAACCTAATTTGACTTATTTCTCATTTCTTTTTTATTTAGTTAAACCAAAATAAATATTTAAAATGTTCTTTTGTCAGTTGTAAATAATTATTTTATTTCAAATGTTTTAGCCATGTTTCGTTGATCTTTTTCATTCAAATTCATTTATACTGCAAATAATAATTGATCTGATGTCAGCCACTGAAACATTTATTTATTTTATTTATTTATTTATAATTGAAAATAATATATTTTTTAAAGTCACCATTTTGGTGAATAGCATTTCCTTTAGTTGTGTGGGGCTTTTTTTGGATGTTTTGACACTGTGTTTAGAAAACACACTTGTTGTGTTAAAAAAAAACAGAAATCAAATACATGCCAATGCGATTGTCATGTAAACAAGCAGATCAGATTTTCAGAAGAAGTACAGTTTGGTACTTCTTCATGGTTTAATGATGTGAACAGGAGGAAGCACATATGGAGGCGGTAAATAACAATGACAGAGGGAACAGCTGTGTCTCGTTTCGAAGGCTGCGTAATCCGGGGGACGCATTTGAAGGCTGCGTATGTCATTGTGACATATGCGTTGTGATTTAAGTAAAGTAACCATTAGATTGCAAATAAAGAAATTGCAGTATTTTACACCTCACGAGGAATAATACAATAATAATTGGAATAATAATTTTATTAAAGGAATAATTTTATTATGGTTATTTATTTATTTTTTTTAAAGACATCCTTGATGATATATGCAGCCTTCAAATGCAACCTCCGGAGCAAAAATGCAGGGTGTAGTGGTTGACGGCTTAAATTACCATAGTGATGTTTAGCAAACTTTGCATATATCGCAGAGCTAACATCAAGCATATTCTGCATTTGTCCATATTACTGTCACAGACACGCCAGGCTCCAGCACCCACCAATCACAGCGCACGCCTTCCCCTGAGTACTGATCACCAACACCTGCACCTCATCACCACGCCAATCAGCACTCACTTAAAAGACACTCACACATTCAGTCACATTGTCCGGTCTCGTTCGCATTAAGGAACTTACCTCCATGCTTACCTCAAGGACTCCCATTGCTATTTGCCTGTCTCCTGTGTCTCTGAGCTCCCTCCTGTGTTCCAAGTCTGTGTGTGAGTGTTGTCTGCCATCCTCGTCTCTGATCCGCTACCGCTATTCTCCAGCAATCCACCTACAACCCACAAAGGACAGTATTACCACTCATTCTATCAGTTATCACTTATACAACCACTATCTACTCACCTGTTGTCACTGTTACCTCTACTTGTGTCCAATAAACAACCTGAACTGTGATCTTCTGTCTCCGACTGGTACATATTGTAACAATTGGCTAGTGTGTAGTGCAAGAACCCCCCTTTAAGCATGCATGATGTTTCAGATGGTATGGCAAGTATAAACACAAGAATAGAATATGGGTCACAAATGAAAGAACGTGTAAACGGACAGTTAAAAAAATCGGATATAGGCAACAAATCAGAGTTGGGCATCAAGATCTGCAGTGTAAACAAGGCCAAAATACAGTAACAGTAATTTAAATAGTTGCACAACAAACATTTCAATGTCATAAAATAAGACTTCAGCTGATCTACTTTATCAAAGCACAAGTGTTCTTAATGAAATACTGCTGCAATTATTGTAAAAATGTCATCTAAGAAAAAGGGTCAAGTGCTCAACTAAAGCAAACACTTTTCAATATAATTGTGACTTCAAAAAATTTCCATTAAAAAAAATCAACATTATTACAACTAAACCTCTTTTAATTCTCAGTAACAATTTATGAAAGAAATGTCAAACAGATCTTGAGAAATGTAATTGATTTGATTTGCAGTTGATATGTTTCAGTGGCTGAAATCAGATCAATTATTATTTGCAGTAAAAATGAATTAAAATGCAAATAAAATTCTCAACCAAAACATGGCTGAAACATTTTAAATAAAATAATTATTTACAACTGACATGAAAGTACAATTTAAATAAAATAATTATTTATTTGGTTGAATTAATAAAACAAGCCACATTAGGTTACATGAGCATTATCTTTGGTTTTGAAACTATTGAAATGTAAGTTTAAAAAAACTAAATTTGTCAAGTTCAAAATACTTAATATTCTAGGTAATTAAAACTTAACCCTTTGAGCGGTACGGTCCCACATATGGGATTTTTATTTCTGTGCCTCTCATAATTTTTTTTTAAGGTTTCATACATTTAAATACGCATAAGCACCAGTAAAACAATACATTTAGAGTTTATAAAATACACACTGATGTCAGACATCAGTGGAAGCATCAATAACAGTGAATTCAAATATAATTTGCTGACATTTATTCATATCAGAAACACATAATAGGCCTTAGTAACTATAAAGTTTACTCTCTTATTCTTCCAGTTCAACAGCCACTTACTTGTATACAGTACAGTCCAAAAGTTTGGAACCACTAAGATTTTTAATGTTTTTAAAAGAAGTTTCGTCTGCTCACCAAGGCTACATTTATTTAATTAAAAATACAGTAAAAAAACAGTAATATTGTGAAATATTATTACAATTTAAAATAACTGTGTACTATTTAAATATATTTGACAAAGTAATTTATTCCTGTGATGCAAAGCTGAATTTTCAGCATCGTTACTCCAGTCTTCAGTGTCACATGATCCTTCAGAAATCATTCTAATATGCTGATTTGCTGCTCAATAAACATTTATGATTATTTTCAATGTTGAAAACAGTTGTCTACTTTTTTTTTTTTCAGGATTCCTTGATGAATAGAAAGTTCAAAAGAACAGCATTTATCTGAAATACAAAGCTTCTGTAGCATTATACACTACCGTTCAAAAGTTTGGGGTCAGTAAGAATTTTTATTTTTTTGAAAAGAAATTAAAGAAATGAATACTTTTATTCAGCAAGGATGCATTAAATCAATCAAAAGTGGCAGTAAAGACATTTATAATGTTACAAAAGATTAGATTTCAGATAAACACTGTTCTTTTTAACATTCTATTCATCAAATAATCCTGAAAAAAAATATTGTACACAAATATTTTGTACAATTGTACACATTAAATGTTTCTTGAGCAGCAGATCAGCATATTAGAATGATTTCTGAAGGATCATGTGACACTGAAGACTGGAGTAATGATGCTGAAAATTCAGCTTTGCCATCACAGGAATAAATTGCTTTGTGAAATATATTCAAATAGAAAACAGTTATTTTAAATTGTAATAATATTTCACAATATTACTGTTTTTTTACTGTATTTTTAATTAAATAAATGTAGCCTTGGTGAGCAGATGAAACTTCTTTTAAAAACATTAAAAATCTTAGTGGTTCCAAACTTTTGGACTGTACTGTATATTTCAGGAGAAACTGATGAATTTATGTGCTGATCCTACTGACAGGACTCTGCGAACTGCGGAGCAAACATCTTGCATTATAGATCAAGATAAAGATAATTTAATAAGGTTTTAAAATGACAAAACACACTCACACATATTTGAGAATCGGAATATCAGATAGTTGATGACATGGTAAGCAATGTCATCATGGTAAGCAAACTTGCTTACATGGTAAGCAAGTTTGGTAAGCAAGGTAAGCAAGTTTGTGCATATTTTAAATAAAAAAGAAAAAACTAAATAATAGCAATCCATCTGTCATGTTATTTTTGCTGCGTTCAGCGTACATGACGCACAATGCGTCGCCATGGAATCAATAAGGGTAAACATTCTAAAATAACGGTCGCCTTAAAAAACTCACTCTGGTGGGTCAGTTAGAATATTTTAAACTCACGCTCGAAAAGGTTAAATAAGTCAGTGGAAATTAGTACCTCAAAATGTTAAGTTGAGTGAACAAAAAAAAACATATTTTACAGGGAACATTTGCACTGAAAACTTAAAATAAAGTGCCTGTTACTTTCATAAAGTTAATCCAACTAAACTTAAGTTCAAACAACATTTAATTTGGCAAATTGAACATACTTAATATCTACGTAAAGACAACATAACTGAGTCAGTGCAAAAAGATGATTCAAAAGTTAAGTTGAGTAAATTAATTTTTAGAATTTTTATTTTTTACAGTGTACCACATCAGCTTTTATTTAAGTGTTTTCAAATCTTTATGTTATAAACTCTTGACAAATGTACTGTATTTTAATTGTTCTCCACACAGGCTACAGTCCTGTAATCTCACCGGTCACTGTTGTGAGAGTTTGTCATTAACTCTACAATCAAAATGTGTCCTGAGGGAGCTGGATCTGAGTAAAAATGACCTACAGGATTTTGGAGTGAAGTTGCTCTTTGATGGACTGAAGATTTCAAGCTGTCGGCTGCAGAAACTGAGGTTTGTAAAGACATATAAGAGATAGGAAACCCCCCATCGGCCCAAAAATGGAATCCGACAGCCTGGGTGAAGGTTTAATGCATGTATGTCTTTTCAGCGCTCCTGTGAAGGTCACTTAATTTCTAGAATTTAGTTTCAATTTTACTTTAGCTGCTTATTTAATCTGACTCCAATTTCAAATGATAATTACTCTTAGATGGTGTTTCCAATTTAGAAATGAATCATTGGTTATGCATTAATTTAGATTTTTGATTATTCTGATCAGAATCAGAATCAGAATCACTTTTATTGCCAAGTACAACAGCATGTACAAGGAATTTGCTCTGATGTGCAGGTGCTTTAAAAAGAATTAAAAAAATTAAAAGAAAATTCACAATATGAATAATACATAAATTATAAAATATACATATGATAAAGAGTACACAATTTAAAAAGTTGGTGTAAGCACAGCTTACAAACTAATATGTGTAGTATTTATAAGGCCAGTAGCAACAGGGAAAAAACTGTTTTTGTGACGTGAGGTTTTGTCTTTATAGACCGCAGTCTTCTGCCTGAAGGGAGAACCTCAAAGAGTTTATGTCCAGGGTGAGAGTGATCAGCCACGATCTTAGCTGCCCTCTTTAGAGTCCTTGAAATATACAGATCATGTAGAGATGGCAAACTACAGCCAATCGCTTTCTCTGCAGAGTGAATAACACGCTGTAGTCTGTCTTTATCCTTTGCCGTGGTAGCAGCATACCAGATAGTTATAGTATGCTGCTGCCACTGCAAATTACCTTTACCCTGATTACCTTGTATCTTCAATTATTTGTTCACTGCAGTCCCGGTATCGCTTAGAAAAGTCACTTCGGCCGATTGAGTGCTCTTCAAGATCACAAACTCATCAGTTCTGACCTTAAACATTGGATGCAGGGCAAATATCTACATTTAAGTCGGTTGCACTCTGCTTACTCATAACAAAAAGCATAGATTTTATATATTTATGAAAACTGCAACTTACTTAAAGCAGCGATAGTCAGAAATCAAAATGGACTTAATTGATGTGCCCTATGCTCCACATATTAAACCTTCTGTATGATCAATCCTGAACACAGATTTGTGGTAATACCTTCGCTATAATCTAGAAATACTAGAAATAATGAATTAAGAATAATGCAGAATAAATCAAGAATAATATTTATTTGTCAAGTAAAATTGTATCATGCCAATTACATAGTTGGACAATTAGAAGCCAATTCAGAAATAATAAAAATGCATAAAATCAATTGCTCAAAGATGATTGAAACATTCACCCATCACTGCATGGGGGTTTCTAGCTACAGAAGATCCACATGACTGCTTTGCACTTTACCTTATATACCCAGACCAGAACAAAAGGATTGTAAATTTTTACTACACCAACACCTGTTTTGGGGGGAGAGGAGTGGGTTTTTCAGATATCTTGAAGAGACATCACACAAAAGGAGGACAGAATTCTCCTTAGTTTTCAATCTTCTTCATAATACCAGTGACTGCTGTGAAATTGGCATGTGAGACATTACAAATTATACCAAACATGAAAGGATAAAACAATAGATACACAATGTGCATTATACATAGAATATAAACTTTCAGTGACTGTAGATGTGTAAGTGTAAGGTGTTGTCCTATGCTATTTCTTTGAGATCTTCTATCCAGATTAGTTTTATTGCTTTATTGCAGGGCGCTTGATCTCAGTTTTTGTCTGAGCAGGAAAATCAAGTCTTACATAATGTGCAGTCAATCAGTCATAGTGTTGATATGTGTCAGTAGATGATCTAACTGTGTGTGTCTGTAGATTGTCTGACTGTATGGTGACAGAGGAAGGCTGTGGTTATGTGTCTTCAGCTCTGAGTTCAAACACCTCACTGAGTGAGCTGGATCTGAGCTACAATCACCTGGGACAATCAGGAGTCAAGCTGCTCAACGACAAACGGAAGGATACACTGCAGATACTCACGTATGTACTCAAGTATGTGGGGAGGGATGTGCATCTCCATAACTGAGGCTGATGCGATATGCAACTTGATGCATAACCAACAATACGATACATTAAAGGGGACCTATTATTCCCCCTTTTACAAAATTAAAAATAATTATCTGATGTCCCCAGAGTGTATGTATAGTTTTAGCTCAAAATACCCCACAGAGAAATTTTGGACCCACTTTATATGAAGTGGCCTTAACTACTATGTACTTACACTTAAATTAATCATTTGATACAATGCACTTATTGTGTACATACATGTTTTTACATTGTAGTTATATTTTAAAAACACCTGCATGTAATTACATCTGTAATTAATTTCTGTAATTTCATTTATAATTACACTGTTGACCCATCCCTTAACCCTTACCCCTACCCTTAAACCTACCCATACCACCAAAACTTTCCCCAACCTTACACGTACCCCACCTCAATAGCAGCAAATGTGTTTTGCAATTCAATATGAACCCAATAAGTACATTGTACTTATTTTTTGATGTGAGTACATAGTAGTTAAGGCCACTTAATATAAAGTGGGACCGAAATTTTTATAGCTGTTAAATTTGCCATGTTTGGAGGTGAGCAAAAACATGCTGTTTCTGTGTGTATCCTTTAAATGCAAATGAGCTGCTGCGCTCTGCCTAAGAGGGCGGAGCTTCAAGAGCTGACTCTTCAGTGCCTTATGCCTTTTTGGGTGGTGCTTAATAAACTGGTAAACTTTATATCCGTAAATCAACTCCAATGAAATGTAATAAAGTGCTCTCACCTTCAATGATTCGCACAGACATGAACAAATTTCGGTAGAGTTGAGGGAGCATTTTCTTGGAAAACAAAATGAATCCACCTTGTGTTCAGCAGCTTAAA
This sequence comes from Megalobrama amblycephala, assembly GCF_018812025.1. NCBI lineage: Eukaryota > Metazoa > Chordata > Actinopteri > Cypriniformes > Xenocyprididae > Megalobrama > Megalobrama amblycephala. Next base: position 4,788,826 of record NC_063050.1, on the reverse strand, counting down.
TTTCAGGAGTAAATGGAGAGAGATATGTGGATTAATCCATCCAGCTACAGAACACCTAAATCACTTGGGAGACATTTGAGGGCGGGGCCTGTGGTTAATGTGACGTCATACTGCCAGGGATCTGGAAACGGCTTTGTTGGAGCCATTTCATTGTAATTTGTGTTTGTGACACTAGAGGGCATGTGAGTATTTTGAGTACATTTAAGCCAAATGCTGAAAAGTTACATGTGCGCAATGGAAGGACAAACAAACTTTTTGACTGTGCCGTGTTGAGCATGCAGCAAATTGCGCAGGATTGTGCTCATGCCTCTTAACAGTTTGTTTGAATGGAATATTTGTTTATTAATGAAGAATCGAAGTTACGTTTGAAGTTTTATTTTTCCTTTACTTTATTTTTGTTATTTGCAATGCCAAATGGCACATGGGATTGGCATATCAGACTTTATTATGGACAATGACTTGATTTATACAAGGTAAAGCACGTGTCAGAAACAGACTTCCAAATTCCATCTGCGTCCCTACAAGTTTAAGTCAAAAAGTTTAACCGAAGGAGCCTGGGTGAGATTTCGCACCAACATCGATGATTGAAGAGGATCAAATTGGACGACTACAGGAAAAGTCAGCTGATCTGAAGTCGGATGATGCTCATTCATGACCATTTATTTTGATAGATTTACTGTGAATTATTGCTTTGATTGATTGCGGATTTCAAAGGACTACAAACCCGCACATGTAAACAAAGAAGACACAGCGCACACAAGTGCCGAAGTTTTCAGCCTTCAGCATTTCTGGAACTGAGGTATGAAAAGCGCTTTCACTTGAACTTGAGTTAAATGGCCATAAAAAAGCAGTGTGTGCACAAAACAAAGGGTGTTTGTGAAACTAAGAACTGTTTTATCTTTTGAAATGATTGTTTGCCCATGTTTACGATGTCTGAGGTGATGTTTATGTAAAATATGCAGTGAGTATTTAAACCTTTAAAAATGGCGGATGAAAAGGAGTTTCATGGTTCTGAAATTGAGCATGATGAGTCTCAAACTCAGAAAGCAGTGGATGAAAATGTTGAATTATCTGTACAAAAACAAGAGGTTAAGCTTTCTGCAAAAGGGTTAATGGCAAAACTCTATATTTTACAGAAACAAAGACAGAAATAAAAGTCAAAATTTCACAAAGCATCCCAACTGAAAAAGACTATACAAGAGTTTATAGGTGACAGAGAAGCCATGAAAGTAGCCACCACAGTTCACGCTCCAGCAAATCCAATGCCTCTGTGCAACTTACACGCAGTCAGCTTGAAGCAGAAAAAGCCGCTCTTGTCACTCAAGCAAAGTCTTTAAAAGCAAAGCATGATATTGAGCAACAGTTGGAAAAGTTACAGAAACGTAAGGAATTAATGGATACTGATGCAAAAATCGCAGCCTCCAATGCAAAGCTATCTGTACTCAGGACTTGACCAATGAGCAGACCGCATTGCAGTGGATGGAATGGAATCCTTTGTCAGCAGACAAGCAAGATCAGCAACTGTCTTCATCCAGAAGTTGAGACAAAGTGAAGGACTACTTTACAAAGCAGCACAGATGTTACCCCACAACCTGCTTCATCTCATCATGTAAAGCAACACACATCTTCAAGACCTAGGTCAACTGCTTCAGTAGATGGTGGAAGGTTTGGTTTTGCACAGAATGTGCTTCAAAAACATCAAGAAATGACAGAACTGCCAATACAGCAGCAAAAGTCTCAACACTTGCCACCATGTGAGATTCCAGTGTTTGAAGGGGATCCATTGCAATTCAGTAAAGCTTTTAAACATTGTGTGGAGGAAAAAACGAATAACTAGGGAGATTGCTTATATTTTATTGAAAGGTACACAAGAGGGCGCCCAAGAGAAATTGTTCGAAGCTGTATGAATATGGAACCTGAAAGAGGTTATAATACAGCTAAAGCTATGCTTAAACAGCAGTTTGGAGAGGATTATTTTGTTTCTGCTGCATATATGGAGAAGGTGCTTGGATGGCCTATAATCAGGTATGAAGATATCACAGCTCTTCAAGATTATGCACTCTTTTTACGTGGTTGTTTCAAATTCGATGGCAGATTTACAGTACATGCAAGAACTAGACATGCCAACAAACATGAGAGCAGTAATTTTAAAGCTTCCATTTAAACTCAGAGAAAAATGGAGAACAACTGCCTGTGATATCATGGAAAGACAGAAACGAATAGCCAAATTTAATGATGTTGTCAACTTCATTGAATACCAAGTTAAAATCATTTCAGATCCAATATTTAGGTCCATTAAAAATGTAGAGATGAGAGCAATTGGTAAACCAAAAGGTGTTTACAAATGGAAATCACAATTCCAGTCAAAGCCTAAGTTGAAAAGGGACAGTTTTGCCACCAGTGTCACCAACGTTGACAAAACCCTTGTTGGTGAAATCCAAAAAGCAAATGCTGAACAGTCAATTAGCCGGTTTAAGTGTAACTCCACCACCTGTTTGTTCTGTTCAAAAAGTCATTCTTTGGAGCAATGTAAAGAGATTGAAAAGAAGAAACATAGGGAAAAGGTCAACTTTATAAAGGAAAAAGCTGTCTGTGTTGGTTGCTTACATCATAGGCGCCGATTTATGTTTCTGCCGGTGGGTGCCCAGTGCCCCCCCCCACATCTATACTATATTTTAGATAAATCCGCGTTAAATTTTCGTATTTCCTAATGGTCTCGTGGTAGAATTCTTGTCAATAGAGTCAGAGGTCCAGCCGTGCTCTAATTATCAGTGGTTCGAATCTGCCCTCATTTCGTTCTTTTCCTCTTTAAGTTAAAAGAAGTTCATTAATGTTTGTATATCAAAATGTTTGTGTGCATTTTGCTAGTGATTTCCCTGGAAAGAAGAGTCAAGCGATGTCTGAAGACTAACTTACACGAGCCATAACATTCCTCGGCATGATTTCAAAAACAACTTGTTTCAGCGCCAGTTCGCTTCTTATTTAACTCAAATCAACATAAACTCGATGTTTTTTTTGCATTATATCCATGCAGCGAGGTGACAATTTCGACCCAAAAGCACATTCTTTTCATGAGTGTCGCCACGAGTCATGCTCTCGCTGATATCTGATGCAAAAAGAGTTTGAGCATGCGCGTGTATCTGATCGAGAGCAGAGCCATTTGTGCTTACGCATCACTTGGAAGTGCTCTCGACATTTGCCATTTAAATATCGCAGTAGAAAATGCCTTAAATAAACTATAAAACAGGGATCGTGTCTAAAAGATCCAATTGATTTTTTTATATTGGTTAAAATCAGTAGAGAATATCTCGTATTTTTCCGTGGGTGCTCGACCATTTCCGTGGGTGCTCCAGCCCCCGAGCACCCACGGGATCGGCGCCTATGGCTTACATGTTGGACACAGGAGCAAAGAGTGTAAAAGGCACTTGACTTGCAAAGTGTGCAACCAAAAACATCCCAGTGTTCTTCACATTTATTTCAAAGAACTCAAAGTTGATAAAGCTGTCAACACAACCAATGAGCAGCATCCCAGCTAACAAAATTTTGATATAAGAACGTTCTCTAAATATTCGGTGTTGGTTCTGGAAACATTAAAAACGTCCAGTTTTCTTGACGTTACAGGAACATTTTTATAAGGTATAATGTTCCTCAAATGTCCTTTCAACTTAATTTTGATCTAAAATTCAACATTGTAGGAACGTTGATTTGTAACATTCCAAGAACATGAAAATGTTCAGTTTCCTTAATGTTAGTAGAATGTTATTTAAAGCAACCAGAGGTGGAAAGTCCAGGGGTCTGAAAGTAAAAGTCCTGCCATATTTTTTATTCCACCCACTGAAGCAGTGTTAAAGTTAATGAGATAATTAAGTGATAAATTCAGTGATGATTGATCATTATTGAAGACACCTGATGATAACAAGCAGAATCACCAAAGGAGAAAATCACAATTTTACGTCACCATTAAGGAGATCGGTGTTTGCTTTAGTTAAGTTTAGTTTAGTTAATATTAGATTTTGTTTGGGCTGTTGTAACTGAGTTATAACAGCCAGACAAGCAAAGAGAAAAGATGATCAGGTGGTGTTTATGTTTTCACATAATCATTATTTGATCTGAATCGCTGAACTCATTTAGAGCCCAATCTCTGAGTTAGATTTAAATTATTGATTACAGCAGCATTGTGACTCTACAGCAGAAGATCAGCTTTATCAATATAATCTGAAGAATTTCACAAAAGTAGTTCTGAACAAACAAACAAAAAATATGGTAGGACTTTTACTTTCTGACCCCTGGACTTTACACCTCTGCTTTTAACTTAATTTTGATCTAAAATTCAACATTGTAGGAACGTTGATTTGTAACATTCCAAGAACATGAAAATGTTCAGTTTCTTTAATGTTAGTAGAATGTTATTTAAAGGTTAGTATGATGTTCCTGAAACATTCTTTCAATCATTCAAACACCTGCTGTGAACAAACACTGAAAGAAAGAGAAATAAGAACACAAACTACAACTTTCTTCATCCACAGCCTTAGATGAACTGAAGATGAAAGACATTAAATCTCTGAAGATCTGATTCAACAACTCCACAAACAGCATTACCAGCTTCACTTATTACTAACCAGACTGACTTTATTTCTGTCACACGTCTACAGAAGCTCTTATTGAGAATTAACAGAGGTTTAGATGTTTGGTTTGAGGTCACCATCATGGAGGTTGGTGGTTGCTTTAGTTGAGCTCTTGAGCCCTGACTGTTATAGAGTTGCTTCTTTATCAGTAAACTGTTTTATCGTTTTCTTTACTTTAGGTATTGAAGTGTTATGTGAAAAGGAATTAATAAACTCAATGTGATAGAAGTGTTTTTTTAACACTGAATTGATTTATATTGGATTGTTCAAAACTATTAAAAAAAATCTACACACTTAGACATCAGCACTCATACAAACCTCAACAATGGTGACAATACAAAAATTCAGCTGCATAATTTATTCATGTCGTGATGCATGCTGGGAGCCATGAATGTGTTTTGTATGCTGCATGAAGCATGTGACCATTGGTGTGATTCATGTGCTGAATGTTGATGTCTGTGAGAGTATAAATGACACAAAACAATTTTTTAAACAGAAAATTAACAATGACAGTGTTGCAAATGATATGTCTCACATTGTTTGAGTTTGATACTGGATTTTTTTAAATCAGTAATTACAGAAAGAAAGAAAAAACTACTGTTTAAACCACTTTAATGCAGTTGTTTGTCTGTTATTAATGCAGACATGTTGATCTTCTGTATCAATGCAGAAATGTTTTCTGCAATTGCTGAAAAAACACCTGCAATTGCTGATAAAGAAGCAACTCAATAATAGTAAAGTGTCAAGAGCTCAACTAAAGCAACCACTGATCTCCATGATGGTGACCTCATTCTCATTAGTCGCGTTTCCACTGTTGGGCCTAAAGCGGGCGTGCTAGTGCGTGTCAGGGCCAGTTGCGTTTCCACTGTCACTTCCGGGGCTTGATCGTGCCTCTTCGGGTTTTTCGGCCCACCGAATACCTTGGTCCAAAGCGGGCCAGCTCGGGCTTAAGGGAGTGGTTACGAACAAAGGTGGAGTTTAACTGTGTGTGGAGACGGAGGCGCCGATGATTACATGTAGGTTACCAGCTAACCTCAGCATTAAAGACTTTTAAAATCATTTTAGCTCAAAACTCACTTTCAGACATCAGCAAGTGTTTGAAATAACTTCTGTTTGTGATCCGATGTGGATTCTGATCACCAAGACTATGCGCACTATTACCATAGTAAACATGGTAAATACGGCTTGAAGAAATCAGACAAATATACGTAGGCTATCACAATCATGTAATTATTTTAACTGTAAGCACGTCTCGTCTCTCAATGGACTGATATCCATATTTAGCTCCGCATATTTTATAACATAAAGCAACTCCATGTTTTCAGGATTCCATTTCTCTGTCACTTGAGAGAGTGCTAAAGCTCCCCAGGGCGTATTTTTGGTGGAAAATTTGTAAAAATTGTTGTTCTTTGTAAATGTGATGTAAACATACTGTCCTATGACTATAAATAAACAGAAACAGATGCGACTGAATAAGTGTCCTCTTTCTTTTGTGAAATAACAGTGAATACCACTTTTTTTCTGTGACTAATGTTTAATCTTGACACATTATGATTAATTTGTTTGGTAAAACATCGATGCTTGGGTTTTTAAATTTTTAAATAAACAACAAAATGCCAACAAACGCCTTTTACAATCTCGCTAGTTTCCAGTGATTTCTTTCTTATTATTTTTCTGATAAAACCTCCATTTGTTGGTGAAATGACGGGTTTGTGTGACGTTGTTCCAGAGAGGCGTGTTACGGGCGGTTTTTAGTGAAGCGTTACGGAGCTTCTGGCCCGACGGTGGAAATACAGCGTGATTTTGGGCTCGGTGCTACAAGTCCGGGACTATTAGCCTAGCCTGGCCCGCTGAAAGCCCTGACTCGCACTGGCCCGACAGTGGAAAAGCGGCTATTAAGAGCTTCTGTAGACGTGTGACAGAAATAAAGTCAGTCTGGTTAGTAATAAGTGAAGCTGGTAATGCTGTTTGTGGAGTTGTTGAATCAGATCTTCAGAGATTTAATGTCTTTTATCTTCAGTTCATCTAAGGCTGTGGCTGAAGAAAGTTGTAGTTTGTGTTCTTATTTCTCTTTCTTTCAGTGTTTGTTCACAGCAGGTGTTTGAATGATTAAATAATGTTTCAGGAAAATCATACTAACCTTTAAATAGCATTCTACTAACATTAAGGAAACTGGATATTTTCATGTTCTTGGAATGTTACAAATCAACGTTCCTACAATGTTGAATTTTAGATCAAAATTTAGTTGAAAGAACGTTTGAGGAACATTATACCTTATAAAAACGTTCCTCTAACGTCAAGAAAACTGGACGTTTTTAATGTTCTCAGAACCAACACTGAATATTTAGAGAATGTTCTTATAACAAAATTCTGTTCGCTGGGAATTCAGTGTCACGACTATATTTATACATGCGTAAAAGAAGGGGGGAAATTATGTCACTAAATTTCTTAAAGAATTCAATAGTAAACCCATCTGGGCCAGGAGATTTATTGTTTGGAAAATTGCATTGAATTTTGAAAAACCTTATTAATCTCTTTAAGGTTTATGTCTGTATCCAGATGTTTAACCGCTTCTTTGTTTCATTTAGGAAGATTCAAATTGGCTAGGAAATCTACTGCAGTGTTTGTAGTATTGTCCTGAGACCGGTATACGTCTTCATAAAATTTCGCGAAGCTCCTATTTATATCAGTTGGGTCGTTTATGAGTTTGCCGTTACTCAATCTAATTGAATGAATAGTTCGGGACACTTGAGCCTGCCTCAACTGACGAGCAAGCAACTTTTGCGGCTTGTCTCCTAATTCAAAATATTTTTGTTCAACTTTATTAAGCATTTTTAATACATTTTTGGACATAAATGCATTATATTCATATTTTAATTTTATAATTTTGCTAAGCGTTTCAGCATTTTTAGTGGCTCTATATTCCTTCTCCAACTGTGCTAGTGCATCCTCAATTTCCTTCAGTTTACCTCTTTCCTGTTTCCTTTCTGCTACTATTATATTTCCTCTCAACACAGCTTTCATAGATTCCCATAAAGTTGCATCAGGAACATCACCTTTATCATTTGTAGAAATAAAAAAATCTATTTTCTCCCTAAAGTAATCACAGAAGCAAGTATCTTTTAATAAATTATTATTCATTCGCCACATATATTCTCCCTTAATTATACCTAAATTCAAATCCAATGAATGTGAGGAGTGAGCCAATATTAACACATTATGATATTTTGAAGCAACAACCCTAGATATTAATTTGGAATCAACTAAAAAATAATCAATTCTTGAATAGGATTTGTGCACAGAAGAGAAAAAAGAATAATCTCTGTCAGAGGGGTGGAGTACTCTCCAAATATCTACTATATTGAGATTTTTAATATAATTACTAATAGTTGTACAAGACTTTGATACAGTTAACTGACTAGGCTGTCTATCAAGAGCTGGGTCTAAGACGCAGTTAAAATCTCCTCCAATGATGACATTTGTGTTTTGTAGGTTAGGAATAGCTTCAATTACTTTAATGAAAAATGATGGATCATCCAAATTCGGGCCATAGATTGAAGTGTAACTGGAGTCTGATTAATCATCCCTTGAACCACAATGTATCTGCCATTTTTATCTTATGTATAAATGGAAAATTGTTCCTAATAGGTATAGTAACTCCCCTAGCCTTTGTTGTAAAATTAGACTGATATACCTGGGAGGCCCAGGCTGGCTTAAGACATCTCTGAGCTATTTTTTTTTTTTTTCAAATGCGATTCCTGGAGAAAATGTATATCTGCTCTAAATGTCTTTATGTGCGCAAATACTTTCCCCCTTTTCATTGGGCTATTTAAGCCACGTACATTCCAGCTGAAGAATCTAACCAACCCCTCAGTCGAATTACTCAGAGCTGTAATCCATTAAACGTTTATGATAAAGTGCCCTTATAACAACATAATGTCACAGTTCCCTCCTGTCCTGGACTCCATTTCCCATCATCACTCATCACCTGCACCTGGACATCATCATCTGCACACCCTTTATAATGGACTCACTCCCTGAACTCCTTGTCTGTTTTTATTGTTAGCATATGTGTGTCTTGGTTGTGTTCTACTCCTTTCGTTGAATAAATACACTATTTGTGGATGTCCGTATATGCTTAGTCTCTGCTGCAACCATACACCGTAACAGAAGAACAGACCTTACCGACTGGACTTCCACAAGTGAAATATGGGTATTTTCCTGATCCCGGTTTCCCCAAAGACTCGTAGACACAAGGTCTCAGTGGAAGACTGTTTACGGCCCACAAGCCCACTCCAGCCTTCCACAAGCCAGCTCCAGCCCATGAATTATTCCTGCCACCACTGAACCCCCCCCAAGAAAATTGGAGGGGGGGTTCAGATATACATATACTTGTGAGTGGGTCTCCTGACCCACCATGGTCGTCCGAGGTTACTGAATCGCCATGGCTGCCCACGGCCTCTTTTAAAACAGCAAAATACCATCGGTGAACTACCAAACTGGTCAGGTACTGAAATCAGTGTCAGTCAGGTGACGTGCAGAGAACCAGCATATGTGATATAAATGACATATAGCTTGATGCTCACTAAAAAGCTGAAGTAGAAATACTTTCAGTACAGTCAAGAGAAAAACGTACTCGGTTCCCTGAGATATGGAACGAGTACTGCGTATGGGGGAAAAGTCTCCCTTTTTCCCCACCACTGAAGCCTTTTCAATAACGCAGTGTAACTGCACCGTCATTGGTTCACTCATAGACAAGTTGTTGAACCAATGGCGGCGCGGCTCAGCTGCGCGGCCTATGAGAAGAGAGCGCGCGCACATTCCCGCCAAAAGGGGCGGGGTAATGTGCTATATAAGCAGGCGAGTCGCCATAGGCCATCAGGCCATATCGACTGAAGCGACGACCTAAGCCGCAGCCTCGTGGCACGGCAAGTAACGCAGTACTCGTTCCATATCTCAGGGAACCGAGGTTACGTTAGTAACCGAGTACGTTCCCTTTCGATATTTCACTCGTACTGCGTATGGGGGAACGAATTCAACCGCGCCGTGCCACGGCTGGGGAACGACTGAACTTGAGCAGGCACCAGAAGGGGCCGAGGACAAGTGAAGGCCGAAGCCGTCGTACCCTGTTACACTACGGAGGAGAGAACTCCTGAGTTCGTGATGTGCAAAAAGCGGAATATTAAGGGACCGCAATTTTACACTGAAAGGACCCGAGCATGCAAGGTCGGAACGTCCAACTGGTAGAATCTGACGAAAGTGGACGGCGAGGACCAGCCGGCCGCCTCACAGATGTCTTTGATAGAGATTCCACAGGACCAGGCCCATGAAGAAGCCATGCCTCTAGTGGAATGGGCTCTAACTCCAATGGGGCATGTAGCGCCTGCAGAGGAGTAAGAAAGGGCTATGGCGTCAACAATCCATCGTGATAGACGCTGTTTCGAGACCGGAGACCCTTTGGTGCGGCCACCAAAACAAACGAATAGCTGATCAGATTGCCGGAAGGGCTGTGATCGCTCGATGTAGATGCGCAAAGCCCTAACGGGGCATAGTGATTCTAGCCCTGGCTCGTCCGATGAACGGGGGAGCGCAGAGAGTGAGATCACTTGTGCTCTAAACGGCGTAGAGAGCACCTTGGGAACGTAGCCAACCCTTGGTTTGAGCATGACCGTGGAGTCGTTAGGCCCAAATTCAAGGCATGCAGGGCTCACAGAGAGTGCCTGCAGATCGCCAACGCGTTTAACCGATGCTAAAGCAAGTAGCAGAGCGGTTTTAAACGTTAAGGGCTTGAGGCCTGCTAGACTTAATGGCTCAAAAGGAGGACCTTTAAGAGCCCTGAGGACCAAAGAGAGGTCCCAGGGGGGAACGGTGAGGGGACGAGGAGGATGCAATCGCCTAGAACCCCTCAGAAACTTAATAATCAAGTCGTTCCGCCCTACAGATTGTCCAGCAATGGGCGAGTGAAACGCCGCAATGGCTGCTACGTAAACCTTGAGCGTGGAAGGGGCAGTCCAGTCGCTCTTGGAGGAAGGTTAGTATGGAAGATACTCCGCATTCCTCCGGGTCTATGCTGCGTGTAGAGCACCAGCTAGCAAAGACTGACCACTTCTGGGCGTAGAGGCGTCTCGTGGACGGAGCTCTTGCCTGTGAAATGGTATCTAGCACATTCCTGGGGAGGTTAGACGGCTCCCGTCGAGGATCCACAGATGTAGAGCCCAAAGCTCTGGCTGTGGGTGCCAGATTGTTCTGTTCGCCTGAGAGAGGAGATCCTGTCTCAGGGGAATTGGCCATGGGGCTTTTGTGGAAAGCCGAAACAGCTCTGAGGTCCAAATCTGGCTCCTCCAGAGTGGGGCCACCAACAGAACTTTGTGTCTGTCCTCTCTGATCCGTCTGACGACCTAAGGGATCAGGGCGATCGGAGGAAAGGCGTAAAGAAGGGTATTGGGCCAGATGTGGGCCAATGCGTCGTCCTTCTTGGAGAAATAAGTTGGGCAATGAGAGTTGTCTTCTGAGGCAAAGAGGTCCACCTCTGCTTTCCCGAAGAACTCCCATATGGTTTGAACAGTCTGGGGGTGGAGCATCCACCCGTCCGAGGGGATGTTGTTCCGAGACAGCATGTCTGCTCCCAGATTGCTTTTCCCAGGTATATGAGTCGCTTTGAGTGAGCGAACACTTGGGGAAGCCCATTCCAGAAGGCGTTTCGCCAGAGCCCATAAGCGGCTGGACGAAAGACCCCCCTGGCGATTTATATATGAGACCACTGTCATACTGTCCGATTGGACTAGGACGTGGCGATCCGTCAGACGAGAATGGAAGGCTTGGAAGGCTCGTATCACTGCCAACAATTCGAGGCAGTTGATGTGAAGGTGGCTTTCCTCGTGTGTCCACGAGTCGAAAGCCGGGCTGCCTTCGCACAGGGCACCCCAACCTGAGTTGGATGCGTCTGTCGAGAGAACCGTCCTTCGTGTTACTGCCTGTAGGGGTACTCCTAGAGTGAACCAAGTAGGGTTCATCCATGGTTTCAGAGCCATCAAACAGGCCTGATTGACCTTGAGGCGAAGGCGCCCGTGACGCCAAGCGTAAGGAAGGACCCGGGTTTTCAGCCAGAACTGCAGGGGCCGCATGCGAAGCAGGCCGAGCTGGAGCACTGGGGAGGCAGAAGCCATGAGCCCTAGCAACCTCTGGAAGAGCTTCAGAGGGAGGTAGGCCTTGTTCTTGACGGAAGCCGCGAGCTGCTGAATAGCCAGAGCGCGCTCTGGTGAGACTACGGCCGTCATGCGGACCGAGTCGAACACTGCACCCAGGAACGAAATTCGTTGAGTGGGGAGTAGTGAGCTCTTGGCTAGGTTGACCCTGAGACCCAGGCACTGTAAGTGGCTGAGGAGCACGGATCTGTGGTGTTCTAGTTCCGAACGCGAGCTGGCCAGGATGAGCCAGTCGTCGAGGTAATTCAAAACTCGTATTCCCATCTGTCTCAGAGGGGAAAGAGCCGCATTCATGCACATCGTGAAAGTGCGGGGGGCCAGGGAGAGCCCGAAGGGAAGGACCGTGTACTGATAAGCCACACCCTCGAATGCGAATCTCAAGAATCGCCTGTGATGGGGGGCTATCTGGATGTGAAAGTAAGCGTCTTTCAGATCCAGCGAGCAAAACCAATCCTCGTGGCAAATCTGCGCGAGGATTTGTTTCAGCGTCAGGACTTTGAACTTTCGCTTCATAAGGGAAAGGTTCAACAACCTGAGGTCCAAAATGGGTCTGAGACCGCCGTCTTTCTTGGGTACCAGAAAGTAGCGGCTGTAAAAGCCCGACTCGCTCTCTGGAAAAGGGACTGTTTCTATAGCCCCTTTTCTGAGGAGAGTTACGACCTCGGCTCGGAGGACGTGAACGTCGTCCGCTTGAACCACGGTCTGGATGACCCCTCCAAATCGCGGAGGTCTTCTGGTGAACTGGAGCGAGTAACCCTGGATTACGACTTTTAGAATCCATCTTGACACCCCGGGGATGGCTTTCCAAGCCTCGGCCCGTGTGGCAAGAAGGAGGATTACGTCGGGTGACGGCCCGAGAGAGGGCGGGCCGGACACCGGGAGTGATGGAAGAGGAAATTTGCTCTTTTGTGAAATGTTTAAAAATAGGGTCGCCGTTAAAACGGCGGATGGGGAGGGCGCAATACTTGTGGGCCCTGTGGCAGCAGGCTGTGTTATTCCCGCGCCCGGAGATAAACGAGGCGGAGGGGAATTTGCACGAAGGAGCTTCTGGGGTGGTCCGGCCGCGGCGGGACATGCCCCAGTCCTCTTCCTTAACAGATCAGGATGACTTTGGAGTCGCCGGGTCCAGCGCAATCCTGGGCCGGGGTCCCTGGCGTCTCGGGAAGGGTGGGCGCTTAGAAGGGCGCGAGCGCTGGCGGTGCTCCTTGGGCGGCGCTGCTTGGGAAGCGGAGGGAGCGGGCTTCGTCTGCTGAGCCGGCGCAGGCCTGGGGCGGCTAGAAGCAGACGCAGAGCTCGAGCGCTTGGGTAGGAAGTGTCTCATGGCCTGAGACGACTTCTGTGCAGCCGTGAAGCGCTCCGTGAAACCCTCCACTGCCGGCCCAAAGAGTCCTGACGGGGAGACGGGAGCATCCAAGAAGGCCTTCTTGTCCTGATCCTTTATCTCCGTCAGGTTCAGCCACAGGTGGCGCTCCAGCACAACGAGGCTGGCCATGGATCTGCCAATGGCCTGGGCCGTGGCTTTCGTGGCCCGCAGGGCTAAATCTGTGGCGCTGCGGAGGTCCCGAAAAGCAGGCGCATCAGTGCCGGACTCGTCCAATGAGCGGAGGAGTTTGGCCTGGAATACTTGGAAGATGGCCATGGAGTGTAGTGCTGAAGCGGCTTGGCCCGCTGAGGCGTAGGCCCTTCCTGCCAGGGCGGAGGTCGTCCTGCAGGGTTTGGACGGGAGGGCTCTCTTCGTCTTCCATCCCACAGCCGCGGGAGGACAGAGGTGAGCGGCCACTGCTTCATCCAAGGGCGGCAGATGCTCGTAGCCCTTTTCTTCCGAGCCGTCCACAGAGGTGAGGGCTGAGCGGTGTGAAGTATGCAGGCGGGCAGAGTAAGGGGCGCGCCACGACTTCGTTAGCTCCTCGTGGACTTCTGGGAAGAAGGGAGCGGAGCGCTGGCGAGGGGCCTGACGACGACCTGGGAGGAACCACTCATCCAGGCGGCTCCTAGATGGCTCCTCTGGGGGGTGTTGTATTATATCAAGAAAATGCAATTACCCTGCCTCCTTGGTAAGATTTTGGATGTCTGTTGCTACACATTTGGCCAATGTATTAAATATTAGGCATTACTTACAATATTATTGTTATTTATATTTGTTTGTTTCTAAGAAATGTATTATACTGTATGGCCAGAGATGTACAGTTATTGTTTGTGCCTGTCCATGAGAAGGAGGAGCAGAACTGGACTGCAGCACACAGAAGTGTGTGTGGTTCTATGTGTTTGCTCAAGGACACAGAGAACTGTGGTTCTACTCCTAGAACCTTATAAGGACATCAGCCATCTTGGCTGAGTTTACTGCAGTTCAAGGACACAAAAGCCAGACAGCTTGCACCTGCAAAGGCCTTGAGAAGAGTCTGGAAACTTTGGGAAAGTTACAACGTATGTCAATCAAGAAGATAACGTAACGTCTGTGATAAACAACACGAGTATAAAAGACTGATGAGCTGATTGCCTCTTCGGATACTGATACGTCAGTACCCCCGACGCCTAGAAGCCCAGAGCTGAGGACAAGAAACCCCAAGCTGAAGATGGGAAGCTGACTACACCTTTGACTCAAGAGTGATTACTGTATTTTGTACTTTAATGATGAAGTTTTATTTGCCTTTACATTTTTTATTATAAAAGTAACCAATTAAAAGAAATTTAATTGATTACAAAAGCTGCCTACCTTAGCTTGATTTATAGTGTTTTAAGACTTTGAATAAGAACGTACCACAGAGGAGTCTTCTGACCAAATTATAAGTAATTTAAAATGCTTATAATTTAGGCCAGACTCGACTTACTTTACCTAACCTGAGAATAATAAATAATAAGGTTAAAAGGTGTTAAGATCAAAATACACACCGTAAAACAGGGGGCCCAATCGAGGTCGAGGTCTTCGACGGCCTTGGACAGGACATGGAAGAGCTCAGCGTCCATGCCCGTATCGTGGTCGATGGGCTCCAAGGAAGGTAGGGGGGCGGGGTCGTCCGACTCGCCAACCCAGGCTTCAGGCTCAGAGGCTGCCATGGACACAGAGTCGAAGAGGGGCTCTTCGTCGGATCCGCCAAATGAGACGAGGTCGCTCGCATCTGCTGAGGGACGCTGGTCAGGGCGGGAGAACAAGACGGGGGATTGCTCTCTGCTGGGAGAGGGCGAGGCACGCGGATGCTGAGCCAACGTGGGCTCGCCCATCTCCATGCGCTGAACCGCTCTGCCCCGTGGTCTCTTCCTCGCAGGAGAGGGGGACGGGAGGGCGCGAGCGGCGGGGTCTTCCTGTTTGAAGAAGGCGGCCCGAGAGCGCAGAGACGCGAGACTCATGGACTCGCAGTGCGAGCATGAGCCGCCAACGAGCGCGTTATCCGCGTGAGACTTGCCCAGGCATCCGATGCACTCGTTGTGTCCGTCTTCTTCGTGCAGAGGGGCTCTGCACATACCACAAGAGTGGTGTGGCATTTAGAAATGCCGTGCGCCGTGAAAACGGCGATTGGGAGGCTCTAACGGCGAGGGCCGGTGCTCAAAGCGGTGAAAACCGCTGGAAAAATGCTCGAAAGCGGTTACTGTAACCGCGGGGAGGACGCAGAGAGGGCGCGCCGGATGGTGGCAGGAGACCCGCTGAGAAGCGGCCGGTCGCAGGAAGCGGGAGGCGGCGGCTCGTCGACAGCGCGGGCGCTGCAAGGATCCGGCGAGTCGGCTGGGTCCGCTGCAGGGCCTTTTCAACGGCGGCGAAGCGTCTTCTCAGGCGGCGAGCTTCTTTCCCGGCGAGCAGGCTTCGGCAAGGATCAGCGAAGAGAAGTTCAGTCGTCGCTGAAGGAGAAAGGACTGATGGCCTATGGCGACTCGCCCGCTTATATAGCACATTACCACGCCCCTTTTGGCGGGAATGTGCGCGCGCTCTCTTCTCATAGGCCGCGCAGCTGAGCCGCGCCGCCATTGGTTCAACAACTTGTCTATGAGTGAACCAATGACGGTGCAGTTACACTGCGTTATTGAAAAGGCTTCAGTGGCGGGGAAAAAGGGAGACTTTTCCCCCATACGCAGTACGAGTGAAATATCGAAAGGGAACTATGAACCTATAGAGCTTTTTGTGAAAAGGTGGAAGGGTCTGTTCACCCAAAAATAATTTATTTTATTTTTTACTTTCACTCACCCTCATGTCATTCCAAAATCAGTATAACTTGTTTCTTTAGAGTGAAAACAACAGAAATTAAAAAAAAAATAATAATTTTGTGTGTGTGTAATGAAAATACTGTCATGTCAAAAATAGCTCATAAAGGTTTGGAATGACATGTGGGTGAATTAATTAACAGAAAATGTGTGTGTTTTAGGGGAAGAACTAACTTTGTGTCCGTGTTTTGTGCCAGAACAGATTGTGAGTGTATTTTTGTTTTTCCTTTGTGTCTCATCTTTAGAATATGCATGATATCATGTTTTGTGTTTTTAATGTGTTTTATAGTGAGGATCATGAAGAAGAATTCAGAAGTAAAGCACCTCATAAATGTAGGTCTACACACAATCATTTATTTATTTATTTATTTATTTATTTGGGGGGGGGGGCATTTTGTCTCACCTCATCTCTCTTCTTGTGTTCAGATGCCTGTGATCTCACACTGGATCCAAACACAGCACACACTCAACTCATCCTATCTGAGGAGAACAGGAAGGTGACGCGTGTGGAAGAGAATCAGCCGTATCCTGATCATCCAGAGAGATTTGATGATGTTCCTCAGGTTCTGTGTGAAGAGAGTCTGGCTGGACGCTGTTACTGGGAGGCTGAATGGAGCGGACGTGCTGAAATATCAGTGACATATAAAGGAATCAACCGGAAAAGAGGGAGAGAAAACAGTGTGTTTGGTCACAATGACAAATCCTGGAGTCTGGAGTGCTCTGATGACGAATTCACTGTCTGGCACAATAATGAGTCTGTCACACCAGCCTCTCCACGACACTCTAATAGAGTAGGAGTGTATTTGAACTGGTCATCTGGCATTCTGTCCTTCTACAGCGTCTCTGACACACACACACTCACACACTTACACACATTCAACACCACATTCACTGAACCCCTCTATGCTGGATTCGGGGTTCATTTGGACTCTACAGTGTCCGGGTGAGTGTGACAAATAGTTCAATGTTCTGTTCTTCACAAAAAAACATCTAAGCTAATATATCACATTACAGGCCATACAGTTTTCCACCCTGTCATGAAACTGCTTGAATTATATTTTTATATAAAAAGGTTTCATCATATACTTGCTATCTTCAATCTTAACTTTGCATAAAACAAACATCTCACTCTTTTATTCTCCGTCTCTCTGTGTTACAGGTTCTCTAACCTCAAGAAGCATCTGAAGAATGACATTCAAACCAGAGAGGAGGATCAATCCAGCATCTTCACTGCAACTGAGAAAAACAAACTGTGTCTGAATAGCAAGGCAGATAAAGTACATTTTTATGATCAAAATTGGCCAGTTCTCATTCAGAGAGTTACAAATGTCCAGATCATTGCAGATAGACTGTATCAGCAGAAAATAATTCATGCAGAACAATATTCAGAAATCACACAGCGTTTAACCCGTCAGGAGAGCATGAGAAAGATCTGTGATATTATAAATACAGGGACTGATTATGTGAAAGCTAAATTCATCTCAATTCTTCAGGAAGAGGAGCGTTGCCTTTTAGAAAACTGGTCTGATTAAACACCATGAGCTCAAGATGCATGAATTTAAAACTGCTGAAGATAAACTGAGGACTTTTCTAGTGATGATACTGGAAAAATATTGCTTTAGTCAAAATGACCAAAATATACATAGCAGCTATATCTTCCAAAATATTAATTCATATTAACTTTACAAAGAAATCTCATAAATGTGGTGTTTTTGTTTACATGGCATGGCAGGCCACATTACACTTTTCCTTCCATTGATTTACATTCAGTATACATGCAAATGCTGTAGATTAAAGAAATAAAAGTGAGATCCAATGAATTTCACTGTATTCCAAGGTTCAAGGCCGGTTCTCAATACTGTATGTGTTCTTGTGTTCTTTGTGAATCGTCATCAGTCGCTGCCCAAGTACTGTTTCCATCAGGTGCTGTTATGTGCAGACCTGAGACGTTACGTCTCAATGCATCTCACACCAACCAGCGAGCTTACGATGAGGGGGGAGAAAACACTTATTTTATTGGAGACTGTGAGGTTCAGGCGATCACTAGGCACTCAACGCTCACGTACCTCGTTGAGAACAGCCTTATCTTAGTGAGTCCTTCTGACATTAGCTTCTGGTTCTGATGTGTCTGTATTATAGTTAAGCATGAGATATCATTTGTTTGGGGTATATATAATGGGCAATCTTTTGTTTCATCTATGTTTTTTTTTTTCTGGGCTAGGTATTATAAGTTTATATTATCTTTAAAATTGTACTGGAGTGCAGCTGCCTTTGTACTTTTGACCAAATTGTTGCTTGTCTTTTTTCCTATTAGCTTATTTTGTTTAAATATATATTACAGTGAGGATAAACAGTAGACATGTATTGCCAAGATGATCTATGTGAAGTTAGCAGATATGCTGCCTTTCCATATCGACCGGACTGTGTCCTCCTGGCCTCGGTCTGAACTACCAAAGACACAAGTTCAAACTTGGCATTTAGAAACGCTCATGTTTGGTGAACTCTGACCTGTGAATTCATATCACATGAGGAGTGTGAACAATAGGTGAATTGAACAGCTGAATTAATTGAATACAAACTTTAAAGTTTTGCAGTAAAGTGTTATTGATTGAACTGATGTTATATGTTGAATTATGTTTTTCAAAAATATAAGTTGCAGAGTGTGTGAGATTCGCTCACAATAGTGTGTACCTTTTTATTTTTTATTTTTTTTGTCAGTATCCATCAGAGTGAACATCAAACCTGTGTCTTAGAAATGTTACAGTGTTTCCAGGAGCAAACATATGATATGTTTAACTGATTATGACACACGTGAAGGTCTATGGTTTCTCTCTTAACTGAGGAATAAATCATCTAAGAATCTCTTTGTGGATGTTGGTGTTGTGCATTAAACTCTCCATGTTTGTTCTTCAGATTTACCAACCAAATGACTTTGTAAATATTCAATAAACCCCAGTATTGAAAGCATTATGTTTGTATGCTGTTGTGTTAGAATGAAAATTCATGACTGTTTAATGAGGGGGAACCGCTAGAAATCTCATGAATAGTGTGTTATTCATTCACCCATAGTGTCAGACTAAAGTTATCAAAGATGGCAAAATATCTTATTTTCTTTGTTCCAAATAAGAAAGTCATTCACATTTGGAAAGACAATATAATGACAGAATGTTTGTGGTGATCTTTCCCTCTAACGTTGCTTTACTTGAGAATGTGAAGATGACGTGCGCCACTAGATATTCACTGAACACTGACACAAACTCGCACTGGACTCAAGTTTGAATGGATTGTTCATTATGTTTATGTTTGATAAACTGACTGAACTGTGGAAAGGTACGGTGGCCCAGAAGTGCAAAATACAGCAAAATGTAAAAAGTAAACATAAGTTAACAACACAACAGAATCAAGCCACAACATGACAGAAATGCTCCCAAGAAGCTCGGTAAAGTTAAATTTCATTGCCAATGTTCTTTAGAGACGACAGTCTTACAAAGATACATAGATGCAAACTCCTTTTGAGATCAAGATGGGTTACCTCTGGGATTTGCATATCCAATGGGAAAGTGTTTTTGTGGAGTGGGGGTTTTACAAGGACATTTGTGAACTTACAAGGGTAAATAAAGAACTGGTTGTTTAATAAGTACTGTAGAGTGTTTCCTTCTCTTTACTTTAAAAACGATGTCTATAAAGAGTCATATTTTATCTATTTGAGGTCTGAGATGTGGGAACAGTGAAGAGAAGAGGGCAGTTTGCAGTTTACTTCAGTATTGCGATCTAATCAGCAAATAAGGTCTTAAATAGCCTGTACAACACTTCATCTTTTATACCATGTGATTTTGATCAAATGTTGATTTTGGTAAAATGATGCAACAATATGTAATTTTTTTTTTTTTCATAAAAAATTACAGTTTTGGACATAAAAGGTAATAAAAGATGTATTATTAAAAAAAAAAAAAACGTTAGTAACGTAATGAGCATCTAAAGCAAATATCTTTTAAAAGAATTCCGTGCGGAGCATGTCCCTGTCCCACATAATGTTCTCACCTTTTTTCCCCCTTACCTGTTTGAATCCCTGAAGATATCAATACCATGATTAGTTTTAACAGTATGTAACCACTGTATATTGACATGAAATATTAATTCAAAATCACCTACGTGCACAATTCATAGTTATACGGTTTCCAGGTTGAACGACATGTTTCCTGGAAACTGTGTGCAACGGGTTTGAGATACGTTTTCTCTTGTTTGGTGGGTGTGTCAGAAATGTCAGCCCAATCTGCATCAACATGTATAACCACATAAAAGTGCTTTACATATTTATATATATTTTGCTATTGTATTGTGGAGTGACACTTTCATAAACTTTTAATATCATATATATAATATCATAGAACAACAATGATGATCAGCAATAATGATAAGCCTAATACTCATAATAAAAATAATGAGGTCATATAGATCATAACACAGGCTCGGAGGTAAGAAGTGGATTATCCTTCACCTGAAATGTTTGTCTTTTATCCTGAAATGCGAGGCAAATATTAGACAACAATAATTAGAAGTTTCCACAAATCCCTTCATTGGATTGGGATATTCTCTTTTATTCTGGACGGCAAGGGCAGTGACTGTAATATTGAGCATATTTTGCTATATTAAACACATATCTATACCGATTTCATCAGGCTCTGAAAATTCTTCAACAAGAACACAAATAATAGCTTCTCAGCTGCCATAGTTGCAACTCTTGCATCATCAGAACAGGGTGTTCAACGCACCACCGTTTCTGTTTAAAAAATGTTTAGCAACGTTTTGTCTGAGCTGAAAGCAGCCCTGGAGGGCAAAACAGCCTAACTGCAGCAGAAGCCTGTCTATTTTCCATCTTAAAAACAAAAATATGTGAACAAGATGCAAGTTTTGCGCACTAGTGATCCATATACAGCACCTGCAGTGATTTCAATCACTATAAACAGCGGGGTGAGTTTTTTAAAAAGCTGACATGAAAACACTAGGGTGGTTATTTGCACCAATAAAGGCTGATTCTACGCAGACCACAAGTGCTGTGATTGGTCTGCTAGAACCCCTCCCTCAGGTAAAAAACTGGTGAGGATTTCTTGTAGATTCACCTTATGTAGACCTTCATCTGTTTAAATATCACAAAATAGCTATATCAGTCACATTCTCAAACACAAGGTGTAGTTTTTTTTTCCTTTTCAGATTCAGTGGAAACTGGCTAAACAGAATGGAGATTAATTACATTCCTCAAATTTAATACAGATTCAGGAATATGAATGATTACCTGAATGATGAAGCAGTAATCAGGGAGCAGGAGATAAAGTACAGGATAGCATCAAGTCCCATGTCAGGAATAATCCTATAGACTACAACTCAATATATTATCACGGTGCGTTCCAAACAGGATATATCGCCCTCCGAAGGGCACTTTGGAGTAAAAACAATCATGGCCACCATATTGAAGGATCGTTCCAAACCGAAGTGCCTTCAGAATGAAGGATTTCGAAGGGTACAACTGATGGACATTTCAGGCCCCCATGATCCTTTTTGTAACAGGTAGATATATATATATATATATATATATATATATATATATATATATATATATTTTTTTTTTTTTTTTTTTTTTTTTATTATTATTACTTTGGGGACTTTTATTTTTATTTTTTATTTTTATTTTTTATTCATTTTATTTTTGGTGTTCCTAAATGTAAAAAGATTTTAAATGTGATGAGATGCCTAAGAGGCTAAAAATGGGGAGTGAGTAGAGCTTCAATGAAAAATATTTATATAGAATTGCTTAGATCAGTTTTAGATTATGGAAGTATTGTTTATGACTCAGCAGCTAAAACTTTATTGAAGAAGCTGGATGTGATACAAGCTTTGAGACTTTGTTGTGGTGCTTTTAAAACAACTCCTGGATCTGCTCTTCAGGTTGAAGTGGTGAAATGCCATTACAAATCAGACGAAAGCAGTTAATGATAAACTACTGGGTAAATCCTCAAGGTCATTCAGAAGACCGCCATCCAACAGTAAAGGTACTCCTTCCTTGCTGGGAAAAGGAAAGATCTCAACAGAAGTGTCTTGCATGGAATAGTGGCAAAGAAGCAAGAGAAATGGTTTTAAGTCAGAAAAGATACATTTCTACAGTACTAGGAATGTACTATTCCTACTCAATAACTCCACATTAGATGTTTCCTGCAGTGTTCTTTTTATATGTTAGAATTAATGAAGGTATTTAAAGAATCAGGAGACATTGCAGATATTGTTGAAGATAGACTACAAACTGTGTATCAAGCATTTACTCCAGTATTTTGATGGATCTAAAGATCCTAATACAGGGAGAACAGGATTTGCTTTTAGTTGTCCATCCTTAAACATTTTTATTAATAGGAGAACGTCAGATCATTTAACAGTATACACTGTAGAGAGGATGGCAATAGCAACAGCACTACAGTGGATAGAAGACACTGGAATCAAAAAGATTATACAGATTCATGTTCAGCGTTACAGTCATTGCAATCATTCACATCTCACAGTTGACAGGACAGAGTAAATGAGATATATGAAAATCTGTATAGATTTAAGAATATGAACATCATGATAATATTTATGTGGATACCAGCTCAATAAAGGGCAATGAAAGGTTGATGGATTAGCAAAGCAGGCTTTGGAAAATGAGGACATCATGAATATCTCACTTAGTAAATATGAAGCAGAAGCAGTAATTAAAGCATATACCACTAAGGAGTGGCAACAAAAATGGGATACAGCAAATACAGGACGTCAGCTTTATGAAATACAATGGGAAGTAGGAGGGGTGAGGAAGAAAAGAAGAAATACTAAAGAGGAAACTATTCTAACAAGATTAAGGGTTGGACATACCATGCTGCGAGAGAGAGAGGAGTTTGAGAGTGTCACAAAGGGAAAGTGAGTGTTGTGTCGTGTTCGAGAAGCTCGTTCGGTAGTGTTTATCAGGGCTTTAGTCAACTAAAGGACGACAGCTTCAAGTGTTTTTGTGAACTGTATCCCGCATTTCGTCATTGGATTTTTTGTGACGTTTTGCTCCATGGATTGCATTGCATTGATCTGTGACGCAGTGATGCTTTGTGAAGGCTACACGCACTGTAAGTGCTTCTTCTAAAGTACAGTTTTTCCTTGATTGATGACGATTGAAGACATTTGTCACATTTTAATTGAGAAGCAGCCTTAGGAACTAACGATTTAACTGAGCTGGTCACACGTTATTTGATTGTTTTGCACTTGTCATCGCGCGTGAGAACTGAGAACGGCTGTACATTGCCATTTGTGCGGGACGTGGTTTTTGAGAAGGTTCAAGTTTCAGATTATCTTGTATAACCCTGCCATTCAACGACATTGCAGACTGATTCATTTGGGGGGTTTGACTCATCTTGATACTTTTTCATTTTTTGGGATGTTAGTGATTCAACTAGGCTACGAGTTTATTTCAACGCACACTAGGTCAAGACAATGCATCTCGAATTGTTTTTCTATGGACTGTTTTTCCCCAAGGTTTTTTTTTTTTTTTTTTTTTATTTTGATCTAATGAACAGTGAACTGTGAGAGTTCACTTGAACTACAGAACCCATTGTGAACTGTGAATGTGAACACCTAAAGAGACGTTTCACGTAAGTGTTTCTAATGTGAAATTTCATTGTGTGTGCCATTGTTTTTTTGTTTTTTTTTGAAGTGTGACTGTTTAACAGTGATCATTTGCACAGTGAAAACTCATCTTAAGTGGGGTTACGAAAAATTACAGGTGTTTTCCATTTTGAATAACCATTGGGTTTGACTATTGTATAAGTTAAAAGTCAATAACTTTTACATTGAAGGTGATTGTGGCCTAGTGAGTTTAAAAGAGAACTCAAAGAGTGTATTTTTTTTTTTTTATTATTTGCTTTTATTTAACACTCTGAGGTCTGAAAACGTGCTGGCACGTTTTGCAGTTTTTTTTCACATTGCAGCAAAACAGACTTAAAATACTCCGTCATTTTTTGTCATAGAGACATAAGTAATATATCAATTGAAACTATAGAATATCTTCTTTTATTTGTATACACTCAGAGTAAAAACACAATGTTGTGCTTTTTGTAAAATAAAGAAAACTAACATGATGCGTGATTTCTCCTCTCCCTCTGAACGAAGTCCAATCTGATAGTTCTCAGAAAATGTGTAACTTAGTGAATACTAATCACAGAAAAATTAAACTTATGTCTAAAAAAACGTTAAGATGTCAGGTTTTAAATCATGTAAGTCAAATCGAAAACAAACCTTCTGTGTTTATGTAATCTGTATGAAAAGAGAGCCATGTCAGAAGTCCGTGATTCAGCTGATTATCCGCTAATGCGGCCACGGCCACGGAGGGAGCGCTATTCAGACGCAAATTCAGAGGCAATACATGCATTCATCGTCTCAATCGTGTATTTATTGTCTTGAAAAGTGTTTATCTGGATGTAAAAGTCATGGCTAACGAGCTCTAGAAGACATGCAGTTAGTTCCTGTTTTCTTTTCTTCTATAGATGAATTTTAGATGAGTTTTTGTTTCTTTAGCGCCCTCCAGCTGCAGTATGAATTGGAAACTCCATTCATGGAATAGCCTCTTCTTCTTTTAGATGAATTTGTGGACTAAAAATGCACAGAGAGCGCCCTCCGACTTCAAGGATGAATTGAAAACACCAGCGCTCATAGTAATGACAATGAATATTAAATAAATATAACTCCTCTGTATAGAAAATTGACATAAGCATTTAAGAATCCAATATTTCTCCAAATGTGCATGCTTTTAAACTAAAAGCCTATATTCAGACTCTTTGCATCACAGAAATACATTATATTTTAAAGTATAATATAAAACCATGACTTTATATTGTAATAATATTTTTCTGTATGTTTCATATATCATGATGAGCTTGAGACATCACAGAAGGTTTTTTTCACAGCCTACCTGACTGAAATGCCTCATTAATATGCAAGTCATTTCAGCTCATTACTATCCAATTCTTTTGTCTTCTCAGGTGAGAATGGCCCATTATTCAGTGGTGATTCACGCCTCCACGCATACTGTGTTTCTTGGCAAAAAGTGTCTTACAAAAACTAAATCAATATATTGTTTTATATGAAGGAGTAGGCAGCATAATTTTTTACATAATTTTGAAGCAAAAACTCTAGTTTACAACCTCCAATACCCTAAAGTATTGTAAACACAGATTTACTATACTTTTTTTGGCCTTATTTCAGTGACTTAAGTTTTTTGTTTTTTCAATAGCCACGCATAAATGTTATTCCTTCAAAAACACAAACATGTACATACATGTTCCTCACATATTATTGTAGCCTAGTTTGTGCTGAATACAGTGTAATGACACTTGTGTCATTAATATGTTTATGAACAACTGAAAAAAGCACAAATGTCAGGGCATGTCAAAACTTCTCCAGGCCCCAAATCAGCCTCAGACTCCAGAGGGTTAATGATTATTTAAACTAAAGTAACAATTCATTACAAGGAAGGAAAATATATACAGAAAATAAGTCCTGTTTAATTTTTGTACTTACCTTCAGTGTATTATTTATTTATTTTCTTTTGATTGAAAGAGTGTAGGGGCGTCTTACCCACTTTATTATATCAGGGAACTGAGGAGTATTTTAGACTGTGTCTCACATATACTTTTACTTCAGGAAGCCATCTCGTGACATTACTCTAACTGAAGCCTACCCTTGTCGGTCTGTAGAGTGCATCTCAATAAAGTAGGACACAACATATATACATTAGTATATAACAAGACTAAAAGCACTGAAAACGGGGACTAAGATCCTTTCGTATTCAGTCTTCCAGGGCAGCTCTAACAAATTCCCCGTACAACACGGGCTAAATACCCCGTTACATTTGCACAGGGAAGTTGTTTGTCGTCAGAGAATGGGTACAGGAGGCTCGGAGTTTGATTTTACCTATAAATGTATGTATAGTATTTTTCTATACTACTGTAATATTTGTACAAGTTAGATTTGGTACATTATTATGGTCAAAATGATATTGTACATAACAGATCCCTTCATCAGTCATCATTATATATATATTTTTATGCAGGCATGATTTTATAACATCACTGCATCCATCCTCATTCACAGATAAGTTAAATATCTGGTTTACAGATCGTAGATATTATTAATTATCTTGTTAATGCTATAAGTGCATATACCTGTGAACTCATAAAATAAATCTACAAATCACCCTGTGTACACAATTTGGTTTGCATACTTCATTTGACTGTTGAAATGTTGATAACAAGAAGATAAAACATTTTGAAAAATGTAATTATACATGCTTTATTGTTCATGCAAGACTGGATAAAGCATCAGCACATTTCTACACTACAATTCTACAAAAGATTCAAGCACACGCTGTCAGATTGGATGGTTTCTCTGTGAAAATCTCAAAACAGTCAGTAATCTCTGCTAGAGGAGACATATTTCTGTGCAAATCATCTCTGTCTGCCCATACAACTGAAAGCTTCAGGTTTGCATATAGATATGACACAGTTTCATTGAATGTTCTGTCTCAGGGGAAACATGAGAAGTGTTGCGCAGGCAGACCAAATCTGAGGTACATTAAGGTTCACAGAAGCATTTGAAATTTGTATTTGTATTCGTTGCATCTGGAATCAGAGGCACCAAAAAAAAAAAAAAAAATTGTAATAACGCCATAAAGGTTCCCAGGTTTGGCAGACCCGTATAGTACATTAACATCATCCTCTCCAAAACAAACATCAGACATCATGTACATATCAAGTCGGTTTAGTTCTGCACATGATCACCATCTCCTCCAGCCTCCTGCATCTTCTCAGTGTGAAGCTGATCACTTTCTCCAGCCTGATGGTGTCAGCTGACTGCATTGTTTTTCCTTACTAAGTGTCTGTGTGTGCATCTCAATCAGCTCTGAGCTCTTGAATCAGTACATTGTGTACACAAATTTTGTGACTGAGACCGTCCTGATCAGTGCCCTAACTACTGAACTAGGGAGCTGATTGAGACACAGCCTGTGTTTAATGCTGATGTGGCCTTAATGTAGGAAGGGATGGTGTCCAGTTGGGGTCAGTCTCCATAATTAAGCAGGCTGATCTGCAATGAAATGAAATTAAAAGGTTTTTAGCTAAACATAAGACCACAGCTGTAAAAAGTAGTCAGAAAATTAGAATCAGTATATGGATACTGAGCAAAAATGTCGTACCTTAAGTATATAAAATAAAAAAGTAAAAAGCCTTGGCAAAGTTAAGAATAAAAAAAATTTAGACATATTCAAGTAAAGGGATTCCGTTTAAATTGACTATCATAGCACATACAATCCAAAACAACGCGTTGCTATAACGTATGCTACTTTAGAAAACAGAAATCTCTAACTTACTTTTGTGAAAATGTAGAAAGCAAGCATACATGAATGGAGATATCTTGACGAAAGTGATGTTTTGCGTCTCACCGCTGCGATCCGGCGCCTGTTATTGCCTCTACATACTCTCCGTACAGCCTTTTTCAAGTAGGAAACTGACTAAATCTAATCTCGTAGTAAAGTTTTTGACATTTTCTATCGTGGGACATATTATTGCAGCTTTTCACACAACAATAGTGTGCCATTTTTACAATGAAAAGAAGCCAAAGAAGAAAAAACTCTGCACTGATACAGAAATTGTTTGGATACCTCTCAAATGGCGGCGACACCCATAATGCACTTTGGTTTTCAGGAGTGTGACGTCACCTGACAAAGACCGATTAAAGGAAAGCAGTCAAGGTGCTCTGCAAGCATTGAGTAATAGATGCAATACATGTGCTATGTGCAAAGTATGATATTCTTGCTCACGTTCATGTCACTAATAAATAAATATATCTTAATAAATATGTATAGGACACACCTGTGTTTTCTTTCTCATGAGGAAGAATTGATTAAACTACTGAGAAGTGCACATGCAAAACCAAAATGGGCAATTAGTGGCCAGTTTCAAACTACAATGGATGTTTTTCAACCATTTTTCAACATACTTGCTAAAATTATGAAGGCCCACCCTAAACCAACACCCAGTGGATTAGAGCAAATCGGGTAAAAGCAGATTGTGGTTTGAAAACGCCCCACTGATTGATTGGGAAACACCCACTTGTGTTCTGCAGAGATACAGACCTGCAGAATCTTGTGGTCTTCAACTACAAATCACTGTTAGATCAATGTCACTGTCTCCACCAATGTGTGCAAAATTTCAATGTTGATCCAACATACATTAAACATTGAAATGTCAATCTCAACCAAAATGATGGTTTGGATCAAAACATCAACATTGTATCAATGTCACCATGCTATCCTGGGATAGATTATGATCCACAAATGAATAGAATGAGATCCACAAATATATGTTAGGAGTTTCACAAAAAATTATTAAATTTACAAATATATAAAATGAGATTTGCTAATAAAAAAACACATTCACAAATCTGTTTTTATGTCACAAGCACAACTCTGCCTGCATTTATTTGTGAATCACCACCTGTACATCTGTGAATCTCTTCCTGCGCATTTGTGGATTCTGAAACAATTCTAGCGTCACGACCTCAGACAAATCCACAAATAGGTTGACTCCACCCACCGACTACTCAAGCCAATCAGATAACGGCCACGTTACGGTGACCAATCACAGCACGCTCTCGCTACAACCAATCACGTTTTGCTTTACTATCGGGGCGGGAACAGACTCATTTTGCACCCCTGAAATGGGCGTTTGTTCGAATTGAGCTGAAGTGCTGTTTGTGTGATTAAAACACCCTGTTTACAAAATGTAACAAACTTTATTGTGATTAATCTTCTAATTTGTTTTTGCACATATTTCTGTGGGTGTAATTATGTATAAGGTCTGCATTCCAAAAAAGGGGACTCTTATTTTGACGGGTATTATAGCCTACCGAGTGCTGATTACAGCAGTAATGAATGCGAATGTACAATAATAAATCATGAAACTCATCAGTAAATTTTCGGCCATCATTCAGACGGGGTCCGCAACACAAAAGATTTTTGGAGTATATTCTTTATATTGCCATCAGAATCAGTGAATCAGGATAAGGGAATATGCACGAATTATGATCATTCACAGATCCTGAGCTATAGCAGCTCTACCTGACGTGAACGGTGTGGCAAATAGAAGGCATTATAATCATTATATTCAAACAGATTACATTATTAGGGTCCATGTACATGCAGCTAGTGATGCTGTCTACAAGCTTTGAACTGAGTAATGCTTATTTTTATGCAAACACAAACATTTAATTCAGCAGAATTGAGCAGTTTCTGTGTCTTGCATGCTTTTCTTTATTGTAGAGAGCATTATTTATTGTCATATTATCAGTATAATTGAGCGCAGTCAAACTTTTGGTTGCTTTTTTTCCCTTTGTGTTTTCATTATTCATTAAAATCTTTGTTCAAAACTGAGAATTTTCTGTAAAGCTTTTACATAACATCTCATTTGTTAATATATGTGATAGTGACAACACTAGTTCTTGAATATTGAATACTAGTGATCAAACTGAGCATGCACTGCAGCCTTTCACAACCAGAAAACAAATTATTACTGTATGAGTTTGACTGTACAATTCAGTTGTTGTGTTCCCTTGTTGAAGAATGTTCTGATGAGACCAAATTTAATTTACCATCAATCTTTGTGGTGGCAAGAGAGTTAAAACTATGTTAATGTTCATTATTTGCTTCTGTCTTTGTTGGCAAGGGAAAGAGACATGAAAATGTCTAATGAGTCCAATCAAAATCATTTGAACACACACCTTGTGGAGAATTTCCAAAGCATTTGACTGCTGCAGTGTACAATATTTTGTTTTAAAGTATGGTGCAGATACTTTCCCAAAATCCCATCTTCTTGTGTAAGTTCTCTGAGGAGTTGAATGAAGGTGTGTCATCATCCATCTGGATTTTGGTGTCATTGTTCTGTGTTTCAGGAGACTCGCTGTCATCTGAATCACTGGATGATGGAGTGACCGCAGATAAATCTAGACTGAATGTGTTTGTAGTTTGAGGATTGTAATTGATGACAGGCATTGGGTTGAAAGGCTGTATGTATGTATAATAACCCATTTCCTCCATAAAGTGCTCTAAACTCATCCTCCTGATGATCATGAGAAGGCCTCTGGAGATTGGGTAAGTGGCGTTTGGATCGTAGTTTGATCGGTCATGGTGTTGAGTCACATAAACTCTCTGAAACCACTCCTCATCATAGAGACTGACAATAATCCGGTCTGTGTTGCTGTTGTGAAGGTCAGGAGAATTGTCTTCTGAGACATAATCAGGAAGTTCTTCAGCTCCTGGTGAATTTAGATTGCCAACCACATAGTAAGGGAAGTCTATGTCTGGAAGCAGTTTATCCCCATTTTCGTCATATCTGTTCTCAAAATGGTGAAAACCAAAGTCTCCGTCAGCTGGGTCACATTCAGAGATCATGATATTTTCATTACCAAAAGAAACACAGTCATTGGCGAACCAGTAGAGGAGTTTGAGTCCGTGTCTGGGCCAGGGTTGACCGAACCTAGAGTCTCTCAGCTGGGACAATTCATTTAATGTTTCCTTCATGGTCCTGTACCTGAAAACGGCAAAAAACACTCAGCATATGTGAACTGAGCACACATTTCAATTGAATAAGTCAAACAGTATTTGTTAATATTATTTTTACATTTTACATATTGTCCCAGCTTTACTGGAGTTTTGTAGTTAAAGACGTTATCATATAGAGTTAGCCAACATTATCTGTGTACTCAGTCTTGTAAATCTACATTTACAATTTCTTTGACATTTCAATGAATTTCTCCAGTGTTTTTTATTTTATTTTTATGTATACTGAATGGATCTGTGAGTCATTGGGTGTTTTGGATTTGATTGGTTGTTTAAAATCCTGACATGTTCACTGCATATGAACAGTTTGTCACGAATACAGCTCCTCCGGTGCATCCTCCGGACCACCGGAGGGAGCCCTCTCCGGAATATTGATTCATACTCATCTGGACTCCATTTCCCATAGGCCCGCATTCCTGGGACTGATCACACCTGCACCATATCACACCACACTATTTAAGACGCACACACACACAGCTTCGCAAAGTCTTGATTTGTTGTTAGTGATCATTTCTGAGCATTTATCTTGTGGACTGATATCTTGTTACGACTTGGACTGTTTATCTCTATCGAACCTCTGCTGCCTACCCTGAACTCTGCCTGTGTACCGACTTTGAACCATCTCGCCGCCTGCCTCGAACTCTGCCTGTGACCCGTCCTTGATTCTATGCTGCCAGCCCCGACCTTTTGCCTGTCCCTGTTTACGGTATTGTCTTGCCCTAGCCTGTATATATCTGCCTTTTAATAAAAGCTGTAAATGGAGCTGCTCTCTCCAGACTCTTCATTACAGAAGACTTCGCCACCTAGTGATCCAGCAGCTCTGGCCCAGATATCCACCGAGTTAACCGCTCAAGCCAGTCAGCTAGCCATGCACCATCACCAGCTCTCGCCTCACCTCGCTCACTGAGGAGTTGGTTAAATCGCTTCAAGGGCTAGGCCTCAATCCTCCTGAGTCTTCCAGAATGCCGCCCGCTGTACCTGCCACGTCGACACATTCCCCTTTCGGCTACCCCGAATCCTCGACTGGCTCTCCCCGAAAAGTTTGACGGAACGCCAACCAAATGTAAGGGGTTCCTTCTACAATGTTCTCTATATGTGAATCAACAACCATCCATGTACCCCACAGATGTAAGCCACATTTCATTTGTTTGTTCCCTATTGACAGGTAAAGCATTGGATTGGGCCACCGCCGTCTGGCGTGACGACGGTTCTGCATTTCCCTCATTTGCAAATTTCCTACAACGCTTCAGAGAAGTATTTGAACATTCCGAGGGTGGTAAGAGTCCGGGTGATCAACTACTTTCATTGACTCAGGGTAAAGCCACTGCAGTTGAGTACGCCCTTCAATTCCGCACGCTGGCTACACAGACCAACTGGATAGAAGATACCTTGAAACTGTTATTTCACCGGGGTTTATCACTGGATTTACAAGCGGAATTGGCATGCAGAGACGAGGGGAGTACTCTGAATTCCTTCATTGACCTGGCAATACACATTGACAATCTACTACGCACTCGGCGCCCTGGTCGAACTCCCGTCTCCAGCAACACAGCCCCAGAACCCATGCAGCTCGGCTATACTCCTGTTCATCCAGAGGAGAGAGAGAAGACGCCAGCGGCATTTATGCTTCTATTGCGGTCAAACTGGTCATATCAAGAATAACTGTCCGATCCACCCCCCACCTTCTAATTCTAAAGCGGTGAGTTCTCTTCCACTCCATAATTATTCATCTAACTGCTTTAAAATTCCCGTTCAACTCCTTGTTAAAGACCAACGTACCGCCACTCATGCTCTCCTGGACTCTGGGGCGGCAGGGAATTTCATGTCAGACACTTTTGCTAAAGAACACAACATTCCATTAATCGACTGTCATTCCTCATTAACAGTGGAGGCGTTAGATGGGAAACCCATCGGAGAGGGGAGAATCGCACACATCACCACCGAACTCAAATTGCAAATTGGTATCCTTCATCGAGAATCCATCTGTTTTTATGTAATCCATGCACCCCAGAATTCCATCATCCTTGGTCTGCCCTGGCTTCGCTCACACAATCCTCACGTATCATGGAAGGAGGGAGAAATACTTCAATGGGACGAACATTGCCACAAGCACTGTCTGCAATCAGTCCGTCCGGTGCCCCTACGATCGAGGTCCATACAGAGAAACCTGAGAAACCGAATATCCCCGCTGAATACTCCGATCTCGCAGTGGCCAAGGAAAGATCCACCGAACTCCCTCCTCACAGGCCCGATGACTGTGCCATCAATCTCTTACCTGACACAACACCTCCCAAAGGTTGAATTTTTCCCCTTTCTCAACCAGAAACTACAGCCATGAAAACCTACATTGAAGAATAATTAGCCAAAGGATTCATTCGACCATCCACATCACCAGCATCCGCCGGGTTCTTCTTTGTTAAGAAAAAGGACGGGGGTCTGAGGCCTTGCATTGACTACAGGGGTCTGAATGACATCACAGTAAAATTTTGCTACCCACTTCCCCTGGTACCGGCAGCGCTCAAACAGTTAAGGCAGGCTAAGTACTTCACCAAGCTAGACCTCCGGTGCGCTTATAATCTCATTCGCATCCGTGAGGGGGACGAATGGAAAACAGCCTTTTCAACAACCACTGGCCACTACGAGACCCTCGTGATGCTGTTCGGCCTATCCAACAGTCCGGCTGTGTTCCAGTCTTACATCAATGACGTATTCAGAGACATGTTAAACCGGTGGGTCATAGTGTATATTGATGATATTCTGATATATTCCAATTCCTTTGAAGAACACATCCAACATGTGAGAGCTGTGTTACAGAGACTGATCGAACATCGATTGTATGCCAAAGCCGAAACGTGCGAGTTTCACCAGACTTCCACTGCGTTCCTGGGGTACATCATCAGCAGAGACGGGGTAGCTATGGACGATAGTAAAATAAGGGCGGTGCTGGATTGGCCGAAACCTCACACACTCAAAGAATTATAGCGATTCTTGGGCTTTGCTAATTTCTACAGGAGATTCATCAGAAACTTCAGCTGCTGAACAGAATTACGATGTAGGAGATCGGGAACTGTTGGCAATGAAGGCCACCCTCGAAGAGTGGCGACATTGGTTGGAGGGAGCGCAACACCCATTCACTGTGTTTACCAACCACAAGAATCTGGAATACTCTCTCTCAAGGTAATACCATCATTCTGACAGTAATTGACCGGTTCTCCAAGGCCTGCCGACTGATACCACTCCCTAAACTGCCCACGGCCTTTGAAACTGCTGAGGTTCTATATAATTATGTGTTTCGACTTTATGGTTTACCCGACGACATTGTGTCAGACAGAGGTCCCCAATTCACCTCCCGGGTCTGGGCTGCCTTCAAGCAATTAAACGTAAATATCAGTCTTGCATCAGGCATCATCCAGAATCCAACGGCCAGACCGAACGAATGAATCAAGAACTCACTCGATTCCTCCGCACCTATTGTCATCGCCAACAAACAGAATGGAGCCATTATCTCATGTGGGCAGAGTATGCACATAATTCCTTACAAAAACCCTCCACTGGCATCACTCCGTTCCAATGTGTCCTGGGATATCAACCACCCCTGTTGCCATGGTCTGGCGAACCCTCGGAGTTACCAGCAGTCAGCGCGTGGATGCAGAGAAGTGAAGAAACTTGGGATTTAGCTCACCAACATCTTCAGCGTGCTGTCAGGAGGCACGAAGCTCAGGCCAACCGACATCAACGACCACCACCTCAGTATGCTGTTGGACAGTGGGTCTGGCTGTCCACCCGAGACCTCCGGTTGAGACTTCCATGCAGAAAACTCAGTCCCAGGTATGTCGGGCCTTTTCAAATTGTAAAACAAATCACCCCAGTATCCTTTCGTTTAAACTTACCTGCTAATTACCTTGTTTCTCCCACTTTTCATGTCTCGTTGTTGAAACCCTCCGGGGGCCTGGGAGGAGATCCGGAGGAGGCTGAGGACCAACAACCCCCACCGCTGATGATAGAGGGCGAGGAGGCTTATCGTGTTCGAGAGTTACTCGATTCAAGGCGCCGGGGCCAGAGGCTTCAGTACCTGGTGGACTGGGAGGGGTACGGTCCGGAGGAGCGATCCTGGGTCAATGCGAATGATATTCTGGACCCCAACCTCTTGGAAGAGTTCCATCAGACGCATCCGGAGAGACCGGCCCCGCGACCTCGTGGTAGACCCCGGCACCCGCCTCCTCGCGTCTGGAGCCGTTCGCAGGGTGGGGGCTCTGTCACGAATACAGCTCCTCCGGTGCATCCTCCGGACCACCGGAGGGAGCCCTCACCGGAATATTGATTCATACTCATCTGGACTCCATTTCCCATAGGCCCACATTCCTGGGACTGATCATCTCACACCTGCAGCACACTATTTAAGACGCACACACACACACACACCGCTTCGCAAAGTCTTGATTTGTTGTTAGTGATCATTTCTGAGCATTTATCTTGTGGACTGATATCTTGTTACGACTTGGACTGTTTATCTCTATCGAACCTCTGCTGCCTACCCTGAACTCTGCCTGTATACCGACTTTGAACCATCTCGCCGCCTGCCTCGAACTCTGCCTGTGACCCGTCCTTGATTCTATGCTGCCAGCCCCGACCTTTTGCCTGTCCCTGTTTACGGTATTGTCTTGCCCTAGCCTGTATATATCTGCCTTTTAATAAAAGCTGCAAATGGATCCGCTCTCTCCAGACTCTTCATTACACAGTTGAACTGTATCCTATAGTCTTGTATAATGTGACTTTATATTATTATTGCAAAACAAACCCTGACAGGGAGATTCTGGCTCATATCAGACCATTGACTGTACACTTATTCCTTACATATTGGGGCAATGAGTGACCTTATTTGGTGGGTATGTGTGCAATAAGCAAAATACTGTACATAGCCATGAAATACTGAGTTTGAATTATTTATTTCAGAATTATTTTAACTTATTTCAGATGGTGTTATTTATTAGGGTATGGCAGTATTTGAGTAAAAGTGCTTCACTATTAGAGTAAAACGTCCCCTAAAATAATACTTTAAGTATAAAGTCATGACTTGCGTACATCTTTCCATAATGATTGAAAATGGGTATTTTTACAATTCTCAATCATATGCACATAAATTTAACTTTCCTTTTTTAAACCTCCAATGACATGTAACAGATAAGGCAGCATTTTCTACAAGTACTGTTCACCAAAATAAAAAAATGTATTTTATTATTTTCCCACGATCATTGTCATTCCAAACCTGCATGTGATTTTTCAGTGAATAACATCACTATAATTAAATGTCCAACCACTGTAAAATCATCTGCTGAAAAGGTGAAAGGTTTCAGGATATTGGTTTTAGCTTAACATCTGCTGTGTCCGAGAGTCTTACATAATCAGTACAGTGGGAATGTGACTGGCTTGACCAGTTTCTCTACAACATTCTTTATAATACTAAAATGAGAAGTTTTAAAAGTTGATTTAAAAAGCTATGATAAGTGTTTACTCTTTACTTTAAAATACTTTAGTTTATTACTATGGTTCATTAAATGTGGACACTTTGTTACTTTCAAGTTATGTTTTTGGCTGTAACTGAGTAAAATGTTTGATATCTGTACTTTTACACCTCCAGATTATTTGTAGATTCTTAAAATAGAAAACAACTTGCCAAATAAAAGAATACACTCCAACATTACAGGATTAATTTATATATCAATTTCATGATGGTTATTAATCTGGTTCTGTTTCATTAAGAGGCATTTTTTGTCTCAATATTTAACTGTAAATACTATGCTGCATTCACACAGCTCCAGATTTACTGTCTAACCATTTTGACCAGTCAAAGAGCCGTGGTGTAATAATCCTGTTTAAAATACCAGCAATTTGATAATCAACTGTCTCAACTGTTTGCTACTGCAGATTCTTGTGTTTTGTGATCAGAAGAGAGCAACACATTCTTTGTAAATCTCACTTTCTGTCCTTCACTGGTCCTTTTTTAATTATTCGTCTTTGTGTCATAATTTGAGATTCTCTGGTTGTCACTCTAATATTCCACATATAACACAGTGACTTAAATACTGAGCCAATAGTAGGAGATTGAATCAGAAAAAGTATTTTGTGTGTTCTGTACATGTATAAATTCATGCACAAAATCACTTTTAAATAGAGAAATATTTCTTTCATAAGTGAAACAGAGAAAATGAGATCGTACCTCTTGAAAACCGTCATATATTAAAACTTCCTGCTGTGGAACAACACATAAGCCGGAAAACTCACTCACTCTCTGAAAACACGTGGGCGTGTCGTTTCTATGGAAAGAGAGTTAACGTCACATTTTGACTGCAGCAAGGGTTTCCACACTGATCCTGGATCATCCTCAGCACATTTCAGATGTTTCTCTTATTGAATCCGGCTGAATTAACTCCTCTGCTAGAGTTATTCCACCATCTGTGCTGGTGAGGCTCCAGGAACAGTTCAAAAATACCTGGACTAACGTTCCATAAAACATTAATTAACACCTTTTTTCTCTCTTTCCTTCAATGATTCTGCTTATTATCATCAGGTGTCACCACTAATTGTCAATCATCACTCAATCATCAATGAATTATCTCATTAACTTTAACACTGCTTCAGTGTTACTTTTTAACACCCGGCAAGATGGACTCATATGGACTGTTTAAAAATGTGTTTCAAATGAAATGTTGTAAAATGTGAAAATGAAAAGGATTTAATAAATTCTGATTTTAATTCAGTGTGTGTGTGTAAAATATATATATATCTCATTATAGTCAACGATTGTACGCTGTCAAAGCCAATTTTGTCCCCTTTTTGAAGGGTCAGTTTTTGTACTGTTAAATAAAGGTACAAAACTGGTCTCTTAAGGTACAAATCACAAGGGTACAAATTTGTACCATTGTACCCCTAAAGGTACAATTATGTACTTTATTTTCTGAGAGTGTAGCATGCACATTTAATACAGCAAGTTTGTATATTGCATTTTGATTATTAAGATATTAATATGTTAATCAGCATTTAGGATTTTTGCTTGTGAATAAACTTTTCAGTCAGTATTGTTTGGCATATTTATGGCTGTCGTTTCTGCTAATGCACAGTAATGCATCCGTATAATGGCACTCTGTCTAATTGTTTTATTTAAATATTTACTGCTGCTGTTATTATGTATAGTGTATTATTTCAGTTGTGATCTATTATGTATATTTCTTTATTTATTTTAGACACCAAACACATACCATATGTATGTGAAAGCGTGCATAATAAACGGAGCATCAGTTGAGCACTGACCTCTGGTTTTTGTGCGTTCTTACCGACGCCCCCTGGTGATCACAAATTAAAATAACAATGCCAGTCCTTTATATCTTTTCAACAACATGAGTTTCAGGGTCAGGACATCTTAATCAAGGCACCAGATGTTCTGCAGGTAAACGACGACAGAGTCAGTTCAGAGTGTTTTATGGTGAGGCTCACGTTCTTGCGCTCCAGCCGCAGCTCCTGCAGGTTTCTGCTGAGCTCCACACAGATTTTCAGACTTCTGAACACATTTAACTAATGATGATCTATCTGCTGTGAAAGAGAGGCTGTGAGAGGAGGAACACAGGAATATTTCCTGATCAGAAATGTAGAAGTGTGTTAAAATCAGTCTCAGATCAATGACACAAAGTTCCTAAAGTTTGAATACTTAAATGCTTTTTTAAATGTGATTTTTGGCTGTGGGACAGCAGTTTGCACCAGTTCTGTAGAATATATTTCGTTAGTGGTTTTCCAAATGACAGATTCATGACAAAACAACATGCTTTCTGTTGACCTGAAAAACAAAATGAAGCATAAGCAAATATAAGAGGGCTTGAGCTGATGTTGCTCAACCTGTGTGGCCTAATTAATATTCATGAGCCTCTCTTTATAAGAAAACAGTGTAGAAATGGGGTTTCTCCCTCGACTCTCGCACAAGGATGGTGATATTTGGGGGTTTGTGGCGTCACAAACACAAAGCCGTCTCTTGCCTGAGCTGTTTGGCGTAATTCTGCTCAATCTCGGCTCTGTCTTTGACAAACTTCACGTATCGATCCAGCAGATCCAGTCCGCTCTGAGTGTGTCTTTCAATCACGTCATGCTGGTCCTGCAAACACACACCATACACAGCGTGTTATATGTCTGTTTCTGGTATGTAGGACAGTCTGGTCTGAGAATAGGTGTGGTACATTGTTAAGTGTGTGTGTGTGTGTAGCTCTTTTCCCACGTGCACACACTCAAACTAGCTTGACAGGTCAATCCACTTCACACTAGTTGTGACAAGAGACCTGATGAGTCACATGACACGTTTGGATTCAAGCATGAATTCATTCAACTTCTATTGTTTTTATAGCTAATTATGAATATTATAACCTCCTCCTACTGCACAGGAACATGCACATTTTGATTCTGAACCCAAAATGGTTAAGCATTCATTAGACACACAGTTCTTATTTAAGATTTCATTAGACTCATGTAGTTTAGCAGGAAGGTGATGGTCTACTTCCCTCTGGTCCTGAAATCATTCCAGTAGTTTGTCTGAGATTCCTAAACCAGTTTATCCTGTACTGTGAAAACCTCAAACAGTGAAAGGAAATCACAGTCAAGCGGTCACGTGACTTAAAGAATACTAAAGTAACTTAAGCATTTTTAGAAAAGCACTATTTCTGCACTATTTTCCAGTTTCAGTCTGCTGTTCAGTGTAGTCAAGTACACACGGTTCATTCCGCGATTACCACTTTATTTTATTTTACTTTATTTTTTAAATTTTATTTGAACCTTCATAAATAATCAAAATAAAAATCAGCGATGTTAGGCTACATTTTTAATTACAAATGAATGTATTTGTACTGAAGCGTTCACATTCACGGTTTTAGCTTTGTCTACTGTTTCTGAATACAAAAATATGTAATGTTTTTATTATATCGTTATAGTTACCTTATATGACCTCTCAACATCACGCAAAGTTGGTTTTATATTCGCACATTCTGACTTCTGATAAATTCAGACTTTCCAATAAATGTGCAATAAATTAATGTTTGCGAATTTTAAGCAGCGACATGATATTGACAACCAACGATTGTCAACTTACAACATTTTTCACAGTCGATCAAAATAGGCAAGTATTGTTTTAATGGCATATTTACTTGTGAATGTCCACTTATTGTCCAATGTAGTGTGATTAACAAGGCTATTGAATACGGATGTCCGAATGTGCGAATATAAAACCAACTTTACCCAAGTAGACAGTGTCTGGAAAGCTCAAACTGAAGAACATTTCTGATTAAAGGTAATGAACTTACCCAAAGATCTGAACCCCAATCCATGATCAGAAAGAGAAACCTGTCAAAGAACAGACACGAAACTCCTGAAGGAATGAAGTCGAGATCCTTTCAGAAATATGAGGTAGATCCTGTACGAGTATTTTCGGTCATTAGACTTATTTCCCCATGAAACACGGTAAACTCTCGTTTAGAGCAGGTAAATCGCTCCTCAGAGAAGACTGTAGTGTGTTTCTGATCTGATCTGAAGGATTGAGTTTCACCTCATGACACAGGTGAGTTCACACAGGTGAGTGTGATTGTGCTTCTGAATCACTGCTCGTTTCTGTCGATGGACGTTTGACAAATAACACTGTTTCTAACTCCGTTAAGAAATAAAAATAAATCACCGGTAAAATGGAAGCACTTTATGATCCGAAATGATGAGTTTTGAGTGACCAGGTGAGGTTTCTTTGTGACACACTGACATCTGCTGGATTAAAAATGTCCATGCAAACAACTACTGAACCTGATTCCAGCAGAACGGGGAACCAATCACAGTCGTCTGGTGACGGAATCGACCAATCACAGGTTTTCGGGATTTATTTGAACGCTCATATACATTTTTCTAACCAAGTGAAATCGAAAGCAAAGTGCTTCCTGACGAGACGCCATTTCACCGATACACACAAAAGTTTTTAAGGTATGTGCTCATATTTATTCAGAATTGTTTTTTTAAATAACTTTCATAACTTTAAGTGATTTAAGTGTCTCGATATAGATTTACAATAATATCTATTTAACAAAAGAGCATTTGTAACTTGAATGTTTCTGATTTCTTGTGTCATTAACTTCCAGTTATTTTACCTGTACAAAAGGAGTCTGTAATGCTGCTTTATGTTGCAAAATTTGAATGTTATCATGTTATTATGATTTCATTATCATAATCATAAACACTGGTTTGTAGAGCAATGCATTGTCGTTATTCTTCTACCTATTATATTAATGAACAGGAAGTCTTACACATTCTTAAGAAAATAGCTAGTTCCGCATTGCAAAATAAGGTGGAGGTTCCTGAGAATGTGTTCAGTGGTAAAACACTGTCCCTCAGCTCTGGTCCTGCATGAGCAGCCCTCACTTAACCTGCAGGAAGCCTTAGCGCTGTTTTACTGATAATAATAAAGTTTGAAGTCACCGTTATGGAGTTATATTATAAACAATACAAATATAACCTTATAAAGCATGAGAAGAAAAACTTTTTTTCTCACAATTCTGACTTTATATCACGCAAACGTGAGGATAAAAATTCTGGGCTTCCATAGATCCCTGGAGACATTATTTAGATTTAATAATTTAACATCACAGGAGCACCAGAACACCACTGCATGAAACTGAATTGAAATTGAATGTTTTCAGGTCATTATGCAGGAATTATTCTCACAGGATCATGTAGACTCACACAAACATCAAGATTCAGCGTATGAACCTCAACAATGATATTCACAATATCAAAGCAGGACAGGATTTATGCAGCATTATGGCGCTCCAATAACGTGAAATAGATACTATATTTCCAGATAAGGGAATCTGTCCACGGTACAATGATGAAATAATTAACAATAACCAAATTCATCTGATCATATTTTTTCTCATTATTTTTATTATAACAACCGAGCTCTAGAAACACAACAATTGGAGAAAAATTAAAGAGTCAATGGTTAGAAACCCAAATAAAGCAAATGATTTCATCCATAACGGTGACTTCAAATGTTATTATTTTTAATAAAACATCAACACCTCATGATCTTCTGCTGTAGAATCACAGTGCTGCTGTAATCAATAATGTAAATCTCACTCAGAGATTGGGCTCTAAATGAGTTCAGTGATTTGAGGGTGTTAATGCTGTAATGATGAAGTGGGCGTTGATTTCTTCTGAGGAGGCGGAGCTTCACCTATCTATGTCATCATAGGCACATTCCAGGATCAGTCGTTCTCTGGGTCTGGTGACAGTAAAAGCTTTTATTGGACTAACAAGGAAGTTTTCAGTTCTGAACCTTACAGGATATTCTCATAGTGCGATGAGCTCTTATATATCAAAAGTTCAAGGAAAAGTTGCTTTCTCACTTCCTGTCTGTTTACTGTGGTCTAGAACCGACACAGAGAAATGTTCGTTAAATGGTTTAAGAGCATAATTAAAACAGAATTAATAAATTAAACAGAGGTTTAACAGAATAATTTACAACAAACACGGGTAAACTAGAAAATACAGATCTGGAGCAGACCAGGGGTGCGTTTCCCAAAAGCATAGTTGCTAACCTGTTAGCAACTTAGTTGGTTGGCAATGGGAAATTGTATTGCAACCAACAAAGTTGCTAACTTAGTTAGCAAATATGGTTTTGGGAAACACACCCCAGGAAAACAAAAACAATCTACAAAGAAACATCGACAGACACTGAATAAGTGAATCACAGGGTATAGATTCACAAGATAAGAAGGAGAAGGTGGAGCTAAAGAAGCAGTATATCATTTCCTTTTTTTTATTCAAAGAACAATAACATACAGTATGTGATGAAAAAAAAACATCACAAGGAAGAGGGAAAAAAAAAGGAAAAGAACAAATTACAACAAATAAAACAGGGTGCCAGGGGGGAGTAAACATAAAAGTTCAAAACATAGCTGGAAAATATACATACATTATAGAAAAAAGAATCACTATATCATTGTTACGAACCACTATTAAAATTTGCCAGAAGGGAGAACGTAAAATAAATACAGACACGTGAAATAAAATACAATGCAAAAACATTTATTTCGATAACGGAACTAAACATAAGGAAAAATTATAACAAGAATGAAAAATGAAAATGTTTCTAAAATAATAATAAATACAAACAAACAACAATATGAAGTATAAAGGCAAAATTAAGAAAACAAAATAAGATCAATATAGCTTGTTTGCTGGTGAATCTCCTTTCGCAGAGTTCACAGACCTAAACGATCTGCTCAGAGAGACATTAGCAGAGACATGACGTCACATGCAGAACACAACTCAAGACATCGACGTAACAATCATTCACGAGTGAGGTCGAGTGAATTATTAAATCATTAAATACAGTGCTGAGAGTCACAGATCAACACTGATCAACAGAAGAGATTCCTCTGAGAGACCTGATCTGATCACAGCTTCATTTCATCATTTAAATCACATTTGAGTGCTTAGATCCATGTGTTCAGAGAGAAAAATACTGATGATCTTTTTTATTTTGTCCTGCAGAAGTGAATCAGTGAAGGAATATGGCGTCTGTGAAAGAGATGCTTAAGAAATCACTGGATGAACTGGGATCAGCTGAGCTGAAGACGTTTCAGTGGCACTTGCTGAATGATCATGAGTGTATTTCAAAATGTGACATGGAGAACGCAGATAGATTAAAAACAGTGGACATAATGGTGGCGTGTTTTAGATCAGAAGAAGCTGTGAAGATCGCAGTGAACATCCTGAGGAAGATGAACCAGAACCTTCTGGCTGAAAAGTTAGAGAAAAAACACAAGGAA
This sequence comes from Megalobrama amblycephala, assembly GCF_018812025.1. Classification (NCBI taxonomy): domain Eukaryota; kingdom Metazoa; phylum Chordata; class Actinopteri; order Cypriniformes; family Xenocyprididae; genus Megalobrama; species Megalobrama amblycephala. The sequence continues at coordinate 4,745,286 of NC_063050.1, read as the reverse complement.
GGTAATATTTCAAAATATAATTTAAATGATCTCTTTCATTGTTAGGAGTGACTGTTTACTGCTGTGATGGTTTCAGTGTGAAGAACGAAGTCATTGTTAAACTATATATTAATATTAGATTTTGTTTGGGCTGTTGTAATTTTAATATAACAACCAGACACACAAAGAGAAAAGATAATCAGGTGTTGTTGGTTATGTTTTCACATAATCATTATTTGACCTGAATCACTAAGAGCCCAATCTTCCAGATCTCATCCCAAGGTTTATCACTGATCAACATTGTGTTAGATCATTAAATGCATTTTAAATATTGTATTATAAACACTGCGATACTATAACACGAGGTCCAGCACTGTTGTGCACATGAAATATTTTGAACTAACACCATATTTAAACATCAATAATCAGCATATGAATGGTGACATGCTTAATGACACACACACATTCACTGAACCCCTCTATGCTGGATTTACAGCTTATTATTACTCTACAGGGTCTACATCATATCCTGTGGGAAACAACAGTGATGCACGCACAACCAGGTGAGTGTGACTAATACTTCAATGTTCTGTTCTTCACACAAACTTCCAAGATAATATTACATCAGATCACATTATCAAGACTAACAGTCATGGTCAAAAGTTTACATACACCTTGCAGAATCTGCATAAAATGTTCATTATTTTAACAGAATAAGAGATGATAAATGATCTAGGGTGTGATTTAGAACAAAGCCTCTGAGTGTCGACTTTGAGCGATGTTAACTCACGGTATATTCCTGTAGGCTATTTTCTCAAGATGACAAATATTACCCAGAATGCATTGTTTTCAACAGTATATTACTGTTTTAATGGAAAATGGTTTGTTACTGTCAGAATTTGGTTGCTTTTTTACAGCAAGGTTTAACGGTGTACTAAATAAAAAATAACACATTTTGGATGATCTTTCTTATTTTGTTAAACTAACGGCATTTTGCAGATTCTGCAAGATGTATGTAAACTTTTGATCATGTCTGTATGTATAGTCTACTTGCAATTTTACAAAACAAATTATCCCACTTTCTGTAAATGAAGTTAGTCATTTAATGTTTCTTTTTTTCTTTTTCTTTTAAACACATTTATTCCACTGTGAGTGATAGTTTAGCTTACTGGTTGGGAATATACAGAGAGAAAGAAATACTGTCACACCTGCCAATGGTGAATGTATTTAAAAAAATACAGGGCATACATCCCAGATAGCAAACAATGATCGAAATAATGTTAAATCAATGTTAATGTGTCAACGTTAACCTCATTGAATCAGTATCACTTTTGGACCTGTAATTAATGTTGAAAAAATGTTGAAATTTAAAAAAAAAATCAATAAAAATGGCTTTGAATCAGTGTTTGCAAATGAAAATGACTCAAAGCCACACAGCCTGAAATCAACTGAAGATGAAAGAAGACATTAAATCTCTCAAGATCTCAGCAGAAGTTCTTAACAGGTTTAGATGTTGATGTTTTATTGAAAATGTTTAGTCGCCATTATTGTGGTCAGTGTTTCCTTTAGTTGGGCAGTTTGACTCTTGGCTTATTGTGTGAGTTTATTAAAACACATCATTTGTTGTAAAGAAACCAGAAACAAAGTGATCCAGTTATATAGTTTTCTGCCTCATAAAGCAGAGTAGTTTACTGATCTTGTTCCTGAGGAAAAGTGGTTATTTGTTATTTAAATATTATATTCACCAATAATACTTTCTTGCCACAGATCATATTCTGAGGTTTTTTTTAAAAAAAAATACAGTATGGGAAAAAATATTTTGACACTCATAAACATCAAGAATCAGTGTATGAATAATGGTGACATCCTTCATGCTGCAATGCATTAATTGCGGCATGAAGCACGTCACCATTGTTGAGATTCATAGGCTGATTCTTGATGCCTGTGTGTGAATAAATCTCACCGTAGTTGAAAGAGCTTAGTGTATAATCTGTGTTTAAAACTCATTCAGATTTTCTGATTGAAACTGTGCTGGATCTTTACGTGAATCACAATAAACAATGTTAGTAAGTTAATTCTCATATTAAACTGCACAATGATTATATTCTGATCATGAAGCAGCCACAGCATCTGTCAACTCTGACATTACAAAGACAAGTCAAAACTACCCAACTAAAGAAAACACTGATCACATGATGGTAACATAAAAAAACACAAACAAATTTCAATAAAACATCAACAAAACTCTCTCTTAATTCTCAATAAGAGCTTCTGTATATGGAGTTGTTTAATCCTCTGCTGAGATCTGGAGAGATTTAATGTCTTCTTTTATCTAAGGCTACGGCTGAAGTCAGTTCTAGTGTTTCGATTTGTTTTTGTTCTTGTTGTTTCTCTTTCCTTCATTCATTCTGCTTGTTAACAGCACCTATCTTTAATAATTCTCAATCATCACTTAATTAATTATTTAATTATCTAATTAACTCAGTGTTTCAGTGTCTCAACAGTGATTCAGTGTTACATTTAACAGCCTGTAGTGTGCACTCTGAACAATGTTCATTTCATCTGGACTGAACCATGTGTTAAACATCGGTGTGCTGTCTGGCAGGCGTCATTTACTTGCTATCTTCAATCTTAACTTTGCATAAAACAAACATCTCACTCTTTTATTCTCCGTCTCTCTGTGTTACAGGTTCTCTAACCTCAAGAGCGTCTCCACTGCAACTGAGAAAGACAAGCTGTGTCTGAATACTGTGGAAGAAAAAGCTACATTTTTTGATGACAATTGGTCAAAGCTCATTCAGAGAGTTAAAAATGTTAAGACCATTGCAGATAGACTGCGTCAGCAGAAAATAATTCAGCCAGAACAATATTCAGAAATCACACAGGATAGTTTAACCAGTGAGAAGAGCATGAGAAAGATCTGTGAGATTATAGATAACCACAATAATGCTGTGAAAGCTAAATTCATCTCAATTCTTCAGGAAGAGGAGCGTTGCCTTTTAGAAAACTGGTCTGATTAAACACCATGAGCTCAATTTAAAGATTTTTTTTTTCTTTTTCTTACATCTACCACTGTATAAATGACGTCACACTTTTCATTCCATTGACTTACATTCATACGCACATGAATGCATGAGACTGCAAATGCGAGATCATGTCAATTCGGTTCTCAATACTGTATGTGTTCTTGTGTTCTTTGTGAATCGTCATCAGTCGCTGCCCAAGTACTGTTCCCAATCAAAGGTCACATGAAGTACAGTTCAAATCCTCCAGATGTGAATGCATCAGATGGTGTCATGCAGACTTGACTCAGTTAAGTATCCCACAATGCATCTCACACCAACCAGTGAGCCGTGATCCCTGCACCCTGTTGCTGCCAGTCATGTGACATGTTATTTAAATTAGATTTTATTTTAATTTTAAGGATTTGTTCAAAATTAAGCCAGTCATTTGACCAATTTATCATCAAACGGGTTTGTTATTGTATTAATTACAGATTATTTTTGTAATTTTACTTACATTTGTATGTCTTTTAAGAAAACAGAAAAATACTGTATGAAAATAAAAATGTGAATTACTGTCATTAACTTGTCATTCATTTTTATTCCATCTGTGCAGTTATAAATGGAAGGTCTTATTGAATTTCACATTAAATTTTACTTTTAAATGCAGCCAGACAGAGCATGGGAAACGAAAGTGGGCTGCCTACACAAAACCTGCAAAGGTACAAAAGTTGCTCTGGCAGGGTCCCCGCGGATCCTTAAAAAGTCTTAAAAAGTCTTAAATACAAATTTTGGTTTTTAAGGCCTAAACAAGTCTTAAATTGTATGGAATGTCTTGAATTTTCGCAAGGGAGGTATTAAATTCCGTATGGGACCGAGCGAGTGAAATCTTTCCGTCCGGTTTTGTGTATTTTTTAGACGCAATTTTATAACTGACCAGGCCAGCGTACCTTGAGGTCTTAAATATTTTTCGTTGCATTACCGCAAAACTTTCTATAGTCTGACAGACCCAATGACTGACTGATCATTGGACAGAAGATTTTTTTTCTCGCGGTAGTTATTGTGTTGCGTCATCAGAGAGAATTGAGGTAGCAGGCAGCCTTATTAGGTAAGCGCAAATGTAATGATTTATGGCTCGAGAAAGATGAATTCTCTTGGTGGTTAAGGCCGGTGCCGGTAAATGTCTACGAGGCAAACTGCAACGTTTGTAGAAAATGTTTTAAACTGGGTACAATGGGCATTACAGCGGTACGCACACGCCGAGCATCTAATGGATCTTTTGCGGTAATGCGACGGAATATATCCGGAATTCCGTTTTTTTAGGTCTAAAATCATGACGCATGTGAATCATGCAGGTCAGTAAGATGTTTTATATGTTTTATGCATATTATGTTTTATGTTTTAATACGTCAACGACGGAATGGTCCAGCGCCGCGCGGCGCCATCTGCAGGACAAAGGTCAGCAAAGACGTAGGAATATCTGATCAGAGCTGTACACGGATACACATTTTTAAATAAATCTCTTGTGTGTCAAAGCGACTGCAAGTGATTTTCGGTGCTGGAAATCCATATATCCTTTGCTGAAACAAACTCGTCATGGAGAGCGCAGCTCATGGTTGCTTAGTAACGGCAGACGCCACCGCAGCGCCCGAGCGCTTTGGAAAGGAGAAAGTGGCGCCGACGCGTTTTCCATGCGTTTTTAGACGCGACATATGAACGGTCCCTAAAAGAGTTCAAATGGGTCAACGCGCCAAATGCGAGTAGAATCAGCACTGAGACGTGTGACTTGTTCGGTAACTTTTTTTATGAATGGTGGTGAGAATTTAATATATAATTTGCAACGGCTGTGATGTAATTATATAAAAAATGACGCGTCTGACGCGCTGCATGTTTGCTGTAGCAGTGGTGTTTTCATTTTCGATTCACTGTAAATGCTACTTTGTTTGTGACGTTTAAATTTGGATTTGGGAATGCAACATTCGTCATTAGAATTGTTTATAATACTGTTGTTTACAAAGAGAAGTTTCAGTGTCACATGATTCTTCAGAAATGTTGATTTGCTGCTCAAGAAACATTCACTATTTATGTTATCAGTGTTAAAATCCAGTTTTTGCTGCTTAACTTTTGTGGAAATCCAATTTAAACATTTGTGGTAGGATTTTAAAAATAGAAAAATTAATACTTTAATTCGTCATACTTTAAAGTGATAAAGTGAGTGAAGAGTGAAGACATTAAAAATGTTACAGAATATTTCTATTTAATAAATGCTTTAATAAATAATATATTTGATAAATACATGTAATAATTTCAAATAAATGCTGTTCATTGAACTTTCTATTTTTCAAAGAAAACTAACAAATATCACCATTTCCACAAAAATATGAAGCAGCACAACTGTTTTCAACATTGATAATAATTAGAAATGTTTCTTGAGCATCAAATCAAATTGTAATGATTTCTGAAGGATCATGTGACACTGAAGACTGGAGTAACGATGCTGAAAATGATCACAGGAATAAATTACATTTTATAAAATACATATTTTTATAAAATATAGAAAACTTTTTTTATTTGTAAGAATATTTCACAATGTTGCTATTTGTACAGTATTTTTGATCAAATAAATGCGGCCCTGGTGAGCAGAAGGGACTTTTTGATTTTTAAAATCAATAATTGTTTCCAAACTTTTCGCAGGTACTTTAATAATAACAATTCTATTAATACATTTAATATATTATATTATATTAATTATTATCATGATTATTAAATGCTGCTTTTTAATTTTACAGAACAATAATATGCATTATTACAATATATGACATATCTTTTAATGTGATAAATATATATTATTTTTTTTAAAAAAGGTGCCGGGCGTGGCTTGGGTGCAGGGTCAGACTTTCCTGCTTTTTTTTTATCTCTAGCTGATCAGTGTTTCCATCGCAGGTTTGGTCTTAAATTTCATGAAAGGTGGTATTAAAAAGGTCTTAAAAAGTCTTAAATTTAACTTGTTCATATCTGCAGATACCCTGTCTGGGCCTGAACGGGCTTAATGTGGGCAGTTCTCTAGTGTGGACGGCTCACAGAGCCTCGCCTGGGCCTGTTTAGGTTCGGTGTGGTCTGGCCCTAGCCACTGTGCCCACAAAAAGCCAGCATGGCTTGCAGGGATGGCAGAAGAGAAAACACACATTCAAATGTACTTTATTTTATTGGAGATTGTGAGGTTCAGACGATCACTGGGCACTCAACACTCACATACCCCAATGAGAACAGCCTTATCTTAGCGAGTCCTTCTGACATTAGTTTCTGGTTCTGTGTTTCACGCAAACCAAAAATAAGACCTCCCACACAGTGGTAGACCAATCAATAAACTAAAATTAAATCTATTTCACATTTTTATTACACATAAAATCATCATATTCCACCTTAAAACAAACATATGGAATACTCCTGTACCTTCCAACAATACGCTATGGCTCACTTTGTTGACTGTGACAGTCTCATTAAAGGCAGAAGTGAGTTGCAGCAAAGCAGTCTATTATGTGCGAATGTCCGTGAATGCTGGCACAAACACAAGAATGACCCTAAAATAACACATCCTATATTTATTTATAAATGTATGGTGCCACATTTCATATAAATTTCAACTCATCAATGAACTTGACCATGGACTCACATTAGGTAGCCGAAACTCAACACAGAGTTGCACACAGCGTTTTCAGATCAGCAGGTCGTCAGCACAGAAATAATGATCTCTTTAGCGTCTCAGTTGTGTCTCCTAAACAGAAGAGGTCGAATTGAAACTTGTCTTTTTTGTGCTCAGATAATAATAGACACTAAAGTGTGCAGTCAAAACTCAGAGATCTCAGTGTTTCACTTTTATTCTTTTGCTAAAGTGTATAAATAACTCAGACCACTGCTATACATCCGTAACTCTGTGTTTACTGAACTGAATTCACATCTTAAAGGGCAACATACAAAAGGGTCCGTGCTTCAACAAAAGTCAAATAACAATCACATTGTTACATCCTTCCTTTTTTTTTTTTTTTTTTTAAATGCAACAATGCATATTTATCTCTATATTTGAACACAGTGACTGTCCAAATATTTCAAAACAATTTCCTTTCTCTCCCTCTCCTCTCTCTCTTTTTTTTTTTTTCCTTAGATTTAAAGATGGTCTTTTCTCAGCCTACAAAACACATCAGTTCTTATATCAAAAAAGAGAGGCTGTAAGAATCAGTCCATGTTTAACTAAGTAACATAGTCCTTCAAATACTGTGGTTTGACACTAATCCGACCTGCTCTGGTTGTGACAGTAGGTTTGGTGTCATCTTTTGGCAGTACACAATGCTCCTTTTGTCTGTTGTTCTCTGCAAACTGTTCTAGTTTTGTGGCCTGATCTTGATGGCCAGTGTGTCTGAGGTACCTTCTGTTCCTCCTCAGAACACCACCACTGTCCATTTCAACCCTGTGTGATCGTTTGTTAACCGGTTCCAGAACTGTTGCTTTCTGCCAAACCTTTTGTGCCTGTGTTGGTTGTACTCTCACTTGGTCACCTGGTTTCAGGATGTTCATGTCTTTTGCGTGTCTGTTGTAGTACATTTCCTGTCGTCTTTGATTTAGTCTCAGTCCGTGCATGGTGTCTACTACTTTTGGCTTCAACAGATTGCTGTGTGTTGGGAGGAGCGTGCGTGTCCTCCTGCTTAACAGTCTTTGAGCAGGGCTTGCATTCAGACCCTGCGAGGGAGTGTTTCTGTGATCTAATATCGCCAGGTATGGATCTTGTCCTGACATTTTGGCTCTCTGCATCAGATGTTTTGCTGTCTTGACAGCAGACTCCGCCTTCCCATTACTTTGCGGGTGAGTGGGTGATGATGTTTTATGCTGAAACTCCCAGTATCTACTGAACTGCTGGAATTCGGATGACATGTATTGAGGCCCATTGTCTGAAAACACAACGTCAGGTATGCCTTGCCTGACAAAATGGGCTTTCAGCTTCTTAATCACCATGGAAGACTTTGTGTCTGGCAAGTAATCCACCTCCCAGAAATTGGAGAAATAATCCACAGTGATGAGATTGTTGAATACAAACAAATCTGTGCCCACCTTGGACCACGGTCTTTCAGGCAGTTCGTGTGGGCAAAGTGACTCTTTCTGTTGTTTTGTTTCCAGTGATCTACACATATCACACTTCTAAATGTATCTCCTTATCTGTGCATTCATTCCAGGCCAGTAGAGGCATTCCCTTGCTCTCCTCAAGCATCCTTCAATACCAAGGTGTGCAAACCTCAGGCGCCGGGCTTATTCCCATAGGCATTCTCAACCACCTGTATCTCCCGTAAGGTGTTGCAAACGTGGTGAGATAACTTGATGGGTCATCCAATTGTACATGCCAGAAGCCATTTTTTACATCACAGACCGTGAAGACTCGTGCTTTTGACAACTCAGGCAAAATGTCCTCAATTGTGGGCAGAGGGAAGTGACTTCTCTTTAAGGCTTTGTTCAGTGGTCTGGGGTCTATGCAAATTCTCAACTTGCCAGTGGGTTTCTTTACGACAACCAGACTGCTTATCCAGTCAGTGCTTTGTTCTACGGGTGTGATTATACCTCGTTCTTGGAGATTGTTTAGCTCCTCCTTCAGTGGTCCCATCATCGCGACTGGCACTCTTTGCTTAGGCAGTTTCACTGGCTGAACCCCAGACTCAATCTCTATCTTGTAGCGACCTGGCAGACAACCATCACCTGTGAAAACATCTGAGAACTCACTTGTTATTTGTTCCATTGTCCAATGTTCACTTGTGTCGTCTCTGTTTGTCATTGTCACCACATTATCCACCACCAGGATATTCTCAGATTGTACTTTAACCAGTTTCATCCCCTGGACTGCTTTGCTTCCTAGTAATGGTACTGCAGAGTGTGCATCAACGACCATAAACTCCAGTCTGTAAAGCTTTTTGTTACGTGGATTTCTCAGTTTCAGGGTTTCAGTGTTTTCAGTTTTCTGGTTTCAGTGTACTTTTGTTGTACATAACAAGTACCTGGTCTATTTTAACATCTGGATTCACAAAGTTTATGGGGATAACGTTGCACGTTGCCCCACAGTCCAACTGAAATTTGACTAAGTTTTTCTCGAGCAGCATACCTGCAAACAGTTGACAGGGCTGCCCGTCCAGGCTCTTTGTGACTTTGTTCACAGACTCAGTTGTGATGCTCCAGATATCCTCATACTGCTCACTCTCAGTTTCAGTCACATTATTCACAACTTTTCCTTGTTCTCGTTTGGACTAGCACAATGCAGCGAAATGATTGGCTTTCCCACATTTCCTACATGTTTTTCCCAAAAGCTGAACATTTTCGTTTATCTCTTTTGTGTGTCTTTCCACAAAATTTGCAGGTAATGTCAGCTTTTCGTTTGTCATCCTTTAGTGTTTTGTGTGTCGTTACCTGTTTCAAAGCGTGAATTTCTTCCACTGCTTTTCCTTCAATGGTTTTGCTGTTCTCTCTGGACAACTCGGTAGCCCTACAAATCTGGACACATTTCTGCAGCGTCAAATTTTCCTCTCTTAACAGTCTCTCTCTCAGACTTGGACTATTTGTACCGCACACAATCCTGTCACGGATTAGAGAGTCTTTTATGTCACCAAAATTACATGTGCTAGCGAGCATTTTCAGTTCAGTTACATATTTGTCAAATCCTTCATCAGTTCCTTGATTTCTCATAAAGAAATGATATCTCTCAACTGTTTCATTTAGCTTCGGGTTGCAGTGTTGATCAAATATTAAATATTTGTAAAAGTAGGCTAAGTCAAGTTTTCGGACACAAGATTTTTAGTCGCTAAAAAGTTCATCAGTTTACTTTAAAACATGTCAAACTAATATAAATCCAAAGCTGCAGGTGGATCAACTGAAGCACATTTCTGATTAAAGGTAATGCACTTACCCAAAGATCTGAACAAGGGGCTCCGTTGGCACGGGGGACAGGGGGGTCAGGACCCCCGGAGTTTTGAAAAGATAGAAGTCGACCCCGACTGGCATAAAGTTGGTTTGACGTTTGATATTCGCAAATTTAGGGACCGTCTCTAAAGTTACATCCGAAATTGGTATGAATGATTCTAACTTCAATAATATTTGAAGGAAATAATTTACAGTCATAAAACTAACTGTAAAATGTTCATCTACATGTCAGTTATGATGCACACCTTTTATATTTTTGATATTTATTAAAATAAATGGTCAAATCATGTGTAAAAATGGCTATTTTTCACTACTGTATATACGCTCATACATAAATATGCCATAATTTAAAGCTCAATAACATTTTAAGGAAATAATTTAGAGTCATAAAATCAACTGTAAAGTGTTCATCTACATGTCAGCTATGATGCACACCTTTTATATTTTTGATATTTATTAAAATAAACTGTCAAATCATGTGTATACGCTCATACATGAATATGCCATAATTTAAAGCTCAATAACATTTGAAGGAAATAATTTACAGTCAGATGAACACTTTACAGTTGGTTTAATGACTAAATTATTTCCTTCAAATGTTATTGAAGTTAGAAACATGCATACCAATTTCGGATGTAACTTTAGAGACGGTCCCTAAATTTGCGAATATCAAACGTCCAACGTCAAAAAAACTTTATGCCAGTCAACCCCCGCACTTTTGATAACTTCGGTAAAGTTGGTTTTATATTCGCACATTCGGACTTCTGATGAATTCAGACTTTCCAATAAATGTGCAATAAATTAATGTTTGCGAATTTTAAGCAGCGACATGATATTGACAACCAACGATTGTCAACTTACAACATTTTTCACAGTCGATCAAAATAGGCAAGTATTGTTTTAATGGCGTATTTACTTGTGAATGTCCACTTAATGTCCAATGTAGTGTGATTAAAAAGGCTATTGAATACGGATTGAATACAATATTGAATGTGCGAATATAAAACCAACTTTACCGAAGTCTTTTTATAAGGGCTGCTTCAATTAGTCACACTATATCATCTTTTAGCTTAGGATATTTTCTTTCATATGAGACCATTTTCACGTTTCTGTAAGCTTTCGTTCGTAAATAATCAACTGTTTTGTCGCGGATGTGAACAGGAAATGCGCTCTCGAACGGAGAAACACGCGATCTCCAAACAATCGATCAAAGCGTGCTAACGTTTTAGGACAGGTCGATGGTATATAAATCATGCCCGAACGTTAGCGTCTGTCAATCAAGCCAAACCGTCCATTCAGAAACCGAGAAATTTGACACTTTAAGGTAAGGAGGCTGATCTCTCAGGTTGACGCGCGAGCTGGCTTGACTGAAGACTGAAGCTTGACTGAGGATTTATGGACTGTTTTGATTTCGGTCATCTATAAAAGAGATATCTGAAATAGAAACGAAAGTGATATTGCCTCATCCAGTGGAGGACGCACGAGAGGAGATCTGTGCGTTTAATTGGTATGTGTATACTGTAATACTTCCCTAATGAAAAAAAAGTATACTAAGTATACTTGCAGCAAGACTAATTATTAGTATATTTCAAGTGTGTTAATGATTAGTTCATTTAAAGTGTGCTATTTTGAAACAACTAATTTTGTACTAAGTATATTTAAGTTGAAATTAAGTAGTATTAAAATACAACTTTAAGTATATTTAGTATACTTATGTGTACTAAATTGGAACAACTTCAAGTATACTTAGTACACTTTAAGTATATGTCTGTGTAGGGACTAATTACATGCTTGATTAGTGATATTAAAGTGTACTTAATTTGTGTTATAAGTATACTTTATTTGTGTTAAAAGTATAATTTTTTGTTATAATATACATTGTATTATAAGTATACTTTATTTCTGTTATAAGTATACTTTTATTTGTGTTATAAGTATACTTTATTTCTGTTATGAGTACACTTTGTGTTATAAGTACACTTTATTTGTGATTTAAGTACATTACAAAATAATTACGAGTGTCTTCAGAAAACACAAGCAATATACAATGAATATATTATTTTACAGGTAATAGTACTGTATGCTCAGTACCTTTGGCTTATTCCAAATATTAAACATTACACACTTTGCAGTCAATAACAATACACTTTGTTATTACTTATACTTTGTATAATATAGTCAACATTTGAAGCGGATCAAAACCATTAATCAAAGTTGTCCTAACTTTTTTGATCCACTTCAAATGTTGATTACTGTACTTTGAATTACATAATCTCACACAATACAGTTGTGCTACTATTTAAATACAGTTTAACACATTTTCCCAAAGTTGAATGAATTTGTTTTCAAGGCCATTAAAACAAATAAAATGTAACAACATCACTAATGAAGAGACATATTTCATTGACAAATCCAATAGTTTTTATTTAAACTTAGATTCAGCAAAACTTACCATGTTTTTCATTAAAGAACCCTAACCCTCTATACACAAATACAAATTACACATTATATTCCATTTTCTGATGAGCTTCTCATTGTGTCTGATGGCACAATAATGACCGCAGAGACTCGTGAAGAACAGCATCTGTTGACAGAATATACCAAAGATATAAGACAGCATGTTCAACTCTTTATTCACGTTTACAAAAGTCTGTCTGAATCCTACATTGAACCAATACTATTTTTGAACAGTAAATGAGGATTAGCAGCAGGGAACTGTATCAGAATGGCATGTCGATGTTGTTTTCGGTACATAGTCAAGCATAAAACACTTTATGAATTAATATCGTACAGAATACGGGCCGATATGACCAATCATATGAATGTTTTGGTGCTGCATACAAACATGTGCCATAAACCACCACACAAAAACTCAAAAAGGAGATATCAAGCCGAAATATCGCTCTCCGTTTGTTAACGAAAATAAAATAAAGTTTGTTAACTGGTAGACTACAACTCACCTCCCAATAGCGGCACTTTTCTCCGGTTCTTTCAGGATCGCGTAGGCCATTAGATTAGCCGGTTGTCGTCGCCATCACGGTCCGGCTGCGATGTCACTTGATTGAACTGGTCAGAATCCCCAAGATTGAGCGATGTATTGCGCTTTCAGTGTTTTATTAAATAAATTACACATTGCGACATATACTTCACCTGACTGACTGAGCGAGGAGATTCAGACGACGACCGTGACGTCAGCAGCTCTGATTGGCTGAAGGCAGTGAGCAACAAAATCTGATTGGTCACAGACCAAGTTGAAGAGACATTTGAATTCCGATAAGTTTAACCACTCGACATATTTTTTTCGCATTACTTGTGCTGCTGGTGTGTTGTTTAATATAGATTTGTGTGTACGACTGTAAAATGATTCTGCCAGTGTAAACTTAATAAACATTTACACATATTTGGAAATTGTATAGGCTACACTGCATATACTAAATGGGCAATGCATCAAATTGTAATGCATTCATACTGAAATAAATAGCACAAGTAATATAATGAATTCCAAGGATGAAGAAGTAAACTTAAAAAATATACTCAAATTTAACATTAGATACACTACAACTTCAGGATATTAAATAATGTATTTTTTAAATATACTTTCAGTGCATTGTTACAATGATCATTTCCAGCACACTGTTAAAATATACCTCAAATATATTTTTATAAAGTGCAAATAAATACACTTTTAAAAAATAAACTGAACTTACACTTCAAGTATATTTTTCTAAAATATATTTTTTAGAAAATATACTAAAGTACAATTATTTTAAAGTGTGTTAAAAGTTGCATTGTGAAAATATGATACTAATATACTTTTTATATATTTAATGATAGTACATTTTTTGTTAGTATATTTGCAGTGTACTATAGAAAAAGGGAATATATTTAAAATACAATAAAGTATACTTTTTTTCACTAGGGTTAATTTACAATGCTTATCAGTGGCTTGCACTTTGATCGTGAAAGTGAAACTGCCTTTTGCGTTCGCATCGTGGTGCTCCCGTGTTGCCAATGTGAACGTGAGCTCTAGTCCATTACAATTTAGAGCGGTTAAGGCCCAGGTATACTTCATTTCCCGCGTTCCGTTCAGTCTCGCGCGAGCCTTTCAGAGAAACTCCTTTGCCCATGAGCGCGGAAAGACCATGGGAGTTTCACCTCATGACACAGGTGAGTTCACACAGGTGAGTGTAATTGTGCTTCTGAATCACTGCTCGTTTCTGTCGATTAACGTTTGACAAATAACACCGTTTCTAACTCCGTTAAGAAATAAAAATAAATCTCCGGTAAAATGGAAGCACTTTATGATCCGAAATGATGAGTTTGAGAGTGAGCAGGTGAGGTTTGTTTGTGACACACTGACATCTGCAGGATTAAAAATGTCCATGCAAACAACTACTGAACCTGGGCTGCGTTCAGCCCCGACAAAACGTTTTTTGCCCCTGATTCCAGCAGAACGGGGAACCAATCACAGTCGTCTGGTGACGGAATCGACCAGTCACAGGTTTTCGGGATTTATTTGAACGCTCATATACATTTTTTTAACCAAGTGAAGTCGAAAGTAAAGTTCTTTCTGACAAGACGCCATTTCACTGACACACACAAAAGTTTTTAAGGTCTGTGGTCATATTTATTCAGAATTCGTTTTCTTATAACTCTAATAAATTTAAGTTATTTAAGTGTCTCGATATAGATTTACAATAATATCTATTTAACAAAAGAGCATTTGTAATTTGAATGTTTCTGATTCCTTGTGTCATTAACTTCCAGTTACTTTACCTGTACAAAAACTTTATGGTGCAAAATTTTAATGTTATCATGTTATTATAATTTCACTATCATAATCATAAACACAGGTTTGTAGAGCAATGCATTGTCGTTATTCTTCTACCTATTATATTAATGAACAGGAAGTCTTACACATTCTGAAGAAAATAGATAACTTCCATTGCAAAATAAGGTGGAGTGTACCAGCAAACAAGCCTGCACTTGCCCTTTACAGGCACACTTCAGCGCAGGGCTCCTGAGAATGTGTTCAGTGGTAAACGCTGGTCCCTCAGCTCTGGTCCTGCACGGGCAGCCCTCACTTAACCTGCAGGAAGCCTTAGCGCTGTTTTATTGATAATAATAAAGTTTGAAGTCACCGTTTAACCCCATAAAGCAGAAGTTATGAGAAAAAAAAATGATTTGATGATTCAGTTATCATGAAGTGGCTTGATTCTCTGATCTCTATGGAAGCCCGTTTCCAGTTTCAGTTTTTGTTCGTCGGCCGACTAAGTTTTCTCAGTGTGTTTTGCACCATCGGCTGAAGTTGGTCCTCGTCTGCTTTTTTTTTCCGGCTGATTCGACATGTTGAATCAGCGTCGGAGCTCGTCGGTCCATCGGGCCATCTGATCATTCTGATTGGCTGTTCAGCTACTGCCACCTGCTGGTACGGAAAGGCATTTCATCTTACGCAGGCGCAGAACGGACGTGCTACTTGGCCGTCGGGTGTTGAGCTTTGGTTTGGTGTGTCAGGCCAACTTTGGACACAGAAGCCAACCCCACTGTCTGCTTTTGTCACCACTAGCTCATCAGCATTGACTTGTTGTATGAAATTGAACTAAAATTGAATGTTTTTCGGTCTTTTTGGAGAGTCTGGTCAGTACCTGGATGGGAGACCTCCTGGGAAAACGAGGTTGTAGCTGGAGGTGTTAGTGAGGCCAGCAGGGGGCGCTCACCCTGTGGTCTGTGTGGGTCCTAATGCCCCAGTGTAGTGATGGGGACACTATACTGTCAAAAAGCACCGTCCTTCGGATGAGATGTTAAACCGAGGTCCTGACTCTCTGTGGTCGTTAAAAATCCCAGGATGTCCTTCAAAAAGCGTAGGGGTGTAACCCGACATCCTGGCCACCTCTGTCCATCATGGCCTCCTAATCATCCCCATACACTGATTGGCTTCATCACTCTGTCTCCTCTCCACCAATAAGCTGGTGTGTGGTGGGCGTTCTGGCACAATATGGCTGCCGTTGCATCATCCAGGTGATGCTGCACACTGGTGGTGGTTGAGGAGATTCCCCCTTCAATATGTAAAGCGCTTTGAGTACCCAGAAAAGCGTTATATAAATGTAAGAAATTATTAAAATTTAAAAATTATATAAAATCTAAAGGTCAATGGTTAGGAGCCCAAATAAAGCAAACGATTTCCTCCATAACGGTGACTTCAAACGTTTACGTTATGAGATAACACTGCCATCTAGCAGTTGGTTTTATACAGTCTTTGGTTTG
The DNA here is from genome assembly GCF_018812025.1 of Megalobrama amblycephala. NCBI lineage: Eukaryota > Metazoa > Chordata > Actinopteri > Cypriniformes > Xenocyprididae > Megalobrama > Megalobrama amblycephala. The sequence continues at coordinate 4,729,090 of NC_063050.1, read as the reverse complement.
AACTGAACACAAAGCCGCGAATCTTGCATGTAAATATATAAATATCGATACAGTGTTTTTGAGAATTGATACAGTATTGCCAAACATAATATCACGATATTCATGTGTATCAATATTTTCTTACACCCCTAATCTCCATCATGGTGACTTAAAAATTGTGATTTTCTCCTTTGGTGATTCTGCTTGATTTCGGTTTAATTATCCCATTAACTTTAACACTGCTTCAGTGGGTGGAATAACGATATGGCAGGACTTTTACTTTCTGGCCCCTGGACTTTACACCTTTGTAACAGTGTTTAACAGAAGAGTTTGAATGAGATGCCTCTAAGAGACCCGATCTGATCACAAAAATACTAAAGATCTTTTTATTTTGTCCTGCAGAAGTGAATCAGTGAAGTAAAATGGCGTCTGTTAAAGACCTCCTTGTGGTCTTACTGGAGGACCTGGGGAAAGCTGAGCTGAAGCGCTTTCAGTGGTACTTGAAGAATAATCATGAATACATTTCAACTTCTAAAATGGAGAATGCAGATATCCTTGACACTGTGGACATGATGGTGGCGTGTTTTGGATCAGAAGAAGCTGTGAAGATCACAGTGAAGATCCTGAGGAAGATGAACCAGAACCTTCTGGCTGAACAGTTAGAGAAAAAACACAAACAAACAAAAGGTAATATTTAAAAATTAAATTTAATTGTTTTCTTTCATTGTTAGGAGTGTCTGTTTACTGCTGTGATGGTTTCAATGTGAAGAACGAAGTCATTGTTAAACTCAAACATTCCTCTTTGCTCAGCCTGATGTGTTTGTGTAATCTGCTGTCACTTTCATTCATCAATGTGAAGGCTTCTTCCACTTTTAAAGCTGATTCAAAACAGACTGAGGGCAAATAATGATCACTGTCTGTACACGGAAATACATATTTACCCAATAATCATATTCAAGTCATGGTCTTAATCTCATCCTAGCTAACAGAATTTTGTTATAAGAATGTTCTCCAATTTTTTTTAAGGTTTGATATTCCTCAAACATTCTTTCAACTAAATTTTGATTTAAAATTCAACATTTTAGGCAGAGGTGTTGTCAACACAAAGAGCATTCAATAAGAAAGTTAATGAGATAATTAAATCATTAATCAAGCAGTAGTGATGAACACCTGCTTTTAACTCAGTGGCCGTCTACAGTCTTATTGTTATTAGCCCTTTTTTTGCTAATTATTAAATTGCCATCTAGACACTGAACATCCTGAGGAAGATGTAGCATGAATGAAGATGAAGACACGTCCCCCCCACATTTCAAAATCTAAGTTTTGTCCCCCTCACTATTTCCCAATGTCAGATTTTGTTTTGCATTGCCTGCCTATCTCTGCCGATTTCAGAGTCTCCAAATTAATCCATTCTGCAACTTTTAAATTTTTAAAAACGAAATTATAGGCTTAAGTGCAGGTTCCGAAAGTTGGTCGTTTTGTCGCTACGGTTACACACACACACACACACACACACACACACACACGCACCGTAAATTGCGCTCTTTTGTATGGCAAACGTGGGAGACATAGAGCAAAATAAGTAGACTAGCACCAATTAAGTTTTCGTGCACTATATTCAAAGTCATCTGAAGCCATTCCATAGCCTCATGTGAGGGACAGAAGAAATATACATCGATAAGTTCACGGTCAGAAACTCGTCTTCCCTCTGCTACAGCTGTGTATCAATCAGCACTCAAACAGCGCGTCGCGTTCGGTAGCGACAGTCAGCACGGTAAAACTCTCCAATATGATACATTCCCATTATAATACTTGATATGTACAGTGCCGCTGCTAGCCATTTTGGTGCCCTAAGCATAATTCCTCTATGATGTCCCCCACCCCGACCCCGAGAAAAAAAAAAAAAAACGTTTGTTTTTGCCAGTTTAACTTTTTATTACCAAACATAACTCAATACCAATAACACATAATAGCAGCATCACAGTATAAAACTTAAGAACACTAAAAAGAGAAAGTAAAATCTTAAACTGAGTAAAATAGTAAAATCTTAGATTAAACTGAGAAGGGTCATAGGCATAGCACTTGCATATTGTTGTCCTACTGTTAGTTTAACTGCTTCTATTGTTCTCATTTGTAAGTCGCTTTAGATAAAAGCATCTGCTAAATGAATAAATAAATGTAAATCTAAATCTAATCTAATATAAAGCATAATAGAATGAGGTGCAATAATGCACACAAATCAACAGTAATGTTTGCTTTATGTCATTCATAATGACATTTTATATTTTATATATATATATATATTTAACAGGAATTGTTAGCCTACCATGTGCACTGCACTGACTGCTAACTGTTAACGTTACTGAGAAAGTATTGTAGCAAGTCCAAAGAGTGTTTTATGTTCTGTTCAGATAAATCTAAGTGATGTATGTTCTTTTCTTATGTTATGGTTCAGCTTGTGTGGGGCTTTAAGGGGTGGGAGGTTCTCTTGAAAGTAGAGCCTGCGTGGTGTTGTGTGGGCGGGGTTCTGGGGAAAATGTTCCTAAGTTGGTTCGATGTCTGTGAGGCAAGAGCATCGGCCAAACAGGTGCTCACCTGAATAAAAGAAGACTAAGCTGTTAAGTGAGTTTCATCATTTCCCCCGTTCGTTACAGTATAAAGCACCGTCACGTCAAAATAAACCTTAAACTACTGCTCAATATCTAAAGAAAGATAGGAAAAAAAAAAAAAAAAAAGTAACAGCTAGCTGGCGTCAGGTCAGTTATTTTTAAAATAGGTAATGTTTAACAGTAAAATCTCAATTTAGCTTGCACCGAAGTTGTAAGTTATAATAACATAGTTTGCTAATGCTAACATTAACGTCAGCAAGTTTGAGGCGCATTACGATTAGCAGCAGCACGCACATGCAGCACAATTCCCATATGAATGATTAAACATGGACTTACCTGAAAGTGATGCACGGGCATCATCTCGCAGTTTCTTCTTCTTTCGTTTCTCAGCACCCGACTCCTGCTGTCGTTTCGGAGCCATGCTCAAATCTGTCAAACTGCGTCAGGCAGGCGCCCGCGCGTACAACCGTAACGGACCATCCGTCTACTTTCTAGACTAGACTAGAGCAATTATTAAATATCTTTCTTGTTCCCCCTTTTTTGTTACATATACATGGCTAAAATGTGCCTGATATTTCTATAGGCTAATGAAATAATACCGGCATTTTAAAAAAAAATTCATTAGGCTATTTTTGGTGCCCCCTCAGCACTTGGTGCCCTACGCACAGTGCGTGATGCGCGTGGTGGGAGCGGCGGCGCTGGATATGTAGATAAAGGGCTGTGGATTTGCATAAAATGACTTTATCTTGCTGGAGTTTATTGCTGTTTCTGAACGATGTCATCATACTGGCTACAGGATGTCTGTTAGATCGCACAACACAAGGACTATGAATTCGTGTCACACGCACAATAACGGGAATTTAAAAATGAAAGAAACATATGATTAATAAACTGTTAGATACAGTCAGATGTACACAGGGATTCTCTTTGTACCGTGAACTTTTCAATGCGCAGCACAACTGCGCGCTCTGACTCGATATTGCTTCAAGCACATCATTCTGCACCCGGGATGCGCATTAGCGGTATTTTGCTGTTGTTTTGAAGCGTTTCATATTATCATGGTTTTGCACACTGAAAGATTATTAATAGCCTATTATGTCATATCTATAGCTTGTTGCCCCATTAAAAAGCTGCACAATACATTTAAAATAAGCGTCTTTTAATGTTACATTAATATAAATACATATAATTATTTACATATAAATCTAATTTCATAATACAAATAGTAATTTTAAACTTTTTATTAACATTTGGATTTATAAAATTACTGTGCAAAGTTTTTAGGCTAGAATATTTTTTTGCTGCTGAATTATATACTCGTCTAGTTTACTTATTTATTTATTGGTCAGCTTATGAATATATTTTTATTCATTTGTTATTTTTCTCTATAATGAGATGTTGTGTTTAGTGCATTCTGGATTGGTTAACAAATCAAAGATACAGGCTCCCACTAATAAATTAATTCAACAAAGGTAACCTCTTTTGCTACATATTTTTAATGGTTTAAATGTGTACTCTACATGTTTGACCACTTATGAACTATCATTTAGCCTACTATATGTTGTATACATGACTAATGTGCCCAACCATCACCAATAAATAAATTACTTTTAGAGCACAAAATTGTTTACAAGAGAACAAATTTCTTTATTGATCTAGTCACGTAATTTTGCTCTCAGAATACACCAGATTTATGCATTTAAATTTAAAATGTACAAAATTTTCCTCCGGGGGGCATGCCCCCGGACCCCCCTAGAGGAACCGATGTCCACCCACCCAAGTCTCACAAAATCCTGTGGGAAACACTGCAATCCGTTCCCAAAAGTCATTAGAAATGAGCATTTAAGTGCTTATATATATATATATATATATACATAAATCCGGGGAATCCCCCCCCCCGGCATTTACTGTCCCCCCCAGGTTCAAAATCGCTCCTATGCCCCTGAGATGTAGTATTCTGAAGTAACCACTAGTAGTGTCGTTTTTGTAGTACAAGTGTTGTGTTCCTGCCTGTAAAGTTAGCTGAAGAAGATGTCCCATGTGGGATGCATGTAGTGTTTGTTTGTTGCTGTAACTGCTGCAAACAGAAAGTAAACTTAACTTCAACTCAGATCATGTAGTAGTCTGATTTATATTGAAGACACTACAGAAGATGAACCAGAACAATATTCCTGAACAAATACAAGGATGGTGATGAAGAGAATTACCATTAATATTACAGCTCTAATGTCATGATATCTCTGTAAGAGTTTAAATATGTGCCTTTGTCTCTATTTCAGTGCCAATCAGGATCCACACAGGTGCAACTGTAAATGCTCCTATACTCTTCAGAAACATTTTCACAGGCCCAATAATCTTCAGCTACAGCTCAAACGGTGCAGTACACAATACACCAACAAGGATCAGTGAAGGTATAGTATAATGTTACATTTACATAACTGACTTTTAGCTGAATGTTTGTTGATTTAAAGCAGGGGTTTGCAGAAAGTTCCCCAGTGCTGCACATTTTATGTGTCTCTCATCTAACACACCTGATTCAGCTCCTCATCGCATTAATAGAGACTGCAAGACCTGAATTGGGTGTGTCAGATAAAGGAGATATGCAGAATGTGAGTCTTTCAGGACAGGTTTGAGAACCCCTGCTTTAACAAAAACTTAACAAATGTAGAGTCTGTGCTTCCCAGCACAGCCATGTGGGGCCCAGATGGGTGTCACCTGGTCTGTCTATCTGGGGCCCAGACAGTTTTGTCTGCAGTTCCCATTAAGTCCCCACATGTGTTCATTTCATCTGGGTTAACACTGCTCAGAGTGCACACTACAGGCTGTTAGAACCATGCTGTGGAGTTAATGAGATAATTAGGTGATAACGAGCAGAATCACTGAAGGACAGAGGAACAACAAGAACTACAACTTCAGCCACAGCCTTCGATGAAATCAACTGAAGATAAAAGACATTAAATCACTGAAAATCTGATTAAACAACTCCACAAACAGCATTACCAGCTTCACTTATTACTAACCAGACTGACTTTATTTCTGTCACACGTCTACAGAAGATCTTACTGAGAATTAACAGAAGTTTAGATGTTGATGATTTGTTGGTAATAATAGTTTTGTTTGATGTCACCATTATCGAGGTCAGTGCTTGCTTTTGTTGTGCAGTTTTACTCTTGACTTTTTTTAGTGTTAGTTTTTCTCTGGCTGCTGTAGCTGTTTGTAATGGAAAGAAAGACAAGAAACAATGTGATCAGATGCTTGATGATAAGAATATGATCAATATGATCAACAAAAATCAGCGTATGAATCTCAACAATGGTGACATGCTTCATGCTGCAATGCATTCTGGGAGCTAAGGATGAGTTTGTATGAGGCACCCAGAATGCATTGTAGCATGAAGCATGTCACCATTGTTGAGTGTCTGTGTGTGAGTAAATCTTGCAGGAGGTTTAAAGTGTTTAATGAATAATGTGTTTTTCACATTCTCTGATTATTGTTTTTTAAATTCTAGAATTCCAGCACAAAGTTAATGACATTTTGTTCATAAAAAGCTCATCAATTAAATCAGTGAATTAAGCCACTACATGATGATCATATTCTTATCATCAAGCAGCTGATCACATTGTCTCTTGTCTTTCTTTCCATTACAAACAGCTACAGCAGCCAGAGAAAAACTAACACTAAAAAAGTCAAAAACTTCACAACTAAAGCAAACACTGACCTCGATAATGGTGACATTAAACAAAACTATTATTACCAACAAATCATCAACATCTAAACCTCTGGTAATTCCGAATACGAGCTTCTGTAGATGTTTGTCAGAAATAAAGTCAGTAATAAGTGAAGCTGGTAATGCTGTTTGTGGAGATGTTTAATCAGATCTTCAGAGATTCAGTGTCTTTTATCTTCAGTTGATTTCATCGAAGGCTGTGGCTGAAGAAAGATGTAGTTCTTGTTGTTCCTCTGTCCTTCGGTGATTCTGCTCGTTATCACCTAATTATCTCATTAACTCCAACACAGATTTAGTGTTACATTTAACAGCCTGTAGTGTGCACACTGAGCAGTGTTCATTTCATCTGGGCTAAACCATGTGGGGCTTTCATGGAAACTGTGGACAAAACTGGCTGAGCCCCAGTTAGACAGACCAGTTGACACCAAACTGGGCCCCACATGGCTGTGCTGGCTAGGGAGGTTTATACCAAAATGGTTTGCTTACTCTTTGCCATCTTTTCCTCTTTCTCAAAGGCTCAACTGCAGAGGACCGTAAAGTTGATTTCAGAGAAATCAGCCTCAGACTGAAGGTCAAATTAAAACAGGAGTGCGAGCAAAAATTTGTTGATAAGACGGGTGATCAGAAAAACCTGAATGATATTTACACTGATCTATATGTGGTGGAGAATGAGACTGGAGGAATAGTGAGTGAGGACAAGACACAGATCACATTTGATCAAGTTGATGCCAAGGACACACCGATCCAGTTCAACAACATTTTTAAAGTCCATAAGGATCGACCAAACAGAAAAGTGCTGACGATGGGCATCGCAGGGGTGGGAAAAACAATCTCTGTCTATAAATTCATCCTTGACTGGGCTGAAGGAAAAGAAAATCAAGACATTGCCTTAATTTTTCCTTTTTCATTCCGTCAGCTAAATTTGATCAAAAATAACTGCAGTCTCATTGATCTGCTTCACAAATACTTCTTTAGTGATCCTAAAGAACTGCCCTCTTTTCCTGAAGGTGATGGTAAGGTCATGTTCATCTTTGATGGGCTGGATGAATGTCGCTTCCCTTTGAACTTTAAAAATGATGACAGATTAAGAGATGTACATGAAAAAACAACAGTGAGTAAGATAGTTACAAACCTGATCGAGAGAAATCTGGTTCCTTCTGCTCTCATCTGGATCACATCCAGACCTGCAGCCGCCAGTCTGATACCCCGAGATCACATTGATCAGGTGACAGAGGTGCGAGGATTCAACAATGGGCAAAAAGAGCAATACTTCCTTAAAAACAGCAGTCCTGAGGTTGCTGGAAACATCATCCGTCACATCAAGAAATCCAAGAGCTGGTACATCATGTGCCACTTCCCCGTCTTCTGCCAGATCTCTCTCACTGTTCTTCAGCCTCTACTGATTCAAGAGAGCAATGACAAAACACCAACAACTCTCACAGGGATGTACACAAACCTTTTACTTTTTCAGCAGCAACAGATGGCAGAAAAATACTGTGATGGTCCTGCACCTAAACCCAAAGCCAAGTCTTTTGATCAGATTCTTCTGAAGCTTGGAAAGCTGGCCTTTCAACAGCTGGAGAAAGGTAATCTGATTTTCTACAAAGAAGATCTTGAGGAGTGTGGACTAGATGTCAGTGAAGGGTCAGTGTACTCTGGGTTATGCACTCAGACCTTTCAGACAGAAGAGAAAAGAAACGTTTACAGCTTCATACATCACAGCGTACAGGAGTTCCTCGCTGCTCTCTATGTGTTTTTCGAATACAAATGTCTTGGAGAAAATCCAATTTTTCAGTTAATACCCACAAAAATATCATTATTTGACCTTCATGCGTCTGCAGTTGAAAAGGCTTTACAGAGCAAGAATGGGCATCTGGATCTTTTCCTTCAGTTCCTCTTAGGTCTCTCACTGGAGTCCAATCAGAGTGACCTGAAGAAACTTCTGCCAGCACTAGATCTGAAAACAGAGAATGTCAAAGATACTATTGACTATATCAAAAAGAAAATACAGACAGAAAAATCAAACGAGAGGACCATTTACCTCTTCCACTGTCTGAGTGACCTGAAAGATGACTTTGTGGAGGAGAATCTGAGAATGTGGAATCTTTCAACGCAGCCTCTTTCCTCTGCTCAATGGTCAGCTCTGGTGTTTAAGCTGCTGATGTCAGAAGAGCCTCAAGAGAAGTTTGAACTGAAGAAGTACAGAAAATCTGATGAAGCAGTGATGAAAATGCTGCCAGTGATCAGAAACACCAGGAGAGCACTGTAAGTCATATTTACATTTTACATTTACATTTATGCATTTAGCAGTTGCTTTTGTCCAAACTGATTTACAATAGAAGAATTAAAGCACAGAGACAAAAACTTTCTTAGTATACAATGCAAGGTATATAAGAAATCTGGAATAGGAAACATCCCAGCTAACAGAATTTTGTTATAAGAACGTTCTCTAAATATTCAGTGTTGGTTCTGGGAACATTAAAAACGTCCAGTTTTCTTGACGTTATAGAAACGTTTTTATAAGGTATAATGTTCCTCAAACGTTCTTTCAACTTAATTTTGATCTAAAATTCAACATTGTAGGAATGTTGATTTGTAACATTCCAAGAACATAAAAATGTTCAGTTTCCTTAATGTTAGTAGAATGTTATTTAAAGGTTAGTGTGATGTTCCTGAAACATTCTTTCAATCATTCAAACACCTGCTGTGAACAAACACTGAAAGAAAGAGAAATAAGAACACAAACTACAACTTTCTTCAGCCACAGCCTTAGATGAACTGAAGATAAAAGACATTAAATCTCTGAAGATCTGATTCAACAACTCCACAAACAGCATTACCAGCTTCACTTATTACTAACCAGACTGACTTTATTTCTGTCACACATCTACAGAAGCTCTTACTGAGAATTAACAGAACTTTAGATGTTTAGTTTGAGGTCACCATCAAGGAGATCAGTGTTTGCTTTAGTTGAGCTCTTGACCCTTGACGGTTATAGAGTTGTCAATGTCAGCTTTATTTGTATAGCACTATTCAAACAACACGTTGACCATTGTGCTTTACAACATCTAGGTGTAAAAAGAAATAAATACAATTTTAATAATAGCAATACACACATTAACAGTAATAATAAAAAATATTTCAACAAGAGGGATATGCCATGGAAAACAAGTATGTCTTAAGTTGCATTTTAAAAACGTGTACAGAATCAGCATCCCTGACATACATGCCATAACCAGTTTGATTTGATTTCTGTCATCCATCAACAAAAGGTCTTATTGAGAATGAACAGATGTTTAGATGTTAATGTTTTAATGAGAGTTTAGTTTGAAGTCACCATGATGGTGAAAAGCATTTCCTTTGTTTATTAACATTAATTTATCTCTGGCTGCTCCAACTTTGTGTTTGTAGAGCACATTTGTTATGGCCAGAGAAACTATGTTCTACCAGAAAGACTCGGGAAGCAAAGAAATACAATGAATGAGATTTATTAGACAGTATGAATGAATAATCAATGATGAATGATTAAGTTCTTTGCCGTAGGCCCCGTCCATATGCACAATCCGGAGGGTAGCAGTCGTTAGCTGGTCCTGCCTTTAGATGAAGGCAGGGGCGGAGCCTACCCCCGATGTATGGACCGGGACCGACCTGGTGGTGGTGGTGGGGAGGAGGTGATGAGGAGGTGGTGAATGCCGACGTAGGTATCTGCGAACATAATAGTAGGTGGGACCGGAACTTATATACTCAGTGACGTGTGGTAATTGGTTAGATAATGAGCAATGACGTGCATTAGAGTCTTCCGGGTAGAAATTCCGCTAAACGCTCCCATTTCTACCAGAAAGACTCGGGAAGCAAAGAAATACGATGAATGAGATTTATTAGACAGTATGAATGAATAATCAATGATGAATGATTAAGTTCTTTGGCGTAGGCCCCGTCCATATGCACAATCCGGAGGGTAGCAGTCGTTAGCTGGTCCTGCCTTTAGATGAAGGCAGGGGCGGAGCCTACCCCAAAAGAACTGTGTATGAAAGGAAATACGCACCAGTTGGAGGATTCTGTTGATGGCGTTCCTAAATATTACCAAAGAGAAAGAGATGATGAATGCACAGACATTGATAATGTTGAATCATTAAAGAGAAAATCATTATGCCTAAGCTCTAGTGAAGTGAAGATTCAGAGTAGGCCGTAACCTTACCATGTTAGGCCGAGCATGAAAGGCCGTGCAGGCCGTAACCTTGCCACGTTAGGCCGAGCATGAAGCCGCGTAGGCCGAAACCTTGCCACGTTAGGCCGAGCATAAAAGCCGCATAGGCCGTAACCTTGCCACGTTAGGCCGAGCATGAAAGGCCACATAGGCTTTAAATTGTAAACAAAAACATAGAATACAGTAGGAGAAGCCCGAGAGGCCAGCGTGTCAACGAGCCGCGTAGGTCGTGTATGATAGCCACGATAAGCAAAAGTGAGGAGAAGACAGAGTAGATGCCCTGAAAAGCGATATAGATGCAGATAGTAAGATAGAACTGCCACCATTAAGAGTATGTCTTGACAGTATACTTACCATAGTTGATTTAATTATAGGATTTTAGAAATGCTGTAACCTTACCTGATTCTTTAAGAAATAACTTGTCAATCCTACATTCATCATAATTGTACATCGGTAATGTAAATGTGTTTTGATGTTGATGATCAGAATTAGGCATGCTAGTCTGAGACACTAGAGACTGTGTATGTGGACCATGTTCCAAAGATTTAGTGGTTTGATCATGAGTGAGTATATGGAAATCATAGCGAGTGATATTGAATCATATGAAAACACCACCACCAGTAGTTTGTCTAAGGAACGTACCTTTGATTTTACTTGAGAGAGCTTGCTGAGCATTTCTGATGGTTTGAGCATCACATCTTATGTAGGATTCATATGCTGAAGAAGACCATCTGCCCAGGAGTTTGATTGAGGATGGAGGAATCCCTCGTTCGGCTGCCGTAGTAGCCGCGCCGATCCTAAATGAATGTCCGGTATACAGATGAGTTGGTAGCTTGCAATTCTGTAGAACAGTCGCTAGATGGGTTCTAAACCAGTCTCTTGATATAGGAGACCCATTGGGAAGTATAAAAAGTGCAGAATTGTACGAAGTGCAGGGACGAGCTTTGAGATAACGAACCATTGATTTGAAGGGGCAGTAATTATTGTTAATCCTTGATATGGTTACAGTTAGACCGGAGCTTAAGACGTCAGTCTTCGAATGCTTCAGTAAAATGGAATAGTAATTGGGTGAAAAGCTTAAATCAGAGAACGTTAAGTCTCGAGTAGGATCAAATTTATTGGATTCTGTAGTGAATTCACCTGGGCGCAAAAAACCATAAAAAGCTGTAAGAAACACGGCTTCTAAGAGAAGGTTAATATAAGCGGAGAATGCGCCATGACGCAGGTAATCGACTAACCTTTCTAATATAGGCATAGTGATAGGGAGGCGTTAGTCGGGAATTCTATGCGCTGCTTTCGTGAAACCTTTCAGTAATAGCCGTATAGAAGGAAATGAGAAAAAAACTGGGAAAAACAGGATCGTGAAGTCTGGCATGAAATTGGATACCAGCGAGCAGTTTACGTATAGTAGGGATCTTCAAGTTGCGTGAATGAAAGTGGTGAACTAGAAAGGCGCAAACTGTAGGAACTAAAATCGGAAATAGACAAATCTTATACGCACAGCAAAACATGATAAACGAGGACCAAGCATGGGTGTAAGCTTTAAGGGTAGAAGTGGCAAGCTAGAATAAGCAGACGGGAAATAAATGCTCTCCCTTGCGGAATAATGCTCATAGCAAAGTTAAAGTGCCCGAGGAGAGAGAGCATGTCACGTTTAGAGATGGAACGCGAAGAGATAAAAGATTGAGTGAATTCTCGAATTCTGATAAGTTTCTCGTCAGGCAGAGAAGCTTGCATCTTGACTGAATCCAGTAAAATGCCGAGAAACTCCAGAGAGGTTGATGGACCTAGAGTTTTCTCTTTGGAAAGAGGAACACCAACGTTGGTGAAGATCTGTTTTAGTGTTTCTAAAATAGATGTTTGATGAGACGGGAAATCGATCAGTAGAAAATCATCGAGCAAATGCAAGACAAATGGAAGCTTGCACACGTTCAAAAGAATCCAACATAGAGCTTCTGAAATGCAATTGAAGATATGCGGACTGCTCTTACACCCAAAAGTGAGCCTGACAGCGAAATAAAATTTTGAATCCCATTTGACGCCAAAGAGGGGCCAATCTGATGGGTGAATAGGTATGATTTTAAAGGCATCCATGATATCAGCCTTGGCGAGCCAGGCGCCGTGGCCTGCGAGCTTAATTAGTTGAATGGCATTATCAACTGAAGCGTAGTAGAGAGAAAATGGTTCTGAAGGGATGCATTCGTTGACGCTTGCAATTGTATTAGATTGAGGCGAAGACATATCAAATATTAAACGCTTTTTCCCGGAGTATTTACAAGTAGCAACGCCCAGGGAATTTACGCGAAAGGGAGAAAAAGGAGGAGAAGAGAATGGTCCAATAACGTATCCTTTATTGACTTCTTTCTCGAGCAAAACAGAAACCACGTCTGGTTCGGATAATGCCGATTGCAAGTTTTTTGCAACATATGAGGTGGAAAGAGGAGAAAGGCTGCCTACCCGAAACCCTTGGGAAAGCCCAGTGATTAAATAATCTACGAATAGGGAATCGGGATGAGAAGAGAGAAGATCGGAGAGAATTTGAATGTCAATAGGAGTAGAAGGATGTCCTTTCAGAATCGTTTCTGAGGAATGGGTTTCTTTTGGTTCGTAGCTCTCAGACGTCTTGGACAGACGTATTTTGGGTGTGGATCCTTGTAGATGCTACAAACGTGTGAAAATTTACATTTAGAAAATGTACAGACAGCTTCATTAAAATTATTACAGAGAGGAATGCCATTGAAAATTTCAATAGGGCGACCTTTAACATCAACATTAGCGCTTACTGTTTCAGCACCGCGGACAGCACTCGTGGCGTTACTAACGAGAACCTTAGGACAGAAGGATGCAGCGTGTCCATGTGAGCTGCATACTGAACATGTCAGAGTTTTTTGGCCACCAAAGTGACGAATCAACAGTTCTGTGTCAGTAATAGACCAGTCTAGCCTCGTGTTGGAAAGCGTGATGAAGGAAGCTGATTTTGCAGAGAAAGATCTGTGGTATTCGTAGAATAAGGTTCCTTCATATCTTTGATTCAGATCTGCCATCATGGCTAGGTAGAGATCGAATTCTTCCCGGCGATCGGGAAAAGCTTGGCAGAGGACGTCTCTATAAATGCCGAAGGCAATGACGAATTCAGCGAATGAGAGATTGTTTTGTAATCTGGGATCGGATGACTTTAAGAAAACTGCCACGTCGCCGCAGTCCACCATTTTGCGATCGGCCGCGTGTGAGGGAAGCAGCAAGGTAGCAAATTAATGTCCTTACCTTGGATAATGTTTGAACGTAGCAGAGGAGATACTGAAACCGCTGCCAGTGCAATGAAGCGCCTACCGAAAGTTTGCGCTGGCACAGCAGTAGAGAGGTTGAACTGCGTAGACATAGATGGTCCTAATCCTTGTATCTGAGCCGAAGGAAGAGCCACTGTAGTCGTAGCGAAAGATGTGGAAGGAACAGCTTGGAATTCGCGTGGATCGAACAGTGAAATACCGGCCGAGGAGGCGCCGGGAGGACAGCCAGGAGCGCATAAAGCAGATGCGCTTTCTACATTTTTTAACCTGGAATCTAGGCTTTTAACAGTCTCTGAAAGGCCATGGATGGCCTGGATAAGTTGGCTGTTAGGATCTATCGATTTGTGAGGAGGAGACGATGGAATAGCCGCAGAAGATTTGGGTCTTTTAGCAGCTCAGGGAGACGCCGACTTGGCTGTACGTTTCTTACCAGCTAGCTTGGGCTGAGCAGACGGTGTTGGAGATGTCGGAAGGGGATCCGCAGGTGTAGCTGAAGAGCTGCCCAGGGTATTAGAAGCCAAAAGAATCAGATCATCTCTCGACAGGTTGCTGGTGAGAGGAATGCCTTGGGCCTCTAGTGAGCTAATAATTCTTTCCGACAGCCACTGAACCCACGGATAGTCGCGACTCTGGATACGAGAGCTGCGCCGTACAGCCGTTGGAGAGGGCTCAACTACATCTTCTTCTGAGTCTGTAAGATCAAAATCAACAATTGATTTTTGTGTCATTGTAGTTAGCGGATGAGACGCGAACACGTTAATGCCGACGTAGGTATCTGCGAACATAATAGTAGGTGGGACCGGAACTTATATACTCAGTGACGTGTGGTAATTGGTTAGATAATGAGCAATGACGTGCATTAGAGTCTTCCGGGTAGAACTTCCGCTAAACGCTCCCATATTTGAGCTGTGTTTCCCAAAAGTGCAGTGAGCCAAAGTTGATCAATTTAGGTTTACAATGCTTTGGGAAGCACAGTCATAATGGTTGTGTTTTCTCATTGAGAAATGGCCAGATTCATTGGTGACATCCAGTATTAACTGGTGATATAGATGTTATATTATTTCTTTATAGTAAATCTCTGTTACCGCTTGAGATCCAGCAGAGCTTTTATAATCTGAAGGGTTTTTTTGAAACACACACAGACATCAAGAATCAGCATATGACCCTCAACAATGGTGACAATCAAACAAAGTGCTTCATGTTGCAGTGCATGATGGGAGCCACCAATCAAAACTCATCCATAATAAAAGGTAAAGAGTCAAGAGCCCAACTAAAGCAAACGCTGACCTCTTTCATGGTGACTTGAAATGAAACATTCCATAAAACATTAATTAACACCTTTTTTCTCTCTTTCCTTCAATGATTCTGCTTATTAACATCAGGTGTCTCCACTAATTGTCAATCACCACTCAATAATCAATCAATTATCTCATTAACTTTAACACTGCTTCAGTGTTACTTTTTAACACCCGGTAAGATGGACTCATATGTACACTTTGGGTGTTAATTTAACACTGGGCATCAGCAGTTGTATACATGACAACTCTCTTCAGATCAACGGCAGCGTGAACACGGATTTGAATGTCACGATTTTATTTTTGTCACAGGTTTAATATACACGGGTGCATCGTTGTCATTTAGGAATTAGATCATGTGAGTGATGAAATCGAGAATGCGATCTTTTAAAGATTAATCGTGCAGCTTTGTGCACCCCTCTCTCTCTCTCTCTCTCTCTCTCTCTCTCGCTCTCTCTCTACATTGATATCTGAGTATATGAGTAGTATGAGGGATTTTCAGTGCATTCATTGCTATAATATTGATGATGTGAGATGTCTTTATTAAAGGATACGCTCCCTGCACTTTGCCCACCCATCACACTAGAACCGTTTTCGGAACTGAAACTTAGAAATCATGCACGGTTCCGGTTCTTTTAAAAAAACACTACCGGTTCCGGAAAAGAAACAGTTCTCGGTTCCCAACCCTACTTAACTGGAACTCCCTAATCATCACTGGAACATTTTCCACCAAAACTGAGGTCGCATTTCCCCAGTCGCAGCAGCATTAAAAACATTAACTTCCATAGACTTTTCATCTTTGCTTAACATAATAATTCTTAAGGGCAGTACAGCAGGCTGCACAACCTCCTTCTTGATGTGCCGCCTAAGGATCTTTGGCCAAACCTCTTTTGCTGCTGCCTTTATAGGAGCTCCTTCCTCTATGCTCTTAGGAGCTTCCTGTAGGGCCTGCTTGCCATAGACACAACAGGTGCTTTTCATTTGTGTTTGCATCTATATGGAGAGGAAAAATTAATGTTAAAGGTGCTAAAGAGGATGTTTTGTTTTATACATTTTTGCAATATTACTTGAAACTGTCTTTACTAACTGACAAAAGACTATTTATTAGGTGCACTGAAAGGAATAATATTAATATACATCATCTGTGCACAAGGTAGGGCCTTAAAAACATCAGCCAATCGTTTACGCGATCATTGCGTAAACAATTGGCCCTCTGGCTTGTCAATCACTGCCGTGACATTCCTTGTGAGAGACGTGCGCGGATTGGCTCTCTGGCTTGTCAATCACTGCCATGACGTTCCTTGTGAGAGACGAGCGCGGCTGCGCGCTCCAGTAACTTTTCCCACTCCACAGGCGCCGCATGCAATGTTTTTGTCCGGAGACAGGAGTAACAACTGCAGATTATGAGTTACCTGCGGTGACTCCGACATAATGAATCCACTAACAAGATACAGCGAATGTCGGTGGTAAACACTCGTGTTACAATACTCGTGCATGAGTTTTGGGAGGCGTTCCCTTGAAAGGAGGGGGGGTTGTTCTTACGCATGCTCTCATTTCAAAAACTCAGTAACAGTCTTTGGTTTCTCAGTCGACGAAAAGATCCTCTTTATCACCTTTGACTTTATCAAACTTTGACAGTTTTTTCATGCACCTGTCAATTGTGAGATTTTGGGCTTTTTGACTTTTCATAAAGTGTTTTTTCACACTAAAGAAAACATCCAAAATATATTTATAAGTTTTTCTTTTATAGCACTTTATTTGTGTCAGTAGATTTCAATTTTTTTTTCTCCTGCACTGAGCCATATATCTTCCACTTCAGTAGCACTTACATTTACCAAACGTTAAATTTTTATTCCCATTATAGGTTCTTACAGATTTTTTTTTTCTTTTGTTCTGGCTGTTTACAGTATTTTCTGAATTATGGAGTGATAAAAAGATACCCAAAACCCCCTCTATAAACACCTTTGACTCTCATGCCCCCTGTTTCACACATTAGTCAGTGGAAATTAGTACCTCAAAAAGTTAAGTTGAACAGTGAACAAAAAACATTTTTACAGGGAACATTTGTACTGTAAACGTAAAAAAGTAAGTTTACCTTACTTTCAAAAAGTTAATCCAACTAAACTTTAACACTGTATAAACTTATAAGTTCAAACATCATTCAGTTTAGCAAGTTGAACACATTTAATATTCTACATAAAGATTTGAGTTGAGTGAATTAATTTTTAGATGTTTTTACAGTGCAGGTTTTTAGCTTTGCTGGATGAAAACTTGTGTGATTATTCCTTTAAAAAGCAGTCTTAATAATTATTGTATTTTTATTATTAATATTAGTAGTAGTAGTAGTAGTAGTAGTAGTTGTACACTGTAAAAAAACAGTAGCTTTTTGAGTTATCTTTTTACATTGACTCAGTTAAGTTGAATTTACTTAGAATTTTAAGTACTTTCAACTTGACAAATATAGTGATTTGAACTTGTAAAGTTTAGTTTAATAACTTTATGAAAGTTGAGTGAACTTGTTTTTTTAAGTTTCCAATACCACAGCTCATGTTCATTTAACCTAATTTGACTTATTAAACCAAAAGAAATAATTAAATGGTTCTTTTGTCAGTTGTAAATAATTATTTTATTTCAAATGTTTCAGCCATGTTTCTTTGAGATCTTTTTCATTCAAATAAATTTCTACTGCAAATAATAATTGATCTGATGTCAGCCACTGAAACATTTATTTATTTATTTATAATTGGAATAATATATTTTTTAAAGGTGCCCTAGAATTGAAAATTGAATTTATCTTGGCATAGTTAAATAATTAGAGTTCTGTACATGGAAATGACATACAGTGAGTCTCAAACACCATTGTTTCCTCCTTCTTATGTAAATTTGATTTGTGCAAAAGACCTCTGAAGAACAGGCGAATCTCAACATAACACCGACTGTTACACAACAGTCGGGATCATTAATATGTACACCCCCAAATTTTGCATATGTCAGTCCATGTTCAAAGCATTAGATAAGCCAGTATTAACGTCTGAATCTGCACAGCTGAATCAACAGACTTTATGCAGGTAAGCAAGCAAGAACAATAGTGAAAAATGGCAAATGGAGCAATAATAACTGACATAATCCATGATATTATGATATTTTTAGTGATATTTGTAAATTGTCTTTCTAAATGTTTCGTTAGCATGTTGCTAATGTACTGTTAAATGTGGTTAAAGTTACCATCGTTTCTTACTGTATTCACAGAGACAAGAGCCGTCGTTATTTTCATTATTAAACACTTGCAGTCTGTATAATTCATAAACACAACTTCATTCTTTAGAAATCTCTCCAACAGTGTGTAATGTTAGCTTTAGCCACGGAGCACTATCAAACTCATTCAGAATCAAATGTAAACATCCAAATGAATACTATACTTACATGATCTGATATGCTGCATGACGAACACTTTGTAAAGATCCATTTTGAGGGTTATATTAGCCGTGTGAACTTTGTTTATGCAATGTATTATAGAGTCGAGAGCTTGAGGGCAGGGAGCACGAGCATTTAAAGGGGAAGCACGCTGAATCTGCACATATCTAATTATGCCCCAAAATAGGCAGTTAAAAAACTGAATAAAAAAAAAATCTATGGGTATTTTGAGCTGAAACTTCACAGACACATTCTGGGGACACCTTAGACTTATATTACATCTTGTGAAAAAGTGATCTAGGGCACCTTTAAAGTCACCATTTTGGTGAAATAGTGTTTCCTTTAGTTGTGCTGTTGATCCTTGAACTTTCCAATTAACTTTGTTGTTGTTGTTTTGGCTGTTTTAACACTGTATTTATAAAAAACACTTTTTGTGTTAAAGAAGACCATGAATCGGATACATGGCAATTAGATTGTCATATAAACAGGCAGATTTTTTTTTTTTTTTTTCAGAAGAAGTTCAGTTTGGTACTTCTCTGCAGTTTAATGACATAATCTAGAGGAAGCATGTGTGGAGGCGGTAAATGACAATGACACAGGAAACAGCTGCCTCTCATTTAAAAGGCTGCATACTCCAGAGGTCACATATGAAGGCTGCATACGTCATCGAGGCGTTGTGATTGAAGTAACCATTAGATTGCAAAGAAAGAAATTACAGTATTTTACACCTCATGAGGAATAACAATACATTTTATAATCGCTACTTTTCTTAAATAAGACATCGTTGATGATGTATGCAGCCTTCAAATGCAACCTCCGGAGAACCTTTGTCATGAGTCATTGACAATTTCTCCTCGTCTGACTTCAAAACAAGAGCTTGATCCACTGACTTACCTTCTAAGGGCTAAGTGTCATTCATAATAAAAGATTTTTATTTTTACAGTGTACCACATCAGTTTTTTAAGGTGTTTTCAAATCTTTGTTATAAACTCTGCTTGACACATGTACTTCTTTTGAATTGTTCTCCACATAGGCTACAATCCTGTAATCTCACCGCTCGCTGTTGTGAGAGTTTGTCATCAGTTTTACAGTCATCAAACCTGAGAGAGCTGGACCTGAGTAACAATGACCTACAGGATTTAGGAGTCCAGCTGCTCTCTGATGGACTGAAGAGCCCAAACTGTAAGCTGGAGAAACTGAGGTGTGTAAAAACATAAGGGATAATGTCAGTCAGTCATAATGTTGATGTGTGTCTGTAGATGATCTAATTGTGTGTGTCTGTAGGTTGTCTGGCTGTATGGTGACAGAGGAAGGCTGTGATTATCTGTCTTCAGCTCTGAGTTCAAACCCCTCACACCTGAGAGAGCTGGATCTGAGCTACAATCATCTAGGAGATTCAGGAGTCAAGCTGCTCACTGACAAAGTGAAGGATCCAAACTGCTCACTGCAGATACTTAAGTATGTGGGGAGGGATGTTCATCTCCATAACTGAGGCCTGATGCAATACGCACCTCAATGCATAGCCAATGATACGTTACATTAAAGGGAATCCTGGGGGTTAAGACTTGTATGGCTTAGTATAATGTAAATTATGTCTCTTACTGAAATATGTAGTAGAAAACCCATGAAAGATTTACAGTATTCAAAAAATCCATAATATATTTGGACAATGGCCGGCGCCATTTTGTTTAGGTGCACAGTGCGTTCTACGTCGATGATGTCAAATGGTTGCTTTCATTGAGCTACTGATGCTACCCTGTTGCTATTTTTACCGCAACACAACTCGGAATATAATATATGATGCAACATTGTGCAGCTTTTGGTTGTAATTTTCAGTCGACCAGCAACAAGAAAAGTGATGTAATTCTTCACTGCTTTAGCAGCGATAAGAAGTGGAGAAAAGAATGGGAAGTTATCGGGTTTTAAAGGGAACACCTTGGATATTAAGACTGTATGTGGTACTAGATTACCACTGCCCCAAAGTATACAGATGAAAAAATATCGAAGGCGTCAAGGCTAAAGTTTTATTCATCTACATTCTTCACAATTTCCCATTCTTTTCATCTCTTCTAATCGCTGGTAAAGCAGTAAGGACTTGCATTGCTTCTCTTGTTGCCCATCAACTGAAAATTACAACCAAAAGCTGCACAATGTGGCATCATACATTATATTCCATGTTGTGCTGCAGTAAATATAGCAATAGGGTAGCTTCAGTAGCTCAACAAGGGCAATCATTTGATGTCATTGATGTAGAACACATTGTGCACCTAAACAAAATGGCACCCCCTATTGTCCAAAAATTTCATGGATTTTTTAAATAACATAAATCTTTCATGGGTTTTCTATTACATATTTCTGTAAGAGACATCATGTACGTTACATTAAGCCATACAAGAAAACCCATGAAAGAGTTGTGTTAAAGGTTAGTTCACCCAAAAATCAAAATTCTGTCATTAATTACTCACCCTCATGTTGTTCCACTCCCATAAGACCTTCGTTCATCTTCAGAACACAAATTAAGATATTTTTGATGAAACCCGATGGCTCAGTGAGGCCTGCATAGCCAGCAATGACATTTCCTCTCTCAAGATCCATTAATGTACTAAAAATATATTTAAATCAGTTCATGTGAGTACAGTGGTTCAATATTAATATTATAAAGCACAGAGAATATTTTTGGTGCGGCAAAAAATAACAACTTCAGGAAGCAGTTTGATGAAAGAAATTTAATCTGCTTGCATACAACATTGTCAGTGATTATAATAGAGACAAAAGAAATGCTTACAAGATGTAATATGTTTTAGAGTCTTCTCAAAAAAAAAGTCACATGATATGATCTTGAAAAACATTTAATAAAAAACTTGTCATCTTCAGATTTAAAATATAACATTGTCAGACGTGGCTTTGTGGCTTAGATTGCTACAAGGCCAACTTCAATTTTATTTTCATAAAGATATTTCATAAAAATAAATTTCTAATAACTTTACAAAATTTTGAAGCTATTTATAGCTATGTTTTTCATTATGACAATAATTAATTATGACCTTACAATAACCTGCATAGTATCTGCTTTCAAATGAGACCATACTTATGCTTTTAGTGCAAAGGGTCATGAACTGTATCTGTTTTAGTTTGGGTATGTAATTTCTTGGGATTTTCCAAAAGTGGGGGTGCTGGCTAACAGGTTAATATACAGCATTCTGTGCAGAATTGAAATGGGTCTGAGACCTTTGGTGGTAGGGCTCTACAGTGCTCCCATTTCACTTGCATTTGCTTCTGAAAATAACTGCGTGCAACTGTGAAAAAATATTTGGGCGCAGTATTGCAAGTGACCCGATCAATTCTCATGAATAGATCTACAATCGGGATAAAAAGTACAACTCCCAAAATGCATCTAAACTGAACAACAATTATGTTTCGTACTGCAATCAGCTGCTTTTCATGCCTTAATTCAAAGACTTTGCTTAAGTCAGCAGAGCAACTGCAAAAGTCATGCGTGACAGACTACACTTCAAAGATTGTATGCTAGGTGCAACCGGTGTGACACAGCCACACGCATTTACCAGACTCATGCTGCTGTTTCTTTGCAGCCAGATTAATTGTATATACTACATTTGGATTATCATAATCAAGATCGGAAATTAACGGGGGCTTGGGGCAAAAATGCCTCCAAAAATTAATTTAAAAAAACACACGCACCGTTATGAATGCCCATGCACATACTTTCACTTTTGAAGTAGAGGCAATTCGGAGGTGGCAATTGAGTCACTCTACGAAACGTGTGCCATTTCCACTTTGCATTTTTCAAAATATTCATTAAGAACAAACTTTTTTTTTTTAAACAATCCTACAACTTGAAAGATATGTTAATCCTCCAAAAAACATATTTTCCCACCTCAGGCACAAAATCTTTATTAATATTATCCTTTTTTTTTTTCAGGCAAGGCAGCCATTCTTGTACCACCCCGTCACAGACAATATGTATGCCATTAGTAAAAGAAGAAATACATTTTTAAAATGTAATGTTTTCCTAATAGTAAAATGTCCCTTTTTTGAAAACCATCAATAGAAAGTCAGTAATTTATTATATATTTTTTATTCTTAGATTTTTAATCCTGATATATGAATTTGATGTTTCAATGGCCTCATTGTTTGTACTGAAAAAATGAATTCACTTAAAAAATACAAATAAAGTTACATTTATCTGATTAGTCCACACAGCAAGAACATCATTCAACATTAATTTATGTAATATTTCATTTTTGTTCCATAAACTTTTAACAAAATGACCCTGTGACGGGGTGGTAAATGTGATGGGGTGGTATGGACAAAGTGTTTCTCTATATGACCTGCTGGTTTTAAACTTTAAAAACTGGCGGAGGGAGACATTCAACCTGAGTAAAAAGTGTGTAAGTGATATAGTGAGTGAGTGAATGAGTGAATTAATGAACCGAGCAGTGTTGCCAAGTCTGCGGTTTTCTCGTGGAATTGGGCTACTTTCACTTTTACACAGTTGCTGCAGGTTGTTTTTCATGTCCACAGGTTGAAACGAGCCCAAATAACATGATATTTAGCCCTTGGAATGCACATTTTACCAAGGGGACCCTGCCAAAAAAAAAGTTTTACCCCCTAGAACCTGATTTTTATCGGGGGACATTTTGTCCCCGTCAAAAACATGACAGGGTGGTAAATCTCCCATGTGGTCAAGTTTCTCACCTAGCATACATGCATTCAATCCGAAATATAATTTTATTTGTATTAATAATGTAAAAATGAATAGAAAACTAACATGAAAAAGCAACAAATAAACAATGTAAAAAAAAATGTACATAGTTGCCTGCTTGGTGGCTATAAGGCTCAAATGATGTCACTTAGGCTTTGTGATGTAATTTAAAGGAACACAGCATTATTTATAGATAAAATAAGTTAGTGTGATGGGGTGGTAAGTCAAACTGAGGGGTGCGCACAAATCATAAAATATTTACAAAACAAAAATAATATATGTGAATAAATACATCTTATGTAAACAAGGACACATATAATCCTGAAAATAGTATATGTTTCAAAAAAATATATAACTTATTTGGTGATATTTTAGATGCAAATGTCATGTTGGTTAACACGGACATGTGAAATTGGCTATGTAATGAAAAATGATTAAAAATAGTACGCTAATCTTCAAAATCATATATCATGTTAAAAAGAACACTTGAATTAATAACTTTAAGCTTTGGAAACACACTTTAGGATATTTTCTGTGCCTTATGCATCTGATCAAATGTTACGGACCCAAATGGCACCTGTAGAATGACTCAATTGCTTGAATGGTGGGTGGCTTTATTATTATTCTTAATGAAAAACACAACAACAAAATGGTACAGTGACAAACTCGCTTAAATATGCGCTTTTACATTTCGCTTGTCAATCAAATCCTCATCCCTCGTGAGGCGAAATGGGTGAAGTGAGGTGAAATCTGACTCCTGCTGCTGATCTGTGCTGCGACTCTTGTTCGGCTCACTGAATTGAGCGGATGCATTCAGTTTAACTGTATTGTCTATTTTCTAACTAAACTAAATGATTACTATTACTATAAAAAACTCAAAATGATGGTGGAACCGGTGCCGCGGTCATGGTGGGCAAGTGATATAACCGGTGTTGCTGCTGAACACCAGTAACAGCGTCGATCTCAGCAAGCCTACTATGTGTAAGTTGAGTACTATCACTCCTGTTTCTCAGAGTATTGGCATGATTGCAAATGTGATACTTGCTGATCTGATTGACGTCCAATAAACAAGCTGATATTAAGTGACAAAATTTTAGCCACAATACTGTCTGTTTTTTAGGGAAGCCCTAAACGGCCATGAATTATTATTATTTTTCTACCTTGTTTTCTCGTGATCACAACTTATTTTATCTTGATCTCGAGATAACAAAAGTTGTTTTGTCGTGATCACGACTTAATTACACAAATGTGCCAATAGGTGGCAGTATATTACCAAATATAACTGATGATGTGCTGTAAATATCCACTTTACTGTATTAGTTCATATTGGCTCAGATTGTACGAGTTTCGGACAGAGAGAGTTTTCGTGATCGCTTTATTTTGTGCAGTATTGTGTGCCCTAAACGATTAACTCAGCTGTTAAATGACTGATTATAATTATTTTGCTTGAAAGTATATCTGTTATCGTTCTGACTAGTTGCATGACTCACCAGTTTCACGACCGCAAAAGTTAGTTGTGATACTAAATTTATTGCTTATTAAAACTAATTTTGATGTCACTGTAGTACTATTCTGTTTGCACCTTATATCTTTAAGACGCTATTTTAATCATCGCAGTTTCAGTGTTCATTTACCTCATTATGTCACTCAATGTATATTAATAAGAAATGTCATTAATTCAGTGATAGTGTGTGACCTATTGTATTTTCTACATTTCTTTGTAGGAAACAACACACATACACATTAACACTCTTCTCAAACAGCATCCAAAGATTGTTTTAGCCTATATCAACTGGATTAAAGCTTTGTTTTTTGGAAATCTGGAGTATTGCACCTCTTTTTAATGGAAGAGCTAGGAGGAGGAAGACAGTTTAACGCACATGATATCACAGCCTACATGACGAATAAAAATAACAAACACATTATGTAGGTTTTTAGAATTATAGAATAATCTGGCATCTTTCTGAAGGCACTCTGCCTGCGCTTGAGATGTTGAATGCTCTGCTGATTATTAAACATGTTAATTACACAAACAATATGTTAAGCGTACATTTATTGAACAGTGATTGATTAGCCTATATGTATTTATTGTAAACGTTATTATTAAGTGAAGTAAAAATTTAAACATTTAGCTGAAATATCCACAAGATATAAGAGCGCATGATTTATCCATCGATCAGATGCTTGTGAAAGTTGTTCATTACTATAGCAACAGTAGAATCCGGGTACAGTGTTTCAGAATCAATCACTGTAAAAAAGAACTTTTATGTCGAGATGACGACAAAACAACTTTTGTTATCTCGAGATCACAAGAAAACAATATAGAAAAAAAAATATTAATCCATGGGCGTTTATGGCTTCCGTAGTTTTTGCTCTATTTCATGAAAATAGTTTCAAACAAAGCCACACCAGAACTGTTACGCATCTCCAAGCAACGGTGAATGAATGAATCTGCGTTTTGAATGACTGAATGAATGACTCGCACATTAAGATTTACCGCCACCTACTGGCTGTTTTATTTTCATATTTACATTTTTTTTCATATTTACACTTTACATAGACTGTTTATACTTCAAATATTAAACTTTTTAAAATTCATATTTTTTACATATTTCTAAATTCAAAAAATTATATTTAAAAACATTCGTACAACATTATTTACCAATGAGCTGCATTAAGCAAGCTGCATTAAGTCTGTGTAAATGTGTTTAAATAATACCACTTCAGCTGGAGCTTCTGTGCCACTCCTGCAGTGCAATGATAGATATTTTTTTTAAGATTTCTTTTGATTGGTAACAGTCTAATTGGGTCTTATTGTTGTAATTGAATTTATTGTTTAACATTTAAAAATAAATTGTCTATTTTAATTTAAGAAACTGATTAAATATGATGCATACATTTAATAAGATTACAAAAAAAATGCTTTTATAATGGTACAAATGCCCCAGGAAATTAATTTAAATGGGCAAATATCGCCGGTAATAGGAAAGTTAATGTCTGTTATTGAACAGGAAGTGCTCCTAAATTTTTCACTGTGGTCCTACATTTTTTTTTTATTTATTAGGAGCACTTGAAAAGAAAAATGTTACTGTAGAGCCCTTGGTGGTCTGTGCCGACTCACGCTCTGTGCTCTCGTGTCTCTGGACCAGAGTAGACTGCTCACGCTGCGGCGGTTCATGTGACAGACTTTATTCACATCAAAGTAAAGCATATTTAAACTGTCTTAATTGTTCCCTATCCCCTATATAGTGCACTATGTGCCATTCACCATGAAGAAACTAGTAAATGTGTGAAAAAGTGACCGATTTTAGCCACAGCTTCAGCATCTGTTTGTAGTGTAGGAGGGGCGGGACTTCGGATTCTAGAGAGCAATTGATTGGACCGAAGATTTGATGCGAAGCTGATGTGTGATGTGATGTCATGAAAATCTCTGATCCATTTTAGCAGAAGTGAGAGTTTAACTTACTTTCATAAAGTTAATCCAACTAAACTTTAGAAGTTCAAACAACATGAAATTTAGCAAGTTGAACATACTTAATATTCTATGTAAAAAGACAACTTAACTGAGCCAGTGCAAAAAGATGACTCAAAAAGTTGAATGAATGAATTTTTAGAATTTTATTTTTTACAGTGTAGTATTACATGAAGACATACAATATACCGTAAAATAGTAATATTGCAGTACTACAATAGTAATAGGGCTATATTTCTGTTACAATTTAAACCAAACTTTTATTTTGATGGCTTGCTGAAAGATCTTGAAGTTTCTGTGTGTATATGATATGACAATAGTTTTTCTCATATTAAACAGCAAAATTCTCATGAAGTGACTCTCAGAGCAGCTCTGGAGATGAAGTTTATGTGTTCATGTTGTCATATAGTAAGATGAAGACACAGGAGAAAACACTGAGCGTCACACATACTTCAGTATGTGTAGAACATAGAACATGATCATTGCTGATCTCTATCATGGTGACTTAAAAATAGTGATATTCTCCTTTGGTGATTCTGCTTGTTATCATCAGTATCTTCAATGATGGTCAATCATCACTCAATTAATCACTTAATTATCTTATTAAAGGTCCCATTCTTCGTGATCCCATATTTCCAACTTTAGTTAGTGTGTAATGTTGTTGTTAGAGTATAAATAAAATCTGTAAAATTTTAAGGCTCAAAGTTCAATGCCAAGCGAGATATTTTATTTAACAGAAATAGCCTACAACGAACGGCCAGTTTGGACTACATCCCTCTACTTCCTTCTTTAATGACGTCACTAAAACTGTGTTTTGACTAACCTCCGCCCACAGGAATACACAAAAAAAGGGGGCGTGGTCTTGTTGCGCTCCCACGGAGAAGAGCAAGAGTTGCGTTTGTAGAGTGTGTTTGTCGCCATGTCGTCGAAACGCTGTTATTTTCATCCCGCAGTCCAATCACCTTTGTTTGGCCTTCCCAGGGACGCTGTACTTAGAAATCAGTGGTTACAATTTATGTTTAACTCGGTTCCCGAAAATTATAATCCACATGTTAAACTATGTGCAGCACATTTTACTGAGGACAGCTTCCTCAATCTCAGTCAGTTTAATGCCGGATTCGCACAAAGATTATTTTTGAAAGATGGAGCAGTTCCCTCTTTGTCTGGAGAAGGCGTTGTTTGTGGACCACAACCGGTAAGTGCATTTTATTATTTACGTTGGTGCGTTTAACAGTTTCTGTAACTTATCACACAAAGGGCAACGCTGTTTAGCTTTGTTAACTAGATGGCAATTGAAACTTATCCGACCAAAACTTTTAAAAAGTGTAGTAATTCAACCGGACACCATCGATTGTTGGTGTTTGTTATGATCAGTTTAAATTATTTGTTGATTATATCTGTTGTTTACTGTTTAACCACATGCTGGTTTAGCTGCAGCCACGCGAATCATTGTTCTATGTTTAGGCCTATGTAACGTTACCTACTGTAAATAAACAGCTTACCATTGTGACACATCCTGTAAAAGACGTGTTTGCACAGGTTCTACTCGATCCTCTTCATCTATGTTCTCCGGGTCTGATTCCGGCTCAAATTGATAGGGTAAAATTAAAGACATGTTTACAATAACACTGAGCGCATGCATCTCCCCGTTATGGTAAGAGGCGTGACCTTTCCGGGCAAGGAGCGCTAAGCTGTTGTCGAATCACAACACAGGAACCGCTGGCACAATCAGAACTCGTTACGTATTTCTGAAGGAGGGACTTCATAGAACAAGGAAGTCATCAGCCCGTTTTTATGACAGTGGAAACAGCGGTATACAGATAAGTAAATTATGTGAAAAATACTGTGTTTTTTTTACACGCGAAACATGAACACATGTTATATTGCACACTATAAACACAATCAAAGCTTCAAAAAACCACGAAGAACAGGACCTTTAACACTGCTTCAGTGTTCATTTAACACTCTTATTTTAACACTTTAACACTGTTGAGTGTGGTCTCGCATATACTCCCTGGAAATTTCATTTAACACTGGAGTTTTTGCTGTGCACTAGAAAACCAAGAAGATCACAGGTGTCAGTACTGCATAATATTGAAACGGCACAATACCATAATTGAACTACCAAACAGGTCTGGTACTGAAATCAGTGTCAGTCAGGTGACATGCAGAGAATCAGCATGTGTGATAAAAATGACATATAACCAGAAGTGGGTAGTAACGAAGTATATTTACTTTGTTACATTTTCTTGAATATTTTTTGGAAATTTTTTACTTTTAAGAGTAGATTTAAATGTGGGCACTTTTACTTTACCTTTAGTACATTTCTAATGAAAAATCTGTACTTTATCTTCGCTATGCTGGGCGACGTTCCTCTCATTACTTTATTTTAATGCAATACTGTACATGTTAAGAAATGCATAGTTTATTCCAAGTGCTCAAGCCTCTTTTTTCATGAACAATGCCCTGTTCACAAATTAATCACTCTTTTGAGTTGATTATGTTCAAAGACTTGATCATACAAGTTAACAAAAGACATTAAATTGGTTCGTGAATCAGTTTGAATGATTTGTTCAGTTGCACACACCGAATCGTCTGAAGCGGTTTCTCACTCGAGTGTTGGATGAAGAGACAGTGGACCTACAGTCAATTAAAAACAAATCTGAAAATGCATCCTATTGTTTGCCAGCGATCGATGAAGATCTTTATTAGCTGAACTGCGTATGCTGTCTGTGAACAACTCCACAGGTATCGATTTCATTTGATTTCAATTCATACAGCCAATAGCCGAAGGTTTCTTGCACATTCAGTCTTTTCAGTGTGGCAAAGTAGTTTAATTCCAAGTAAACTTTTATCTGACTCCATTTTATCATAACCTCGAATTTAGTTTAGAATGTCAAATGATTATTGGTCATTTGTATAATAATTTAGCTTTACATTTTGATTATTCTATTTAACTCTTTACTCTTATTGTACTCGTTCATTCGGATTCCTATAACGCTTTGAGTCTCGCACCGGCCGGGTGTACGATCTCAAACGCACAATCTCGTCAGTCTTGGTCATTAGACAGAGGCGATGACTAATATTCTAGAGGCCGTACCCACTTTGCTCATTCTAGAATACGTTTATTTAGTCCCCATAGATCTGAACACACCGAATTAAGGTAAGATTACTTTTAACTAGGGGCCATGACCATTACCATAAAATCAGACTGACCAAGTTAGCTTCCTCTAGTGGTAACTTTACATAATCACACAGTGGTTTACCCACAGACACTTAGTTAGAATAATCTCACCATAACCAGAGGTTGAGGCCCACCCTATTTAGATTGATCTAGCAACACTCTGTTGCTCTAAAAGGAAAACCCATTTGTTAGATCAAAATCTCAATAATAGGTAGAATATTTGTAGTCTCAGTCATCAGTTAAGAAACAGGCGCCTCAACCCCTGTGATGTGTGGCAGCAGCAGCGCGAGATCTCTGGAGAATGATCAAACAGACACAGATCAAGTGTGGTACAAAGCATTCTCAGATTTATTCAGGAAGAAGGGTCATATTTATAGACATAGGTTAAACAACAATCTCCAGAATGGCTTGAACATCCAATCATACGACTTAAGAATCAAACCTTACCATGTATGGCATTTCAAGAAATATAATAACAAATAAGAAATGTATGTGCATAAATGCGTGTGTGTCTTCAACTTCTGGTTGCGTTTGAGAGTGTCAGTGTGTCCAAGGACTACTACGTCTTGTTTTGTCTAGGTAGGTACATGATGTGCACAATGGAAAAATCCCAAGACACAGAGAAAGTCAAAAGTGAAGCCCAAGAAATAAGAAATTATTTAACACCATTATTAGCCTACACAGTCTAAGTATACTTAACTAATGCCAGTGTGTTAGTCTGAGCTCTAAAATATCAGTTGGTGTGCCCCACTGCTCCACCTAAACTGTACTTTAGTCCGTTACTAACCTGAGCGTAGATTTGTGGGGTTATGGACTTAACGTAATCTACTAGAGCCAATAATTTCAGAGTAAGTCAGAATAAAGTCAAATGTAACAATTTATTAGTCAGGTAAATTTATAATGCCAATTACATAATCATCTCAAAGATGATCAATACAAAACATCAAATGCTCAGAAACAGAGTAAAAGATGAATACCTGACATTAGAAAAATACACATTGCTGAGTGTCTGAAGGACTGCACAGGATCGAGCCTTGAACCTCCTGCAACATCTCTTTAAATACCCAGACTAAGACAGAAACTTCTTTCAAATGGAAACATGAGTTCACAATGGGAATTTGCATTAATCAGGGTCCCAGATTGAGTAGTTTACACCTTTTAGGGACAGAAGTGCATTTGCATGAAAGACCTGGTGAAGGTGGTCACACCCAGTA
The DNA here is from genome assembly GCF_018812025.1 of Megalobrama amblycephala. NCBI lineage: Eukaryota > Metazoa > Chordata > Actinopteri > Cypriniformes > Xenocyprididae > Megalobrama > Megalobrama amblycephala. Next base: position 4,697,979 of record NC_063050.1, on the reverse strand, counting down.
CAGGGGGCAAAATATCTCTAAAATCTTTAAACCTTTATTACCTTCTTGTTTACTTCTGTGGGAATGAGACCTTTGTACCAGTCACACTGAGACATTTCAAATGATACCAAACATGCATAATGTTGTATGATAACTGTTCACATTGAACCATATAGATTTAGGGTGAATTTCAGGTCATCTCTGCATGTAGAGAGAAGAGATGGGGGAAGAGGGGGTGAAGGAAGGGAAATGTAGATTGAGGCGATGCCGAGGTGTGATTGACTCGGTGTGATTGCGTCTCGGATGGGGATGTTAATTTTGCAAGAGAGAGTTCAAATGTTAATTTCCTTTGTTTTCTCAAAGAGTAGGCCTTTCTCAGTCCAGACAGTCTTACACATGTAAAGAGTTTTCTCTCTTTCTTCTTTCAAATGTAGCTGTATAAATTATTACTATACAAAGCAAAAGACATGCAATGATATTCAAGTTACAGATGCCAGAAATAATGCTTGTCTCTTCTATGTTTGTTTCAAAGACCTAATTATGATAATAATTTAAATATCTATCTAAATAATAACACACTACTGTATTGTTGTAAGTATGTACAGTATCTCACAGAAATGAGTACACCCCTCACATTTTTGTAAATATTGAATTATATCTTTTCATGTGACAACACTAAAGAAATGACACTTTGCTACATTGTAAAGTAGTGAGTGTACACCTTTTATAACAGTGAAAAAAAAAAAATTCAATGGATACTTTTTTTTACTGTTACTCAAGTAACTATTAAGATTATTACTTTCAGTTTTACTTTGAGTAAATATTTCTATAAGTACTTTTACTTGAGTACAGTTTTTGGATTTTGGATACTCTACCCACCTCTGCATATAGCTTGATGCTCACTAAGAAGCTGCACTCTAGAACTGAATTATAGAAGCACTTTCAGTACAGACAAAAGAAAAACTATGAAGTTGTAGAGCTGTTTGTAAAAAAGGTGGAAGGGTCTGTTCACTCAAAAATTATTATTATTATTATTATTATTATTAATATTATTGTTGTTGTTGTTGTTATAATTATTATTGTCGTTCCAACATCTGAATGATTTGTTTCTTTAGTTAAAATAAATGAAATTTAGAAAAATGTATTTTCTTTTTTTTCATGTAATGAAAATGCGGTCAAAATAGCTTGTATAGGTTTGGAACGACATCAGGGTGAATTAATTTCCTTTTTGTCTTATCTTTAGAATATTTATATGCCATCATGTTTGTGTTTTATAGTATGGATCATGGAGAAGAAATCAGAAGTAAAGTGCCTCAAAAATGTAGGTCTACACACAATCATTTACTGATTTTTTTATTTACTTTAATTTAATTTTTTCCTCACCTCATCTCTCTTCTTGTGTTCAGATGCCTGTGATCTCACACTGGATCCAAACACAGCAAACACTCAACTCATCCTGTCTGAGGAGAACAGGAAGGTGATGCGTGTGGAAGAGAATCAGCCGTATCCTGATCATCCAGAGAGATTTGTTGATATTGCTCAGGTTCTGTGTGGAGAGAGTCTGACTGGACGCTGTTACTGGGAGGCTGAATGGAGCGGAAATGCTGTTATAGCAGTAGCCTATAGAGGAATCAACTGGAAAGGAGAGAGTGGTAACAGTGCGTTTGGATTCGATGACAAATCCTGGTGTCTGGAGTGCTCTGATGACGGATTCACTGTCCATCCCAAAACTAAGAAAATGATTCAGAAAACAGTCACACCAGCCTCTCCCAGACACTCTAATAGAGTAGGAGTGTATTTGAACTGGTCATCTGGCATTCTGTCCTTCTACAGCGTCTCTGACACACACACACTTACACACTTACACACATTCAACACCACATTCACTGAACCCCTCTATGCTGGATTTGGGGTTCATTATAACTCCTCATTGTCTCTGTGTAACATTAAACAGTCTTCTGTGAGAAACAACAGGTGAGTGTGACAAATAGTTCAATGTTCTGTTCTTCACAAAAAAACCCATCAAAAATATTATATATATATATATATATATATATATATATATATATATATATAATATACTGTCACCAGTGATGGGAATAACAGGTGTTACTAACACAAACGCCTTTACTTTTTTCAATAACGAGTAATCAAATGAATGACTTTTTCTCCCGTTACAACGCCATTACAGTTACTGACAAAAAAATGCCGCGTTACTATAACTGAGCTCACTGAACCGGTTTTCATCCAATTATAGGCTCTCTCTTAGCCATAGGACCTGCAAAGTTTTTTTCTGTGGTGTGTGTTGGGGTTAGTCATACACAAATATAATTTTAAACTGAAAATAATGTACGATGCTCTGTGTGTGTGTGTGTGTGTGTGTGTGTGTTCAGAGCATGCAAGCGGAGCGCGAGCTCAAGCCAGAATACCCTTTGTGACATGCTGGATCGAAAATATGTGAAGTGAGTTTTTCTTCTAGTCGACTAGTAGTTGTTCATTTAAGCCATTAGTTGACTAATCACATTTATATTCATTTGATTTCTGGAGAGAATAAACCATAATATTGAGCATTTATGTAATATAGGCTATGCACTCAAGAACAAAGCTTGCCATAAAGAACCGGCAAAAGTAATAATTATAAATGTGACAAAAACAGCAAGGAAACATTTTAATTGTTTATTAATAAACTAATGTTTTCTGAATCAGTGTCGGCTGTGAAGATGAAGTTGACATTACTGACTATCGTCTCCTCATAGTGGACGCGATTAGAGAGAGAATGCACATTTCATTCGGATTACATAATCAGAGAGTAGCCTATTTCTTTTCATTTTGGAATTATTTAGTTTAAAAGTAGACATTTCAAGCTTTCTATAGATATTTTTCTCATGTCTGAGACAAGTAGCCTATACGCTGAGGCCCCGTCCACACGGAGACACGTTTTTGTGAATACGCACAAATTTTGTATCGGTGTTTCGTCCACACGGATCCGGCGTTTTCAGAAGGTGAAACCACTATTTTTTGAAACCGGGTCCCAGAGTGGATAAATCTGAAAACGAAAATTTGCTGAGCCAAAATAAAGCGTTATTTCTAAGCTTTACTATAGTTTGTATACAGTGCGCAAGGTTTATGCTCATGCTCAAGTCTTATTCGCTGCTTTAAGTGCATCTCTGTGGCAGAATTACAGCGCCACATAATGGTCTGGCATGTACACTACATCATTTTGAGTCGTTTCAGTGGTTTCCTGTGGATGCAGATATTTCTTGAGACGAGGAAAAAAAAATTATTGGCACTCCAGTTCACGCGTCAGTGATCGCGCCGGCGCCTCCATGTCATGATTGTATTGTCTGCTATATTTGCTTCTTATGTATTAAATCCAGGCAATTGGTTAAAGGTACAGGTTGTAGGACCTGCCACTAGAGGGCGCACTACCAAAACAATAACAATTGCGTGGTTTGATGACGTCATGCTATATTGCAATACAATACAGCAAATATAGTTTGACAGTAAATTATCAAATTAATTGATTACTGTTTAGTCAGATGATATGAAAATGATTACCACTTGTTCAACAAATATATACACTCGCGTACATTCAAGCACAATAATTGGGCATACATAGCAAACGCGAGTTCAACGATTTGCGCAAGTAGATTACATACAAAGTCAATGCAAAGACGCGATCAGACTATGGATCAGACGCGTCCTCGCGCGGGTCTAGAGACGCGATGCCCCGTGTTTGGCGTGTATGCCCCATAATACTAATCGTGTTGATCATTATAATGGCATACGATTTCTGTAAAGATACGAATCAAAACAACTCACCTGTCGAGTAAAACACAAGCGAGATCGGCATCTCTTTCTAGGTGAAGTTTGTCCCGAAGCTCTCTCCATGTAGAAAATGCAACACCGATATTGATCCTCGCTCTTTCTCTCCTCTTGTCCCAAACTCTTCTTGGGTCGTTTGGTTGGCCTGTACGCTTACGTTTACGGGAGCTGTCCTCGTCGACAGAACCAGCGGCAGATGGTAAACAGTAATTATGTTCCATAAATAAGTAACACAATCCACCATAAAACCTGCAAGAAGTAAATAAGGAACTGCTTGAAGCAAGCTAGTGGTTTGCTGGACGCTAGACACTACTTCCGCATTTGTCCACGACACTGTTGTCATGTGGTTTCTACGTCAGTAAAGGCGGTAACAAAGGGTAACTGACGTCATTGACAGGCGACTGCACTGCACCGTGTCACTGTTTAGAATGGGAATTTTCTCATGATTTACAAGTAGTTGAAAACATTAGAGATATTTGGATATTTTACTGCGAATATCTTACAAATTGTACCTTTAATGAAACATTGATTAAAATTAAGATACAATTTTTACAAAATGAAATTCACTTTAAATTAAAGCTTTCTACAAAACAAAACTTAATCAAGTGGTCAAAATCATGTCTAAACCCACTCCATGTCTCCAGATATATTGCGCATCTTATGATGCTGTTCACTTTTTCATAATCAAATAGATGAATTTAAAACATAACATGGGACTATTTAAACATAAATATGAAACTACGTTTTCTTTAATGGCTACCAACACGTAGGCCTATAGTACAGTACAGAGAAATTTCATAAGCAAGAGCGGATCATGAGTCACGAGTCGGATCAAGAATAATTTATTTTTAGACTTTTAATATTAGGGGCATCCAAGTTATTTGACATGTTTTATTTATTTTTATGTTACTTTCCCTGGTAATTAGTTACTTTTATAATGATGTAACTCAGTTACTATTTGTGAGAAGTAACTAGTAACTATAACTAATTACTTTTTTAAAGTAACGTGCCCAACACTGGCTGTCACACATGCTAATGGTGAATGTATTTAAAAAAAAATTGCAGGCCATAGATTTTTCCTCCCTGTCATGAAACTGCTAGAATTATATTTTTATATAAAAAGGTTTCATCATATACTTGCTATCTTCAATCTTAACTTTGCATAAAACAATCATCTCACTCTTTTATTCTCCGTCTCTCTGTGCTACAGGATCTCTAACCTCAAGAGCGTCTCCACTGCAACTGAGAAAGACAAGCTGCGTCTGAATACTGTGGAAGAAAAAGCAAAATTTTTTGATGACAATTGGTCAAAGCTCATTCAAAGAGTTACAAATGTTAAGACCATTGCAGATGAACTGTATCAGCAGAAAATAATTCATCCAGAACAATATTCAGAAATCACACGTGAGAATTTAACCAGTCAGGAGAGCATGAGAGAGATGTGTGAGATTATAGATAAGCACAGTGATGCTGTGAAAGCTAAATTCATCTCAATTCTTCAGGAAGTGGAGCGTTGCCTTTTAGAGCACTGGTTTGATTCTTCATCGTGAGCTCAAGGTGCATGAATTTAAAACTGCTGAAGATAAACTGAGGACTTTAGTGATGATACAGGAAAAATATTGCTTTAGCCAAAGTTAACAAAATATACATAGCAGCTATATTTTCCAATGTATTAATTCATATTAACTTTACAAAGAAATCTCATAAATGTGTGTTTTTGTTTACATGGCACAGCCGGCCACATTACACTTTTCCTTCCATTGAATTATATTCAATATACATGCAAATGTAGTGGATTATAAAAAAAAGAGAGAGAGAGAATTTCACTGTATTTCAAGGTTCAAGGCCGGTTCTCAATACTGTACGTGTTCTTGAGTTCTTTGTGAATCGTCATCAGTCGCTGCCCAAGTACTGTGTCCATCAGTGGTGTTATGTGCAGACCTGAGACAGCTGCGTCTCAATGCATCTCACACCAACCAGAAAACTTGCGATGGCGGAAGAGAAAACATATCCAAATTCACTTATTTTATGGAGATTGTAAGGTTCAGGCGATCACTGGGCACTCAATGCTCACGTACCTCGTCGAGAACAGCCTTATCTTAATAAGTCCTTCTGACATTAGTTTCTGGTTCTGATGTGTCTGTGGTGTAGTTAAACATGAGATATCATTTGTTTGGGGTATATATAACAGGCAATCTTTTGTCTTATCTATATTTTTTTAATATTTATATTATCTTTAAAATTGCACTGGAGTGCAGCTCCCTTTGTACTTTTGACCAAATTGTTGCTTGTCTTTTTTCCTGTTGTATTAGCTTCTTTTATTCAAAATATATATTACAGTGAGGATAAACAGAGTACAGATGTATTGCCAAGATGATCTATGTGAAGTTAGCAGATACACTGCCTTTACATTTCCAGAATTACCAGACTGTGTCCTCCTGGCCTCGGTCTGAACTACCAAAGACACAAGTTCAAACTTGGCATACTTTGCATTCAGAAACACTCATGTTTGGTGAACTCTGACCTGTGAATTCATATCACATGAAGAGCGTGAACAATAGAAGACATCTTAGCTGAATTAAATGAATGCAAACTTTAAAGTTTTGCAGTAAAGAGTTATTGATTGAATTGATGTTATATGTTGAATTATGTTGTTCAAAAATAGACATTGCAGAGTGTGTGAGATTCGCTCACAATAGTGTGTACTAATGGGGACAATCTGCAACCCATGACACCAGTGGTATTTTTTTGGAAAAGTTTTTATTTTTTATTTTTTTGTCCGTATGAAATCCATCAGAGTGAACATCAAACCTGTGTCTTAGAAATGTTACAGTGTTTCCAGTAGCAAACATATGATATTGTTAACTGATTATGACACATGTGAAGGTCTATGGTTTCTCTCTTAACTGTGCAAAAGAATAAATCATCTAAGAATCTCTTTGCGGATGTTGGTGTTGTGCATTAAACTCTCCATGTTTGTTCTTCAGATTTACCAACCAAATGACTTTGTAAATATTCAATAAACTCCAGTATTGAAAGCATTATGTCTGTATGCTGTTGTGTTAGAATGAAAATTCATGACTGTTTAATGAGGGGGAACCGCTAGAAATCTCATGAATAGTGTGTTATTCATGCACCCATAGTGTCAGACTACAGCTGATATCAAAGATGGCAAAATTTCTTTTTTTTTTTTTTTGTTCCAAATAAAGTCATTCACATCTGGAATGACAGAATGTTTGTGGTGATCTTTCCCTCTAACGTTGCTTTACTTGAGAATGTGAAGATGACGTGCGCCACTAGATATTCACTAAACACTGACACAAACTCGCACTGGACTCAAGTTTGAATGGATTGTTCATCACATTTATGTTTGATAAACTGACTGAACTGTGGAAAGGTACGGTGGCCCAGTAGTGCATAACACAACAAAATTTAAAAAGCAAACATAAGTTAACAACACACAGAATCAAGCCACAACACGACAGAAATGCTCCCGAAAAGCTCGGTAAAGTAAATTTCCTTGCCAATGTTCTTTAGAGACGACAGTCTTACAAAGATACATAGATGCAAAATCCTTTTGAGATCAAGATAGGTTACCTCTGGGATTTGCATAGATCTAATGGGAAAGTGTTTTTGTGGAGTGGGGGTTTTACAAGGGCATTTTTGAACTTGTAAATAAAGAACTGGTTGTTTAATAAGTACTGTAGAGTGTTTCCTACTCTTTACTTTAAAAACTGGCTATAAAGAGTCATATTTTATGTGTTTGAGGTCTGAGATGTGGGAACGGTGAAGAGAAGAGAGCAGTTTGCAGTTTAGCTCAGTATTGCCATCTAATCAGCAAATAAGGTCTTAAATAGCCTGTACAACACTTCATCTTTTATTCCAGGAGAGTTTGACCAAATGTGGATTTTGGTAAAATGATGCAACAATATGTAATTTTTTATTTTATTTTTTTCATTAAAAAGTACAGTTTTGGACATAAAAGGTAAAATGTATTAGTATGTAAAAGGTAAAAAAAAACTGTAGTAACATAATGAGCATCTAAAGCAAATATCTTTTAAAAGAATTCCGTGCGGAGCATGTCCCTGTCCCACAAATTGTTCTCACCTTTTTTTCCCCTTACCTGTTTGTATCCCTGAAGATATCAATACCATGATTAGTTTTAACAGTATGTAAGCACTGTATATTGACATGAAATATTAATTCAAAATCACCTACGTGCACAATTCATAGTTATACGGTTTCCAGGTTGAACGACATGTTTCCTGGAAACAGTGTGAAACGGGTTTGAGATTTCTCTTGTTTGGTGGGTGTGTCAGAAATGTCAGCCCAATCTGCATTATCATGTATAACCACATAAAAGTGCTTTACATATTTATATATATTTTGCTATTGTATTGTGGAGTGACACTTTCATAAACTTTTATGAAATTATGAAATATAATGGTAAATATTATAATATCATAGAACAACAATGATGATCAGCAATAATGATAAGCCTAATACTCATAATAAAAATAATGAGGTCATATAGATCATAACACAGGCTCGGAGGTAAGAAGTGGATTATCCTTCACCTGAAATGTTTGTCTTTTATCCTGAAATGCGAGGCAAATATTAGACAACAATAATTAGAAGTTTCCACAAATCCCTTCATTGGATTGGGATATTCTCTTTTATTCTGGACGGCAAGGGCAGTGACTGTAATATTGAGCATATTTTGCTATATTAAACACATATCTATACCGATTTCATCAGGCTCTGAAAATTCTTCAACAAGAACACAAATAATAGCTTCTCAGCTGCCATAGTTGCAACTCTTGCATCATCAGAACAGGGTGTTCAACGCACCACCGTTTCTGTTTAAAAAATGTTTAGCAACGTTTTGTCTGAGCTGAAAGCAGCCCTGGAGGGCAAAACAGCCTAACTGCAGCAGAAGCCTGTCTATTTTCCATCTTAAAAACAAAAATATGTGAACAAGATGCAAGTTTTGCGCACTAGTGATCCATATACAGCACCTGCAGTGATTTCAATCACTATAAACAGCGGGGTGAGTTTTTTAAAAAGCTGACATGAAAACACTAGGGTGGTTATTTGCACCAATAAAGGCTGATTCTACGCAGACCACAAGTGCTGTGATTGGTCTGCTAGAACCCCTCCCTCAGGTAAAAAACTGGTGAGGATTTCTTGTAGATTCACCTTATGTAGACCTTCATCTGTTTAAATATCACAAAATAGCTATATCAGTCACATTCTCAAACACAAGGTGTAGTTTTTTTTTCCTTTTCAGATTCAGTGGAAACTGGCTAAACAGAATGGAGATTAATTACATTCCTCAAATTTAATACAGATTCAGGAATATGAATGATTACCTGAATGATGAAGCAGTAATCAGGGAGCAGGAGATAAAGTACAGGATAGCATCAAGTCCCATGTCAGGAATAATCCTATCAACTACAACTCAATATATTATCACGGTGCGTTCCAAACAGGATATATCGCCCTCCGAAGGGCACTTTGGAGTAAAAACAATCATGGCCGCCATATTGAAGGATCGTTCCAAACCGAAGTGCCTTCAGAATGAAGGATTTCGAAGGGTACAACTGATGGACATTTCAGGCCCCCATGATCCTTTTTGTAACAGGTAGATATATATATATATATATATATATATATATATATTTTATTTTTTTTTATTTTATTTTTTTTTTTTTATTATTATTACTTTGGGGACTTTTATTTTTATTTTTTATTTTTATTTTTTATTCATTTTATTTTTGGTGTTCCTAAATGTAAAAAGATTTTAAATGTGATGAGATGCCTAAGAGGCTAAAAATGGGGAGCGAGTAGAGCTTCAATGAAAAATATTTATATAGAATTGCTTAGATCAGTTTTAGATTATGGAAGTATTGTTTATGACTCAGCAGCTAAAACTTTATTGAAGAAGCTGGATGTGATACAAGCGCAAGCTTTGAGACTTTGTTGTGGTGCTTTTAAAACGACTCCTGTATCTGCTCTTCAGGTTGAAGTGGTGAAATGCCATTACAAATCAGACGAAAGCAGTTAATGATGAACTACTGGGTAAATCCTCAAGGTCATTCAGAAGACCGCCATCCAACAGTAAAGGTACTCCTTCCTTGCTGGGAAAAGGAAAGATCTCAACAGAAGTGTTTTGCATGGAATAGTGGCAAAGAAGCAAGAGAAATGGTTTTAAGTCAGAAAAGACACATTGATACAGTACCGTTATCAATAACTCCACCTTAGATGTTTCCTGCAGTGTTCTTTTTATATGTTAGAATTAATGAAGGTATTTAAAGAATCAGGAGACATTGCAGATATTGTTGAAGATAGACTACAAACTGTGTATCAAGCATTTACTCCAGAATATACTGATGGATCTAAAGATCCTAATACAGGGAGAACAGGATTTGTTTTTAGTTGTCCATCCTTAAACATCTTTATTAATAGGAGAACATCAGATCATTGATCAGTATACATTGTAGAGAGGATGGCAATAGCAACAGCACTACAGTGGACAGAAGGCACTGGAATCAAAAAGATTATACAGATTCATGTTCAGCATTACAGTCATTGCAATCATTCACATCTCACAGTCGACAGGACAGAGTAAATGAGATATATGAAAATCTGTATAGATTTAAGAATATGAACATCATGATAATATTTATGTGGATACCAGCTCAATAAAGGGCAATGAAAGGTTGATGGATTAGCAAAGCAGGCTTTGGAAAATGAGGACATCATGAATATCTCACTTAGTAAATATGAAGCAGAAGCAGTAATTAAAGCATATACCACTAAGGAGTGGCAACAAAAATGGGATACAGCAAATACTGGACGTCAGCTTTATGAAATACAATGGGAAGTAGGAGGGGTGAGGAAGAAAAGAAGAAATACTAAAGAGGAAACTATTCTAACAAGATTAAGGGTTGGACATACCATGCTGCGAGAGAGAGAGGAGAGGAGCGCTGAGTGTTGCGTCGTGTTCGAGAAGCTCGTTCGGTAGTGTTTATCAGGGCTTTAGTCGACTAAAGGACGACAGCTTCAAGTGTTTTTGTGAACTGTATCCCGCATTTCGTCATTGGAGTTTTTGTGTCGTTTTGCTCTGTGGATTGCATTGCATTGATCTGTGACGCAGTAATGCTTTGTGAAGGCTACGAGAACTGAAAGTGCTTCTTCTAAAGTACAGTTTTTCCTTGATTGATGACGATTGAAGACATTTGTCATATTTTAATTGAGAAGCAGCCTTAGGAACTAACGATTTAACCGAGCTGGTCACACGTTATTTGATTGTTTTGCACTTCATCACGCATGAGAACTGAGAACGGCTGTACATTGCCATTTGTGCGGGACGTGGTTTTTGAGAAGGTTCAAGTTTCATACTATTTTGTGTAACCATGCCATCCAACGACATTGCAGATTTATTCATCTCAGTTTGATTCATTTGGGGGGTTTGACTCCTCTTGATACTTTTTCATTTTTTGGGACGTTTCACTGAGGATCTCAAATAATTTTTCTATGGACTGTTTTTCCACAAGTAATTTTTTTTTGATATTTTGATCTAATGAACAGTTTATTAACCCAGTGTGAACTGTGAATGAGCACCTAAAGAGACGTTTCACGTAAGTGTTTCTTTCTAATGTGAAATTTCATTGTGTGTGCCATTGTTGTTGTTTTTTTCTAACCCCATCCAAAGTGAGGTTACGAAAAGTTACAGGTGTTTTCCATTTTGAAGAACCATTGGGTTTGACTATTGTATAAGGTAAATGTCAATAACTTTTACATTTAAGGTGATTGTGGCCTAGTAAGTTTAAAAGAGAACTCAAAGACTGTATTTTATTATTATTATTATTTGCTTTGATTTAGTGCTTTTATTTAGTTATTTAAATTAAAGTAACACTTCATTACAAGGAAGGAAAATATACACAGAAAATAAATCCTGTTTAATTTTTGTACTTACCTTCAGTGTATTATTTATTTTATTTTATTTTATTTTATTTTATTTTATTTTATTTTATTTTAATTTATTTTATTTTATTTTGGTTGAAAGCTGTCAGGGAGTAGGGGCGTCTTACCCACTTTATTATATCAGGGAACTGAGGAGTATTTTAGACTGTGTCTCACATATACTTTTACTTCAGGAAGCCATCTCGTGACATTACTCTAACTGAAGCCTACCCTTGTCGGTCTGTAGAGTGCATCTCAATAAAGTAGGACACAACATATATACATTAGTATATAACAAGACTAAAAGCACTGAAAACGGGGACTAAGATCCTTTCGTTATTCAGTCTTCCAGGGCAGCTCTAACAAATTCCCCGTACAACACGGGCTAAATACCCCGTTACATTTGCACAGGGAAGTTGTTTGTCGTCAGAGAATGGGTTCAGGAGGCTTGGAGTTTGATTTTACCTATAAATGTATGTATAGTATTTTCCTATACTACTGTAATATTTATACAAGTTAGATTTGGTACATTATTATGGTTAAAATGATATTGTACTTAACGGATCCCTTTATCAGTCCATTTAAATATCTCAAATAGACACAGTATACATTATAAATAAATATTATAAAAAATGTTAACATAAATAAATAAATAAATAAACAAAATGCATGCTTTTTGGGGGTTAACCAGCGTACAAAATGTGTGACAAAGGCACTTCCTCGTGCGTTCCAAAAGAAGAGTTTTTCTGACCCCTACACCCTTCATCCCTTCGAAGCTCTCACTCCGGAGGGTAAACCCTTTGAAAGGATTAGGGCATAGGGATGAGCCCTTCCGAATGGAACGCAGTGACTGTCACGTTTATCAAAAGGGTGCTTCTCTTTTTTTTTTTTGTCCATCCTCATCTACCATCGTTCCTATTAAAGGAAAGAAGTCAAGCTGCTCTGCAAGCATTGAGTTATAGATGCAATACATGTGCTATGTGTAAAGTATGATATTCTTGCTCACCTTCATGTCACTAATAAATAAATATATCTTAATAAATATGTATAGGACACCCCTGTGTTTTCTCTCTCATGAGGAAGAATTGATTAAACTACTGAGAAGTTCACATGCAAAACCAAAATGGGCAATTAGTGGCCAGTTTCAAACTACAATGGATGTTTTTCAACCATTTTTCAACATACTTGCTAAAATTATGAAGGTCCACCCTAAACCAACCCCAGTGGATTAGAGCAAATCGGGTAAAAGCCCATCGTGGTTTGAAAACGCCCCACTGATTGATTGGGAAACACCCACTAGTGTTCTGCAGAGATACAGACCTGCAGGATCTTCTGGTCTTCAACTACAAATCACTGTTAGATCAATGTCACTGTCTCCACCAATCTCAATTTCAACCAAAATAATGGTTTGGATCAAAACATCAACATTGTATCAATGTCACCATGCTATCTGAGATAGATTATGCATCATATGCACAAATGAATAGAATAAGATCCACAAATATATGTTAAATATATACAGTACAGTCCAAAAGTTTGGAACCACTAAGATTTTTAATGTTTTTAAAAGAAGTTTCGTCTGCTCACCAAGGCTACACTTATTTAATTAAAAATACAGTAAAAAACAGTAATATTGTGAAATATTATTACAATTTAAAATAACTGTTTTCTATTTGAATATATTTCACAAAGTAATTTATTCCTGTGATGCAAAGCTGAATTTTCAGCATCATTACTCCAGTCTTCAGTGTCACATGATCCTTCAGAAATCATTCTAATATGCTGATCTGCTGCTCAAGAAACATTTAATGTGTACAATTGTACAAAACATTTGTGTACAATATTTTTTTTCAGGATTATTTGATGAATAGAAAGTTCAAAAGAACAGTGTTTATCTGAAATCTAATCTTTTGTAACATTATAAATGTCTTTACTGCCACTTTTGATTGATTTAATGCATCCTTGCTGAATAAAAGTATTCATTTCTTTAATTTCTTTTCAAAAAAATAAAAATAAAAATTCTTACTGACCCCAAACTTTTGAACGGTAGTGTATAATGCTACAGAAGCTTTGTATTTCAGATAAATGCTGTTCTTTTGAACTTTCTATTCATCAAGGAATCCTGAAAAAAAAGTACAAAACTGTTTTCAACATTGAAAATAATCATAAATGTTTATTGAGCAGCAAATCATCATATTAGAATGATTTCTGAAGGATCATGTGACACTGAAGACTGGAGTAATGATGCTGAAAATTCAGCTTTGATCACAGGAATAAATTACATTTTACTATATATTCACATAGAAAACAGATATTTTAAATTGTAATAATATTTCACAATATTACTGTTTTTTACTGTATTTTTAATTAAATAAATGTAGCCTTGGTGAGCAGACGAAACTTCTTTTATAAACATTAAAAATCTTAGTGGTTCCAAACTTTTGGACTGTACTGTATGTCACAAAAAAATATTAAATTTACAAATATATAAAATTAGATTTGCTAATAAAAAAACACATTCACAAATATGTTTTTATGTCACAAGCACAACTCTGCCTGCATTTATTTGTGAATCACCACCTGTACATCTGTGAATCTCTTCCTGCGGCAATTGTGGATCACCTCACACATTTGTGGATTCTGAAACAATTCTAGCATCACGACTGCAGACAAATCCACAAATAGGTCGATTCGACCCACCGACTACTCAAGCCAATCAGATAACGGCCACGTTACGGTGACCAATCTCAGCACACTCTCGCTACGACCAATCACATTTTGCTTTTCTATCGGGGCGGGAACTGACTCATTTTGCACCCCTGAAATGGGCAGTAATGAAGGAGAATGTACAATAATAAATCATGAAACTCATCAGTAAATTTTCGGCCATCATTCAGACGGGGTCAGCTACACAAAAGATTTTTGGAGTATATTCTTTATATTGCTTATTTTTATGCAAACACAAACACTTAATTCAGCAGAATTGAGCAGTTTCTGTGTCTTGCATGCTTTTCTTTATTGTAGAGAGCCTTATTTATTGTCATATTATCAGTATAATTGGAGAATTTCCAAAGCATTTGACTGCTGCAGTGTACAATATTTTGTTTTAAAGTATGGTGCAGATACTTTCCCAAAATCCCTTCCTCTTGTGTAAGTTCTCTGAGGAGTTGAGTGAAGGTGTGTCATCATCCATCTGGATTTTGGTGTCATTGTTCTGTGTTTCAGGAGACTCGCTGTCATCTGAATCGCTGGATGATGCGGTGACCGCAGTGAAATCTAGACTGAATGTGTTTGTAGTTTGAGGACTGTAATTGATGACAGGCATTGGGTTGAAAGGCTGTATGTATGTATAATAACCCATTTCCTTCAGAAAGTGCTCTAAACTCATCCTCCTGATGATCATGAGAAGGCCTCTGGAGATTGGGTAAGTGGCGTTTGGATCGTAGTCGTTTGATCGGTCACGGTGTTGAGTCACATAAACTCTCTGAAACCACTCCTCATCATAGAGACTGACAATAATCCGGTCTGTGTTGCTGTTGTGAAGGTCAGGAGAATTGTCTTCTGAGACATAATCAGGAAGTTCTTCAGCTCCTGGTGAATTTAGATTGCCAACCACATAGTAAGGGAAGTCTATGTCTGGAAGAAGTTTATCCCCATTTTCGTCATATCTGTTCTCAAAGAGGTGAAAACCAAAATCTCCGTTGGCTGGGTCACATTCAGAGATCATGACATTGTCATTGCTAAAAGAAACACAGTCATTGGAGAACCAGTGGAGGAGTTTGAGACCATGTCTGGGCCAGGGTTGACCGAACCTAGAGTCTCTCAGGTGGGCCAATTCATTTAATGTTTCCTTCATGGTCCTGTACCTGAAAACACCAAAAAACACTCAGCATATGTGAACTGAGCACACATTTCAATTGAATAAGTCAATCAGTGTTTGTTAATATTATTTTTACATTTTACATATTGTCCCAGTTTTATTGGAGTTTTGTAGTTAAAGACGTTATCATATAGAGTTTGCCAACATTATCTGAACTGTGTACTCAGTCTTGTAAATCTACATTTACAATTTCTTTGACATTTCAATGAATTTCTCCAGTGTTTTTTATGTATACTGAATGGATCTGTGAGTCATTGGGTGTTTTGGATTTGATTGGTTTTTTAAAATCCTGACAGGTTCACTGCATATGAACAGTTGAACTGTATCCTATAGTCTTGTATAATATGACTTTATATTATTATTGCAAAATAAACCCTGACAGGGAGATTCTGCCTCATATCAGGCCATTGACTGTACACTTATTCCTTACATATTGGGGCAATGAGTGACCTTATTTGGTGGGTATGTGTGCAATAAGCAAAATACTGTACATAGCCATGAAATACTGAGTTTGAATTATTTATTTTAGAATTATTTTAACTTATTTCAGATGGTGTTATTTATTAGGGTATGACAGTATTTGAGTAAAAGTGCTTCACTATTAAAGTATTATTTTGCTTCACTATTTAAAGTGAAGTGTCCACATAGGGGACGTTTTACTCCAAGTACAAAGTCATATGTCATCATGACTTGTGTACATCTTTCCATAATGATTGAAAATGGGTATTTTTACAATTCTCAATCATATGCACATACATTTAACTTTCCTTTTTTAAACCTTCAATGACATGTAACAGATAAGGCAGCATTTTCTAGAAGTACTGTTCACCAAAATAAATAAATAAATACATTTATTTTATAATTTTCCCACCATCATTTTTTTTTCACGTTTTTTCAGTGAATAACATCACTATAATTAAATGTCCAACCACTGCTGAAAAGGCTTCAGGTTTCAGGATATTGTTTTTAGCTTACCATCTGCCGTGTCCGAGAGTCTTACATAATCAGAACAATTTGAATGTGGTTATGACCGGTTTGACCAGTTTCTCCACAACATTCTTTAAAATACTAAAATGAGAAATTTTAAAAGTTGATTTAAAAAGCTAAGATAAGTGTTTACTTTTTACTTTAAAATACTTTAGTTTATTACTTTAGTTAATTAAATGTGGACACTTTATTACTTTCAAGTTATGTTTTTGGCTGTAAAATGTTTGATATCTGTACTTTTACACCTCCAACTTATTTGTAGATTTTTAAAATAGAAAACAACTTGCCAAACAAAGCATACACTCCAACATTACAGGATTAATTCATATATCAATATCATGATGGTTATTAATCTGGTTCTGTTTCATTAAAAGACGCTTTTTGTCTCAATATTTAACTGTAAATACTATGTTGCATTCACCCAGCTCCAGATTTACTGTCTAACCATTTTGACCAGTCAAAGAGCTGTGGTGTAATAATCCTGTTTAAAATACCAGCAATTTGATAATCTTACTCAACTTTACTACATCAGCATTTTAGCAGAGAAAAAGAGAACCTCTATTGGCTAATCATTTGAGTTGACCATTACAATGTTTCTCAACTGTTTGCTACTGCAGATTCTTGTGTTTTGTGATCAGCAGAGAGCAACTCATTCTTCGTAAATCTCACTTTCTGTCCTTCACTGATCTTTTTTTAATTATTTTGTCTTTGTGTCATAATTTGAGATTCTCTGGTTGTCACTCTAATATTCCACATATAACTCAGTGACTTAAATACTGAGCCAATAGTAGGAGATTGAATCAGAAAAAGTATTTTGTGTGTTCTGTACATGTATAAATTAATGCACAAAATCACTTTGTTACAGATCCCTTGTTCCCCTGGACTCCATATCCCATGATCCTCCTGTTCTCCACACCTGCACTCACTTCCCTCGTCAGTTCCTCATCATCACTCATCACCTGCACCTGGACTCTATTGTCAGCACTCCCCATATATTGCACTCACTCCCTTCACTTCTCGTCCGTCTTAATGTTATGTTCATGTGTATGTTGGGTACTCCTTGCCTGAATATATTAAAGTATTGTTCATTATTGTGGAAATCCGTATCTGCCTCATCCTTCCACCAGCTACACGTAACAGAAAGACGGACCAATATAGACTGGATTTCCACAAGAGAGATGGAGACTTACCCCTTGCTCCCTGGCTCTTGCTCCTCCAACACCTTCCACTCCTCTATCGGCTGGCGATCGCCTCATCAGGCTACTACAGGTGGGTCGTTCGCTGGAGAGGTATGTGGAGGAGTTCGTTGAGCTAGCTTTTTTGTCTGGCTGGCCTGAAGCGTCTTTAATCTCCCTGTTTCTGGATGGACTAGATGACGACACCATCCGTTTTGGTGAACCTGATTATCGCTTCTCCTTAAGCGAAACTATCAATTCTATTTTATGGTTAAATGACTCTCAAATTCCAAAGTTGTTGATTGGGTTCAGGATGGGTGTCTGTCTCTAGTCCATCCAGAAACACGGTTGGCCGGGCCAGTCAGACAGCCTCCATCTTCCTCCGCACACCCCTCCAGCGAACTTCCCGCCTGTCCCACACGGAACCCACACTCCTCCACTGGGTCCCGAAAGCGGAGGAGGAGGAAGCGAGCCCGCTCCAGTCTCTCCAGAGCCCGCTCCAGTCTCTCCAGAGCCCGCTCCAGTCTCTCCAGAGCCCGCTCTAGCCCTCTCCGAGCCTGCCGCTCCATCCCTGTGCGAGCCGCCAGATGATGCGGCCTGGCTAATAGACTTTTTCTCCGAGCCTGTTTCTCCAGTCTCCGCCGCCAAGCAAGCAGCGCCAGTCTCCGCCGCCGAGCAAGCAGCGCCAGTCTCCGCCGCCGAGAAAGCAGCGCCAGTCTCCGCCGCCGAGCAAGCAGCGCCAGTCTCCGCCGAGCCAGCTACTCCTACTATGAACTTTGTTAAGACTGTTTTCCCTCCCTGCCTCCCTCTCCCACCTCCTTCCACTAATGTCCACACTGCACCTCCACCTCAAGCCACCTCACCCAGGATTCCACCTCGGCCCGTTGGTCCAGATGCTCCCCTTGGCTCCAACCTCCCTCATCTCCACCGTGGCCCATCAGTCCACCAGTTCCGCCAGGCTCCATCCTCCCCCCGGTTCCGCATCAGTCGTTTGTCAGCCTTCCCTCACATCAGGACTGCACTCCTCGGTTTTCACCTCGTCCCTTCGTCCCTCACGCTCCGTTGGCTTCCTCACTCCCTCCTGCGTCCCTTTGGTCGGCTGTCGCTCTGGCTCCTCTGCGGCCTTCTGGAGCCCCGCCTGCGCCTCGGTCGGCCGAGCCTGCGGCATCGCCCTGTCCCGCTGGATCCTCACCACCACCTGGGCTCATCGGCAATTCGGCTTCAGCTCCTGACCCGCCATGGCCGCCCTCGGCTCCTGACCCGCCATGGCCGCCCACGGCTCCTGACCCGCCATGGCCGCCCACGGCTCCTGACCCGCCATGGTTTTTGAACCTGCCCTGGAGACCTCCACTCCAGTCTACTCCTCCCCCTGCACCGGCATGAGGTCTCCAGGGCACCCGCCCCCCTCCCGGTTGTTCCATCTACGGCGCGAGGACGCGCCTACCGGGAGGGGGAGGTACTGTTACAGATCCCTTGTTCCCCTGGACTCCATATCCCATGATCCTCCTGTTCTCCACACCTGCACTCACTTCCCTCGTCAGTTCCTCATCATCACTCATCACCTGCACCTGGACTCTATTGTCAGCACTCCCCATATATTGCACTCACTCCCTTCACTTCTCGTCCGTCTTAATGTTATGTTCATGTGTATGTTGGGTACTCCTTGCCTGAATATATTAAAGTATTGTTCATTATTGTGGAAATCCGTATCTGCCTCATCCTTCCACCAGCTACACGTAACAGAAAGACGGACCAATATAGACTGGATTTCCACAAGAGAGATGGAGACTTACCCCTTGCTCCCTGGCTCTTGCTCCTCCAACACCTTCCACTCCTCTATCGGCTGGCGATCGCCTCATCAGGCTACTACAGGTGGGTCGTTCGCTGGAGAGGTATGTGGAGGAGTTCGTTGAGCTAGCTTTTTTGTCTGGCTGGCCTGAAGCGTCTTTAATCTCCCTGTTTCTGGATGGACTAGATGACGACACCATCCGTTTTGGTGAACCTGATTATCGCTTCTCCTTAAGCGAAACTATCAATTCTATTTTATGGTTAAATGACTCCAAATTCGTTGTTGATTGGGTTCAGGATGGGTGTCTGTCTCTAGTCCATCCAGAAACACGGTTGGCCGGGCCAGTCAGACAGCCTCCGTCTTCCTCCGCACACCCCTCCAGCGAACTTCCCGCCTGTCCCACACGGAACCCACACTCCTCCACTGGGTCCCGAAAGCGGAGGAGGAGGAAGCGAGCCCGCTCCAGTCTCTCCAGAGCCCGCTCCAGTCTCTCCAGAGCCCGCTCCAGTCTCTCCAGAGCCCGCTCTAGCCCTCTCCGAGCCTGCCGCTCCATCCCTGTGCGAGCCGCCAGATGATGCGGCCTGGCTAATAGACTTTTTCTCCGAGCCTGTTTCTCCAGTCTCCGCCGCCGAGCAAGCAGCGCCAGTCTCCGCCGCCGAGAAAGCAGCGCCAGTCTCCGCCGCCGAGCAAGCAGCGCCAGTCTCCGCCGAGCCAGCTACTCCTACTATGAACTTTGTTAAGACTGTTTTCCCTCCCTGCCTCCCTCTCCCACCTCCTTCCACTAATGTCCACACTGCACCTCCACCTCAAGCCACCTCACCCAGGATTCCACCTCGGCCCGTTGGTCCAGATGCTCCCCCTTGGCTCCAACCTCCCTCATCTCCACCGTGGCCCATCAGTCCACCAGTTCCGCCAGGCTCCATCCTCCCCCCGGTTCCGCATCAGTCGTTTGTCGGCCTTCCCTCACATCAGGACTGCACTCCTCGGTTTTCACCTTGTCCCTTCGTCCCTCACGCTCCGTTGGCTTCCTCACTCCCTCCTGCGTCCCTTTGGTCGGCTGTCGCTCTGGCTCCTCTGCGGCCTTCTGGAGCCCCGCCTGCGCCTCGGTCGGCCGAGCCTGCGGCATCGCCCTGTCCCGCCGGATCCTCACCACCACCTGGGCTCATCGGCAATTCGGCTTCGGCTCCTGACCCGCCATGGCCGCCCTCGGCTCCTGACCCGCCATGGCCGCCCACGGCTCCTGACCCGCCATGGCCGCCCACGGCTCCTGACCCGCCATGGCCGCCCACGGCTCCTGACCCGCCATGGCCGCCCACGGCTCCTGACCCGCCATGGTTTTTGAACCTGCCCTGGAGACCTCCACTCCAGTCTACTCCTCCCCCTGCACCGGCATGAGGTCTCCAGGGCACCCGCCCCCCTCCCGGTTGTTCCATCTACGGCGCGAGGACGCGCCTACCGGGAGGGGGAGGTACTGTTACAGATCCCTTGTTCCCCTGGACTCCATATCCCATGATCCTCCTGTTCTCCACACCTGCACTCACTTCCCTCGTCAGTTCCTCATCATCACTCATCACCTGCACCTGGACTCTATTGTCAGCACTCCCCATATATTGCACTCACTCCCTTCACTCCTCGTCCGTCTTAATGTTATGTTCATGTGTATGTTAGGTACTCCTTGCCTGAATATATTAAAGTATTGTTCATTATTGTGGAAATCCGTATCTGCCTCATCCTTCCACCAGCTACACGTAACACACTTTTAAATAGAGAACTATTTCTTTCATAAGTGAAACAGAGAAAATGAGATCGTACCTCTTTGAAAACCGCATATATTAAAACTTCCTGCTGTGGAACAACAGATAAGCCGGAAGTCTCACTCACTATCTGAAAACACGTGGGCGTGTCGTTTCTATGGAGAGTGAGTTAAGGTCACACTTTGACAGCAGCAAGGGTTTCCACACTGATCCTGGATCATCCTCAGCACATTTCAGATATTTCTCTTATTGAACCCGGCTGAATTAACTCCTCTGCTAGAGTTACTCCACCATCTGTGCTGCTGAGGCTCCAGGAACAGTTCAAAAATACCTGGACTACTGGGACTTCCTAATCGACAATACATCTTACCTGTGTGAAACTTTGTCTACTGAATCATTATTTTATTTTTCCTTTTTATTCAAAATATTGAATATATAACTGAACTATATAATGAATTGTCCGAATGTCAAATATGTGGAAGTGAATGTGTTGTGTCTTTTAAACACCTTTAATGATCATGTTAGTTGATAGCCTAAATAAATAAATTTCTACCATTTTCCCCGAAATACATAAAAGTAGGATAAGTGGCCGGCGAACTGGGAGAAGAATAGAGTACACTTTATTGTTTCATATACATCTGTATCTGATATGAATAAAACACTTTTTATTTAACATTTATTCATAATTTAAACGTCAATTTATAATTGGATGTAAAGGATAGCTATGCAGCTTCTAAAGGCATTTGTGTATGAATTTGAATTTAAAATAATTTAATTTTATTTTATTTATTTTTTTAAAGTAATTCATTTTAATGTCTATGTCTGAAACCTCAAATAAACATTATGTGTTTGAAAACACTGAATAGTTGTGATATATGAATAATTCACATGGTTAAACACTTGCTACACATTATTGAATAGACATTTAGAACTGTAAAGGCTAGAATCTATTCTTCCCCCCTCTGATTCCTTGGCAACATTTTTTTTTTTTTTTTCAGAAATCCCATCCGATCTAACGAAATGCAGTAATATAAAAATAATACTGATCAAAAAGTTTGAGCTTCAGCATATTTAGTAGAGAAAAGGAGAGAACTTTTTTTACTCCATTTGAATTTGCAATGTTTCTCAACTGTTTGATACTGCAGTTTCTTGGGTTTCGTGATTAACAGAGAGCAGCTTATTCTCTGTAAATCTCACTTTCTGTTCTTCACCTGGTGGCATATTACATCTAATGAAATCTAATCTAATATAAAAAGTGAATTTTAGGATTTTTCACAAATTCAGATTATAGAAGCAAATCTTAAAGGTGCCCTAGAACTTTTTTAAAAAGATGTAATATAAGTCTAAGGTGTCCCCTGAATGTGTCTGTGAAGTTTCAGCTCAAAATACCCCATAGATTTTTTTTTATTCATTTTTTTAACTGCCTATTTTGGGGCATAATTAGAAATGAGCCGATTCAGGATGTGTGGCCCTTTAAATTCTCGTGCTCCACGCCCCAAGAGCTTGCGCTTGCCTTAAACAACATAAAAAAAGTTCACACAGCTAATATAACCCACAAAATGGATCTTTACAAAGTGTTCATCATGCAGCATGTCTAATCGCGTAAGTACAGTGTTTATTTTGATGTTTACATTGATTCTGAATGAGTTTGAGGCTATGCTCCGTGGCTAACGGCTAATGCTACACTGTTGGAGAGATTTATAAAGAATGAAGTTGTGTTTATGAATTATACAGACTGCAAGTGTTTAATAATGAAAATAGCGACGGCTCTTGTCTCCGTGAATACAGTAAGAAACAATGGTAACTTTAACCACATTTAACAGTACATTAGCAACATGCTAACGAAACATTTAGAAAGACAGTTTACAAATATCACTAAAAATATCATGTTATCATGAATCATGTTATTATTGCTCCATCGGCCATTTTTTGCTATTGTCCTTGCTTGCTTACCTAGTCTGATGATTCAGCTGTGCACAGATCCAGACGTTAATACTGGCTGCCCTTGTGTAATGCCTTTTATAATGTTGGGAACATGGGCTGGCATATGCAAATATTGGGGGCGTACACCCCAACTGTTACGTAACAGTCGGTGTTATGTTGAGATTCGCCTGTTCTTCTTTTAAACAAATGAGATTTATGTAAGAAGGAGGAAACAATGGAGTTTGAGACTCACTGTATGTCATTTCCATGTACTGAACTCTTGTTATTTAACTATGCCGAGGTAAATTCAATTTTTGAATCTAGGGCACCTTTAACCTGATTTAGGATTTTTCTTATCCTATCTTACAGAATCTCATAGTTCGGAAATCTTAAACCACTCTATCAAGTTCAGTAATCAACTCTCAGGTCTGTTACCAAGCAATCAACAACATGCAAGCAGCTGTGAAGTTAGAGATTAAAATGGAGAAACTAAATAAGTGTGCTTTTAATTAAGGGCTGCAGAAAGAGAAGTTTTGATAAGATTGGTAGAAAAGGCAAAGCCTATCACTATATTTTATGTGATGTGTATGTAATTATTTATCAGTGTTTTGTCGTCAAAGTGCAGCACATCATTTGGGTGTCCAAGTCTTTCCACCATCAAACATTGCTGATCTTTATCTTGTATCATCAATAAATGTGACGCCATTCTCAGACAGGGCTATTTTTATGTGACTTTTACAGTTAGCTTTCAAATAATCTTGAAGTTAGGAGACCAGTGGGGTTGTCCTAAATTTAAGACATTTTTTAGGATTTATTGTCGAGTTAGGATGCTCTGTAATATCCCTTTCCCTATCCGTAGTTAAGATAAGATAATACACTTAAGATAGGATTCTAAACGGATAAAATAGGATTCTAAATTTTGGATCGTTCTGTAATGTGCCCACTGGTCTTCTCATTCATCGTTTTGTCATAATTTTAGATTATCTGGTTGTCAATCTAACATTCCACAAGCAACACATTGACTTAAATACTGCAAGTAAATTCAGGTTTAAAAAAAAATCACTTTTGTTGTTTAAATAAGAAATGGTGGAAAGAGAGAAAATATGATCATACCTCTTTGAAAACCATTATATATTAAACCTTCAGTTTGTTTCTTGCTGTGAAAGAACAGATAATTAAGCTGAAAGACCCGCTCACTCTGAGAAACACTAAACAGGACGCCAGTGTTGGCATGTCATTTCTATGGAGAATTACTGTCACACTTTTACTGCTGCATGTGTTTCCACACTGGATCCTCCTCAGGACTGCACATATCAGATGTTTCTCTTATTGAATCCGGCTGAATTAACTCCTCAGCTGATTATAGATATGACCTGAGATGAGTCTGCCCAATAAAAACATTTAAAATGTGCTGGTGAGGTTCCAGAAACATTTTGAAAATCCCTGGATTACTGGGACACAATCTTTTCATAAAAACCTAAGACAAGACAGTTGCTCACCTGTGTACTTTAATTTACTGGATCATGTTATGTAATCTTTTCCAAAAGTGGGTGGGGTTTAACTGAAGTTCAGATGAAAAAAAAAACTTGGTGCTCAAAGTCCTTTATGGAAATTCATGAGTGAAAGGAGCTTCAGAGCTTCTGCTCAAGATGACAGTTCACAGAACAAGAAACATAGACAATTATCATCATTCAAGGTCAGTAGGTAAATTCAATTTCTGATTCAAAGTTTTGTTAGTAAGAATCAAGAATCAGCAGATTTCTTTTACATTCTCCACTAGTAAACAATTGTTTTATCTAATCAATTATCAATGTCTTTCTCTATTGAACTATGATGAAATATGTACATGATATATTCCACATTTGTCAGTATACATTGAGTTGATTTATCTTTTCTTTACTCCTGCATTTAGAGTGTCCATCAACAAACACTCATCAGTTCTGTGAAATTGTTGAATCTCTGCATTCCTGTGAATAGTTTCAAACATAGCCTTTTTGTAATCTTTGCTTTTCACTTGACTTATTTACCCGGTGTATTTACTCATATTTAACAGAGAATGCAAAAAAATGCAAAACGTGTGTGTACCTACTTAACCATATGGCCAACAAAGGTTATGCTGAAAGGACTTTGGACACTTTACAAGTTACAACCGATGTCATTAAAGAGACATTAACCGAACATCCTGAGCATAAAATGAGTTGACTGTTGCTTCAGGTACTGATTTCATTCTCTGAACATACATTTGATTGTTTCTTATACTTCAGTAGATATACTTTAATATAATAAGAGATAACCTAATTAATGTAATAAGATATAACAAAACCTTGCCCTGCTCTCACCAGCAAAACCCTGCCAGTAGAGATGCACATGGATTTTTCAGTCCTGTTCTAGTAAAACTGTCTAACTTTGGTGTCCGAGGCTATTTATTCTAGTTTCCACAGACATAACCTTTCTGACCTCACCTTGTCGCATTTGTTGCAGCATGTAAAATTACGTTTTTTTTTCTCTTGCTGTTGCATACAACTGAAAAACATAGAGAATGTCAAACCCTGTGCCTGTAAACTATATTTTTCCCCAAATTATGTTTTTTTTTTAACGTAGTTCGGGAGGAACAAGTCAAATAAGCTATCCAATTACCACATTATGTCAACCAGCTGTCAACAATCAGTAATCAACATATCTACCCAGTCAGAATAAGTACAGGCATATATAACCACAGTCCTATTCCTGTGGGACAATTGTCTACTCATTTGCTGTTTTAATGACAGACATGCATTCATTTTGCAACCTTTATTTCATTCAACTAATTTGTTTAGATCACGTTCTTCATTATTAAATCTGTCCACGGCAACATTGCACATCTCAATGTCAATCACTCATGACCTGATCTCATTGCAGCAGACATTTTATGATAAATATAACATTTGTGCACACAGATCCACATGTTAAGATTTTTCTTTTGTCCTGCAGAAGTGAATCATTGAAGAACAATGGCATCTGTTAAAGAGCTACTTGTGAACTCACTGAAGGAACTGGTGAAAGATGATCTGAAAGAGTTTCAGTGGTACTTGAAGAATCATGAGTATGTTTCAACCTCTGAGATGGAGAACACGGATGTCTTAGACACAGTGGATAAGATGGTGGCAAGTTTTGGACCAGAAGAAGCTTTGAAGATCACAGTGAACATCCTGAGGAAGATGAACCAGAACCTTCTGGCTGAACAGTTAGAGAAGAAACACAAAGAAGGTAACTGAAAGCTTTACAAGTGTATTGTCTCAATATAGAGAACAAAGTAATAGATGGGTTTCCACTTAAACTCTTGCTTTGCCAATGTGTTTGTGTCATTTATGTTACTGCATTTTAATTTTGTTTCATCGTTCTCTTTCACAGTTCAGGCTGAGAGCAATATGAATGCTTCTGCCACTGTTGGAGCTGCTTCAAAACAGATCTGGGGTAAATAATGACTACTGTCTTTATGGAGAAATATTTATTTACCCCAGATTGTGGTTTATTCATATTTTAGTCATATGGTCTTTAGTTTGGGCTCTTTACAGAGCCCACACTCACATAAATCTTTGGACTGTCTATTAAATAGCAGCACTACAGTCTATGTTCATATTGTAATATGGTTTGTGAAATATCAGAGAGACAATGATCAAAAATATAAATATTAATTAACAAAGAAACTCCAAGTTTGCTGTGCTTGTTGGTAGGGGTGCAAAATATGGCCAAAAGTTATCTTTTTATATGACATGATAATAATAATAATAATAATAATAATAATAATAATAATTATTATTATTATTATTAATAAATTAACAATATTAAAGAAATATAAATTCATTCACAGTAAATCTGTAAAATTACAATAGAAATATTTATGGCTGTCTTAATTTTTAAATGTTAAAGCAATACGTTTTATTTTGTTGGAAATGCACATGGAATGGCTTCACCTTAAAAGTTTGGGGAAATGGTAGGTACATATTTCTTTCTGTAGAAGCTGTTGGCTCTTCTTCTTTCTCACTTTTTTGTTCATCATGCATTTACCAATCATATGTTGCAAAAGTTCCCATTCAGGTTCCTGCAGTGGTACAGTGGTACATTTGTATTGCAGAGAGATAGTTTGTTGTCATAAGCCAAAGGAAATGCATGACATTATGTGTTGTCTGTTTATTAAGCATAATTAGTGTAAGACTGTAAATTCATTTAGAGTTGCAGGGTCCCACTTTATATTAAGTGGCCTTAACTACTATGTACTTACATCAAAAAACAAGTACAATGTACTTATTGGGTTCATATTGAATTGCACAACACTTTTGCTGCTATTGAGGTGGGATACGGGTAAGGTTAGGGACAGGTTTGGTGGTAAGGGTAGGTTTAAGGGTAGGGGTAAGGGTTAAGGGATGGGTCAACAGTGTAATTATAAATGTAATTACAGAAATTAATTACAGATGTAATTACATGCAGGTGTTTTTAAAATATAAGTACAATGTAAAAACATGTATGTACACAATAATTGCATTGTATTAAATGATTAATTTAAATGTAAGTACATAGTAGTTAAGGCCACTTAATATAAAGTGGGTCCAGTTGCAGTACATCACTAAACGTGCAAGTATGATTAATTGTTGTAAATTGGATGCAGTAATATAGTAGTACTGAAATGCACATGTACTATACATACTTATTATACAAGTGTCTTTGAATGTTAATGTATTTTAGAGAGAGATCATAGACCAGGTAACAATAGTTTATATTGTTTAAAAATAAAATAACCACATTTATTAACAAACATTTCATTCCAAACAGTTCATAGTTCTAAACTCAGTATTTTGAGATTGTTTACTCTTTGGTTTATTTTGTTTTCCTCTTTCTTAAAGGTTCAATGGCAGAAGACAGTAAGGCTGATCATCATTACAGAATGATCAGCCTCAGACTGAAGAACAAATTACAAGAAGACTACAAGCGGATATTGGTTGGTAATTCCCAGACAGGTCATCGGCAGTACCTGAATGATATTTACACTGATCTATATGTGGTGGAGAATGAGACTGGAGGAATAGTGAGTGACCATGAGGTGAGACGGATTGAACTAAATAACAGCCAATTTACTGCGAAGGATTCAGCGATCCAGTGCAATGACATATTCAAAGACTATATGGGTCGACAAAACAAAAAAGTGCTGACGATGGGAATCTCAGGGGTGGGAAAAACGGTCTCTGTCAATAAATTCATTCTTGACTGGGCTGAAGGAAATGAAAATCAGAATATACTCTTCATATTTCCTCTCCCATTCCGTAAACTGAATATGATTACAAAGAACTGCAGTCTCATGGATCTGCTTCATGAATGCTTCTTTAGTGGTCCAGAAGAACTGCCCTCTCTTCCTAAAGGTGACTGTAAGGTCATGTTCATCTTTGATGGGCTGGATGAATGTCGCTTCCCATTGAAATTTGATGAGAGTGATGGATTAACAGATGTACATGAAAAAACAACAGTGAGTAAGATAGTTACAAACCTGGTCAAGGGTCATCTGGTTTCCTCTGCTCTCATCTGGATCACATCCAGACCTGCAGCAGCCGGTCTCATACCCCGAGATTACATTGATCAGGTGACAGAGGTGCGAGGATTCAATGATGAGCAAAAAGAACAGTACTTCATCAAAAACAGTCCTGGGGTTTCTGAAAACATTATCTGTCACATCAGGAAATCCAGGAGCCTGTACATCATGTGCCACATCCCTGTCTTCTGCTGGATCTCTCTTACTGTTCTTCAGCCTCTACTGATTCAAGAGAGCAATGACAAAGTACCAACAACTCTCACAGGGATGTACACAAACTTCTTACTTTCTCAGGAGCAAAAGATGAAAAAATACTGCGATGATCTTGAACTTAATCCCAAAGCCAAGTCTTTTGAGCAGATTATTCTGAAACTTGGGAAATTGGCATTTAAACAGCTACAGAAAGGTAATCTGATTTTCTACAAAGAAGATCTGCAGGAGTGTGGACTGGATGTCAGTGAAGGGTCAGTGTTTTCTGGGTTATGCACTCAGATCTTTCAGAAGGACAAGGCTGTTTCAATGAGAAGTGTTTACAGCTTCATACATCTAAGTATCCAGGAGTTCCTTGCTGCTCTCTATGTGTTTTTCAAATACAAATGTTCTAGAAGTACATTTGTATTTCTTCAATCCTGGACAGAAAAACTGAAATGGGGTATCTTCAAAAAGTCATTATTTGACTTGCATAAGGTTGTGATCAACAAGGCTTTGCAGAGCAATAATGGGCATCTGGACCTTTTCCTCCGGTTCCTCTTGGGTCTATCAGTGGAGTCCAATCAGAGTGACCTGAAGGAACTGCTGCCAGCACTGGATCTGAAAACAGAGAATGTCAAAGATACTGCTGATTATATCAAAAAGAAAATAGAGAAGGAGAAATCAGTAGAGAGAACCATCAACCTCTTCCACTGTCTGAATGAACTGAACGATGACTTTATGGAGGACATCCAGAATAATCTGAACTCAGGAAATCTTTCAGCACAGAATCTTTCCTCTGCTCAATGGTCAGCTCTGGTGTTTCTACTGCTGATGTCAGAAGAGACTAAAGAGATGTTTGAACTGCAGAAATACAGAAGATCCGACGAAGCACTGATGAGACTGCTACCAGTGATCAAAAACACAAGGAGAGCACTGTAAGAGTCATCTCTACATTTATTTCCATAAATGGTTAGTCATTTTAATTGGTCACTAATTTTACAGAGGTGACCTGGGCGACACTGTAGAGCAAGGGTGCCCAATCCTCTTCCCAGAGATCTACCTTGCTGCGTAGCTGGTTCATTTAGCCGATTAATGAATCTCTGTTATCAAGTTTTGTTTTTTTTTTCCTTTTTAAAATAATATTTAATTGTATAAATTAATGAAATTAATAGCATTAATTGATTGGTACATAAAATGTTGGGTAAACTGCCCTTGACCTTGTGACATAAACAGTGATGTTTAATGAAGTGATAAGGACATTTTACTTTTAATACTTAAGTACATTGATTAGTAAATCAAGTTTAATTTAAAAGTATAAATTATGCTTTTAAGTGTAAATTTAAAAAGAGTTATTTTACTGGAGTGATATTATATTAGGGTATCTGTCCAACACTGATAACAGTTTTTGTTTTCCACAGTTTACAGTCCTGTAATCTCACTGGTCAGTGTTGTGAGAGTTTGTCATCTATTCTACTTTCCTCAAACTCTGTCATGAGAGAGCTGGATCTGAGTAACAATGACCTGCAGGATTCAGCAGTGAAGCTGCTCTCTCATGGTCTGAAGAGCCCAAACTGTCAACTGCAGATACTGAGGTTTGATTTTCACATTGAGTCATTCATTTTTTATTTTTATTTTTTTTTAAGCATTTCATGAGTAATAGGATAATGTATGTCATCTGGTCATTGTTGCAACACAGGATAATCAGGACCCTAGTGTGAAGTAGTGTGAATATCACACTATCACACTGAAATAATTTATTTTGCAGTAATGGCAGACTGATCATACATGATCCTGCTTATTACATAATTACCTAAAAAATATATGAACATGAAATATTAATTGGAGTGCAAATTTTATTACGTGAGCAGAGACAGTTTGGAGTGTAATGAGAGATAAGAAATTATCATAGCTACTGTATGTCAGAAATAACTAAACTTTACATGTGATTGTTGTCTCAGTGAAAGGTCAATATACAACTGTATATCATCACAGAACACCATTGAGTAATTACAATCAAAAGCAATCAAATTCCTTATTCTGTGTATATTTTTATTATGTGTATATCAGGAGTTATACAAATTAAGGCAAGACACCCCAGGTGAATAGGATAAAAACAACAAAAAAACAAACAAACAAAAAAACAAATTGATATCACCATACTTCCCCAGTCGATTGATTACATTAGGAATTGTACATCTTTTTGTATGACAAGTTTTCTGAAATGTTGTTTAAATATGCAAATGAGGCATATCTAATTAAATATCCACTAATTTGCATACATTTCTAGATTTTTTTTTTTTTTTTTTTTTTACATATTAGAGTGAAATATGTAATATGACAGATGGGACTCTTTTATCACTGTCAACAGCCAGGAAAAAAATCACCATTTCATAGGAATGAAATGTATAAAATCTGGCAAAATATGTGAACAAACCCCTCTGTAAAAACCTTCACATTATAGATTTGAATAAAACTATACAGTTTAGTGTATGTAAGGGCTTCTGAAGTGGAGATTTGTGACTTAGTGCAGGAGGGAAAAAAACTCATTTTGAGATAATGCCCTTTAAACATATGTACTGTTATTGAAATCTACAGACACAAATAGATAAAGTGCTATAAAAGTTACACTTTTCTTTCAGCTAGTCTGAAAAAAAAAATGCTTTATGAAAAGCCAAAAAGCCCAAAATCTCAAAATTGACAGATGCATGAAAAACAGTGTTTTCACCTTAAGGAACAAAATATGAAAGATATTGTCTGTTTTCAAAGTACTTCTAATTTGTAAATGATTTTTTTCACTATACATCACTTTGTTTTCATTTTTTTTTTATTAGATTACCATGTTGCAATCTTACTGATCAGTGCTGTGAGAGTTTGTCATCAGCTCTACAATCCTCAGACTGTGTCCTGAGAGAGCTGGATCTGAGTAACAATGACCTGCAGGATTTGGGAGTGAAGCTGCTCTCTGATGGACTGAAGAGCCCGAACTGTCAGCTACAGTTGCTGAGGTATTTAATGAAGTTCCAAATGCAGGTTCGGGAGGAGCCTAAACATTCAGTCATGTCAATCATCATTATGTGCAATACTATATAAGTATGGGTTCGAGCCTCCTCTGCGGACAGCATTATAAATGTCTGCAATCAATCTCTCCATCCATGTTTGTATCTGTATCTGTAACACAAGCTATAGACATAAGCAGTTCACCATTTGGGAAACAATTTTTACATTACCTGATTGTGTGTCTGTTTTCTTGTATATATGATTTATGAAGACACAAATGTGTATAATAAAATGGGTATTACAACATAAACCAAATGGCTTTAAAAACATACTAAACTGTGTTTCTTTTAAATTCAAAAAATGCAGACAGTGATGGGTAGATTTGGGGGTAGGGGTAGTGTAGGGGGATAGAATATACAGTTTGTACAGTATAAAAACCATTATGTTTATGAAACAATATATACAAGTGTGTGTGTGTGTGTGTGTGTGTGTGTGTAGGCTGTCTGGCTGTATGGTGACAGAGGAAGGCTGTGGTTATGTGTCTTCAGCTCTGAGTTTAAACCCCTTACACCTGAGAGAGCTGGATCTGAGCTACAATCTCCCAGGAGATTCAGGAGTCAAGCTGCTGAATGACAAAATAAAGGATCCAAACTGCTCACTGCAGATACTCAAGTATGTCAAAGATTAATTCTGACATGCGTAACATGTATGTGTGCATGATGCATATCTACATTAATGTGTGTTTGTGTTTATAGCGTGGATCATGGAGGAGAGCTCAGGATGAGAGCAGGATTACAAAAGTGTACGTCTACATACATGCACACTCTGAGTGATTTTTTTTTGTTGTTGCTGTTGTGTTATGAATGTTTCTCTCTTTATGTGTACAGATGCCTGTGATCTCACACTGGATCCAAACACATCACACTCTCGTCTCATTCTGTCTGATGAGAACAGGAAGGTCACATATGTGTATGGGCATCAGCCGTATCCTGATCATCTAGAGAGATTTAAGATCTGTGAACAGGTTCTGTGTGGAGAGAGTTTGACTGGACGCTGTTACTGGGAGGCTGAATGGAGCGGATATAATGCAGATATATCAGTGACATATAAAGGAGTCAACGAGAAAGGAAGAAGTGTCTGGGGGTTTGGATCCAATGACAAATCCTGGACTCTGATCTGCTCTGATTACAAATTCTCTGTCTGGCACATTAAAAAGCTAACTAGCATACCAGCCCCTCCACCCTTTTCTAACAGAGTAGGTGTCTATCTGGACGTGTTGGCTGGCACTCTGTCCTTCTACAGTGTCTCTGACACACACACACTCACACACTTATACACATTCAACACCACATTCACTGAACCTCTCTATGCTGGATTTAGGGTTTATTTGAACTCTTCAGTGTATCTGTGTCAGATTAAAACTAGATGCACATCCATCAAAAACTGAGAGATAAATTCATTTCTTGCAAACATCTGTCCACGGCTGCAGGGATGTTTTATCAGGTGTTCGGGGTTAAAACATCCCAATAAACAGCCAAAACAATGCTACATTTAGAGATGAACATGAATGAATGAGGACAGAGTTATATGAGAAAAGACAGAACTCATGATTAAAGGCTTGTTTACTCCAAGAAATATAACTATAATGATAACTAGCGTGCATGTAAATCAAAGAATGATAATGTTGTTTATTTATTTTAACTGTATGCTGCAGTTATGTCATAATTGAAGTGGTTTAAAATAGCAAGGATTTTGATTGGGTGTCAATGTTTTTATCATTCCTCAGATGAAAAAAGTACTCTGAAAGTGATCCCGACAATATAATTATTGTGAGCTTTACTATTCTATCAGAGTTGGAATGATTTTTTAAACTTTATGGTTGTAGTTAACGTTCTTGGCATGAATGGTCATGAATTAAATCTCAAAAGTGTATAAAATATTTAGCTGCATGGTGGCATCACAAAAACTTTCATCTTACCATATGATACTCCAATTAGGTTATGACATCAGGAGTAATGCAGATGGCATTTTTGATCATGTCATCTATATTAAGCTTTTCAGTTGTCTTCAACTACATGCATAAGTGCTAGATGGCTCTCTGTTTTGGCCAGTAAACTGGTGTGTATATTTACTAGCTTATGTTTTCTTGTTTGAATTGTCATTTTCTATCCCAAACTTTGCATATGAGAAATAATTACAAAAACAGCATCAATCACATCTGCCACAATTACATTTTCCATGCAGTCATCATAGGTTTCATATTGATTTTAAACATCTAGACACAGCTAATCTTTTTCAACTTTGCAAAACTGCTCAAACTCAGTCAGGTCACATAGAGATTGAAGTTCACCCAAAAACTAATTCATTCATTTACATTAGGGGTAATGAAAAAACAAATTATAAAAGGTTTGAGCGTAGTTCAGTTGGACTCAAGTTGTTTTGTGTGCTTTGTCATTGCTGCAATAAACTTATTTTCATATTTGAGATTGACTTCTGTGGGGGTTTTTTTATTCTAATGAGCCACTCACCAAGAGATTCCTGAAGAGGAAAAAAAGGTAAACATTTATTTCTCATTCAAATTTTTTTATTGTTGTTGTTTTACGGAACTTCATTTAAATAAATCTAGAAAAGGTTGAAGCACAGGGAGAAGTTCTGTTCATACAGTATAAGCAGGAGATATAAAGTGAAAGCCTAATGTGTTACAGTTATGTGAAGATTTTAAAGGTGTTTTAACTGTGTCTTACATACTGTGGCAGTGTTTTAAACCTGATAAATTTTGGTTAAAGCTGAAAGTACTGTGTCTAGGTAGACTCCAAGTATGACACCAAAACCTTTTTTATGTTGGCAGTGTTAAAGGGTTAGTTCACCCAAAAATGCAAAATTCTGTTATTTATTACTTACCCTCATGCCGTGCCACACCCATAAGTCCTTTGTTAATCTTTTGAACACAAATTAAGACATTTTAGTTGAAATCCGATGGCTTCGTGAGGCTTACCTAGGGAACAATGACATTTCCTCTCTCAAGATCCATAAAGGTACTAAAAACATATTTAAATCAGTTCATGTGAGTACAGTGGTTCAATATTAATATTATAAAGTGACAAGAATATTTTGGTGCACCAAAAAAAAAGCCAAAATAATGACTTATAAAGTGATGGCCGATTTCAAAACAATGCTTCAGGAAGCATCGGAGCACAATGAATCAGCGAATGTTTAGCATCGTACTACTTTAAGTTGAATACAGCTCAAAAAGGATTTGAAAATAGTTTTTTGCATTTTACACTGTCGCAGCCATTTTGATGCTGAGGTTTGTAGTTAGAGACAGGTCATTTATATGTGGCCTACATGATTTGAACTGTCTACACAATCTTCAAGTCTGCATTTACAGATTGAATGTTTTGATAGGAAAAATCAGAAAATTGTTTTTTTTTTTTTTTTTGCATGTGGAAAGATGGGACACAAGCCAAGACTGTGTTGCTTTTCACAAAGAAAAAAAAGAAAAAGAAAGAGTTGAGAGTTGCTTAAATCCAACAGATTAGAAAGATGGCTTGTTGGCACGATTGAAAGGTAAGAAGGAAGAAGCCATTCATACCTGACCAGAAACATCACTTTTTTAACAACTTTTTTGTCATGACAACTCTTGGACTGTTTGGCATGGTAATGGGTATGACAATATTGTTATGTTTGGTCTTGGCAGAATAGATCTGCTACGCCGCTGCTGCTTTTTTTGCTGCTACTACTGCAGAGCAAATACAGGACTCGCTACTGCCAATACATACATGACACACTGCTGTGAGCAAGTAAGACATGCTGCTGCTGTACAGTATAGCATACATGAATTACCCGTAGCAGATCTATACAGGTGGAGCTGGGGAAGGTGGAGGGTTTCTGAAGCGCACTGCACTGCTAGGCAAAAGCTACTCATGTATTTGAAGATTGAGCACGCAAGTTCTTTGGCTGCTACACTGAACAAAATTATAAACACAACACTTTTGTTTTGCTCCCATTTTTCATGAGCTGA
This sequence comes from Megalobrama amblycephala, assembly GCF_018812025.1. Classification (NCBI taxonomy): domain Eukaryota; kingdom Metazoa; phylum Chordata; class Actinopteri; order Cypriniformes; family Xenocyprididae; genus Megalobrama; species Megalobrama amblycephala. Next base: position 4,661,929 of record NC_063050.1, on the reverse strand, counting down.
ACATTTATATGTACACAAAAGGCCTATTTCTTTCAAATATTATTCACAAATCTGTCTAAATCTGTGTTTGTGAGCATTTCTCTTTTGCCGAGATAATCCATACACCTCACAGGTGTGGAATATCAAGATGCTGATTAGACAGCAAGATTATTGCACAGGTGTGCCTTAGGCTGGCCACAATGAAAGGCCACTCTAAAATGTGCAGTTTTATCACACAGCACAATGACACAAACGTCACAAGTTTTGAGGGAGCATGCAATTGGCATGCTGACTGCAGGAATGTCCACCAGATACCTGTTGTCCATGAACTGTTAACATGAATGTTAATTTCTCTATCATAAGCCGTCTCCAAAGGCGTTTCAGAGAATTTGGCAGTACATCCAACCAGCCTCACAACCACAGACCTCACAACCACATGTGTAACCACACCAGCCCAGGACCTCCACATCCAGCATCTTCACCTGCAAGATCGACTGAGACTAGCCACCCGGACAGCTGTTGCAACAATCGGTTTGCATAACCAAAGAATTTCTGCACAAACTGTCAGAAATCGTCTCAGGGAAGCTCATTTGCATGCTCGTCGTCCTCATCGAGGTCTCGACCTGACTGCAGTTCGTCGTCATCACTGACTTAGTGGTCAAATGCTCACATTCGATGGCGTCTGGCACTTTGGAGAGTTGTTCTCTTCACGGATGAATCCTGGTTTTCACTGTACAGGGAAGATGGCAGACAACGTGTATGGTGTTGTGTGGGTGAGTGGTTTGCTGATGTCAACGTTGTGGATCGAGTGGCCCATGGTGGCGGTGGGGTTATGGTATGGGGAGGCATTTGTTATGGACAATGAATACAGGTGCATTTTATTGATGGCATTTTGAATGCACAGAGATACCGTGATGAGAGCCTGAGGCCCATTGTTGTGCCATTTATCCACGACCATCACCTCATGTTGCAGCATGATAATGCACGGCCCCATGTGTAAGGATCTGTACACAATTCGGGAAGCTGAAAGCATCCCAGTTCTTGCATGGCCAGTATACTCACCGGACATGTCACCCATTGAGCATGTTTGGGATGCTCTGGATCGGCGTATACGATAGCGTGTCCCAGTTCCTGCAAATATCCAGCAACTTCGCACAGCCATTGAAGAGGAGTGGAACAACATTCCACAGGCCACAATCAACAACCTGATCAACTCTATGTGAAGGAGATGTGTTGCACTGCGTGAGGAAAATGGTGGTCACACCAGATACTGACTGGTTTTCAACTTGTTTGCTCTGAGAGACAGCGCTAAACCAGGATGTGTTTTCAAAAAAAGGAACTGTTTGTTCCTCATTCATTTTTGAATCTTTGAATTTTTAGGGAAATGATTTTTTGAATAACAGTAAATATGTTAATTATTAAGAGTAATTGTTATCTTAGACCCATGTTTCAAAATAAAAATGGCAAGTTTAAATTTAATGTGCGACTGAAATGGTCCAGTCCTGATATTTCACCTCCAATGATTGATTGACTATTAGTTACTGATTAATTACTGATCTAATTTAGTGTTTTTATTATAAAATATATTAATTATGTTTATTTCCTTATAAAGAACCAAAATAAAATACTCATAATTTCTTTATATACAATCTAAATAAAAATATCTAATCTGTTGGCATTAATTTAGACAATACTAAGGAATTTAACAGTTGAAAATAAAATAAATGTATTTTTGTACGTACTTTAGTTTTCAAACAGATGTTTACTTAATCTTGAGCCAACATCTAGAGCTTCATAGTGGACATTTACATCATAAATGTCATAAAAACCCAAAGGAGGAGCTTGATAATCTAACAGGTATATAAAGTGTTTGGAGTGTTTTTGTCGAACTGAACAACACAAACGGTGAGTTACTGTTTTATTCTTCATTTACCTCAGAACATTTGTACAATTTTCAGAAAATAAAATATAAAAATAGACAATATGAAAAAGTCTATATTTCTTTTATTTAGATAAAACAGATCTCTACTTTGATCTACTGAGAAGATGGCAGTAAGTTCACCTGTTTCCTTCATTGCGTCAATTACCCTGAACCACTAAATACTTATTTCATATTTGTTTAATTTTCAGTGTGATGTTCATCTCTTTCTCTTTCTTTCTGGTGTAGATGAAGGTGTTATTGGTGGCTCTTCTCCCTGTTGTATTGGGCATTGACTGCAAATTAATGCCATTCGACTGTTCTGACATCTATAACTCAGGACAAACAGTCAGTGGGTTTTATACCATCTATCCAGCAGGTGACATTCCTGTCTGGGTTTACTGTGACATGATCTCAGATGGGAAAAATGAAGATAAAGGAGGATGGACGGTACGAATTTGACTTTAGATCATTAAACACACATCAGAACATACATTATGAATCATATCTTCTATATAAACCCATCACAGATGATTCAGAGGAGAATGGACGGCAGTGTGAATTTCTATCGGCCGTGGAATCAGTACAAGAGAGGATTTGGGAATGTGGAGAGCGAATACTGGCTGGGTAAGATCTCACAGTGAGTGTCCGTTTGTGTGGATGATCATGTGTTTGGTTGAACATGTTCTTCATGTGTGTGTGTGTGTGTGTGTGAACAGGGCTGGAGAACATGTTCCAGCTGACACGTAACAGGAAGTACATGCTGAGAGTCGATCTGGAGGACTTTGATGGAAGGTAAGGTTTTGCTCAATACTCGTCCTTCTCTGTGGACTGTGAAACTGATGGGTATAAACTGCATGTTTCAGGGTTCAGTAATGGAGGAGCAGGTAGGACACTTTCATTCATAGGAGTAAATGTGCACTTGATCATGCACTTTCAAATCTTTTAGTTATTTAAATGTAATTATCATGATTATCATCAAATTTTCATCTCCTCATTTTGGATCCAGATTGTTTATTCAGTTTATAAATATAATGTATGTCTCATTCTTTAAATGTGGCTTACTTTGGTAAATGTTAAGGAAACTTACATTAAACTCTGAAATCTTCTGGAATAATTCAGTGAGCAGTGTGAGATGTCAGACATGTTGCTCTGATAACATACATTAGCTAGGTAAAATTAAGCTTGCTGAATGGAAAATTGCTTATTTATTAACAAAACTAACTGGCTAAACAAGTAGGAACAAGACTATATTATGTTAATCCTGTTAACAAAGCTCTTCCTCTCTGCAGGTGACTCTTTGACCTACCACAACAATCAGAAGTTCACAACCTTTGACAAAGATCAAGACCTCCGTGAAGGTAACTGTGCCAAAGTGTGTCTTGGGGCATTTTGGTACAATACCTGTTACCAAGCAAACCCCAACGGCGTGTACTTATGGGGAGAAGATGCCACCCATGACGCTATTGGTGTTGTTTGGTACACCTGGAAATACAAAGTTTCTGTCAGTGTGAAATCCATCAGCATGAAGATCAAAAGTGTATTTTAGAAACAACCATGTTTCCAGGAGCAAACATATGTTTTTATTACTGACTCAATAAATGTTCCATAAACTCCAGCATTGTGAAAGCATGTATGCCTGTATGAAGTGTTTATTTCCACAACAGAAACACTAAATGAGGCATTCTGTGGGATCACATCTGAACTAACTGACTATATGAGTTTGGAGTCATGGGAGCAGTTGAGTATTGTACATGTAGACTGGAATTATTAATCACTATGACCTTTCATACATTCAAGACATGTAATGTAGATGTAGTACATATGTGTATATGATCCACTGGCAAACATTTTGGCCCCATTCCTAAGATGCGTTGTCAGTGGTCCGATCACAAGTGAGGCCAAGATGCATTACAGTGTGTACTTGGTATTAAAGTCCCCCTGTAGTCTATAATTTTATCCCTTAAAACTCATCTTTGATCACCAAACTGACATATTTAAAGGTGCCCTAGAGGTGCCTTTTCAAAAGATGTAATATAAGTCTAAGGTGTCCCCTGAAAGTGTCTGTGAAATTTCAGCTCAAAATACCCCATAGATTTTTTTAAATAATTTTTTTAACTGCCTATTTTGAGCCATTATTACATATGCACCGATTAAGTGTGCGGCCCCTTTAAATCTCCCGCTCCCCCGCCCCCGCGAGCTCTCAACTGCCTTAAACAGCAAACACAAAGTTTACACAGCTAATATAACCCTCAAAATGGATCTTTACAAAGTGTTCATCATGCATACATCGATTCCTGTGAGTATAGTATTTATTTGGATTTTTACATTTGTTTATGAATGAGTTTGAGGCTATGCTCCGTGGCTAACGGCTAATGCTACACTGTTGGAGAGATTTATAAAGAATGAAGTTGTGTTTATGAATTATACAGACTGCAAGTGTTTAAATGAAAATAAATGTGTTTAATGAAAATAACGACGGCTCTTGTCTCCGTGAATACAGTAATAAACGATTACTTTAACCACATTTAGCAGTACATTAGCAACATACTAACGAAACATTTAGAAAGACAATTTACAAATATCACTAAAAATATGATGTTATCAATGATCATGTCAGTTATTATTGCTCCATCTGCCATTTTTCGCTATTGTTCTTGCTTGCTTACCTAGTCTGATGATTCAGCTGTGCACAGATCCAGACGTTAATACTGGCTGCCCTTGTGTAATGCCTTGAACATGCAAATATTGGGGGCGTACATATTAATGATCCCGACTGTTACGTAACAGTCGGTGTTATGTTGAGATTCGCCTGTTCTTCAGAGGTCTTTTAAAGAAATGAGATTTATATAAGAAGGAGGAAACAATGGAGTTTAAGACTCACTGTATGTCATTTCCATGTACTGAACTCTTGTTATTCAACTATGCCGACGTAAATTCAATTTTTGAATCTAGGGCACCTTTAAGAAATTTTTTTCTTTCTTTAAATAGCTTGAATGTAATTCTACACCCTTGCTTCATTTAGTATACGTGAATCTATTAATATGGTAATTAGCCCTGCCTCCACTCACTGGCACAAGCTCAGATATCCACTCGGTCAACTTACTGTGGTAAACGCTGCACAATGGTATTGTTTTTACAACGTTGGACTCATGATGGTAATTAATATGATTAGCTTTTTGCTTGACTACATTATCAAACAGCAAATAATATGTTGCTAATGTTACACAAACCATCTTCTCATTCGTCATGTCAGAGTCAGACCACTGCCTTCTAACAATCAGTATCCTTACAAATGCTTTGAACAACTCAGTGGAGAAAGGCATATAGTTTATTAATCACAACTTCATAATACACCCGCTATTTTGCCAAATCTACCTGATTTTTCATATCAACAGAAAAATAAACTGGGATAACCTGGTTTCTCTCGAGACTTCCTGCTTCAGATTGGTCATAGTTAATGACATGCTAAAGCACATTGACATGATTGGTTATGTGACGTAACAAACACCAGTGATTTCACTCTCGGCTGCGGATATAAGGAGAACTTTGGGTTTGGGCTAAATTCCAAGCTCAGAGCCCTCAATCCCCTTGGACAGCACATCAAATATGCTTATTAATTTTTTTTTCTCTCTATTCAATCATTTGTAAGTGTGAACTCATGAAAACCACTGTCACAGGTAATCAGACAATATTTATTTATTTGTTAATGTTTTTTTTCGGCACCTCATCATAGATTCAAATGTATAAATCAAAATGTATTGCATTTATGAAGAAAAGGTTCAGCACCAAAGGCTCTATCGCTATTGCCTCAATGGTGTTCAGTGTCTTTGGGTGGATTAGGACTGTTTGTGATTTGGTCTTAGTGGCTTAGGAGTCCTCTTGACTACTGCTAATGTTTCACAGATTTAGGAGCTAGTTTTAGCGTGATGAGGATTGAGGATGTTCACCTGTTGATTTGCTATGCATTTTGAAAGAAAAGAATACATGTTTGCTAATGTAAGGTTAATTTCCTGCTTGATACAAAAGCCGGCTGATGGGAAACACTTCCTCTTAAACCCTGTCCTGTTAACCTTAATGTTGCATATCTAAAATATTTTGAGTGTAAGCTACAGTGAAGCCTATAAATGAATCTAATGAAGACATATTTAGCTCAGACTCATTGTCCTGTATAATATCAGTGGTCTGTCATTTTCTCATCTATCGAACACGGTGTGGTTTGTTAGTGTTAGTTCTTCATTGTTTATTTACCTGTATAATTGTCTGTTGTCAATCATTGAAAAAATAGCCTAACAAAAGCAATACAGTATTTTAACTTGTATAATAGCTTTCACTTTTTCACTTTTTTTTTTAAACTCACAATTTCAAAAAAAGGCGGAATTGTGAGAAAAAAGTCAGAATTCTGAGTTATAAAGTCAGAATTTTGAGATATAAACTCACAATTTCAAGAAGAAAGTCAATTGTGAGTATGTCTTGCAATTCTGACTTTATAGCTTGCAGTTGTGAGAGAAAAAGTCTGGACATGAACATAGGTGCAACAACTTTATATCTCTAAAATAGAAAAGAGAACTAAAGAAAAAAAAAAAACATGACACCACATGACAAAACAGTTTTAACATATCTCCAACATTTCTTTTTCTTTTTCAACATTTACCTCTTCTGGGTAAAAATGGATGCAGATGCAGTATGAGGGTTCAAATGAGTTTGATATGTGCTTGATATAAAAAACTGTGCTTTAAAAAGTCCTTGAATCTGGTGTTCATGAAAGAGTGGGAACCCTGCATTCACTAACATGTTTCTTCAAAACTGAGAATTTTCTGTAAAGCTTTACAACTTGATAGCATGTCAAGTTAACAGCGGTTCAAGTCTGTGCTGTTCAGCTGCATTTGAGTTCTGTTCTGTCCCAAAAGTGTCTCTTCTGTCTTGAGAATCAGTGATCAAACTTCACAACCAGGATGCAAATTATTATTGATCATCAATTTGCGTGTTGAGACTGCACACATTTTGTTTCTTTGGTGAAGAATGGTGATAAAGCTCACAAAAAGCTGTTCTGAGGAGACCTAACTTTGTTTCACATCAGTCTTAAGGTGATGATACACAGGGAAACTTTTTCAGCAATTGTTGCCGGTCAATGTCTTAATGGGAAAGTGCTGAAGCAATATCGCTCAGCAACATTGCTGAAAAAGTTGCCCCGTGTATCATCACCTTTAGAGGTTGCAAGATTGATGATAAAATGTTTGATAGTTGCTTCTGTCTTTGTAGGCAAAGGGAAAAGAAATATGAATAAGTCCAAGCAAAAATCACTGTAATGCATATCATGTGGCAATGATTTCCAAATTCGCACTGGAGTGCCACAGTAGATGATAGTCCGTTTTAAAGTATGGTGCAGAATCTTCTGCATAATCCCTTCTTCTTGTGTAATTTCTCTGAGGGGTTTAGTGTAGGTGTGTCATCACATATGTGGATTATGGTGTCATTGTTTTTTGTTGCAGAAGACTCAGTGTCATCTGAATCACTGGATGATGGAGTGACCGCAGTGAAATCTGGACTGACAGTGTTTGTAGTTTGAGGACTGTAATTGATGGCAGGCGTCGGGATGTATGGATAATAACCTGTATTCTTGTCATTATCTATCTGGATTTTGGTGTAATTTCTCGGTGATGCAAGAGGCTCATGGTGCGCTGGACCACTGGATGGCTGACTGACCGCAGTGAAATCTGTGTGTGTAGTTTGAGGTCTGTAACTGGTGACCGCCGTTGGTAATATAGGCTGTATGGCTGTGCAGTAACCTGTCATCTTGTTGTCATCTAACTGGATTGCTGCAGGAGACTCGCTGTCATCTGAATCACTGGATGATGGAGTGACCGCAGTGAAATCTAGACTGAATGTGTTTGTAGTTTGAGGTCTGTAATTGATGACAGGCAGAATGGATGTACAATAATCCATCTCCTCCAGAAAGTGCTCTAAACACATCCTCCTGATGATCATGAGAAGGCCTCTGGAGATCCGGTAAGTGGCGTTTGGATTGTAGTCGTTTGATCGGTTGCGGTGTTGAGTCACATAAACTCTATGAAACCACTCCTCATCGTAGAGACTGACAATAATCCGGTCTGTGTTGCTGTTGTACTCGTAATTATATTTATCTGAGATGTATTCAGGAAGTTCTTCAGCTCCTGGTGAATTTAGATTGCCAACCACATAGTAAGGGAAGTCTATGTCTGGAAGAAGTTTATCCCCATTTTCGTCATATCTGTTCTCAAAAAGGTGAAAACCAAAGTCTCCGTCGGCTAGGTCACATTCAGAGATCATGACATTGTCATTGCTAAAAGAAAAACAGTCATTGGCGAACCAGTAGAGGAGTTTGAGTCCATGTCTGGGCCAGGGTTGACCGAACCTAGAGTCTCTCAGGTGGGCCAGTTCATTTAACGTTTGCATCATCATCTTGCACCTTAAGAGGAGAGAGGAATATATAGGTATTTATTAAAATACAAGATCAGAGTTTTACAGAAATATGTGTACATAGTGCATAGACTATATGTATAGCCTACTGTATCTCGTTTACTGTAGAAAGCAGTATATCATGAATATTATTTTGTTGCAATTGCAAATGTTTTGACCAGTATTCGATTGAAAACCATGAACTAAAGACATTAATTAAGTTGTATTTCACTTTAATACAGAAAAATAATAATAATTTGGCTTTTTTACAGTAGTGACAACCCCCTCAACTTAAATACGATTGAGTTTTGGGTAACACTTTATTTTACAGTGTCATTGTTACACATGTTACATGTAGTTACTGTAGCTATAACTATAAATTATGCATAATTACATGCAATTAACCCTAAACCAAACCCTCATCCTAACCCTATAGTAAGTACATGTAGTTAATTATTATTATTCAGTACTTAAATGTATAATTACAGTGTAACACAGACATGGATCATTCAGACATACCCACATTTAAATAATTTAGACATACAGTATAGTTTCCACTTACAGATATTTGATTTCACTGCATTTCAAAGCATTTTGTTAGATAGGATGGATCTACATTTTTGAAATATCAGATCCGACCCTGGTCACTGGATCCTGTCAAAAATTATTTTCACTTTGGAGTGATGTCAAATTGCAAGCACAATAAGACATCGAGTGTCATGATCATCAGTTGTAGTGCCCTGGTTAGCCACCAGAGGGCACTCAACCCTGGACTATCGCCTCACCTTATTGGACTTCACTTCCCATAATCCCTTGTCCTGGACTCATTGCGCTCAGCTTTTATCACTCATGTTATTAGTGTCTTTCTACTTATACCCGGTTGTTTCAGTCATTTTCTTATCAAGGTTTAGTTTGTTGTTACCTGCATGTCTGAGCACCCCGATGGATTTTGACTCTTTGCAAATGTTGCAAACTTTAAAGTTCTTTGCAAATGTTGCAAATGTTTTGACCAGTATTTTGCAAGTGTTTTGACCATTGTACTTCTCTTCACTCTTTAAAGGATAAAGTATGAGCTGAACAAAGTGCTTCCACATCCATCCATCCATCATAAATATGTGGTCCACACAGCTCCAGGGGGTTAATAAAGGCTTCATAACTTGTTAAATATGGATTTTTTTTACACAAACACATCATTTCGGAATGTGAACCGATCATCTCTATGGCTTTACTTCTACTTACAGTGCAAAATAAACCAGATGTCAAATGGCCAAAAACTGGATCATGTAACATGTAGTATGTCACATAACGTCACATTTACCTCATTCAGTGTGTCCAAAAACTCGTTAGTCGACTGGAAACATTAACTTAATTTTTAAGTTAAGTTAATTTTTAAGTTAAGTCAATAGACTTAGGGGAGGATGGGGAACCTGGATTTTCAACACCGCCTTACCTATTATTGTACTAATGTTGATTTTACTGCTGATAGCACCATGCCTAAAGCAATGCATTAGTGGTTCTATTATGCATTCCATTACAGCCAGTGATGCTGAAGGTCCAAAACATGCGGAGATTTATTTGTGACCCTGGACCACAAAACCAGTCATAAGTCGCACGGGTATATTTGTAGCAATAGCCAACAATACATTGTATGGGTCAAAATTATCGATTTTTCTTTTATGCCAAAATCTTTAGGATATTAAATAAAGATCATTCATGTTCCATGAAGATATTTTGTAAATTTCCTACCATAAATATATATTAAAAAATGTATTAATGTGAGTGGATATGCATTGCTAAGGACTTAATTTGGACAACTTTGAAGGTGATTTTCTTAATAAGTTTTTATTTTTTTTGCACCCTCAGATTCCAGATTTGCAAATAGTTGTATCTCACCCAAATATTGTCCTATCCTAACAAACCATACGTCAATGGAAAGCCTATTTATGCAACTTTCAGATGATGTATAAATCTCCTCTTAGTTTGATATATAGTCGAATATATTTTGATTAACATGACAATATTAATCAGTTTTTATTTTTGTATAAATGCACATGGTTGTTCAATAGGTAAGACATTCTGTCTTAAAGTGGCCATGTGTCTGTGTGTCTTTGTCTTTCTTGGTACTCGGGTACACCTGCTTTTCTGTGCTGGATCGCCCAACCAGAAGAGATCTTCTCGAAATACTTGATCTCAATTCTTTATTCTAACAAATGTATTATTCTAACTTTATTTTAAGACTTCCATATGTGTATTGAGTTAGAGACTCCACAATTGCTGTGGTTAATGTTTAGACTGTCCTCTATCTGTGTGCCAGTTCTTCAGTGATAGCCTTTTATATCTTCTTTTAAGTTAATGATAATTAATTACACAATTTTGAAAGAAATGCAAATAAAAACGTTATTCTTTTCATTTTATCAACTTGTTTCAGAGTAACTGGTGTCAGTTATAAACAAACACATTACTCAGATTAATATTAACTCACATTAACTAAAGTCTAAAGATTAATATTTCTTAGCTTTCTGAATATTATTAATTCATATAATTACTATTAATATTGAGCGTCAAACTGGTGATGTTTCTTAACATTTTCTTTACACACAGCACAAATTAAATGTGTTTTCCTGCCCTCTTTTGATTGATACATCATTGGCTGATGCTTTTATTGGCCAAAATATCAATTCATCTCTTTATTTATCATACTGTTCTATGGGCTGCTATAGACTTAAGTAGAAGAAGAATAACACTGATTTCTGTTTCACAACATCATCCTGTGACGTTAAAGACCTTGAAAATGGAGACAGGCTGTTATCTCTTCCTCCTGAAGATAGACATGCCTTGAAACCACACAGTCATAAGATTAACTTTACATTTATCCCTTTCATATTGAGACAGTCAGTGACTTTATCCTGCATTATACACAGACATAATTTATGGTGTATTCAAACAGTGAATGTTTCTTTGTCTTAAATCAATCTTGTCTTATTAATTTATGATTTTATTCCTTATAAATTTTCCTTTGTATTCATGTTTCATATATTAATCCCTATTGTATATTCATATTCAAGTATTTAGTCATCTATTGTTACTCATTATTCAATGTTTATCTTTTATTCTAGGTAGTATTTGTAGAATATTTATATCAAAACTATTTATGATAATTGAGAATGTATCTCTTCATTGGTGTTTTGTTAGATATTGGATGCCTTCTGTCTTTTTTCTATGTGGAAATATTCTCAGAATCAGTCAATAGTTGTACATTTTTCGTTCTTTTCCAGAAACTGAGAGCTCATTCGGCTCTACTAGTTGTTAAAGGTAAACTTTTTTTTCTTTCTTTTTTTGTATTTTCTTGTTCAAAATACCACCAACTGGGAAATCAGTTTAAGCAACTGGAGCTTAAGCAACTTTACCAAATCAGCATATTTAGTAGAGAAAAAGAGAGAATCTCTATCATTTTAACTAACTATTTCAGTCATTTGCTGCTGCAATTTCTTGAAAAGAGAGAAAATGAGATCTTACCTTTTGAAATCCGTCATATAGTAAACCCTCAGGTTGTTTTCAGCTGTAAAAGCACAGATAAACTGGAAGACTCGCTCACTATCTCAGAAACACTGAACAGGGCAGTGATGTGGGCGTGTCGTAGCTTTAAATTACTGCAAGGGTTTCCAAACTGATCCTGAATCCTCCTCAGCACTGCACATTTCAGATGTTTCTCTTACTGAAACCGACTGGTTTAACTCCCCGGAAGTGACAGTGGAAACGGAGCTAGTTAAACTAAACATTGTAGTGAACAACAGACGTGATGGCACCAGAGCTTCACAACAGACATTCTTTTGTCCCACTTTGATTAATCAAAAGAATGTGATAGGACCCTCAACGACAAGTAAATGACTATTGTAATCAGGACTGCCAAAGGTGGGAGACAGGAAAGATGACATCAACGGCCCATTGATGATAGGCTAATCTCATCACGAGTTGCCTTTGTTCACCTCAGGCTTCCATGCCTGAGTTCAAGGTGCGAATGACCATGGACTCCTAGGGCTGCCAAACCGGTTCAGGCTAGAGCACAGCAAGAACAAAGAAATGCTCAGAAAGGAAGACATTTTCTAAACATATCAGCTTGAAATCATCAAAAAATGGACAGGAATACTGTAAGGAACATGTCCTATGTGTCCTTGTACTCTTCCAGGAAACTGTGCACACACAGTAGAAACCACACCTGGAATAAAAGCCAATGAAACTACACCCACTGAGACAGAAGTGTGATACCTCAACCAATTCACATCAAGTTTGGACTCTACGAGTTCAGAACACTGCCACAGGGACTTTGAGAAAGGTTTGAAAAGGAAATACAGCATTTCCAAGGTCCTAAAGACATTGTCTTATTTAACTGTGTATTTTGGAACAATACAACAAGTTTCACAGGATGAAAGGTGGGCGTGTTAAGGGACGGACACCTGGAATGCTGTGACCCAATCACATCAAACATCAGGAAAGGTGGGATTAGTAATCTCCTCTCCAACGAGAAGGAATAAAAGTTTTCCCAAGTAAACAGACCCTTGTTCTGAGTTTCTGACCTGACGAGGGAAGAACAACAGCACGACCAAGGAGTCTTGCAAGTAAACCTTTCACCACACGGACCTTCAAGCAGCCCAACTGCTTCTGCAGAGGACTTTGACTCCTGACCTGCATAACTCAAGTATCTCCAACCTACAGAAGATCCTACGGACCGACCACCATCTGACCTACAGTTCTCTGGATTACACAAAGACCTCCAGCACTCAGTGCAGCTCTGCAGCTGTTGGAAAGCAATCCAGTCTCCCACTGCACATGGAAGGATACCAGTGAAAGACGTTTCCCATTCCCGGACTGATCACCCGACCAAGTGAAACGTAAATATAAGCTAACCAAACCTTTTCCAAAAGCCTTGGCATGAGGTTGCTGCTATATGAGATTGTTATTTGTAATAGAGACTGTTTTTCTAGGGTTAGCGTATACAGATAGATACATTAGACACGTTATCTATATTCAGAGTAAATGCTTATTTACTTATTTTTAATACCAGCATCCAGAAAGACCACAATTGACTCCCTCATAGACTGCTTATTACCCATTCATTGCTTCGTCCAATCTGTTGCTCATCTACTTGGCATTCATTATGTTAACATCCATTTGTGTTGTAGTTTCTGTTTGATTATTGATTCAATTTTCTTAGTAGTTTAGTCATTTTTCCTTAGTAGTATTTAGTGAGTGTGATATTTTACTCTTGTATATCTTTTTGTTAAAGGTGCCCTCGAATGAAAAATTGAATTTATCTTGGCATTGTTGAATAACAAGAGTTCAGTACATGGAAATGACATACAGTGAGTCTCAAACTCCATTGTTTCCTCCTTCTTATATAAATCTCATTTGTTTAAAAGACCTCCGAAGAACAGGCGAATCTCAACATAACACCGACTGTTACGTAACAGTCGGGGTGTACGCCCCCAATATTTGCATAATGCCAGCCCACGGTCCCAACATTATCATTATGAAAGGCATTAGACAAGGGCAGAACATCTGGATGTGCACAACTGAATCAACAAACTAGGTAAGCAAGCAAGAACAATAGTGAAAAATGGCAGATGGAGCAATAATAACTGACATGATCCATGATATCATGATATTTTTAGTGATATTTGTAAATTTTCTTTCTAAATGTTTCGTTAGCATGTTGCTAATGTACTGTTAAATGTGGTTAAAGTTACCATCGTTTCTTACTGTATTCACGGAGACAAGAGCCGTCGCTATTTTCATTTTTAAACACTTGCAGTCTGTATAATGCATAAACACAACTTCATTCTTTATAAATCTCTCCAACAGTGTGTAATGTTAGCTTTAGCCACGCAGCATAGCCTCAAACTCATTCAGAATCTAATGTAAACAATATAACAGTATACAATACTCACATAATCTGATGCATGCATGACGAACACTTTGTAAAGATCAATTTGAGGGTTATATTAGCTGTGTAAACTTTGTTAAGGCACTGTTTAAGGCAAGCGCGAGCTCTGTGGGCGGAGAGCACGGGATTTAAAGGAGCCGCACAGCATAAATCGGCGCGTTTATAATGATGCCCCAAAATAGGCAGTTAAAAAAATTAATAAAAAAAAATCTATGGGGTATTTTGAGCTGAAACTTCACAGACACATTCAGGGGACACCTTAGACTTATATTACATCTTTTAAAAACATAATCTAGGGCACCTTTAATAAATTCATTTTATTGCAAATGATGTGAAGGATAAACAATATAAGGTTAAAACTAATTTATTGAATTATATGATTAGCTATAACTTTGTGATTTCTTTTGCTCTCTCTGCTGAAAGTAGAACTGAAATGTTTAATTGTAGTTACGATTACATTATTAATCAATGTCACTGGTAAAACGTTCAAAGGAAACGTTCAAAGTCTCCTGTTTCAAAATATCTGTACACAAATCAGTTAAAAAATGAAAGCTTTTGAAGTAGAGGTCTACTACTCGACAGGTCCCAGAAAAACCTGCGGGTTTTGAGTCTGTAACTGAGAAAAACTATATAGGTTTGCATGCCGTCTTCTGTGTTGTGGCCCCTATGTCATAATTTTGTTAATTTTTGTTAAAATTATGTTATAATTATGACTTGGTTCATAATTGACTCCATGAGTCATAATTTAATGACATCATTTTTTTGACATAATTGATTTCCTAAGTCATAAATCTGACTTTTAATCTATAATATGATTTGGCATCTCATAATTTTTATTTTTTAAATATATTTTTAATTCATAATGTTGACTTTTCATCTCTTAATTATGACTTTTTATCTCATATTTATGACTTAGTATGTCATAATTATGTTTTATCAAAGCATGAATGTTTTTTTTTATGTAAAGTTTTATTTATAAAGTTATTTGTATAGTACACAACATCTGGGGCCTCATAAAGCGTGCGTATGCACAGATATGATCTTAGAGTGTGTACGCTAAAATTTGAGCTAAGGTTCATATTTATACAAAATGGACTTTGACGTGGAAAAGTGCTTATTGCCTTGTCAGGATCTGAGCAGACATACGCACTTTTCCTTGTGGCAGAGTGAGAGTATCCCAGGGATTTGGAAATCTAAGCAATTATTGCCGCTCACCATTCTCAAGAACAAAACTTATGTAAAATACATGCTGAGAGATGTGTACCCGACTGGCTCCCAGCATGCATTGCAACACTGATTCTTGATGTCTGTTTTTTTTTTTTTACAGCAATATAATTCTGATTAGACATCCAATTAAAGAAAGAAAAGTAAAAAGAAGAGGAAGTGTTATTTTTTTTCAGTGGTGTTTTAGTAGCTGCTCAGTCAGGTTGATATTCGGGGATCCAAGGATTCACAGGAAATTCGGAAGAAATAATAGTTTGTGCTCATTGTATGTGTTGGTGTAAATGATATTTGCTCTTGGATGTGTTCTAGTGAAAAGCTAATTACAGATCACATGACCTACAGCTGTGCATGTGAATGTGTCAGAACTTCAATTTTATTTGTTTTTTGAGGTGTCAGCAACAGTTATCAATTTTGTTTATAGAGAATTTTTTTTTTTTGTTTGTTTGTTTGTTTTTTTACAACAGTACATACATATATAAACAAATAAATTACTTGTGTACACAAATACAGTGTTGTGAAATATTTGATCAAAAACCAAAAAGCTATTGTAAATATGTACCGGTAAATAATGGTAAATATCTATGATTATTTAAAGGGGATGTCTAATGCTATTTCATGCATTCTGACTTATTTACTATGTTAAAGAGTCGGATTCTCATGCTAAACATGGTCAAAGTTTCAAAAAACAAAACAAAAAAACACTTGGCTGTATGACAGAGATTTTTCTGTTTTTGTTGTTGTTGTTGTTTATTTGTTTTTTTATCATTGCAAAAGATGACATTTCTGATTCACAACTTTGTATAGACAGAGTATTCTGAATGTATTAACAATATGACCAATGTCATCTGAACATATAAGAGAAAAGTTATCATTGATCGCTGAAAGAAAATGATAAAGAGAAAATAGGAGAAAACAAAGAGAAATTAAAAACATGAAGGTAAGATATTGATTTATACATCAATTACAGTGTACAAATTAAAGTCATTAGAAATTGAAGTTAGGATGAAATAGTGCAAAGATACATTTTAAATTCTTAAAAAAATAATTATTATTTGGGGGTAACTGTTATATTGTATTCTGAAAAAGAATCTGCGTAAGTCATTAATAAACCTTTGTTGTTAAATAGCTGACAAACTAAAATTGTTGGTCAAAAAATAAAGTTCTGTTTTTGTATAAAATATTTTGATTGTTATAAAATAAAAAATATGGGGGGTGAAATTATGTTTATATAATAAAGCCCATGCCAAAAGTACCTGTTGGTGGAAATTTGAAAGTTTGATCAGATTTCTCATCCAATTTTTATTTTATTTTATTTATTTATTTTTTATTAATGCTCAGTAATATAACAACATTGTCAAGGAATTGCATACAAATACACATATACCCCAAAAAAAAAAAAAAAACAAAACATCAAAGGTTATACAAAAAAAAAAAAAAAATTAATCAAAAGAAGACTAGACAAATACACAAGAATGCATACACTATCATTATTGGTACAATAATATACAGACATTGATATATAGGGAGAGCTTTTAAATGTATTTTCTTTAAACATTTCCTCATAATATTTTATAAATTTTAGGGATTTTTTGTTATGTATATATCGAAGAGATTTGAGCAGTGATGTTAATTCAGTTTTGAAATTGGGATAAGATGGAATATTGTTTATTTCTCATCCAAATACACCACGTACTCCTTCAGGTTTGACGTCATGAAGGGCGGAATTCCTTGTATGGGCACTTCTCCCGGAAGAGCGCGCGCACACGAGCACGCCCATCACCGTGCTTCATTCATGTTGGGAAGTCTGCAGCTCTGGCTGTACTTGTCTCGAGAAACAGTTGTTTGGTTTGTTAAAACGCGAATTCAGCAATGTCACCAAAGAGGTGTGTTTTTGGATGTAAGGGAAAGATTACCTTGTTCAGCTTCCCAAAGGACCCAGCGTTAAGGGAGCAGTGGATGCAGTTTGTTTTCCCGGGGCAGCAGCGGAGTTGTGGAAGTTTGTTTGTTTGTTCCCGGCATTTCAGTGACGAATGTTTTACGAACAAGGCTCAGTTCGACGCTGGATTTGCTGATCGTTTAAGACTAAAAGATGGAGCGGTCCCATCGATAAAACATCCCGGTCATGGGTCGGAACCGCAGGACGTGAGTAAAACTGCATCAAATGTGAGTAAAACTGCATCAAATGTTTTTGTTGGCAGTTTGTTGGTAAGTGCATATAATGTAAACAACAGGAATGTTTAGTGAATCACATGTTATCCAGGGATAATGCGATCATGTGTTAGTTCACTTTCAAATGAAAATTAGCCCAAGCTTTACTCGCCTTCAAGCCATCCTGACTTCTTTCTGACGAACACAATCGTAGATATATTAATAAATATCCTGACGCATCCAGTGTCATACCAACGAGTATGAGCTGAAGAAAGTGCCTCTATCGATCATAAACGTACTCCACACGGCTCCGGGGGTTAATAAAGATCTTCTGAAGCTGAATTTACATTTCTGTTGAAATCCGATGGCTCAGTGAGGCCTGCATAGCCAGCAATGACATTTCCTCTCTCAAGATCCATTAATGTACTAAAAACATATTTAAATCAGTTCATGTGAGAACAGTGGTTCAATATTAATATTATAAAGCCACGAGAACATTTTTAGTGCGGCAAAAAAACAAAATAACGACTTATATAGTGATGGCCGATTTCAAAACACTGCTTCAGGAAGCTTCAGAGCGTTATGAATCAGCGTGTCGAATCATGATTCGGATCGCGTGTCAAACTGCTGAAATCACGTGACTTTGGCACCGTTTCGACACACTGATTTCAGCAGTTTGACACGCGATCCGAATCATGATTCGACACGCTGATTCATAACGCTCCGAAGCTTCATGAAGCAGTGTTTTGAAGTCATTATTTTGTTTTTTTTTGGCACACCAAAAATATTCTATTGAATCATTGTACTCACATGAACTGATTTAAATATGTTTTTAGTACATTAATGGATCTTGAGAGAGGAAATGTCAACTTTGGTAAAGTTGGTTTTATATTCGCACATTCGGACATCCGTATTCAATAGCCTTGTTAATCACACTACAGTGGACATTCAGTGGACATTCACAAGTAAATATGCCATTAAAACAATACTTGCCTATTTTGATCGACTGTGAAAAATGTTGTAAGTTGACAATTGTTGGTTGTCAATATCATGTTGCTGCTTAAAATTCGCAAACATTAATTTATTGCACATTTATTGGTAAGTCTGAATTTATCAGAAGTCCGAATGTGCGAATATAAAACCAACTTTACCGAAGTGAAATGTCATTGCTGGCTATGCAGGCCTCACTGAGCCATCGGATTTCGTCAAAAATATCTTAATTTGTATTCCGAAGATTAATGAAGGTCTTACAGGTCTTTAAATTTTTAAAATTTTTAAATTTAAGTATCTAAAAAATAATGTCTTTGAAAGTTACAGATATATCTTGCTGGATATTATCTTTAATAAATGTTTAAATATTTTTCTATAGTTGTTCAGTATAAAAACATGAAAAAAGCATTGCTTCACTTCAGACGGGCTTTATTAACTCCCTGAGCCGTGTGGAGCACGTTAATGATGGATGGAGACACTTTCTTCAGCTTCATACTTGTTGGTCCCGCAGCGCTCACTGCCATTATCAAGCTTGGGCGCTTTAAGATATTTATTAATATTTCTCCGATTGTGTTCATCAGAAAGAAGAAAGTCATATACACCTATGATGGCTTATTATGAAATGTTGTAATAAACATAATTTCATTATATATTTGTGTGAAAATGATCCTTGAGATGAAATATGAGATCAGATTAGGGTAAACTATTGTTTGAAAAATTAAATAATCACCTAATTTTTTAACTTCTTTAATCTTTTGAGTATATTATCAATGCATCTTTTAGTAATGATGATGTGTTTGTGTTCAGATGTTGAGCATGAAAGCGCAGATGGATGTGATCTGCTGTAAATCAGTAGGAACTGATCTGTCCATGCTGGATATTGAGGATTTCATCAGTGAAATCTGTCAGCTGAAGAAAGAGGTGGCGTCACTGGAGGCAAAGCTGAGAGAAAGAGGAGACAAACCCAACAGAGAGGTCTGAATATGATTCTTCAGAATCATCTTGTCAGTTTGTATTTTAACGAATTAAGTTTGAACCCAGTGTCAGAGCCAGCTAATATATCTTTTGTTTTGCACTGTCAGGATTCATTCTGGAGCGTCAGAAATCAGAGATCCAGAGACACACAGGACTCAGAGCTCAGCCTCACTTTACTGTGTTATACTGACGCTCAGGATCATGGATCCGCTGATCAAACCTCTGACTGTAACGGCAAAGGAAACGAAACCACAGCGCAGGAACAACAACAGAGCCATGAGGAGGAGAAGGATGAAGGAAATAATGAGGATGATGGGAATGATGACAAGGAGGAAGATGGGAATGATGACAAGGAGGAGTTTACTCCTGCAGGTGTGTTTCTTCCTTTCGTGATCTTTTGTTGTTTTTCATGTCACTTGAATGTGATTAATTGGTCATTCAGAAACTCTGTAGGATCAGATTTATATTGGCTGATGGTCTCTGATGATCCTGATCAGGTTTGACAGCAGATCATCTGAGGTATTTGGGAACATAGTGGCAAATGATAGTAAGGCTGAATGATTTGCTGGGGAAAAAATGCATATATATTTTTTAATTACCGTATTTATGCTAAAAAAAATTCATTGCAATTAAAAAACAAAAAAGATCCAGGTTTGCTTGTTTTTAGGGCTGCATGATTTGGCCAAAAATCATATTAAGATTATTCACAATATACAGTCATATCTTGTGATTAATAATAATAATAATTATTATTATTATTGTAATAATATTAAAGAAAGCATGTGCAGATGCATGTTTTTGTATGGAGCAACATTTTCTGCAAGTCGCAGAAAACACAAGCTGCACAAGAGTAAAATATCACAGTGCCGCACACCAGACTGTTTAGTTTAGTTTATTAAATGTGTTATATAAATTAATTAATTACAGAGCCAGGGGACTTGTACACAAACACTAATACCTTAAACTGAATCCTAAACTCAATAGGAAGCCAATGCAAACTAATCAGAAGAGGAGTGATAATTTCCCTCTTTCTAGTTCTTGTTAAAAGTCTGGCTGCAGCATTTTGGACCTGTTGAACAATCCCTAAATGCAATGAGTTGCAGTAGTCCAGTCTTATTGGATTAAATGCATGAATCACAGTTTTCCAATCCTTATGAGGAACAGAAGATTTTATTTTAGAAATCAGCCTGAGCTAAAAAAAAAATGCAGATTTTTTACAACTGAATTCATTTTGTTTTTCAAATTTGAGTATTTGATGAGTACCCACGAGTTAGTCACAGGACTAAAGGATTTTGAGAGGATGTCAGCTCCTTCACACTGTCCAAAAAACCAACACTTCCATCTTAGTCATTTAATCGTAGAAAGTTATGCTGTCGCCTGCATAAAAATGATATAAAATCTGATGCTTACGAAAGATCTTAGCCAAAGGAAGAAGACTGAGGGAAATGTTTACTTTGTACAATCTTCATATAACATTCCTGCAAAGTCAACAGAATATTTATTCACAATGTCTGTCCTGCGGCAAAAAATGATGGCAGTTGCCTTTTAAACCATATGTTGATTATGACTGTGACCTGGATTCATAATTTGCTAATAATCTTGGGAGAAGAATGGCACGGGAACCTGCGGATTAGTATGAACACATCTGAATACATTTTAATGTTAGACTTTTTGTTAAAATTGTGTTTCTTTCAGATGATAACAGTGGTTCATCTTCTGATGGAGATGAAGAAACAACATCAAAAGATCAGCTGAAGGTCAAGAGTTTTTCCTGCTCCACCTGTGGGAAAACATTCAGAATACAAGGACATTTAGCGAGACATGAGAGAAACCACATGGAAGAGAGAGATTTAACCTGCATGATTTGCGACATCAGCTTTCCTACCTTAGAAGAGAAGAGATGTCATACAAAAGAGCACAACGTTAAGAAGGAGTTTCGCTGCGAACAGTGCGGGAAGGTGTTTTTCATCACTCTTTATAATATGAAAGCTCACATAAGGAGACACACAAAGACTTTCCACTGTGGCGGGTGCAACAAGTATTTCAGTACCAAACATCACCTTGTTGTTCACAAGCGAACACACACGGGCGAAAGGCCGTACAAGTGCCCTCACTGCGAGAAGAGATTCACATACTTGGTCTCTCTGAAGGCCCATTCACGTGTTCACACCGACGAGAGGCCGTACCAGTGCAGCGAATGTGGGAAAACCTTTTCAAACTCAACTTCTCTGAAGTCACACCAAAAAATGCACTCTGAAAAACAGTATCAGTGTTCGTACTGTGAGAAACGATTCCGTCACAAATCTTATTTGATTTATCATGAGAGGATTCACACTGGAGAGAAACCGTACCTGTGCTCCTACTGCGGGAAGAGCTTTGCTAAGCCGGGTGAATTTGGATATCATCAGAGAGTTCACACTGGAGAAAGACCGTATCACTGCAGTGATTGTGGGAAGAGATTCAGTGTACTTAGTGCCTTAAAAAAGCACCAGAGGATTCATACAGGAGAGAAACCTTACCGCTGCTCCATCTGTGGCGAGAGATTCGCTTATTTAGGTAGATTTCGGACCCACCAGAAGAAACACGCTGAAGAACAAACTGCTCCAGAATCATCTTAGTGTCTTTTGGTGCCCTAATATACATAAGTCGATTGTTTATATTATGTATATTACATTGTGTGTTTTTCAATAAAACCATATGCTATTGATAATTATTTGAGTCAATTATTGTTGACGCATCCAAGCTTTATAATGGCAGTAAGCGATACCAACGAGAAAGTACATCAATCCATCATAAACGTAATCCACGCGGCTCTGGTGGGATAATAAAGGTCTTCTGAAGTGAAGCATTTGTGTAAAAATACATATTTTTAAAAGGTATGAAATAAAATATGTAGCTTCCTCCAAACCGCCTTCAGTATTCAAATTACGAAGAAAGTCACGTCAGTTAAGCTTTTTCTGTAAGTTGAATAGGGAAGGTGTAGGATGTACCGCAAACTTTTTGAGCTGCAAGGGTTTTGCACTTCCGGTTACCCTTTATTTTACAGTGCCACAGTTACACGTTACTACATGTACTTACTATAGTAATAACAGTAAATTATGCATAATTACAAGTAACTAAACCTAACTCTAACTGTAACTACATGCAGTTAATAGTACTCAGTACTTATTTCACTAATTACAATGTAACTATGGCATTGTAAACTTGAATATGGAAGGTGTTTTGGCGGAAGCTAGATATTTGAAAGTGAATTAATCCTTTAAGTCAAAGGCTTAGGTCACTTTCACTTAGATATATTTTCATTACTACAAAAAATATCTGATTAATCATCAAAATATCGACTGATTACTTTATTACCAAAATAATCATTTATAATTAAAAATGACTGCCTTCGATTAGTTAAAACATTTCAAAATCCACCTGGGTCATTCCATGTCAAATCCACAAAATTTAAGAAAACTTCAAATTTTTGATTTTGTTCATATTTTTCTGTAGAAAGACAAACATAAATTAAGATGAAAGCCAAAATATTAAATGTCACAGCTGTATATTTATTGACTAATCCGCTATTTTGTAAAGGGGGGTCACAATGACAATTTTCACCTGAGATTTGGGGCCAATTTACAGGCAGGGCTTGACATTAACTTTTTTGCTCACCAGCCAATGTGGCTAGTGGTTTTCCAAAGTTACTAGCCACTCAGCATTTTCACTGGCCACAATTTTGCTGTTGGGAAATTACATTTTATATGATTAAAGTTGACTCTGGCATGCTTAAATTACTTGATTTTGAGTCATTTTACTTGATTTACAAGATTTAAAACCCTTTCAAACTTACAAATGCAGATTGACCACCCAAATCAAGACTATACATTGTATATATCAGGTACAGTTATTTTTGTTAGGCTATATAAAAAGAACAAAGAAGCAAATTACAAATAGTAATTTAAAAAATATATATATATTTTTTCAGATACATATGTTTATTTAGCATACATGTATACATGTATTTAACATTTTTTGATGTTTGATTAACATTAATGACAGACAGGTATTTATTTGGGGGCTGCTGAATGCATGGACGTCATATACTGACACATATCCAGTTTTTACCCACCTGTTTACGTCCACTTAGCCGTAAGCCATAGCCGACTGTATTCACGCGAGATGCTCCACACAATGCATTTTGACATCTGTGTGTGCGTGTATTCAGGCGCAAGGAGAACTGAATCGCGCGCGACAGAGAGAGCGCGCACGCGAGCGCTTCTGTTGTGTCATTCAGCGCGATTCCGCCTATCCCACCTTCACTAACCGCAAGTTAATCGATAAAGAATTGTGACTGAATTGTAATTTTGTGATACGACGAGCTTGGCTACTTTTCATTTGGCTGTAGGCTGAAATTATATTCAACCCGCCAAAGTGGCTAGTGGGACTGGCTGTCTTACCCGCCACAGCTGAAATCTACCCGCATTTGGCGGGTTGGCGGGTGTTAATGTCAAGCCCTGTTTACAGGGGTGTAAAAATGACTTTAGAAAGATGGCAGCATCATTATTTGTTTTTACACAGAGATTTATAGGTCAAATACTGAAATCTGTTGGTGTCCTCAGGAGATGTGCTTGTGCCTATCAGTCCATGTGTGGACATTTTCTAAGTTTATTTTATTATTAACCAATCAGAATCATTCAACCTGAAGTAATAAAGTAGTTAGTGACCTCTGGTAGAGTAACTGTTGTGGAAATGTGAATGTACACATGGCGGATTACGAGCTGACTTCTGCTGATGAAACTGCAAACTGCTCTTCAGTAATATTTTCTTTATTTTTGTAAACTGACTCCAGGTCTTCATTCATCATATGTTTTTTGGGTCTTAACTGTAAAATCCCCAACACAATTAACAAAAAAGAGCCCAAACTATTAAATTCAGTTATAATATAGTGCATATATTGAGTGAAATGCTCCTCAACGAACATGCTGTGGACACTGAATGACTTGCCTGAGGTAAATGTAATGCTAGGTGAGATATTATTCTCAAGCTATTTTATTGATGTCTTTCCGCGGTTTAAACTGGTTAATAGATTACATATATATCTAGATCATCTGTTGTTCTTCTATGCTTTTTTTCTGTTGTGGCGGTTTTTACAAACAGCGCCCCCTTCTGGATTGGAGTGTGGATCGCCTCTGTATTCGTCTGACTGTATGCACTGGGGTGGATTATCGTTGGATTTACCTTTTGGAACATTAAAGCCTGTTAACCTTCATCACCGTCTTCATCTTCTTTGTGTGTTTAGTATCACCTTCACAACCCGTGACAGGAACAAACTCTTTTTTTTTTTTTACTTTTGATGCTACACTTAACCCTAGCTTAATAAAATTGCATTTATCTGATCATTATAAAATGTTTTGATTGATTAATTTCAAATTTTTGGAGAACGCTTTTGTAACACTTTTTGTTCTTGACAATATTTAAAAAAATTTTGGGATAAGAAGTTTTCAAAACAACTTTAACTGTAAATTTATAGCAGAAACAGGTGAGAAATTTATATTAAACATCAAAACACAATGTTAAACTTACAAATATACATATTTAAATATTTTAAGAACAATTACAATAGTGCAAACACACATCTTTTAGAAATCTAGATAATTTCCAGCAAAAGTACATATTAAACAAGTTCAGTCATTCTTGCACAGTGCAACATTCTCACAGGACAAAAACAGGAAGAAAGAAATGAAGAAAAAAAGCCCCAGAACAGGTATCAATCACAGTACATCTCATCATATTTCGTCAAAAGAGAACATTTTATATTATCAGTTATTCTTAGTGATTTGATTAAATCTTCTACTTCATATATGAAATCAGTAAGAGTGTATTTTCTTAAACCTTTGTGAAAATAAAATTTTGCCACAAAGATAAGAAAGTTAACAGTAGATTGTAAAGATGTTTTGGTTTCCAAAGAGACAAACAACATCCTTAATGTGTAAATTAAAGTTCATATTAACTTTAGAAAAACAATAGAAGCACAGTGTGAATGATCAAAAATAAATGACAAATTTCTTTCAGAAGGTGGATATATCATCTGCATCACCGCATTTGGACAGAAGTGCATTACAAGTGTATATATATATATATATGAAGTATGATTTCCTCCACTGATTGTTAACTATTATAGAACACCAAAATATTCTTTTTTGAGTAATTGAGTTTCGAGAATGAGTTGATAATTACTTTCTTTAAAGCGTTTACCTCCCAAATATAGTTGTGATAGTTGTGTAGATCATGACATGGTTAAGGGAAGCTTAGTATAAGTCCAGCCTTAATAACAGAGTTAAAATCTTTAAACGGGACATTGGTTGATATTCAGAAACTTTCGTAAGATATAAATCATTATTAGAGTTGAATAGAAAAAAAAATAAGCAGCCTCAATCACGCGACAAATGCGACCTCTGCAGGACGCAGCCTAAAATATTCGCTCCAGTCCAGCAGGAGGCGGAAATGCGTCATTTGTTGCTGTGTGAAACTGCGAGCAGCGCGCGAAAGTGTTTGGTTCTGTTGGTAAATATATTCAGCTCGTGCGTGTTTAACATGTTTTACATCATTATGAGCTTGATGTTTTTATGACTGTCTGATGCTTTCTCGTTTCTCAGTTTAAATGATTCACAGTTTAAGGAGAAACGAGCAGAAATCTGAGAAATCCAGCAGCTGAAGGTAAATGTCTTAAATGAAGGTGATATTTTTATTTATTATTACAGTATAGTCGCTATTTCTTCTGGAAAGCAGAAGTCGTGTTTATAACACTGTTTATTTTGGGCACTTCGTGTCTGAGGAAACTTTTTTTTACAGTTTTTCTCAATTGATTTGCCTCATTTCTCCAAGTAATGTAACTGCTCTCAAAACAGTTAAAATTTAAACACTCTTACCTCAGCCAAACAGTTCAGCATTTATAGATAAAGCACTGTTTTTTTTTTTTTTCTATTAATGTATTGTGTATATATATTAATTATTGTTAAATTATAAAAAAAAGACCATCCTGGAGATGACATAATGGGGTATGTGATTTGAAGAAAATAGAGTAAAATTAAGGTGAATCCATTTTTATTCAAATAATCTTTTGAGTCAATTATAAATGCGTCTTTTAGTAATGATGATGTGTTTGTGTTCAGATGTTGAGCATGAAAGCGCAGATGGACGTGATCTGCTGTAAATCAGTAGGAACTGATCTGTCCATGCTGGATATTGAGGATTTCATCAGTGAAATCTGTCAGCTGAAGAAAGAGGTGGCGTCACTGGAGGCAAAGCTGAGAGAAAGAGGAGACAAACCCAACAGAGAGGTTTGAGCGGCTCATTTCATCCTTCAGCTCAATCAAACCAAAGTTTTGTTAGCTTCTCACTTCTTCTGCACATCTCAAATTAAACCAGCAGCAAAATATGCTAATCTAATCACCAATATAACCACTAGAGATAACTGCTGAGTAATGAGGCTAATATCAACAGGTTGTTTATTTGTGTTTGTCAGGATCTGGAGAAGGTTTCAGTGTGTGTGACTGACGGGACAGAAGCTCAGGATTCAGTCTGGAGATCCAGAGACACACAGGACTCAGAGCTCAGCCTCACTTTACTGTGTTATACTGACGCTCAGGATCATGGATCCGCTGATCAAACCTCTGACTGTAACGCTGGAGAACAGCAGATGCTGCAGACGCCGCTGAAGATGTGCTCCGTCAAACTGGTGGACTGCAGGAACCTGATAGAGAGCAGAGGAGAAGAAACCAC
Organism: Megalobrama amblycephala; assembly: GCF_018812025.1. NCBI lineage: Eukaryota > Metazoa > Chordata > Actinopteri > Cypriniformes > Xenocyprididae > Megalobrama > Megalobrama amblycephala. The sequence continues at coordinate 4,634,549 of NC_063050.1, read as the reverse complement.
AGCAGAGGAACAACAACAGAGACACGAGGAGGAGGAGGATGAAGAGTTTATTCCTGCAGGTTTGTTTCTTTTAGATGTGGATGTAGCCGAACTCTGAGTACAATTTAATGTTAGACTTTCTATTAATGTTTTGTTCTTTTCAGATGACAACAGTGTTTCATCTTCTGATGAAGAAACGGTTTCAACATCAAAAGATCAGCTTAAGGTCAAGAGATTTTCCTGCTCCACCTGTGGGAAAACATTGAGTTCACAGCGTAATTTAGTGAGTCATGAGAGAAAACACACAGAACAGAAAGATTTCACCTGCAAGATATGCGACATCAGCTTTCCTACCTTAGAAGAGAGGAGACGTCATTCAAAAGAGCACAACGTGAAGAAGGAGTTTCACTGCGAACAGTGCGGGAAGGATTTCTTCACCACTCCTTCTAATATGAGAGTTCACATGAAGTCACACACTGGCGAAAAGCCTTTCCACTGCAGCGAATGTGACAAGAATTATACCACCAAAGGGAGTCTTGATGCTCACAAGCGAACTCACACGGGTGAAAGGCCGTACAAGTGCCCTCACTGCGAGAGAAGATTCATGTATGCATCCAATCTGAAGAAACATGTGCGTGTTCACACCAATGAGAGGCCGTACCAGTGCAGTGAATGTGGGAAAACCTTTATGCAGTTATTTGCTCTAAAGTCACACCAGAAAATACACTCTGTGGAGAAACAGTATCAGTGTTCATACTGTGATAAACGATTCTGTCAAAAATCTAATTTGATTTGTCATGAGAGGATTCACACTGGAGAGAAACCGTTCCTGTGCTCCTACTGCGGGAAGAGCTTTTCCGATCAGGGTCAATTCGGTGCCCATCAGAGGATTCACACTGGAGAAAGACCGTATCACTGCAGCGTTTGTGGGAAGAGTTTCAGTAAATATGATACCTTAAAAAAGCACAAGAGGATTCATACAGGAGAAAGACCGTTCAAGTGTTCTCAGTGTGACAAGACTTTTGCTCGATTAGATGTGCTGAAGACTCATAAGCGAGTTCATACAGGAGAGAAACCTTACCGCTGCTCCATCTGCGGCGAGAGATTCACTTATTTAGGGGGTTTTCAGGCCCATCAGAAGAAACACGCCAAAGAACAAACTGCTCCAGAATCATCATAGGCCACGTTCACACTGTCAGTTTTTGGGATTGACAACTGCATTTACTTACAGAAGCTTCTGGAACACTGTCTGTATGAACGTGCAATGAGAGTCAAACCCATATTTTCTTACTAGAAACCATGACAACAGTGAACAACGTAATATTAAAGATGTTGACGTCCAAAAAAATGAAAAGTATTATCACTGTTGACGTGACCAGAGACTAATTGAACCGCGAGTTCATCCATCAAAACATGAGCAACCAAAAGCAGCAGGTAAACACGCGCTATAGCCTATAAGAATATATATAGCCTATATATAGTCTATACGTGTCACGTCCTTTGCGACGTCTCGCGTATGAAACGGCTTTTGAATTTGGAAAAGAAACACAAAACTGATGTGAGCCGCTCAGGTAGGGCTGGGCGATATATCGCATGCGATTCTCACGCGCATTTCGTCAGTAAAGCCGGTTCCCTGATTACCTCTAAATCGCCATCACCTGCTTTAAAATGGAGCGCCTTTTAATAGACAAAGCCGTAGTTCACGGAGAAGCCACGCAAAATCGCGTTCAGTATCGAAGATGAATCGACTTCGATAATGAGCCCGATTTTGCGTGGCTTATCAGTGAACTACGGCTCTGTCTATTAAAAGGCGCTCCATTTTAAAGCAGGTGATGGCGATTTAGAGGTAATCAGGGAACCGGCTTTACTGACGAAATGCGCGTGAGAATCGCATGCGATATATCGCCCAGCCCTACGCTCAGGTGGAGAACAGTGACTGGATCTAACACCTTAAGATGACGCACAGCTCATATCTCTGTCGCTGTACACAAAACACCGGCTCTCTTGCTTTGTATGACGTGACAGACAACTAGTTGTCCAGTACGGTTCCGTTCCCACAGTGCGAATAGTCCTGAAAATTTACAGGTGTGAGTTCGGTTATAGAATGCGATTGTCACTCCCGTAATATCAGCCTTCATTGCTGTCAGTATATCATTTGTACTATTTCAAATGTTATATGTAAGTAGGTCCATTTCATCTCTCATATCACAGAGAGAAATACAACATACGTCAGTAGTAGATAAACAACTGGAATTACTTCTTTTTTTTTCTTGCTCATGTTTTGATTGGTTAAACTGCCTGTGTGACGTGCACTTGTGCCATATAAAGTTTTCACTTCAGTTTGAGTGACACTTTGTTTTACAGTTTAACAAACCCTGCATGCTTAAAAATAATAGAAACAAGTGATTTATTCACAGCTTTCTGTTAAGAATTCAGAACCAAACAGAAACAAAATGAGCGAAAGAGGTGAGTACATCTACTAGTATGAGCATAAGTATTAAAGATTGAAAAACCTAGAAATAATCTATAAATACATTTATTCTACAATATCTTTAAAAACATATCACATTTGTTTCCTCGCAGTACCTCTAATTTCAAAAGAAGATGGCATTAATTTGGCAGGTAAGACTCATTCATTCACTTCACTTCAGTGGCATACATGTATGCATGTGTTTGGTTGTGAAAGAGTCTTTTTACCCATAGTTGGTTTAATTTCTGAAATGTATTTTCAGCAGTAGTTGCCTTATTTTAAACAGTCACTAAGAAATATATTTTTAATTAATTTACTGTGAAATTTTATGATTAAATTAACTTGCACAATTACAAATAAACCATCAAATTTTCATTGCGTGGAAAACTTGTTATAACTTGCTGTAGTGCAGTGCTCTCTCCTAGGTAACTATTTTTTTTTTTCAGTTGCATAACAGTAGCTTTCAAACTAGCTTTTCCAGTAATAATTGGAGTTGGTAAACAAAAACAGTTTCATTTTTAAATGCTGTCCTGAAATGACATATAACTAACAGGGGACCATATGGAAATGTTCTGTTAACTTCCAAAATGTCCTCTTTGTAATGTTGCTATGTGACCGTAGAATAACCAATATGGTATGTCCCCCTAAAGTCATATCAGGAACGTTACTATATGACTAACCGAGGACCATGTAGGAACATTCTGTTAACATCCCAAATGTCCTCTTTGTAATGTTCTTATGCGACCATAAAATAACCAAAATGGAACGTGCCCCTAAAGTCATATAAGGAACCTTGAACTGCAGCACTTTCAATACCAAAAGAAGACGTTTTAGGAACATCCCTAATGTTCTATAAAGGGTCGGAATATTTGTCATCTTTAGAGAACATTTAGGGAACATTGCGCAAGATCACAAGAACGTCCCCTCCTTTGTGGATACAGAGCAAGGGGCCAAAGCATAGTAGACAGAGCAGGAAACCACCAAGGCAGAGCAGAAGGTGTAGGAGACCATCAAGGCAGAGCAGGAGGATCAGAAGACCACCAAGAGCTGGTGGAACTGAAACGGAGAGCACAGAGAGTTTATTGACCGCCTTAATGGCCATAACAGGGAGGTCAGGGAGATCAAAAAGCCCTCCTTGGCTTGAGACGGGACAGACAGAGTTAAGAGATGACCTCCTTGGCTGTAACAGGGCAGGCAGAGGTCTCAAGAAGGGATGCTGCCTCAGTTTGAGCTGTAGTGGATGCTGCTATCTCGGCAGGAGCTGTTGCATTTGTCAGCGCTTTGGGAGGAACTTTATCAGTCACCACTGTCTCAGGAGGAGCCGTAGTGGACGCTGCCGGCTCCGGAGGAGCAGGGGAAGCGTGTGCTTCCAAAACACACAAAATGACTGTTGCCATCATAGGAATTGCAGCCGATGGTGGAAGGACCTCTGAGACCACCAGACTCGGGACCACCAAACTTGAAAGTACTGAGACCACTGGAGTTAGGACCACTGGATTTGGAAGCTCTGGGATCACCAGACTTGTGACCACCGGACTAGGGAACTTTCTCCCTCTTCTTCTGCTCCTCCTCAGAGCCTTAGTGAGGAGTGAATTTGAGGGAGAACTGGATGTCTCCTCCAGTGAGAGCGTGCTGGGTGCCACAGTGGGATTAGTGACATAGCCCACAGTGTATGGAGAGAGACAGAGTCTTAAGGTGACATCTACAGTGCATCCAGAAAGTATTCACAGCACTTCACTTTTTCCAAATTTTGATATGCTACAGCCTTATTCCAAAAGGGATTAAATTCATTTTTTCCCTCAAAATTCTACAAACAATACCCCTCAATGACAATGTGAAAGAAGTCTGTTTGAAAATATTTGGAAATTTATTAAAAATAAGGATGAAAAAAATCACATGTACATAAGTATTCGTACATAAGTATTCACAGCCTTTGCTCAATACAATGAAGCACCTTTGGCAGCAATTACAGCCTCAGTTGTTTTTAATTATGATGCTACAAGCTTGGCACACCTGTTTTTGGGCAGTTTCTCCCATTCTTCTTTGCAGGACCTCTCAAGCTCCATCAGGTTGGATGGGAAGCGTCGGTGCACAGCCATTTTTAGATCTCTCCAGAGATGTTCAATCAGGTTCAAGTCTGGGCTCTGGCTGGGCCTTTCAAGGACATTCACAGGGTTGTCCCATAGCCACTCCTTTGTTATCTTGGCTGTGTGCTTAGGGTCGTAGTCCTGTTGAAAGATGAAACTTAGTCCCAGTCTGAGGTCTGGAGAAGGTTTTCATCAAGCATGTCTCTGTACATTGCTGCATTCATCTTTCCCTCGATCCTGACTAGTCTCCCAGTTCCTGCCGCTGAAAAACATCCCTACAGCATGATGCTGCCACCACCATGCTTCAATGTAGGGATGGTATTGGCCAGGTGATGAGCGGAGCCTGGTTTCCTCCAGATGTGACGCTTGCTAAAGTGTTCAATCTTTGTTTCATCAGACCAGAGAATTTTTTTCTCATGGTCTGAGAGTCCTCCAGGCGGGCTATCATGTGCCTTTTACTGAGGAGTGGCTTCCTTCTGGCCACTTTACCATACAGGCCTGATTGGTGGAGTGCTGCAGAGATGGTTGTTCTTCTGGAAGGTTCTTCTCTCTCCACAGAGAAATGCTGTAGCTCTGTCAGAGTGACCATCGGGCTCTTGGTCACCTCCCTGACTAAGGCCCTTCTCCCCCAATTGCTCAGTTTGGCCAGGCGGCCCGCTCTAGGAAGAGTCCTGGTGGTTCCAAACTTCTTCCATTTATGGATGATGGAGGCCACTGTGCTCATTGTGACCTTCAATGCTGCAGAAATTTGTCCATACCCTTCCCCAGATCTGTGTCTCGATACAATCCTGTCTCGGCGGTCCACAGACAATTCCTTCACAAAGTCATTCCGGATAAATTGGCTCGCCAGTTCACAAAACTTCAGTGTGGGCTTTGATTAATCTCAAATCCTGTCGAAAGCTAACAAGTGAATCTGCTGGATCCATTTTTTGGTTAGGCCTTCTGTAACATTGGTAAAACTCAGACATGAGGGAGAACTGGATCCAAATGTAGAGTAAGATTAAATGAAAATACGATTCAAAATAATATAAATACTAACAAAACACCAGGGAACACAAGGAGCAAAACTGAACAAGTAAACTAAAAAAATGAAAGTAAGAATGTGCACAGTTTCCTGTGATGGTTAGGTTTAGGGGTAGGGTTGGTGTAGGGGGATAGAAAATACGGTTTGTACAGTATAAAAACCATTACGACTATATGGAATGTCCCCACAATTCACAAAAACAAACCTGTGTGTGTGTGTGTGTGTGTGTGTGTGTGTGCTTCTGAAAGTCATATTTGTAATGCTAGAATCAGAATAAAGTTTCATTTAAGATCAGTTAAATTTCTAAGCAAAGCTGGTATGTTAAAAATTAAATTCATTCTGATTTCAGAAATAAAACCATCTGCTGCAGCGAGACAAATTAAAAAGACGTCACTGAAACTATCTCGCCTACACAAATCAGAGGCTCATGGGAGGACACAGAAAAGGACAGAACACAACACAAGTACATACTTTAACTGTTATAATGTTAAAAACAATGTCAGCTTGATTGAAAACTTCAGATCTCAGTCTTATTTCTTTTAAATGCCATTCACATGCTCTGTTTAATGTGATTCACAGTAGCAATTCCAGCTGAACTCAGGATTGTTCTGGTGGGTAAAACTGGATCAGGAAAGAGTTCAACGGGAAACACCATCCTGGGTCAAAAGTATTTTAAGGAGGATGTTTCACCAGTGTCAGTTACTAGAACCTGTGAGAGAGCAGATGTAAAGTTGGGTGACCGGATCATCTCAGTCATCGACACTCCAGGCCTGTTTGATACGACAATGTCAAAACAGAAAATAAAGGATGAAATAGTAAAGTGTGTCTACATGACTGTTCCTGGTCCTCATGCATTTCTGCTGGTCATCAGATTGGGTGTGAGGTTCACAGAGGAGGAGAAAAACACAATTAAATGGATTCAGGAGAACTTTGGAGAAGAAGCTACTTGTTACACCATCATTCTGTTCACTCATGCTGATCATCTCAGGGGGAAACCATTAGATGTGTATGTCAGTGAAAGTAAAGATCTCCAGGCTCTTGTTAATGACGTTGGTGACAGATTTATCTCATTCAATAATGAGGACATGGAGAACCGCAATCAGGTCACTGAACTGCTGGAGAAGATTGAGAAGTTGATGCTGGTGAATGGAGGAAAGCACTACACTGATGAGATGTACCAGGATGCTCAGAGCAGGATAGTAGATAGATCACAGTTCTGTAAGTGTGTTTGTGTCTTTCTTTGTCTTTGAAAAATGTTATTAAATTTTGTCTTGATCAGTCCTGCACCAAGGTAACAAGCCTTGATTTTTGTCAAGCCAAAAGAATCCAATCTGATTTCAGATTCTCAAGTTCTATTTATATAAATGCATTGAATTGAATTTGATCGAAAAAAAAATCAGTGGACAAAGATCGGTGGACAAAATCAGTTTGGTAGTTTTCGAACACTAACATTTTATAGGCTAATTGGTTAACAAATAAAACCTAAATGTTAATGTCTAAATTGTTTGTTAAAGAAGTTTAAATGGAGGTACTATTGTATGCATGAATAAAAACTTTATAAAAATGCTGTATTTAGAACTGTATTCATTCAAAATAAACATTTGTTTTGTTTATTTTACAGATTTTTAAGTTAATATGGAAATATTAACCCATGTATGAAGTAAAAATAAGCTAGTATTCCTTCTCTAGCATAAATCAACCATTATGTTGAGTTAAATGAACAACCCAACATGCTAAATAACCCATGGTTGGGTTAGTCCATATTGTTTTTTCCCCCCCTTTTTTTCAACCCAGTTGTATTTGGAGTGTACAGTAAAGAGTGAAAAAGTGATCCAGCAGTCAAAGCGTGAATTGCACTTGTTGTGGGAGATGACTTGAAGGCTGATTTAAGGTTTATGCCAGGCCTTTCAGTCTGATTGAAATTTCATTCAAATAGAGTTTGCATAAAAGCTTTTCAATTCAACTTAGCCATCAATCCAATTAGTAATGGATTATTAGGTTGCGTGTAAATCTAGCTGTTTCACTTGTTGTACCGAAATCATTAACTCTATTTAGTCGACTTGTTTTTAATGTCTGGATTGTAATTGCTCTGCTTTATTTGAAATTCTGATCGACAGGGTCTGGGAAACCGAGAATTGTGCTGCTGGGTAAAACTGGATCAGGAAAGACCAGTGCAGTAGAAACCATTGTAGGCCAAAGTTTTGAAAGGAGAAATGCTGCTACTGAAACCTGTGAGCTAAAAGAAGCACATGTGAATGGAAAGAGCATCACAATAATCGACACTCCAGGACTGATTGATGCAGCAGAGAAGAAGATTAAGAATGAAATAGAGAAGTTTGTCATCAAGTCTGCTCCTGGTCCTCATGTGTTTCTGCTGGTGATCAGACTGGATTCGAGATTCGAAGAGGAAGAGACAAACATAATGACATGGATTCATGAGAACATTGGAGAAGATGCTGCATGTTACACCATTGTTCTGTTCACTCACGCCGATCAGCTGAGGGGGAAATCGTTAGATGAGCAAAACAAAGACAGTGCAGATCTTCAGGTGATTACTGACAGTTTTGGTAGCAGATATCACTCATTTACCAGTGAAGACAAGGAGAACCAGGTCACGGAACTGATGGAGAAGATTGAGAAGATAGCAGAGGGAAATGGATGGAAGTACTACACAAATGAGAGGTTTAAAAAAATTATAGAAAGAGATGTATATTTAGAGAAAGTTAAGGAAACCCTACATAAGGTCGCATTAGGAGTTGGACCAGTCGGAGCAGCAGCCATGGTGACAGGAGGCGTCGTCCTGGGCGTAACGGAGCTGGTTTTGGCACCAGCGGTGTTACTCGCTGGAGGCAGTCTGTTTTTAGTTGGAGCAGCTGGATTGTATATTGGAAAAAAATTGATTAAAAAAACTAAATGATTTGGAGACTTTTGAAAACAATTGTACTGTAGTTTAGTTAATTTAGTTATCAAGGACTGATGTGGTCCCAGCTAACAAAAACATGTTCTAGAAGCATTTTGCTACTATCCCCATTAAGTTATAAAAACGCTATTCCTAAATGTTCTCTAAACATTCAAAAACATATCTGAAATGACGTATATTGCATTCAAAAGTAAATTTAGTCAGTTCTTGCATTCCTTTAATCAGACTAATTTCCTTAACACAAGGCAATACATTATAATTAAATTTTAGTTTTATATTGTTTTTAAATTGAGATTGCTGTTGTTTAATTTTAGATTTAAATTCAGACTGTTTGCTTCTTGTGTGTAAATATGTCGCTAGGTCAATAGGGGGTGCTGCTGTGGGTATCCGTAAAAGGTGCGATTTGCCTTTAAAGGGGTCCTGAACTGAGAAATTAAAATTCTCATGATCTTTTGATATATAATAGGTCATTGTACTATAAAAATATCCTGTAAGTTTCAGAACTCGCTTATATATATATATATATATATATATATATATATATATATATATATATATATATATATATATACGAACAATATATATGTAAAATATGTACAGTTTACTATATAGTGCTTAATAAAACAAAATGAAAATTTATATTACTTGATAAAACTGTTAATTAGCATAAAAACTAATGTTAAGTGAATAATCGAACACTATATTTTTTATAACTGAAATATTTGGACATTTAACACAATTTAAATCATAATTATATAATTAATTATATTTATAAAAATCATAAATATAATTATATTGTAGGGCATTTCAAATGAGTGTATAAACTAAGCTATCAGGCTAATTCAGGTATCTGAACATAAGCTAACTAATACAGACATTAATGGTCATTATAATGTAGTTCTAAAAGCATTTAACATGATTTTGCAATTAATTACTGTTTTTGCATTATTGTAAGGGTAGGTTTAGGGTTGGGGTAGGTGTAGACATTAATAAAACAAACTGATAAGCAGCTAATTAAATTTATTGTTATTTTATGGTGAGATTTTGTAGGTTTTTTTGGGGTTTTTTTCTTTCTTTCTCTTTTGTTAGTTTTCTGAGACTCAAGACTCAACTAATCTCTGCAATTCTCCAGCTGTGATCCTTGGAGAGTCTTTGTCCACTCAAACTCTCCTCCTCTTCTTGCATTAGGACGATTTAGACACTCGTCCTCTTCCAGGCAGATTTGTAACATCTTTAGTTGATTGGAATTTCTTAATTATTGCCCTGATGGTGGAAATGGGGATTTTCAATGTTTTAGCTGTTTTTTTACAGCCACTTTCTATTTTGAGAAGCTCAACAATCTTTTGCTGCAGAACTATATTCTTTGTTTTTATACTCCTGTGGAACAGGAAGTCATGGCTGGACAATTTCATGTTCATGATCATAAAAAATTCTAGGATTGGCAATAATTGTGGCTAACATGTTTTGGAGAAAAATGTGATTTTCCCCCCACTTTCAATTGTTTTACTTCAATGAAAGGTTTGATTTTTGCTAAATTTATGAATTATAGATCAAAAGGATAAACAATGCAGATTTATTGATTATATTCACTAAGGGTGCCAATAATTATGAGCACAACTGTATGTGTATATATTCCTTATTTTTCATTTACCATGCTGTTAATGTTGTACTTAAAGGAAAACTCCACTTTTTTGAAAATAGGCTCATTTTCCAGCTCCCCTAAAAAAGTGGAGTGTTCCTTTAATGTATTTGATAAATGAACAGCGACACAATAAGAGGTTCTGAAAGTGCTGTAATTGTGTGATCGCTTTGCTTATAGAAGATTGTGACAGACTGCTGCATTTGCATTTTTCCAGTTGTCAAATATGTTATTGTAGTTAATGAAGCGATTACTTACATTTCTGGAGCTATAGCTTTCCATCGCTGTGTCAGAGATGTTAGGTGTCTCTAATAAGATCAGTCACAAACATGATCCCTTCATGATCTAATGTGTCTTATTAACTCACTGTCATGCACAATGTCAGTGCAACACATTTCTTCTCCCTCTTCACATATCGTCCACTGCTAAAGAAACTCTTAAGTCTCTTAAAAGTCCTTATCCGTATTCCTAACAATTTTGGACCTTAAGACCTCTTTAAAAAGTTAAGATGCTTTCTAAATTACTTTTTTCTTTACTAGGATTTTCATGCAATTTTAAGAGGAAACGCCCAGAATTTTCTTAGAATTTTGCAATAAGATTCTTCATGAATACAGGGCCAGAAGTGTAAATGAAAACTCTGGAAATGCATTTGTAAAGATCAGTGAAAGAAATAGGAGAAAACAGTTAGGAAAACATGCAGTGTATTAAAAACGTAGCTTGAAACTTTTCAGTTTCAATAATTAATTAGTTTCTTAAAACGTTATGTTCATTTTCATTATCACAAAATTAATTCCATAATTTTCCAGTGGCCTTATAAATGTAGCTATTTTACATGTGTACTCTATATTTTTGTATAGTAATTCATTATTTTTTTTGGCACAGGTTTGAGTCTCAGTCATATATGAAAATTGTTAAGCTATTTTTGGAACAGTTTAAGCCAATTACACCAATAGGATGTAAACCACAAAAGAAACAGAAAAGGAATGAAACTACACCTGAATAAACTCCAAATAAGGCATGTTTTCATAAGGTGTTTTCAAAAACATCAACATATCCTAGGGGCTATTCACACAGAATGGTTAAAAACACGATGAGACGTGTCAGTTGAATGAAAAAAAAAAATTCAAGGTCTAGAGATGCGTTTTTTTAAACGTTGAAATACTTCTAAACTCAAAATTGACACTATTTACTATTTAATGTGCATTGCTAGTCTTGTGTTGAACAATTAATCTGTACGTGAATTAATCTGTAAGTAAATACACAGGAAAAAAATAGTCTTAGTAATGTTTGAAAATTACTCGGGAATGGCGTTCCTTCTCTGATGATGTCAGTTTGAGGACAGAATATCTTTAACCAACTGTTAGTTTTTTCTTGGTGTCGTGTTTTGATTGGATAAGCTGCCTGTGTGACATACACGCACAAGTATGTCATATAATGTTTAAACTTTTATACTGTTTATCAAACCCTGCATGACTAAAAATAACAATAACAAATAAGTGATTGAATGATTTACAGTCTTTTATTCAAAACCAAATGGAAACAAAATGTTGTCCTTGCTTGTTTACCTAGTCTGATGATTCAGCTGTGCACAGATCCAGATGTTCTGCCCTTGTCTAATGCCTTTCATAATGTTGGGAACGTGGGCTGGCATATGCAAATATTGGGGGCGTACATATTAATAAGAAGGAGGAAACAATGGAGTTTGAGACTCACTGTATGTCATTTCCATGTACTGAACTCTTGTTATTTAACTATGCCGAGGTAAATTCAATTTTTGAATCTAGGGCACCTTTAAAAGAAAGATTTTAAAATGTAGGCTAAGTGTCACTAATTAAACAAATATATCTAATTGTCTGCCTCTTACATGTCTGCGTCTCAAGAGAATGCAGAATTCAATCAACAAATGATGTTTTATAAACAAAGTTTGGGAGGAGCATGTTCAAACGGTCTAATCATCTCCATGATGAATTATATAAATACACATTTCTTCAAAAAAAAATTTTTTTTTTGTTATTGGTAGATATTCATAAAACTTTCGTAAGATAAACAGATCATTATTAGAGTTGAATAGATAATAAACAAAAATTAGGCAGCCTCAATCACGCGACAAATGCGACCTCTGCAGGACGCAGCCTAAATATTCGCTCCAGTCCAGTAGGAGGCGGAAATGCGTCATTTGTTGCTGTGAAACTGCGAGCAGCGCGCGAAAGTGTTTGGTTTTGTTAGTAAATATATTCAGCTCGTGCGTGTTTAAGATGTTTTACATCATTATGAGCTTGATGTTTTATGACTGTCTGATGATTTCTCGTTTCTCAGTTTAAATGATTTACAGTTTAAGGAGAAACGAGCAGAAATCCAGCAGCTGAAGGTAAATGTCTTAAATGAAGGTGATAATTTTATTTATTATTACAGTATAGTCGCTATTTCTTCTGGAAAGCAGAAGTCGTGTTTATAACACAGTTTATTTTGCTGTCTTGGGCACTTTTCTTCGTGTCTGAGGAAACTTTTTTTCTTTTAGTTTTTCTCAATCAATTTGCCTCATTTCTCCAAAGCAGTTAACATCTAAACACACTCTATTTTTTTTTAAAGTGTTTCTCTAATGATTTTAGAACATTTTCAGCTGTAGATGTACAAATACACTAATGGAAATACACATTATTGTAATGTTTTTCCAACAGGTTTTGATATATGGAAGCTTCAAAAACTGTATTTTTAAAAAAATATTTTCAAAACTGATGTAATGCATATTTCTGAGTCATGAACAATGTGTTTAATTAAGTTTCAGTTGTTACACAACATTTCAGTGTTTACGTTTTTTTGTCAGGTGGAACATCCAAATATTTGTAAATACTTGAAATGAGCTGTTTTAATCAGTATTTGAGAGATATCTACAGCTCTTTACACTCTTCCACAGTGATTTATCCAAGTCCTCCAGATGTTGCATTACAGTATCAGGTTTAACATTATTACTAATAAATGTGTTTATTATTAATAAAATATTTGCAGTTGTGCCACCCTGACATATGTGAATATACAAATTGTCATTGTATCTTGATTTTCTTAAAAATTACAAATACACTAAATAAAGTTCAAATACAAATAAATAATTTCTTTCCACTACAGTGTCCTCCACTTTATTCAGCTCTTTTATCCTCCTTTTTTACTTCCTCCTCTCTTCTATATGATCATCTTTATGTTTCACTCTTTCTCTTCTCATTCCACCCTTCCTGTACCACACCACCCCTTTACACTTACACCTCTTTATTTCCCCCCTCTATTGCATATTTTCATGCTCTATTCATACTTTCCCTTTTATATTTTCCCTATCACATAATGCAGTTGTGATAAACGCATAAACATTTTGTGGAAAAAAAAAACATTTCCTGTGTTGAGTGTATTATTAATCAAGCAGATATCAGTTTGGGGCTAACTGAAAACACACCATGTGCATTTGATAATATGACAAATTCCAGAGTTTTGTTTGTTGTGCTTGGACAAATAGTACATAAATGTTTGTGATTTGTGTAAAGCTGATATATTAAAGTTTTGGTTGGATGCATGAACTTTGTGCAAAGAGTTTTGTGTGTAGTGTTTTGAGAAAATGATTCACATGATTTGCAGTTTGTGTGAAATTAATGAAAACGTACAATCTGTTTAGGACATTTTGAAAGTGTTCAGATGACTGGGTTAACTGTTTTGAGAACAGTGATCTGAGTTTGTTAAATTATAAAAAAGACCATCCTGGAGATGACATAATGGGGTATGTGATTTGAAGAAAATAGAGTAAAATTAAGGTGAATCCATTTTTATTCAAATAATCTTATGAGTATATTATGAATGCGTCTTTTAGTAATGATGATGTGTTTGTGTTCAGATGTTGAGCATGAAAGCGCAGATGGATGTGATCTGCTGTAAATCAGTAGGAACTGATCTGTCCATGCTGGATATTGAGGATTTCATCAGTGAAATCTGTCAACTGAAGAAAGAGGTGGCGTCACTGGAGGCAAAGCTGAGAGAAAGAGGAGACAAACCCAACAGAGAGGTTTGAGCGGCTCATTTCATCCTTCAGCTCAATCAAACCAAAGTTTTGTTAGCTTCTCACTTCTTCTGCACATCTCAAATTAAACCAGCAGCTAAATATGCGAATATAACCACTAGAGATAACTGCTGAGTAATGAGGCTAATATCAACAGGTTGTTTATTTGTGTTTGTCAGGATCTGGAGAAGGTTTCAGTGTGTGTGACTGACGGGACAGAAGCTCAGGATTCAGTCTGGAGATCCAGAGACACACAGGACTCAGAGCTCAGCCTCACTTTACTGTGTTATACTGACGCTCAGGATCATGGATCCACTGATCAAACCTCTGACTGTAACGCTGGAGAACAGCAGATGCTGCAGACGCCGCTGAAGATGTGCTCCGTCAAACTGGTGGACTGCAGGAACCTGATAGAGAGCAGAGGAGAAAAAAACACAGCAGAGGAACAACAACAGAGACATGAGGAGGAGGAGGAGGATGAAGATGATGAGTTTATTCCTGCAGGTTTGTTTCTTTTAGATTGGATGTAGCCGAACTCTGAGTACAGTTTAATGTTAGACTTTCTATTAATGTTTTGTTCTTTTCAGATGACAACAGTGTTTCATCTTCTGATGAAGAAACGGTTTCAACATCAAAAGATCAGCTGAAGGTCAAGAGATTTTCCTGCTCCACCTGTGGGAAAACATTGAGTTCACAGCGTAATTTAGTGAGACATGAGAGAAAACACACAGAACAGAAAGATTTCACCTGCAAGATATGCGACATCAGCTTTCCCATCTTAGAAGAGAGGAGGCTTCATAGAAAAGAGCACAAGATGAAGAAGGAGTTTCACTGCGAACAGTGCGGGAAGGATTTTTTCACCACTCCTTCTAATATGAGAGTTCACATGAAGTCACACACTGGTGAAAAGCCTTTCCACTGCAGCGAATGTGACAAGAATTTCAGCAGCAAAAGGAGCCTAGATATTCACAAGCGAACTCACACGGGCGAAACGCCGTACAAGTGTCCTCACTGCGAGAGAAGATTCATGTACGCATCCCATCTGAAGACCCATGTGCGTGTTCACACCAATGAGAGGCCGTACCAGTGCAGTGAATGTGGGAAAACCTTTATGCAGTTATTTGCTCTTAAGTCACACCAGAAAATACACTCTGTGGAGAAACAGTATCAGTGTTCATACTGTGATAAACTATTCTGTCAAAAATCTAATTTGATTTGTCATGAGAGGATTCACACTGGAGAGAAACCGTTCCTGTGCTCCTACTGCGGGAAGAGCTTTTCCGATCAGGGTCAATTCGGTGTCCATCAGAGAGTTCACACTGGAGAAAGACCGTATCACTGCAGCGTTTGTGGGAAGAGTTTCAGTAAACATGATACCTTTCAAAATCACAAGAGGATTCATACAGGAGAAAGACCGTTCAAGTGTTCTCAGTGTGACAAGACTTTCGCTCGATCAGATGTGCTGAAGATCCATGAGCGAGTTCATACAGGAGAGAAACCTTACCGTTGCTGCATCTGCGGCGAGAGATTCACTTATTTAGGTAGTTTTCAGACCCACCAGAAGAAACACGCTAAAGAACAAACCGCTCCAGAATCATCATAGTGATTCAGAGTCTAAATGTCATTATGACGAAGTACTTTTTGACTTTTTAATTTCATAATTAGTCATAATAATGACTTATCGTCTCATAATGAACTAGAAGCTAAAGTTTGTAAACAAACTGTGATGTTGGCTTGGAAAAGCCTGAAGGGGCAACCTGAGTCAAATGAGCCAACGCACATATCTGTTTGGTGTTCTGAAGCTGAATCCGCCACAAAATAATTACATTTTTTAAAAACTGTGTATTTAGGGCTGTAACAAATGATTATTTAGATGATTGCAGGCACTTGTGCATGAAAAACATTGTTTAAACACTTTCCAATAAAGATATGTAAAGCTTATTTGGATTTTACAAAATTATCTCTCAGCTTTTCATGTTGTACTTTCGACTTGTCATAATCATGACATTTTTAAATCATGATTTTGACTCTTCATATAAATCTCTCTTAAAAGTCAATTTTGACTTAAAGGATTAGTCCACTTTTAAATAAACTTTTCCTGATAATTTACTCACCCCCATGTCATCCAAGATGTTCATGTCTTTCTTTCGTCAGTCGAAAAGAAATTAAGGTTTTTGATGAAAACATTACAGGATAATTCTCCTTATAGTGGACTTCAGTGTTCTCCAAACTGTTGAAGGTCAAAATTGCAGTTTCAGTGCAGCTTCTAAGGGCTTTAAACGATACCAGACGAGGAATAAGGGTCTGAATTTGAATTTATCAGCTGAATTTGAATATTAGCTGACATGATACAAAAAGATGATGTCTGATCTTGAGAGGTTCTCACGAAATTGGCCAAAATCCATGTTGTAAGCAAATAAAGCTAATCTTTAGGACCATAAGCATATTTTTTTGCATTATTACATAACTATACTGTATGCTATAATATATATTTTTAAAACATTTCACTTTAAACAGGCTTGCCGAAGAGCCAAGAATCGTCAGGTAATAACGGTCAATAACGGTTTTAAGGCGGGGCTTAAGGAAGAGCCAGTTTGTGATTGACAGATGCGAAATATTTAAATTGTCCAATTCAGCCGTTTTTTTTTAGTTTTTTTTTTTTCTTCTTTTTTTTGCGAAATAGCTTGACATTTTCGTGATGATGTTCAGGTTGAATGTCAACTCGCGTAAATTATCTCAGACACAAACAACTGTAATTCTATCTTAATATCGCCTCTGAAGTATAACTAGTATTTCATGTATGTAATGGAAAACGGGTTAAATAATTGCCTCTGTCACTGTTCTAACGCCCCACCCGTTTACCCGCAGTCTGTCGTATTTGACGGACACCACCAGTGGCCAATAGGAACGCGCGGTTTGCAAACAAGGGCTGTTCTTCAGAAGTTTATGGTGGTCTGCTGACCGGATGGGAAAACTTTCTGCCTTCGTTTTTCTCTCTCTGTCTGACAACTGGAGTTGGATATATTGGGTCCGTTTTATTTCTATTAAAACAGTTTGTTTTGAGTCACCTCATTTAAGGCCGCTTAATAGTAAGTCATGAAGTGATCTGAACAGTTTTTCTGGAGTTTGTGGTGTTTGATAAAGCTCGTCATGGGGAACCGCGGGATGGAGGAGTTGATTCCCCTCATTAACAAACTGCAGGACGCCTTCAGCTCCATCGGCCAGAGCTGCAACCTCGAGCTGCCGCAGATCGCAGTGGTGGGCGGCCAGAGCGCCGGGAAGAGCTCGGTGCTGGAGAACTTCGTGGGCAGGTGATAAATACCGAGTCTTATGTGTAAACAACTCTCTCAGAGTGAAATATGTCAAATTCTTATTTCCTAGTTTACGATTTAGTTCAAATGATTAGTATAACAAATTGAGTAAAACATGAATTTTGAAAATGTGTCGCTAAACTCAAATGATCTGAAGCGTTCAGTGATCAGAATGTCACAGCTAGTCAAACATTAACCATTTCATAATAGTTAACTAAAATGAACATTATACAGACCTGTTCACATCTATAATAACTAACGTTATTGAGAAAAATCGATTGATGACAGCACAGGAACGATAACGCTGGAATCACTTTCTCAATTATTTTTTTTTCCAGCTGACGAACAATAAAATATTAACAGCCAATCAGAATCCTGCTTTATGGAACGCGAGAATTTAAAGCGACAGACGCGCGTTTATAATAAACAGATCGTTATCGTTCTTGGTGTGAATGGACCTTAGAAGGGATAGTTCACCAAAACATGAAATGAAATTGATATGTATTTTTTTCTGCTGAACATAAGTTTTTTTTTTTTTTAAGATTGTCTGTATCCAAACAGTCGTGTCGTAATATTATTGACTACTAATTCCACAGTATCCTAAAGGAGGTACTAAGAACTAACTGTGTGGTTGAGACAGATTTCAGCCTGTGCTGACTTGACTTCTTCAGAATTCCTTCTCAAGCAACAGGAAGAGACACGCACGCACACACACACACACACACACACACACACACACACACACACACACACACACAACACAACACAACACAACACAACACAACACAACACACACACACAACACACTCTTGAGATTTTGGTCTGGGAAGTGAAACACGATTTCTTGTCTTTCCTTCGAGGGTGATTTATGCTCTTTTCTCTGTTTTCAGTATGTATCTTAATGAACCAGAGAATGATGCTGTCATTCTGTGTCATTTCATAAATCAAAATTTTTTGCACTCTGGAGTTGATAAAAACCTTCTAGTGTTTGCATTTAATAACATTTTAAGGCCACAAAAGCTGGCATGTGTTTAAGTTGGTGTTTTCGTTACTCTTTGAAACTGTAGAAATGTTCATCCATCTCTTTCTCCATTATTCAGAGACTTTCTTCCGCGAGGATCCGGCATTGTCACTCGCAGGCCTCTGATTCTCCAGCTAGTCAACAGTAAAGCGGGTAAAACACACATTAAACCTTCTTAACATCAAATCTGACGATTTATATCACAATAATGCATAATGATGATGCTTTTCATCACAGGAATAAATTACATTTACAATATATTCACATAGAAATCATTTATTTTAAAGGGTTAGTTCACCCAAAAAGGAAGTTTCTGTCATTAATTACTCACCCTCATGTCGTTCCACACCCGTAAGACCTTCATTCATCTTCAGAACACAAATTAAGATATTTTTGATGAAATCCGATTGCTCAGTGAGGCCTGAACAATGACATTTCATCTCTCAAGATCCATTAATGTACTAAAAACATATTTAAATCAGTTCATGTGAGTACAGTGGTTCAATATTAATATTATAAAGCCACAAGAATATTTTTGGTGCGCCAAAAAAACAAAACAAAATAGCGACTTATATAGTGATGGCCGATTTCAAAACACTGCTTCAGGAAGCTTCGGAGCGTTTTGAATCTTTTGTGTCGAATCATGATTCGGATCGCGTGTCAAACCGCCAAACTGCTGAAATCACGTGACTTTGGCACTCCGAACCGCTGATTCGACACACTGATTCATAACGCTCCGAAGCTTCCTGAAGCAGTGTTTTGAAATCGGCCATCACTATATAAGTCGTTATTTATTCTCGTGGCTTTATAATATTAATATTGAACCACTGTTCTCACATGAACTGATTTAAATATATATATATATATATATATATATTATAAATGTAAATATATACTGATTTAAATATGTTTTTAGTACATTAATGGATCTTGAGAGAGGAAATGTCATTGTTCATGCCTCACTGAGCCATCGGATTTCATCAAAAATATCTTAATTTGAGTTCTGAAGATGAACGAAGGTCTTACGGGTGTGGAACGACATGAGGGTGAGTAATAAATGACATTATTTTCATTTTTGGGTGAACTAACCCTTTAACATCAAATCTGACAATTCAAATCACAATAATGCATAATGATGATGTTGAAAATTCAGCTTTGCATCACGGGAATAAATTACAGTTTACAATATATTCACATAGAAATCATTTATTTTAAATTTCTCTAGAATATGCAGAGTTCCTGCACTGCAAGGGCCGTAAGTTCGTGGACTTTGACGAGGTTCGGCTGGAGATCGAGGCGGAGACGGACCGAATCACTGGATCCAATAAGGGAATCTCTCCGGTGCCCATCAACCTGCGCGTTTACTCACCGAACGGTAACTTCGACTCCATCTGGTGCTATACTTAAGCGTCACATGATACGATATGTGTGGGCGTGTGAGATTTGAACTCATTTGAGACTTTGTAACATCGAGACTGATGTGTATAATGACACTATTGTCTTCTTCTACTTTCTGAATCAAACTCGTTCCTCTCTCTCTCAGTCTTAAATCTGACGCTGATCGATCTTCCCGGCATGACGAAGGTGGCGGTGGGAGACCAGCCGACGGACATCGAGTTCCAGATCAGGTAAGAGCTGTGGGTTTGATGGCCTACAGTACCTGATTGAAACACTGACGGCTCTTCTCTTCTGTGTGTGTGATCAGAGACATGCTGCTGCAGTTCATCTCCAAAGAGAACTGCCTGATCCTGGCGGTCACGCCCGCCAACACCGACCTCGCCAACTCTGACGCGCTGAAGATCAGCAAAGAGGTCGATCCTCAGGGTGAGAGACGCTCTGACAGCGGGAACGCTTTCTCGTAAACAAACGTTCTTCCAGTAGTGTTCGCTCAGAGTTATCTGCTCTTTAATAACTTTATTTATACGTCGTTCATGGTTTTATTTCTTATATGTTTCCGTTGGACATACTGCTTGTTCAGAGAACATTCAAAAGTAATGTTCAAGTACATAGACTAAGAAAAAAGCGTTTTTAAAACATTTAGAAAACTGGACGTTCAGAGAACATTCAGAAATAAAGCTTTAATAACTTAATGGGAATGTTGTAAAAAACGTTTTTGTTAGATCGAGATGTAATTGAGAAACCAAATTCCCGCTTGACCTTTGACCTCTGCCTTACAGGTCTTCGCACCATTGGAGTGATGACCAAACTGGATCTGATGGATGAAGGAACAGACGCCAAAGACATCCTGGAGAACAAGCTACTGCCGCTGCGCAGAGGTGCTGCACACCTGGGGTTAAAGGGAAATAACACGAAAACCAAAAACATTTTGTTACTGGAAATAAAATTAATAAAAGATTAATTGTGCTGTTTAACAGTAGAATTCCTGGTGAAAATAGGGGACGGCACCAATGCACTTATTGACGACATCTATGATACTACATCTGTAGCTGTTTCCATCAACATATTTTTATGCAAATTTTGGGATGTTGCATTAAAAATAATGTCACAAATTTGCATCTTTGGAGATAAACATCACTAGTGACTGTTACTCGTGTTACAGCTGCAGTGACGCAGGCGGCTGAATGAGTCTGTGTGTGTTTACAGGTTACATTGGTGTGGTGAACCGCAGTCAGAAGGACATCGACGGCAGGAAGGACATCCGAGCCGCTCTGGCTGCCGAGAGGAAGTTCTTCCTGTCCCATCCGGCGTACAGACACATAGCGGAGCGGATGGGCACGCCTTACCTGCAGAAAACACTCAACCAGGTACAAACAGCCACAGGAGACTGATCCATTAAACGCATCGTTTATTTGGATATGTCACGTCTCCATCAACTCTTTCCAGCAACTGACGAATCACATCCGTGACACTCTGCCGGCACTGCGCAGTAAACTACAGAGTCAGCTGCTCTCTCTGGAGAAAGAGGTGGACGAATACAAGAACTTCAAACCGGACGACCCGACGCGCAAAACCAAAGCACTGCTGCAGTGAGACTCGGACACACAAACCTTCTGCAGTGTCATTAAGATCATTATATTACAATATTATTGTCCTGTATCACTCAGATGTTTACTTGAGTGTGAATAGAAGAGACCACATGCCCATTAAACCCCTGTGTGTGTGTGTGTGTAGGATGGTGCAGCAGTTCGGCGTGGACTTCGAGAAGCGGATCGAGGGCTCTGGCGATCAGGTGGACACGCTGGAACTCTCCGGCGGAGCGCGAATCAACCGCATCTTCCACGAGCGCTTCCCTTTTGAGCTCGTTAAGGTACAGTTAGCCTCGTTTATTCACTGGGTTTGACTTTGGTTACGCTGGAGTCTGATTTACAAGATGTGTCTGAGTTAATGGATCTTCGTTTCCAATCAAATCAACACTGATTGAAAAAATACTGTCAAACCTGCAGCATTTTTTGTAGAGATGCACAATTAATTGTTAAAAGAGGGAGATCTCGATTCACAAATGAACACAATCTTAGTACTAAATGACAGCGATTCGGCTCTGTCTTTTAAAACTTTGACAAATATGATCACAATGAACATTCAGATTTTGTTCTGATGTATGTATAGGTATGAAAAAACTTCTTTTCAACCACACAGTATCAATATTTCTGTCTTACAATCATTCATATTGTCACAGAAGTACTAAGATTGTATTTGGGATGTAGACACTGATGTCTATGGTGGTGATAAAAATAGTATAAATCACCTTTTGAAAGTAACTTGACGCTTCAAATAAAGATTATTACATAATTACACCAGAAGGTGGCGACAAGTGGCTGTTAAAAATGTATTTATCATTGAATCATTCACTCATTTATTATAATCTATAATATATTTATTATAGATTTATTATATATATTTTCCAAGGGGTTTTTTCCCTCCTAGGACTTTTTTCCCAGTGTTAGCACGCTGGGTTTTTCTCCTAGGGGGTTTTTTCCACCCCTGGGAGTCAGCCGACATTGGCTTAATGTAGCACCATCTTGTATATGTTACATATTACCACGCTTGCTTGTACAGCTTATTTTTAACCACTTCTTTTTTTTCTGTGCTTCTAATATGTAAATCTGCTTTGAAACAATTACCAATTGTAAAAAGCGCTATATAAATAAATTTGACTTGACTTGACTCAAGAGATTCGTTCAAAAATGCTGATTCATCCAGTAATGGAACGAGTCTTTATGAGTGAGTCATTGAATCATTTAATCAACCATTTTAATGAGTTAATCATTTTTAAACAGACTGCAGCAATTAACATTTTGTCAGAACCTCTAGTAAATTGCATGTTCGTTTGTTTAGTTGTCTATACAGAATCATCTCTTGTTTTAAACAAAAACATTTGTGATTCTTACTATATCCAGAATCATGCAGCTCTAATATTTTGTAAATAATGACAAGATTTACATTTTTAGCAGAACGATTCCTTTGAATCATATGATACAGTAGATAAGTGTGTTTGTGTGTGTTTAGATGGAGTTTGATGAGAAGGAGCTGAGGAGAGAGATCAGTTACGCCATCAAGAACATTCATGGAGTCAGGCAAGTGCACACTGACACACTACACTACACACTTGCACTCATTATAGGAACATAATTTGATTATTAAACTGTGAGACAGTCCTACATCACACATGCTGGACTTTTCTGATCACATGCACTATCATCGCAACCTGTAACATTTGAACTATTCAAAGAAATTATAGATACACCACACATACACTGATCAGGCATAACATTATGACACTGACAGCTGAAGTGAATAACACTGTTGATCTCTTCATCACGGCACCTGTTAGTGGGTAGATATATTAGGAAACAAGTGAACGTTTTGTCCTCAAAGTTGATGTGTTAGAAGCAGGAAAAATGGGCAAGCGTAAGGATTTGAGTGAGTTTGACAAGGACCAAATTGTGATGCTAGACAACTGGGTCAGAGCATCTCCAAAACTGCAGCTCTTGTGGGGTGTTCCTGGTCTGCAGTGGTCAGTATCTATCAAAAGTGCTCCAAGGAATGAACAGTGGTGAACCGGAGACACGGTCATGGGCGGACAAGACTTAGCAAAGGCTGGCTTGTGTGGTCCGATCCAACAGACGAGCTCCTGTAGCTCCAATTGCTCAAGAAGTTAATGCTGGTTCTGATAGAAAGGTGTCAGAATACATCGGTTTGTTGCGTATGGAGCTGCATAGCCGCAGACCAGTCAGGGTGTCCATGCTGACCCCTGTCCACCGCCGAAAGAGCCAACAGTGGACACGTGAGCATCAGAACTGGACCACGGAGCAATGGAAGAAGGTGGCCTGGTCTGATGAATCACGTTTTCTTTTACATCACGTGGATGGCCAATGATCTGCTGGGAAACCTTGGGTCCTGCCATCCATGTGGACGTTACTTTGACACGTACCACCTACCTAAGCATTGTTCAGATCATGTACACCCTTTCATGGAAACAGTATTCCCTGGTGGCTGTGACCTCTTTCAGCAGGATAATGCTCTTGCCACTGGTTCAGGAATGGTTTGAGGAGCACAACAACGAGTTTGAGGTGTTGACTTGGCCTCCAAATTCGCCAGATCTCAATCCAATCGAGCATCTGTTGGATGTGCTGAACAAACAAGTCTCATCCATGGAGGCTCCACCTCACAACTTACAGGACTTAAAGGATCTGCTGCTAACATCTTGGTGCAGATACCACAGCACACCTTCAGGGGTCTCGACGGGTCAGGGCTGTTTTGGGACCAACACAATATTAGGAAGGTGCTCATAATGTTATGCCTGATGGTGTATTCAACATGCCGCTTAATGCTGATTTTTGACCAACTCAATAAATGCACCGGCTCATTAGAGTCATTGTTTCTGTGACGGCACACACCAAGTCTTTGTTGTTGCACACAGCCAGCAAGATCAGCATGGTTTTACTCTGTTTGACCGTGTGTTGTGTGTGTGTGACCTCAGGACGGGGCTGTTCACCCCTGACATGGCCTTCGAGGCCATCGTGAAAAAGCAGCTGATCAAGCTGAAGGAGCCGTGCCTCAAATGCATTGACCTGGTCATCCAGGAGCTCATCAATACGGTCAGGCAGTGCACACTGAAGGTAGACGCAGAGAGACGCCTGAGCACGTCACGCTAACATCTGACCGACTCACGCCGCTAACGGCTCCGCAAAGCAAAAACACTCAAGCTCTGTTGACCTTTGACTGAAGCAATGCTGCTTCAGTCACGCAAGACCAACTGCCCTCTACTTCAGTAACCAAAACTGCTCGGCAAACGCGCATGTAAATGACATGTTTCACATCAGCAATACAGTCTGACATGAACGATCCCATAAATGTTGTTTAAACACTCAAATAGCGTTAAACAATCGTGACTCGCAGGTTGAAGTGCTGCAATTCCAGAAAGGACACGCGTCACGTTTAGGAAAGAGGAAGTACAGAATGAATCAACAGTTATGTGCTTCTCTGATTTCATCCACCCGTCCAGTTTTTCCTAATATTGTGCCCCTAATTATCACCACAAATAACACCTGCGCTGTCCCATGATCCTCCAGGACGGGGCTGTTCACCCCTGACCTGGCCTTTGAGGCCATAGTGAAAAAGCAGATTGTTAAACTGAAGGAGCCGTGTCTCAAGTGTGTAGACCTGGTGGTGTCTGAACTCGCCACGCTCATCATTAAGTGCACCGAGAAGGTAACACATGACCGCTTCTGACAGATCACCTTAACCAATCAAATCCTGTCCTGTAACCAAATCTGCTTTGATTGACAGATCCTTTAACTAATCAAATCCAGTCTTGTAACTGATAGACAGATCTCATAACCAATCAAACCCAGTCATTTAACCGAATCCACTTTGCTTGACAGATCCCATAACCAATCAAATCCAGTCCTGTAACCGAATCCGCTTTGATTGACAGATCCCTTAACCAATCAAATCCAGTCCTGTAACCGAACCCGCCTTGATTTTGACAGATCCCATAACCAATCAAATCCAGTCCTGTAACCGAATCCGCTTTGATTGACAGATCCCTTAACCAATCAAATCCAGTCCTGTAACCGAACCCGCCTTGATTGACAGATCCCTTAACCAATCAAATCTAGTCCTGTAACCGAATCCGCTTTGATTGACAGATCCCCTAACCAATCAAATCCAGTCCTGTAACCGAACCCGCCTTGATTTTGACAGATCCCATAACCAATCAAATCCATTCCTGTAACCGAATCCGCTTTGATTGACAGATCCCTTAACCAATCAAATCTAGTCCTGTAACCGAATCCGCTTTGATTGACAGATCCCCTAACCAATCAAATCCAGTCCTGTAACCGAACCCGCCTTGATTTTGACAGATCCCTTAACCAATCAAATCTAGTCCTGTAACCGATTCCGCTTTGATTGACAGATCCCTTAACCAATCAAATCCAGTCCTCTCCCCAAACCCGCTTTGATTGACAGATCTCATAACCAATCAAATCCAGTCCTCTCCCCAAACCCGCTTTGATTGACAGATCCCTTAACCAATCAAATCCAGTCCTCTCCCCAAACCCGCTTTGATTGACAGATCTCATAACCAATCAAATCCAGTCCTCTCCCCAAACCCGCTTTGATTGACAGATCCCTTAACCAATCAAATCCAGTCCTGTAACCGAACCCGCCTTGATTTTGACAGATCCCTTAACCAATCAAATCCAGTCCTGTAACCGAACCCGCTTTGATTGACAGATCTCATAACCAATCAAATCCAGTCCTCTCCCCAAACCCGCTTTGATTGACAGATCTCATAACCAATCAAATCTAGTCCTTTAACCGAACCCGCTTTGATTGACAGATCCCTTAACCAATCAAATCCAGTCCTCTCCCCAAACCCGCTTTGATTGACAGATCTCATAACCAATCAAATCCAGTCCTGTAACCGAACCCGCCTTGATTTTGACAGATCCCTTAACCAATCAAATCCAGTCCTCTCCCCAAACCCACTTTGACAGATCTCATAACCAATCAAATCCAGTCCTCTCCCCAAACCCGCTTTGATTGACAGATCCCTTAACCAATCAAATCCAGTCCTGTAACCGAACCCGCTTTGATTGACAGATCCCTTAACCAATCAAATCCAGTCCTCTCCCCAAACCCGCTTTGATTGACAGATCTCATAACCAATCAAATCCAGTCCTCTCCCCAAACCCGCTTTGATTGACAGATCCCTTAACCAATCAAATCCAGTCCTGTAACCGAACCCGCTTTGATTGACAGATCCCTTAACCAATCAAATCCAGTCCTCTCCCCAAACCCGCTTTGATTGACAGATCCCATAACCAATCAAATCCAGTCCTCTCCCCAAACCCGCTTTGATTGACAGATCCCTTAACCAATCAAATCCAGTCCTGTAACCGAACCCACTTTGATTGACAGATAACTAATAAAAAACTCATAACTAATCAAATCCAGTGCCGTATCTTAATCATGTGACATGCAAACATAACTGTTGGTGTTTCATGACCCTGTGAAGTTCAGTGTTTGTCTGTGGTGGATGAGCTCAGCTTGTGTTTGTTTTTGCTTTGTGGGGATTTTAATTACTAATCACACAAGTACTAATCACAGTCACAGTCACCGGCGGTGTCTGTTTAAACACTCATCGGTTCAGGTATTCCTGCTGTCCTACTCATCTGTTTATAACGTGTGTGTGTGTGTGTGTGTGTGTGTGTGTGTCGTAGCTGAACTCGTATCCTCGTCTGAGAGAAGAGACGGAGAGAATCGTCACCACATACGTCAGAGAGAGAGAGAGCAAAACTAAAGACCAGGTGTGGTTCATTTCTGAATATGATATTATACATGCATCTCATTTATTAACTGGTTTATTTATTATACCTGTATCTATTTGTATTGTATTAGTCTCCTCAGATCATTGTGTGTGTGTGTGTGTGTGTGTGTCACAGGTGATGCTGCTGATCGACATCGAGCTCTCCTACATCAACACCAACCACGAGGACTTCATCGGTTTTGCCAAGTGAGTGACCTCTGACCTCTGTTGACCTTTGACCCTGATTTCAGTCGCAGCAGTCTAACAGCCGTGTGTTTCAGCGCGCAGCAGCGGAGCGCCGCGGTCAGTAAGAAGAGGGCAATGCCCAACCAGGTACAACAACATCCACACAAACTCAGCCGGCTGCCGATTGGTCTGTTCCTCCGCCTCATTATCATATCCCCTCCCCTCGCCTCAGGTGATCAGACGCGGTTGGCTCACCATCAACATCAGCATCATGAAGGGCGGATCCAAGGACTACTGGTTCATCCTGACCGCAGAGTCTCTGTCCTGGTACAAGGACGAGGAGGTGTGTGTGTGTGTGTGTGTGTGTGTGTGTGTGGATGTTTATTCTTTGTGTTTTGTGAAAACTAAATCTGTGTGTGTGTGTGTTTTCCAGGAGAAAGAGAAGAAGTTCATGCTGCCTCTGGATAACCTGAAGCTCAGAGACGTTGAGAAAGGGTTCATGTCCACCAAACACACCTTTGCCATCTTCAACACCGAGCAGAGGTGTGACGAATTAATCAATCATATTGATTGGCTGTTGTCAATGAAACTAAAGCTTTATCGCGCCAAAATAAAAGTTTGATTGTTTAATGTTTGAAAATGAAGAAATTAAGATGGCTATATATATATATATATATATATATATATATATATATATATATATATATATATATATATATATATATATATATATATATATAATTTTTTTTTTTTTTTTTTTTTAAGTTGCACTGTAAAATAATTTTTTAATCAATTACTTATTTATATTTATTTATTAATTTACTTATTTAATCTTATATTATTAAAAAATAAATATATAATTAAAGTTAATGAATATTATACATTTATATTATATGAACAAATATTTATATTATGCAAACAAATAAATAAATATAATAATATATATATATATATATATATATATATAAAGAAATGTATATACAAATAAATATAAAAATAAAAATATATAATATACATTTATGATATTATGAATAAATAAGTAAATCAATGAATATTATCCATTTATAATAATAACCAATTAAATAGAAATAAATAAAAACATATTTAAAAAATAAATAAAAATATAGAAATAAATAAGAAAAATATATTATACATCTATAATATTATGAATAAATAAGTAAATTAATTAATATTATCCATTTATAATAATATATTAACAAATGATATAGAAATAAATAAATAAAAAATAAATAAATATAAAGTATTAAATATATATTTATGTTAAATTTTATATATATATATATATAAAATAAATTGGTATAACTTATACTAATTTGTGTGTGTGTGTGTATAGCAATAATTGAAACAATTATTATTTTAGTTTAACTCTTAATTGATGTTTTTCAACGAGATAAAAAATCAAACAAATCATTTGTTTCAACATGTTAACAGAGAAATCAAGATAAAAGAAGGCATAAGTATAATATGTAAATGACAAATAAATACACACACACACACACACACACACACACACATATATATATATATATAATACAGCAATAATTGAAACTCTTATTAATATTATTTATTTACAGTTATATTAACTCATAATCATAACATTTTTGGCCAAATTGCGCAGTTTTATTTTTAAAAAATCACATTTTAAATTCCAATTTCTAGCTGGAAAATCTGCCTTTTCTCTCAGATTTGTAACGTGCAGCCATTAATGTGATTTAGGAACGTGTATAAAGACCTGCGTCAGATCGAGCTGGCCTGCGACTCTCAGGAGGACGTGGACAGCTGGAAAGCCTCGTTCCTGCGGGCGGGAGTCTACCCGGAGAAAGACCAGGTAACCGTCTCGCCTGAGTGTCACCTGACGCACCTCAATCTCTGTGATTCTCCCGTCATCCGAGTCTCGTCTGTCTCCAGGCGGAGAACGAGGACGGCGTCCCGGCCGACTCTCTCTCCATGGACCCTCAGCTGGAGCGGCAGGTGGAGACCATCCGAAACCTGGTGGACTCCTACATCGGCATCGTCAACAAGAGCATCAGAGACCTCATGCCCAAGACCATCATGCACCTGATGATCAACAACGTGAGTGTGGGCGGGGCTTATGCCATCACCTGACACTGCTCGCATGTCTTATTCACATTAATCGGGTGTCAATCACAGAAGCTTTTTCATTTCCTGTGTTTTTAGCCTTGCAGTTTTGGTTCATTCATTTATATTTTATTTATTCATATTTTTGCATTGGAGTTTTGGGGTTTGTTTTGTTTTATTTGTTTTTATGTATTTTTTATTTTTAGTTGTTTCAGAGTTGTTTATTTCTGTTTTATTTTATTTACTTTTTTATTTATTTATGTTTTCCATTGGAGTTTTGGGGTTTAGTTTATTTGTTTTTATTTATTTAATTTGTTGATTCAGGGTTTAATTATTTTTATTTCATTTATTTATTTTTATTATTTATGTTTTAATGTTTTTTTTACTTGTTATTCATTCTTTTATTTGTGTTTTCGGGTTGATTTCATTTGTTTATATTTAATATTTTTGTTTTGTTTATTTATATTTCTATTACTTTTATTATTTTTTATGTTTTTTATGTATGTGGACTGGAGTCTTGGGGTTTATTTTAATGTTTTTTGCATTAGAGTTTTGAGGTTTGTTTTATTTATTTTATGTATAATTTGTATTGTTTTGTGTTGGAGTTTCAAGGTTTTGTATTTATTTGTTTGTTTGTTTTGTTCTTTTGTAATGAGTTTTTGGGGTTTATTTATATTTTATTATTTTAACATTTATTATTTATTTAAATGTTTTCACGTTGGAGTTTTATTTATTTTTTATTAATATTTATTCATTTTTGTGTTCAAATTTTTTAAGGAGTTTTGTGGTTTATTTTATATAGTTTTATTTTTATTGTTTTTATAATTTTTTTTATTTATGTTTTATTATGTTGGAGTTTATTATTTTTATTTATTTATTATTTTTAAGGAGTTTTGGGGTTTATTTGTATTTTATTGTTTTGACATTTATTATTTATTTAACATTTTTCACGTTGGAGTTTTATTTATTTATTTATTTTTATTTATATTATTTTATGTATTCATTTTTGTGTTTAATTTTTTTTAAGGAGTTTGTGGTTTATTTTATATAGTTTTATTTTTATTGTTTTTATTATTATTTTTTTATTTACTTTTTTGAAGTTTAATTTGGGGGTTTATTTATTGTTTTCAATATTTTTATTTTATTTATGTTGGAGTTTTGAGGTTTATTTATTATATTTTTTTATTTATTCTTTTTATGTATGCATTTTTGTGTTTAATTTTTTTTAAGGAGTTTGTGGTTTATTTTATATAGTTTTATTTTTTATTGTTTTTATTATTATTTTTATTTTTTTAAGTTTAATTTGGGGGTTTATTTTTATTGTTTTTAATATTTTTTTAAATTTTATTTATGTTGGAGTTTTGAGGTTTATTTATTATATTTTTTATTTATTCTTTTTAAGGAGTTTTGGTATTTATTTTTTTACATGTATTATTTTATTTGTTTTTGCGTTGGAGTATAGAGGTTTATTGATTTATTTTATTATTTGTATTATTTTATTAGTTTATTTTTATGTTTTAATTTAAGGAGTTTGGGAGTTGTTATTTTTTTTTATTATTATTATTGTTTGTTTATTATTTTATTCATTTGTTTTTTTTCATTGAAGTTTAGTTTAGGGGGGGTATTTGTTTGTTTTATTTATTTTATTAGAGTTTTGTGCCTCTCTAGCGCCACCAGCAGTTGTCAGTTTGTTCTGAGTCTCAGGGGTTCGTGTCTCTCTGACTGTGTTTGTGTCTCAGGCGAAGGAGTTCATCCACTCGGAGCTGCTGGCGTATCTGTACTCGTCCGGCGATCAGAACAGTCTGATGGAGGAGTCGGCCGAACAGGCGCAGCGGCGCGACGAGATGCTGCGCATGTATCACGCGCTCAAAGAGGCGCTGCACATCATCGGTGACATCAGCACCAGCACCGTGTCCGCACCTGTACCGCCTCCGGTGGACGACACCTGGATCCACACCGACCCCAGGTAGATTTGATCTGGATAGCATCAGTAATTCATGTGTCAAATCAGGGATATTCCCAAACTTATGATTTGAATAACTATTAGCTTTTCATTGTAAGATCCAACCGTGCCTTAACTTTTCAATTATTCATTAACTACGAATATGTCAGATCTAATAAATCACTTGACCGCTCTAGTAATGGATAGTAATGGCATTTGTTGTCATTGTCTTTCTCCTCCTCTGTCAGTCCTCCATCTCAGCGTAAGCCATCCTCGGGTACGGCTCCGCCCCCTGGTCGTCCCCCTGCAGTGCGAGGCCCCACCCCCGGCCCACCGGGCCCGCCTCCTCTTAACCCCTCGCCTGCGTTTGGAGCTCCGCCCGTTCCATCCAGGCCCGGCCCGCCTCCAGTCGGCTCTAATGCTTTTGGGAGTGGCACTCTAGAGCCGGCGGTGGCTCCGCCCCCTCAGGTGCCGTCTCGCCCCGCCCGTGTGCCGCCCTCTCTGCCGCCCGGCATACCCAGGTACGACCGACACCCTCCTCAAACACCCTCAGTTTTATGTAGGGTTTTCCAAATAATGCTAGAGAAATTTCAATGGTGAAGGCTTATGAATATTAATTGAATCAGATGTGCAGTAACTTATTAAATATTCATGAGCCACAGATTATTCGTAGTGAGAATCCCTACTTGCAGAAGACAACGTCTGCCTTTCAACTAGTCATTTATTCATACAGGCTGAATGTAATTAATATTCATGATTCGTTAATTCACACTTCCGTCAAACTGAACAAATATGGAGACACTTCCAGTTTAACTCCATGTTTGTTTTTCATTTAAATTATTCATGTTTATGCAAATTTCATAGATAACAAACGTGTGTGTTGAAGCTGGTGTCAGATTGTACTGATATTAGTCGTGACTGTTGTCTTTTCATTGACATATCGAGTATATCCTATGGCCTAACAATAACAAAACTATTCAAATGTGTGTCACCTGTTTTTCATCCGTTTATTTTTCACAGTAGACCTCTGTTGTGCGGCACTTTGTCGCATTTTCATTCTCTTACATTTTAAAAGATTAACTAAATTGTTTGTTTGATGCCTTCATTTCTGATAATAAATTTGTATTAAATCATAAATCCAGAGAAACTAAAACAGGCAACACAGAATTCCTGAAAAAATAAAACATTTCATTGGGCATTATTATTGTAAAAAATTATTGTTAATGTTTATTGAATTCAATTAATTATACATGCCTATTGATTATTAAAACTTAATTAAACCATTATAATGAAATCCAGAAAACTGATTTCATAGGGCCATAAAATTTGATCTTTCTTACACTTCTAATAAACCATTGTTGAATCATAAAATATATAAATGTCAATTCATCAGACATGTTTTTGACAAGACAATAAAACAGACTTTGGGGAAAAAAATAAACAGATTTCATGGGACCCTAAAAAATGTATATTTGTTACATTTTGTAATAAATTGTCTAATTGATTGAAATCATAAAATTTAACATGCTTTTTGATGACTAAAGTTTAATTTAACCATTTAAGCAGAATCCTGAAAAAATAAAATGGAAAAAACGAAAATCCAGAAAAATGAAAACAAAAAATTGAGAAAAATATTTTATAGGGGTTTAAAAATTTGTTTAATTAAACTGTATAATTTTCATGATTTCAATTAATTAGACATGATTTTTTGATAAAATCTTGATTTTTTTGTTTGTTTGTTTTTTTTTTTTAAAGAAAATGGTGAAAAAGCGAAACGTATGTCATAGGTCTCTGATAGCATGATGTGTTTTCCTGTGTGTGTGTGTGTGTGTGTGTGTGTGTGTGTGTGTGTGTGTGTGTGTGTATAGCAGGAGACCTCCAGCAGCTCCAAACCGGCCCACGATCATCAGACCGTCAGAACCGTCTCTGCTGGACTGAACAGAGAGACTTCCGACACAGACGACACCAAAGGAACCAACACACACACACACACACACACTAACATACACACACGTGCACATAAGGGCTCAACTCAAAGTTTGATTGACACGTGGTTTTGATACACTTCAAGTAGTAATAAAATTTTCTGATTAATTTAAATAAGCATTTCTGCATATATATATATATTATGTTTTGTAGAATTTCAGGGAACTTCAGAAATTGTCGGGAGGACGAGCAACACTTTAAATGTATGACATCACACATCTCCGCAGGTCCGTTCATTTCACGTGAGAGTGACGTTTACAGACGACGAACCTCGACTTGTTTGATCAGCGCCTGAAGACTGAACTGACAGCACTAACAGTCTTTAACACTCCGTTTTCTGTGTTATGTTTGTATAAACGCTTCATGAAGCATCAGTTTCCTGATGACACTATTGGTGGAAATCACATGATATTCTTTAGGGTTCAGCGCTTTAAGCTCTGATGTCATATCATCTGTAGTTGATGATAGTTCAAACGACACACTAAACATCTCAAAAACCTCGTTGTTTATAATAAATGTTCATTAACAGTGTTCTGTGACACTATAAAACACACTTAATTCTGAACCTGATGAGTGTTTTGCCTTAAACCATTTCCTGAAACATGATTCTAGATATTAATACTTGTTTTCAGAGAGGTTTACTGAAAATGAGTCTTATTCAGCTTCAGTTGTTTTATGGATGTTTAGATGTTTCTACTTGAAAATGAATGCTTTTATATGGTGTATGACTAACAGGAGGTTGAAACACTGATCTCTTCGTTTTTCACTTCTTCATATTTCTTCTCTATTTCATGACGTTTCGCAAGAACTGCGAACAAAAGCATAAGTATCCTAAATGAAATGATTATCATCAATAAAAGGGCAATTTGTTTAGCTACTGCATTTATTTTCCCTCGAATACTCAGTCTTGAATTTTGTTTGTAATGGATGTGATTCAGTCTTAAAAATGATTGACATGAAACTTCCTTTTTGACACATTTCCAAATAAAACTGAATATTTAATTGTCAGTCAAGTCTTAAATCCTATCCATGGATTAATTGAATGGTAAAGTGTCTCATTATGAAGGTCTCCATATAAAGAGTTACTGGTGCTGTTCTTGAATTCTTGAATAATGCGCATGAATGAATCGTATGAAATAGTACCACGACTGTTTTTAACAAAGTCAAGAGTTGATTTGACATGCTGGACCTGATCATTCAATACTAGCGACACCATATACAAATATACAACCCATTTTATTTGTTTTTATTGTGTAAAAGTCTTTAAAAAGATTCCCTTTGTTTACCGTAACGTCACATTCTCCCAAAACACAATCATCTCTCGTCATGAAATGACAGGACTAAAATAAAAGTGACAAAACTAAGACATGAAATGGACAGATGCGTGAAGTCTTGCGTCCTCAAAAGAATCGGACGACTGGTTTGCAGTCTGTTATTATTATTATTCAGCAGTTCTCTGGAGTCACACTCGACTTTGTGCGACTGACCTTCACAGGCACCCGGAAACACCAAGAAGGATCGTCCGATGAGAAAGCGTCTAATCCATCTAAAAGGCACGGCGGTCTCTGTCTGCGCTCTCTCGACTCGAGTTTGATCTTCTCTCTGCAGCAGCGCGGCCGATCCGACGGGACACGGGCGTTTGCTTTAGGAGTAGACTCTCCGCTTGTCGTCGAACAGCCGTCGGAGGGTGTAGACCTGAGTGAGCCCCACGCTCAGCATGACCAGCATGTTGACACAGGACCAGAAGGAGACCCGCCACAGGTTGTCCTCCAGCAGGTTTCGGTCGCGAGCCTCGAACGCCCGCAGGACCGTCTGCATCTGACGACTGCGCTCCAGCCGCCGGTGAACCGTCTCCATCGACTCCTGCCGCAGAAGAGGTGAGGAAAAACAAAACATCTTCAACTATTTATACTCTGGATTAAATATGGACTTTTTTGCCCCCCATAATTGTGAGTTATAAACTTACAATTCTGAGAAAGTCACAACTGTGAGTAAAAAGTCTCAATTGTGAGATATAAACTCGCAATTCAGATTTTTAACAAATGTTAAGTCAATTATAAATGTCAGCTCACAATTCTGACATTCTTGCAATTGCAAGTTTTGCGGGTCATATTTCACCCAGATTTAATATATATATATATATATATCTTTTTTTTTTTTTTTTTTTTTTTTAAGTCAGTGCTGTAATTGTTAAACTAAAACTTAAAATTTGTTTACGGTAATTTAAATAAAGCTGAAAATATAAATATTTAAGGGGAACTTAAAACTATAGAACTTAAAATTAGAAATGTTTTTTATTAAAATGATTAAAACAAGCCGAAATTAAAATAAAACTAAACAGAAATATAAAGTAATACAAAGGACAGAAGCACATAACAAAATTACTAAACTGAAAATATATATATTTTTTTATTTTTGTATGAAAAATAAACATAAAAATGTATTCAAATATTAATAAGTAGTATAAAAGTGTGTAAATAATACTAAAATAACACTGTTTCAACTTAATAATGCCTATCTGGGCACCATTAAGTTGTTTCGCAACTTTCATTACATTTTAAATTGAATTAAACACTAATAATCATTGAGTTACGCCTCAAAAAGATGAGTCTACTGATCAAAAAAACATTTTCTCACTGACTAATTCATGTAAGGGCTTTAACAAAAATGCAGGGGTCACACTTGCCCAGGTGAAACTCCCAGGTGAAAAAATACGATAGTAATTTATTGTAAATACTATAGTGTTTTTGAACCACACTATAGTAAAGTACTTTAATTTGTTGTGGTAATTCAATAGTTGCTGTGGTAATATATCAACTATAGTAATATAAACAAATTACTCAATACTGTACTAAGTATTCTACAACTATATTATACTACAATACCCTACACTAAAGTGTACTACAGTATTTATTACAGGTGATCAGCTCACTAGCCTATAACTAATATTACAGTACGCTGTAGCATTAATTAACAAAGTGTTGTAAATACTATACAGTATACTACAATTTACTATAGTACGGTTCAAAAACACTATAGTATTTACTATAAATTACTATAGTATTTTTTCACCTGGGCTGTTAATGCATTACTATAAACATTCATTTTACTTAAACTAAGATGATTTGATGTTTCTAGATAGAGTAAAAATTATATTTAACCAAGAATAATCTGTATAAATCAACACTAAACAATCATGTGACACTGCACTCACCTTTATGTCATCCAGCTTGTACTCTAATAGGTTCTCTGGCTCTCCAAGCCCCGCCCACTCGTCGTCCCCTCCCGCGTCATTGGACGGGTTGTCCAGGATGACCTCGAAGAACACCATCTTCTCGGAGAACCTGCTGAAGGTGTTGTCGAAGCAGATCTGATAGTCTCCCGCCTCTGAGGGCTCCACCCTGAAAACAATGGACCAATCACAGGCGAGTAAACGACAGACCGCGGGAGCAACAGCCAATCATTCAGGCACGATGATAAACCTGTAATTATTACTGAGGGAAAATTCACACAGAACAAGATTTTGATTTTAAAAATGAGAGACGAAGGGCAGTGGAATGAAAAATAAGGTAAGTTGTTTTAGTTATAACGGTCCTGAGGCGCGTGTTTAAAAATAAAAAAGAGGGAAAAACAGTTGAGCGCGAAACACATTCTAACGTTAACTTTCAAAAAACGTACTGTGGGACGTCACTTAGTTTCCCGCCGGAACGCGCTCCCTCAGCTGGACTGAGTGGCAAAAGAACCTGCTGCATGACTGGATTTAATAGAGGAAACTGCGAAAACGCGAGTAAAACAAACGAATTACACTAAAGGTTGGACTCGAAAGTGTTTCTTACAACCTGTCAAAGAAACTTAATCAATGGATATTGGCATGCAGCCAGGAGTCATGTTTCCTGACATTTATATGTGCCTGATTTCGACGCCGGGGAAATACATAAAGCAAATCTGCCTGTGAATATTTTATATAACTACAATATAGGTAGGTTTAAATCCGAGTAATCACTTATATGTTATATATATCGTATCGTCCAGCCCTAAAACTTTAGTTTTTGTCAGTGTTTATTTAAAAACAGCCAATTATGCAGAATATAAGATGGTAAATAATTAATTGATGATTTGTCATCACAATATACAACAATACAATGTATACGGTATGATTTTACCTCAAAATCCAACATTGACACAAAATGATAACTGCAAATACATGTTTCTATTACCTGGGGTCCAGTTGTTTATGTGAATTGCAGCAATACATTTGCTGCTTTTTTCTGAAGCTTTCGGCAGTCTTTAAATATATAACTCAGGTTTTGTGTCAAAGCTATTTGTACAGTCAATCGCAAAGCTCTTTCCCGTTTTGGATGTGTTTTGTGTGTTTTTCGCGGCATTCATGCTTTAAACAGTCTTTGTGCCACTCAGAGGGCGTGACCGCAGTCGTAACGGTCGACAGTGGCGTCACGTGCATACCCTCTATACCATAGCTAATTACCATATTCATGTACTAAAATAAAAGTAGACGGGAGATGTGAGCACTCACATATGAACGCCGTCTGAACGACGAAACTCCGAGACCAAGTAGATCCCCTGAGGAGAAACGATGGAGAAATCCACATCCATACCTGCTCCAGCGATCACCTGCAGGAAAATAGCGATATATCTTCCTTTATAACCACTCAGAACAACATCCTAGCAGAGTTTTCCGGGTAAACATCATTGTCTTATTGATATAAAGTCTGTTTGAACATCACGGATCTGAAGCAGGATATCGCGATAAACAAACATCTCACACCCACTTAACTGACATAGGATGTAGTTTAACTGGTAAAATCATATGAAACCATCACTGATTAGATAAATTAAGTTTAAAATCTATATGTTTATATATCGTTAGCGAATTCTGCTAAAATGTTATAAATAAAAATAATGTTTTTGTGCTCACATTTAGAGAACATTGCGTTCTTTTAACGTTACTGGAAGAACGTTTGCTCATAACCTTGAGAGAACCTTTCCAGAACGCTCTGATATATTCTTAGTTCATACCTGGTACTCGATCTCGATGCTGCCGTTCTGAATGGCGCTCTGGTAGAAACACTCTTTGCTGGCAGCTGGCAGCAGAAACGTGAACTCGCTGTCCGTGGGGCTGAACGCGTTCACCGCGCCGATAAACACCGCGAGAAGAGGCACGCACATCCTCCGCACATCATCCATGCTGTTTATCAAAGAAAGAGCCTTTAAAACGGTGTTTGTATACGGGAAAACCAGTTCAAAACCCTCCGTCCAGCGACGGATGTGTTCCGCTTCCGTAGCTCAAGTTTTGCTGCGGCGCTCAGCCAATCAGAGCACACCGAGTGTACGCGCTGCAGCCAATCAGTGCGCAAGGACTCGCGTTTTACACATGCGGCGTAAAACCATGACAGCGAAACTTTTTATAGATTCAAATGAATCATAAATCAATTATAGATAAGATAAACGTTATAAACCCGTGTAATATAAAAATACATGAGGTATAATACAGGATGCAATTAGGCTTCTTATATTCACACTTCAAACTCATGTACGTGTTTGCGATCAGATGCACTGATATGATCTCCTGCCACTAGATGGCAGCACAGTCAAATCATTCTGAGCTGTTGTTCTGCTGCTAAAAGAGACGCTTTAGATAAATCCGAGTTGACCAGTAGGGTGGAAAATAAGAAATGACTGACAATTACTTGGTTTTAATATTATTAGTCATAGTATTAGTGGTTTTGGATAAATCAAGCATCAGTATTACTATTGCTCAACCTCTGGGCTAGTGGTTATTATGTTATCCACATAAAAGCTTCAGCTGCCAATAAAGTTGGTGGAAGCAACTGTACAATGCACAGAAGCTGTAAAATAAACCTGAGAAATGTCAGAGTGAAATTAATGAAACTGAGAGCTGAACTTTGAGCACACAAAGTGAGAGTCTGAAAATACTGACTGAAAACTGATGAGAGATCAGGCGTTTGTCCAGTTTCATGAGGGCAGGTGCATGAGAGAGTGTGTTCAGAAATGATTCAGGGTCAGTGCAACAGCTTGAGAGAGAGAGCAACTGTTTCCTGTCTCAATGCATCCTTACATCTGAGCTGCCTCTGCACCGGAACTCTCAGCTGTGTGTGTGTGTGTGTGTGTGTGTGTGTGTGCACTAGTCTCTAGGTCATCAGATAAACAAGTGCGCCTGTGGTCACCTTATTTGTGTCTGCTTTTTCCGGATTGTCTTTACATTTGTGCATATCTTTATGCATCAGCTTCACCTTCTACCTATGCATGCACAGAAAGCAGTGAGATATTAGGACTGCAGTGAGGAAACTTCACAAAGACAAACTCAAAATTTCATCATGTATTTAGAGAAATGAAATTACATAACCTCAGCTTACTTCCTGTTTGGTACATTAGCAGCCGTCATTGGATATTATGAATAAGATTACTTTTAAATAACAATATTAAAAAGTTATTTTTATTTAATGCATATACTGTTTAAATTAAATAAATTAACATTTTTTAAAGTAGGATATTGTTACTTTTTAAGTAACACTTAAAAGTTACTTTTTATTTAATAAGTAGGCCATTGTTACTTTTTAAGTAACAATAATAAAAAAGTTACTTTTTTCATAGTAGAAAATTGTTACATTCTGAGTAACAGTTAAAAGGTACTTTTTATTTAATAAGTAGGCCATTGTTACTTAAGTAGCAATAATAAAAAGTTACTTTTTATGAAATTAGCACTATATTGTTACTTTTAAGTAACAATAAGATATATATATATATATTTAAATTTAAAAAATCTCAAGTAAAATCACATATTGTGATTTTTAAGGAAAAAAATAAATAAATAAGACATTGTTACTTTTTAAGAAGCAATAATTAAATGTTAATTAGCATGATATTAAAACTATATATATATATATATATATATATATATATATAGTTTAAAATTAAATTAACTTTTTATCAAAAAGGATATTGGTGCTTAAGTAACAATTAAAAGTTACTTTTAAGTTACTTTTTTAAATAAGTAGAAAACTGTTACATTCTGAGTAACAGTTAAAAGGTACTTTTTATTCAAGTAGGACATTGTTAATTTTTAAGTAGCAATAATAAAATGTTACTTTTTATGAAATTAGCCTGATATTGTTACTTTTAAGTAACAATAATAAAAAAAATATTTTTAAAAAATATTTATATATATTTAAAATTAAATCAACTTTTTGTCAAGTAGGATATAGGTACTTTTAAGTAACAAATAAAAGTTACTTTTAAGTTACTTTTTCATAAGTAGGATATTGGTACTTTAACAATAAGTTACTTTTTTAAATTAGTAGAACACTGTTACATTCAGAGTAACAGTTAAAAGGTACTTTTTATTCAAGTAGGACATTGTTACTTTTTAAGTAGCAATAATAAAATGTTACTTTTTATTCATTAAGCAGGATTTTGTCACGCTATTCATATTGCAAAAAAAAGTTGAGCAATGTAAATAGAGAACAACAACAAAGTGGTTTCAGAAGACGTACGTATGGAGTGACAGCTAGATTTATGATCATACAGCCAAAACTTCCTCATTTTAGTTTCTATCCCTTACTGAACCCCTCCCTTGCACACTCTCTCTCTTTGTGAGACACACACCCTTCCGACAGCAGTAGTGGGCGGTCATCTCTCT
Organism: Megalobrama amblycephala; assembly: GCF_018812025.1. Taxonomy (NCBI): domain Eukaryota; kingdom Metazoa; phylum Chordata; class Actinopteri; order Cypriniformes; family Xenocyprididae; genus Megalobrama; species Megalobrama amblycephala. Next base: position 4,593,394 of record NC_063050.1, on the reverse strand, counting down.
CTCTCTCTCTCTCTCTCTCTGTGAAACACACACCCTTCACTCTCATGAGGTTTAAGGTCAGATGATGTCGACTTGCTCTCGAGAGAGACTGAAGCTCAGATGATGGTTTATGGTCGTGTGTTTGCTGTGCTTATGGTGAGGATGCTGTAAACTCGTTAGATCAGTTCTCGTGACGTGCAGCATGACGGACGCAGGTGAGAGCGTGAATAAAGACGCAAAGGAGCCCTGTCCTCAGGTGTTCGTGGTGGACAGCCAGGCGTTCCCGCGCCAGGTGCCCATCAGGCTGGACGTCCCGCGGCTCACCTTAGTCTACCTGCTGCTGGCCGTGGCCCTGCTGGGCGTCTTCATCGAAGCTGGATTCATCTGTCATCTCTACAGCAAACAAGTGGTGAGTCCTCATGCTTGTGTGTTTTCATACAGTTATTAGTTATATGTCTTTGGTCATATAGTTTACTTAGTTATGCTTCATTTTAGACTAGTTTTTGAAAGTTTTTACTTTATTGGATTGGTATGAAACCTGAACAATACTGACATGAGAAAAGGCCTTAAGGGTATTTAAAAAATGGTTAAACTTGTGATATTTGTGGTCAAAAACAGCTGCCATAGGAAATGAATGGTAAAAACATACAGAGATTTTTTTGGGGGGGTTTACAATTTACAAATCAGCCATGATAAAGTCTAAATATATATCCAAATGCAAAACCTAATAAAACAAAAAATAAGCAATTAAACTATAGGTAAATTCATTCAAAACACAATTTAACACTGATCTCAAGAGCCCTATGTGAGAAATAACAACAGGGTTAAAACATCCTAATGCAGACATCTGGAGTTAAGAGACTATGTGAAGCTCAAGATGCTCTTCAAATCATCTCAGATCCTGCAGGAGATCATGATCGCCAGGTTTAGTTTGTACACATTCAGTTGTTGTTCTGAGAATATTTGTTACTAGAAACATTTATTAAATTCATTTTCACTAGCGCTCTCAGACCTACTGTACATCTGAAAGGAAAGGTATATTTTAGGGTGCTGCTTCCTAATCACTATTTAGCCTCTCATTGGTCCTGCGGTGTGCAGTTTTTCCACGTATTGCGTTAATATGAGCTGATGAAACTTGCATGTGCAATATTTACTCAAGAAATTCTGTACGTGTCATGGCATCATCAGTGTAGGTCAGATGACCAGATTCCCCCTTCTACCCCTGTGCTGACATCACTTCCTCTAATGCTGTCGGGAATAGGTTTGCTTGAGATATGTCTGGCCTGAAATTTAGGGGGAAACAGTTCTCTGTTCTCGCAGTGGATCAGACACCTTCGAGATCATATCGCGGGATTCACGCTCATGCGCTGTTACTGATAAACTGACAAATTTAAGTTCTGTTGCTTTTATATGAAAATAAATATGTCGAACAAAACACCCAAAGTACTAAAATTTTTACTTTAATAAAGACTATTTTAGATCAATCCCACAGAGAGATCGCACCTTCGGAGAATTAGGGAATATTCACACCTCAATTACTTACTGAATAAATCCCTTGATGCGCAACAAAAGACTCTTTGCCTCAGCAGAGGCTGTGATTGGATAACTGGACTAACTAGTGGACCAATCACATCGCAGCATCTCAAACGTTGGTTTGGTGGTTCTGAAACGGAACCAGAATCAGAATGATTTGGTTTAATTCCCTCCAGAAGCGTCTCACACGATTGTGTTCCCAAACACCAGCATCCGAACGCATGAGATCACATGACAGCGTTTATTGTGTTTCGTCTGACGCTCTAAGACCAACTCATTTATGATGGAGGAGCATTTTTATTACTGATATTTTGCACCAATTTCGCAGGAAGTGACAGTTTGAACACATGGGACGGAAACGCGGCTTTATTCGCAAGTGTTGTTTGCGATATTCCAATTTTGCGCACAAGTTAAATTTGTGTCATAGCTACTGACCTCTGCCCTCTTTTGTTCTAGTGTCATTAATAACTGGCTGAGGTGTTGTGTTTGGTGATGGTGTAGGTTTGAACCTTTGGTAACTAGCCCAGATTGCTAACCACGAGGTCACACAACCCCCGCAGTACATTGCTCATAGTTTTGGATTACTGTGTTGATTTCCTGTAAACATATATATTGGTTTGCGCACTTAGTTTCAGGGTCTGAGAGCAAACACATTTATCAGATTCACATTATACAAACATTTTTGCCTGTTGCAACCATAACCACAGTATAATCATGCATGGGGAAATCTTAATAAAAAGTCATAATTATGACATATCAAGTCAAAATCACGATTATGAGATAATTATGTCGTAATAATGAGGAGAAAGTCACAATTATGACAGACTAAGTCGTGAGCATCATCAAATCATATTGTTGTGTAACTCTAGCCACATGACCAAATTAATCTTAATGGTTATGAGTATGTGTCTGTCTGTCTGAGGCTTTAATTTCCAAGTAAATTCACATCTGAAATGCCAGAATGTTGTCAAATATTTTCTCTTTTCCCCAGATTTCTCCAGATATCCAGAAAGTGGAATATATAAAAGTAAGTTTATCTTTACTCAGGTATGTGTGAGTATTTAAACGTGTCTTTGATGATCTTATTAATTCTGCTGTAAATATTTATCTGCAGGGAGAGAAGGACTCAGTTCCCAGTGAACATGGTTGGTAAACACACACACACACACACAGGTTTGAAATACTGATATTCAACATGTGTTTATTGTTTATCCTGCTTGTTTTACAGATTTTAATGAAATTGTACCTGGAAAAAAACCCAAAGCTGAGAGCATACCTGCAGCCAAAGCTGATGACAAACCTGCAGCATTTCTGCAAAGTACGAAGAGCCGTCCACACACACACACACACACATACACACATGGTTATTCAGCTATCTGAATGAATGAGGACACTGCATACACTTCTTTTGATTTTATATACAGTACAGCTAGTTATAAAAACTGCAATCCCTAACAGAAAACAAAAAAACAACAACTTTATAACATTTTTACAAATGGGGACATGCCCAAAATGAGGTTTTGTCTGGTTTAGCACACTTCTGGGTACACATTTGTCTCCAAAAAGTGGTTAAGTAGAGAGAGACACAGAGTCTGTCCATTAATAACTTTAAATGCAATCTGCAAGCAATCACATCATTACCGCATGGCACAAGCTGATTGGCCTTTGCTGATCCTGCAGCCTATAAGATTGCTTGCTCAACTTTTAAACAGTCTGGTTCAGTGTTTCCTGTTCCTGCATGACATGTTTGTGTGTTTGTGTAGGCTCTTCGACCGAGTCTGCAAGCAACGGCGTCCTGCTCTGGAAGTCAGAAGGCTATCCAATGTTCCAGAAGGGTCTGGACTACAAGAACAACAGTCTGTACGTCCAGCAGGATGGTTACTATTACATCTTCTCCAAGATCTCCCACCTGGATAACTGTGAATTCTTCAAACATACAGTCATGCAGCGCTCGGACATCTACAACAACGAGCCCATCCTGCTGATGCAGAACTCCAGGTACTCCATCTCACATCAGAAATCACTGTAGATCACCTCTGTCAGCATTAAGGTCATGAATGTTTTCGCTGTAGGTACTGCAGCTCCAATAAACCCCAGGGGATGGGAAAGTGGGGCAACAGCTACCTGGGCGGCGTCTTCCACCTGAATAAAGGAGACAGTGTGTTTGTTACGGTCAATAACAGCTCGCTGGTGCAGAGTAATGGATTTGAGAACTTCTTTGGTGCCTTCATGATCTGAGCACTGACAAACTGCTGCCAGGAAATCACACATACACACACTCTTACACACCCAGGTTCTCATTCCAGTTTTTAAATATTATTTTTCTAAACACGTTTTGTTAATCTTTACAATATAGAATTTTACTATTTTTCTCCAGTGGTCGACCGATATATCACCAAAGCCATTGGTATTTTTTGTATATCAGCATCGGCTGATAATTTTTTCTGTTTGGCCGTCATGTCGGAAGCAGGACTTTTATTTTGAAAGTGCCTGACAAACAATTAGCAATTCGCAGCGCTCCCAATAGTGATAAAAAGCCAAACACTATAATTCTTTCTCATTTACCGTCTGTATTCAACAAGTACGCATTTATATCATGTAAACAAATCTTTGAATATCTAAAAAACATTTTGTCACAAACCTTGCAGACTTCGTCAAATCCAGCTGTTACATATCTGAAATGTGTAATAAAAACATGTACGCTGTGCGTAATAAATAGGAGAGTTCAGCTGTCACTAGCTATGTTTCCATCCACTTATTTTATGCACATTTTGAGATATCATAAATAATATGCAACATTAAAAAACGCTGGAAGATGCGCATAATGATACTAAATTTCTCCACCGATTGCCGATTATTCAGAGTGATATCTGCTGATACCGATAGTTTGGGGGTTCTGCATTTTATACCTTCTTTTAAATGAATGATAATTTTGGTAACACTTTATTTTATAGTGTTTAGTTACACATTACTAGATGTACTTGCTAAAGTAATAATTATGCAAGTAACTAACCCTAAACCAAACCATAACCCTAACTCTATAGTAAGTACATGTAGTTAATTAATAGTACTCAGTACTTATTTGAGTAATTACAATGTAACTACTATGGCACTTAAAATAAAGTGTAACTATATTTCTTAACTCTCTGAATGTTATTAATTCATATAATTACTATTAATATTGAACATCAAACTGGTTTCTTAGCTTTTTCTTTACACAAAGCTCAAGTGCAGTGCATTTTCTTGCCCTATTTTGATTGACAGGATATATCGGCTCTAACTATCAGCTGATTTTAAACTATCGGTTAGTCTGAAAATGTGCTTTTATCGGTTGATACCGATTATCGGTGTATATATGCAAAAATATATGCACTCAATTGAGGCGGGTACATGACATGTGCATAAACTACGATGGAAACACATTTACTGAATAAATCCCTCAAAACCTCACGTGACTTTGCCTCAGCAGAGGCTGGGATTGGATATCTGGACTAACCAGTGCACCAATCACATCGCAGCATCTCAAATGTTGGTTCTGGTCTGTCATCAGAATGATTTGGTTTAATTCCCTCCAGAAGCGTCTCACGATTGTGTTCCCAAACACCAGCATCCGAACGCAAGATCACATGACAGCGTTTATTGTGTTTCGTCTGACGCTCTGAGACAAACTCATTTATGATGGAGGAGAAAAGTTACATTTTTATTACTGATATTTTGCACCGGTTTCACAGGAAGTGACGAATTTGTTCTCTTGAACACATGGGATGGAAGCGCTTCTTTATTCGCAAATGTTTTCTGCAATATTCGAAAGTTAAATTCACAACTTTTAGTCTAAACGGCTACTGTAGACGCACGTCAACATACTTTAAACCCTCGATTTCAAACTATGCTGCACTATATATTTTTATATATATATATATATATATATATTTACAATTTCTTTATTTGTGAAAATAGGACTACAAAATCAAGAAGTTACTGTCTAAAGTATAATGCAAGTCTGTTTATTTTACAGATTTATGTTTTAATTCATTTTAGCTAATTATTTATTTGTAATTTATTAAATATTAAGTAAAATAAATAAAAAATTATAAATATATCGGCCATCAGCCACCCTGGTTCTCTAAGATATCAGCATCTGCCATCAAAAAATTAGTATCGGTCGACCACTAGTTTTTCTGTTGTTGTTGTTGTTGTTTTTTTTTTTTTTTTTTTTTTTTTTTTTTTTTTCTACAGATATTTAAATATATTTAGTGTGTATTGCTGAAAAGTGACCCATTAGATGTTATTTCTCTGTAAATGTAAAATAACATTCTGGTTTGTGTGCTAAAGGCCCATTCTCAGGAGACGGTGCCATTTAAAACAATAAATAAAATAAAATATATATATATATATATATATATATATATATATATATATATATATATATACCCCCAATTGGCTGGTTTTTAAGGCTGGTTCACAACAAGAATGCTAACTATAATGCTGTGTTCACACCAAACGCGAATAGAGCGTCTGGCGCAAATGATTTCAATGTTAAGTCAATGTAAAGACGCATTTACGCGCGTCTGGAGGTCTTGCGGCGCGAATGAGGCGTTTAGCGCGGCGCGGAAGACGCGAATTCGGCTCATTCGTTACGCGCGAATGGTGCTTTTTGTGCATTTAGCGTTTGACGCGAATTCGCGTCTGACGCCCGAGTTGAAAAATTTGAACTTTGGCGTAAATTCGCGCCGCGTTAACCAATCAGGAGCCTGCTTGCTGCTGTGGCGGCAGGCCCGCCCGGAGTCACTCATTCAAAATGGAGGAACGACTGATATTATCAGGGAGCAGTCACCCAGAGATTTATGACACAAGTTCATACTTCAGACAGGAATAAAAAGGACCTCGCTTGGAAGAGTGTCGGTGAGGAGATTGGGCTCGTACACGTTTATCGACCCACGGCCTTCCCGCGACGCTGACCCCTACGCCGCTGTTCTGCTCTCCAGAGCAAATACAAAGCGATAGCTCTCTCGATGAACGCACGATCAACATCAGCCATCTTGCAAACAGACAACCGCCTAGCACTTGCCCCTCCCACAAGAAGCGGATTTCGCCTCGGACGCGCGTCAATTTCGCTTCAAACGCTTGTTTTTTACGCGCGTCTATTTCGCTCTAGACGCGCGAATGCATTCAAAATGTTCAAGCGGCAAACTAGACGCGGTAGACGCGAATTTGACGCTCTATTCGCGTTTGGTGTGAACGCAGCTTAATAATAACTATATTAGCGTCACACAATATCGCTGTTTATTATAAGCGCTTGTTTGTCAGTTTAAATGCTCGGGCTCTTTAAAGCAGGATAGTTACAGTTTTCATCCTTGGTGTGAACAGGCCATTAAACTATACCCACAGTACAGCACAAAAGCAGTCAGGCAGGTGTGTACCATTTAAATAAGTAACTAAATACAATGTGGATCGATCAGAATTAATCATAGATTATTGAAAACTTTGAGAAAAATATTTACAACCTGTTTCAAAAACCGTGTTACATTCAAATGTTTCATGGTTGATCGTTAAGATTAAGAGCAGCAATGTCTTCACTAGCAATTACTGTTTTGCCAAACCACTTTGTTATTCATGTGGTTTATTCCAAGAACAGCTTTTTTTTTTCTTCTGTAAACTGACTGAACTATGTGGTCAAAAAGATTTATGATATTGCTCTATCAAATATGATCAAAGCATCGGTTTACACGGGGGAGTTTAAGGATAACAGAGTTGAACAGAAAGTGATGTTCTGCATTTGCACTGAAAAGAGAAGCAATATGAAGTTATTCATATTATATAACCCTTAAAGATGTAATGCTGACATGTGGGCATGCAAAATGGTGGGGAAGTTCAGTATGCTGTTAATTATATCAGTAGTACACACACCATTTCCTGAGAATGATCTGCTTTACTGTGTCAGCTCAGATTCATCTGGAGTCGTTTAAAAATGCTCGTTATCTGAGGTCAGAAGTCACTCCGGTGGCTTCAAATCTTGTCAGATGATTCAGATGCTTGTAAACACGATGTCTGCTGGATATCTTTTATCTATTATAAGCTCATATATATAATATGTATTGTGTTCAAACATCTGATAAACATGCGTTCTAAATCATGAACATCTTAAACTTGTCTCTTTATCATCTGACAGGAAACATCATATTGCATATGAGCAAACACTCTTGCAGATTTAAATGCAGACATCAAATAGATGTGATGTACGTGTGCGATCCGGGTAGATGCTCTGAGATGGTTTGATCATTACTCTCACCTTCAGCTGACCCATATTTACCATGACGTTTTATATTTTGGGGCAGAAACGTACTTTACTCAAGTACATGAACGCAGACATTTCTCGCTACGCAAACTCGATTTAATGCATCGTTCCATTCTGAAATGTTGTAGTTTAAGGTTTTTTCTTTCAGGTCAGCTACAGTCATGACAGGAGCATCTTGCTGAGCAAGTTAGTTAGTGCCCCACTTCAGTACTGAGGTTTGTTAACGCCATAGTAAATGCCCGTTGACACCAAGAACGATGACTATATCACCGTCCACACGCTAGATCATTCTGTTAATTATAAGTGCGCACAGTCGTTTTGTCGCCTGTCGCTTTAAATGCACAATCTCTTTATAGCAGGATGGATTCTGATTGGCTGTCGATGTTTTTATCGCTCACCAACTCGACAAAATCACTCTGAATGTGATTCCAACCTTATTGTTATAGTTGTGCTGTGGACTTTGATATTCCTTTATGTTTAGAGCGGTTCTTAAAGGGTTAGTTCATCCAAAAATGAAAATAATGTCATTTATTACTCACCCTCATGTCGTTCCACACCCGTAAGACCTTCGTTAATCTTCTGAACACAATTTAAGATATTTTTGTTACGGGTCTTACGGTTTGTTACAGGTCTTACGGGTGTGCAACGGCAAGAGGGTGAGTAATAAGTGACATTATTTTCATTTTTGGCTGAACTAACCCTTTAAAACTATTGTTATAGCTATCGTCTTTGGGGTGAACGGGCCTCCAGAACACGTTTACTTGAATCAATCAAACATTCACGTAGTGTTCTTGCGTAGAGTGGGGGTGTGGTATTGTGTTTGTTGTTATTTATAAAGTACTGTATGTGTCAGTCGAGCATTGTAATTATTGACTGGAATGTGCATTTATTGAATTGTCATCATCATAATAAAATGCTGAAATCTCAGAGTCTTTTCTAGCGAGTCACTCGAGTCAGGTTGTCACAATGTTTCTTATCTACCTTGTTTTCTCTTTCTCGTTTTCAACCTCAACCTGCTGAATGCAGCCTGCACATCAAACCCACACCGAGCACAATAGAGAGAGAGAGAGAGGGAGGTGGAGGGAAACGGAGATAAGCAGGGAGATACTGTGGAGGATGTGGTGAAGTGAGGTGGAAAAAGACCGAAAGTGGACCGCGCACAGGAACAGTTTTTTGGGGGGGGAGGGGGTTGCATTTTCCTGAGTCAGCGCATTTCTGCATTCACGGCGGAAGTTTCCAAAAAACCTGCTGTCACCACAAACAAACAAACAGCTAGTTATCTTTCTATCTTGAGAAAGACAGCGTTTTACTCGCCTGTGTGTCCAACTGGGTTTGTTAATTTGACGTCCTGATTATGTTCCTCAGTACACTGTAATCCACTGATCACATCCAGACATCCCATTTGAAAGTCCAGTAGAAGGAAAGTAAGTTCTCTCTGCGGCCATTTCGGGTTTTCCCAACCTCGTCTGACTGAATGGGGAAATCCTGAAATCTCAATAACTTCTTGCCGCACTCACAGTTAAATAGCATATTTCAAATCAGATTTGAACTGTCCCACAAATGTTGTTTCTCATGCTCAAATAGCATTAAAAAATTAAAAGCTTAAAGCTTATATTTAAGATTCGATGCATGTGCAGACCTAAGAGTGCATCTCAGGACACTGATACACTGATCTGAAATTGCATACTTCCCTACAGAGTAATATGTCTGATTCATAGTATTCAAAAAACAGTAGCTGAAAAGGCCAGTGAGATTCTGAAATGCACATTCGATGGACAATTTACTTTTGTTTTGTCACACTTATAAACATTTAGTCGTTTGAGTCATCATGTGCAAAGTGATCCATTTAATTATCAACATCTGTGGGTGTGTAACTACATTTACAAGAAATAGAGTTGTGATGTCCTGTAAAGAGTTGGGCAGTTGCGCTTACAACAGTACTCCAACAGAGTAGTATGTCCGATTCATAGTATTTGAATAGCAGAAGGTGAAAAGACGGGTGAGATTCTGAAATGCACATTCGATGGACACTTTACTATCCCAGGACACGGGTGGGGATTTGTGAATGGCAGTGAACTGATGCTGGTAGGTCACATGATCAGTGTTGGGGGTAACTCATTAAGGCCCCGGTATACTTCAAACGAAATCGTAGGACGAACTGATGTGACGTCATTTCGAACAAAATCGGGCCAAAACGAAGTTTGTTTTGTGTTCTTTTTGGAAGTTTGAAATGGCTTGCCAAAGCAAACTTTCAGGAAAAGTTAGTTCCAGCTGCAAAACACCTTCGTACTACCATTGGTCCGTGACGATAACGTAACAGGAGGTGTGCGCCGAGGCTCCGCCTTCACTCGCGTGGGACGCGGCTTTGACTCATTTCGTGTGTTTGAGTTCGTCGAGGTTAGAGTTCCGCGGGTGAAAACATGAACACACTGAATAGCTGCTTTATAGTAAAAAATTAAGTTGTGCTTCTGATAAAATGAGGCACTGACACTGTTTTTCATGTTTGATACTGTAAAGCTGCTTGATTTTAAGCAATCTATTGAATAAAGTGCTATGAAGACGTGACGTGACTGGAGTGCTAATTTGCAGAGCTCGTGCTAACATACCCATGTTATGATCAGACGCTTTTCTTATGCTTTATATAATAAATGCTTGCTGTTTTCTCATTTTTGTTGTGTTTATTTTGTTACTGAGAAGAAAGTGTACGGCACATATTTACATATTCATCTAACCGTCGCTCTCAGCAGTGTGGGCGGCGTCACATGTTCGTTTACAGTATATCGCTGCTCACGTGAACTTCGTTTTACCCCTAAACAAAGAACGAAAAAGAACTTCATTTGAAGTATACCGGGGCCTTTACAGGTGACTTGAGTTATGTAATCAGATTACTTTTTCAAGTAACAAAACTATTGCAGTACTTTTTCAATTTACAACAAAATATCGAAGTTACTTTTTCACATATACTGACCGACAGCTTTCTTGTCTCCATGTTGAGAGAAATAAAGGTCAAAGGTGTTGTGTCGCTGTGTAAACATGATATTGTAGTTCTAGACTAAATGTGAACATGCATTTACTCATCTCACAAAAACATTCCTCAAAATGATTAAAAATAGTGAAATGCAATCAGAATTTTATGCAAACCTGTAATAATTAACTACATTAAATTACACAAATATACCTTACACACAGTTATATGTATTTATTGTCATTTTATTAAACAATGTCTTTGCTGCTGACCTTCAATGATCTAACTCAACCAGATTAATATGCAAAAATTACTTTAGATTTAGAAATAAGAGTGTTGAACTTCCTTCTGTCTTCTTTAATCCAGAATGGCAGCACAGCTGAAAGGTTTGTTTGAGCAGCGCCCTCTACTGTACAGGTGTAAATATGCATTTCCTTCAGCCTGAGGCTTATTCATTTCACTTTTGTGTGAAAGGTCCTTAACATTTGCCAAAAATAGAACTTTTTTTGTTGTTGTTATTAAAAAAACAAACAAGCAAGTCCATTCCAGGTGAGAAAAAGTAACACAAAAGTAATGTATCACATTACTTTTTATAAAAAGTATCACAATTAGTTACTTTTTTAGGGAGTAACGGAATATTGTAATGCATTACTTTTAAAAGTAAAAGTACTCAGACAGTACGCAATTTCGAACGCACCATGATTGTTTCTATGGCAACTGGAGCTTTAACGGTGCAGTGATGTGATGACTTTACCAGTCTCACTAGATAAGACTCACTAGAGTCTTATCTAGTGAAACCATCACTCATTTTTGGAAACAAAATAAAACATATACAGTTGTATTTGTTGTGATGGTTTCTCTAGATAAGACTCTTATTCCTCGTCTGGTATCGTTTAAAGCTCTGTGAAGCTGCACTGAAACTGTAATTTTGACCTTCAACCGTCTGAAGACCATTGAAGTCCACTATATAAGGAGAAAAATCCTGGAATGTTTTCATCAAAAACCTTAATTTCTTTTCGACTGAAGAAATTATCGGGAAAAGTTTATTTAAAAGTGGACTAATCCTTTAATTTAGAAGGCAGGAATCAGTTATTGAACGAGTATTTTTTTCCCTCAGTACGACCACAACCAGTCCAGATATGTAACCAAACAGTTAGTTTCTGCAAATACAGTGGATAGTAACTAAATGTACACGGCTTGCAGATGTAAAAAGTGATGAGTTGATTCTCAGCGAGTCACACTTATAAACATTTGTGAGTCATCATGTGCATAATGATCCATTTAATTATCAACATATGTGGGTGTATAACTACATTTACAAGAAATAGAGTCGTGATGTCCTGTAAAACAGTTGTGACAATTGCACTTACATTTTAGAGAAGTAAAGACTAATACAATTCTGACCATATTTTGTATGCAAAAAATTTGTTACTTTTCACCGTATGCCATTATATTGTAGTAGATGTTTTACTACTGACAGATTCTCTTTTTTTTGGTGTCTCTTTAAAGAAATAATTAGTGATTTGTGTTTCTCCTTTTCTGCTGCCTTTGACATCACAGCTCAGAAGAGTCACAAGAAAATAGCAGAACGAGAAGTAGGAAAAGTATATTAGTGTGTATATAAATTGCACACATCAGCATAGATGGGGAAACATGAATGGTGTTTCACTGCTGTAGGGTTTCCTACCTCAGGTTAACAGACATGTGAATACAAACCTATGATGAAAGCAATTGAAACACTTCTTAAAGGATTAGTTCACTTTCAAATAAAATTTTCCTGATAATTTACTCACCCCCATGTCATCCAAGATGTTCATGTCTTTCTTTCTTCAGTCGAAAAGAAATTAAGGTTTTAAATTGGTCATTTTTGAAATGAAATTTTTTTTCCGTAAGTAGAATTGGGAAGGCGTAGGACATACAGTGTAAGCTTTTTGAAGAATACAGAAAGAGGAAGCACATGCAAGGCGATATTTTGTGTTCATAAAGCATATACAGTTGTATTTTTTTCGAAAATTACCGATATGTTCTCTAGATAAGACTCTTATTCCTCGTCTGGTATCGTTTAAAGCTCTTTGAAGCTGCACTGAAACTGTAATTTTGACCTTTAACCGTTTGGGCTCCATTGAAGTCCACTATATGGAAAATAATCCTGGAATGTTTTCATCAAAAACCTTAATTTCTTTTCGACTGAAGAAAGAAAGACATGAACATCTTGGATGACATGGGGGTGAGTAAATTATCAGGAAAATTTTATTTGAAAGTGAACTAATCCTTTAAAGCTGCAGTCTGTAACTTTTTTTTTTTTTTTTTTTTTTTTTAATGAAAAAATCTGTTTTTGAGCAAGTTCATAACCAGCCAGTGTTCAAAACGATCTCCTTACCTTAGTCCGATTCACAACGGTAAGCTTGTAATAATGATTTATAATAAAATCGGTACTGGTGGGTTTCCGCAGGAAATTCAAACATGCAGCCGTTCTTCTTTGCGTCATTATGTCTGTTTACATGAAGAACGAGTCCCAGCTATAGGCTATATCATGTGAGGATGCTGCAGGTGGCGAATCATTTATAGCCTTTTCTCACAGCTGGAATCATTAAACTTGTCATTTTGATGGCGGATTGTAATCCAGAAAGGTCCAAATGACAATCATCAGTGACAACTGGAGATTCAGCCTTAGTCAAAAGCAAAAGAGTTCAGACTGTGGAGTGGCTACAGAAATTGAAATCTACAGGTTACGCTAATAAACACTCAATACACATAGGGCCCTATTTTAACGATCTAAACGCAAAGTGCAAAGTGTCCAAATCCACTTTTGCTATTTTAACGACGGAAAAACGGTCCGTGCGCCGGGGCGCATTTTTGAAATGGGTTGTCCCTATTCTCTTAATGAGTAATGGGCGTAAAGTTCAATAAACCAATCAGAGTGTCATCTCCCATTCCCTTTAAGAGCGAGATGCGCTCGCGCCATGGCGGATTGCTATTTACATGGCGTACACGTGATGAGTCAGTTAATATATGTGTGTATTGGCACGATTGTTCAATTAATTAGCTAATTTCGTTCATCATTATAAGTAGTAATAGGCTGAAATGAAAATAGGTAGCCTAATTCTAATACACGCAATGACTATTCATCATTACATTTTTATATTTATGTAGCCTACACAATAATATTCTTTTACACTGTAATCCTTTTGTTTTTAATATTTGGCATGTTTGTGTGATGCGCATCCCCTGTAATAAGCAAAGTCAACGCGCACTGTGGACGCGCCCAGAGGCGCAGTTTCTACCAACGCGCTCTAACAAAAAAAATTTGCGCCATTGACTTTAGACCAGGTTTGAGTTGGTCTATGGTGCAGTCTATTTTCAGCTCCTTAAAATAGCAATGCGCCTGAACACACCTCTTTTTTAGACCAGCACGCCCATGGGCGCACTAACTGGCGCAAATGCATTTACTAATTTAAGGACGTGGCGCTGAACGGGAAAACGCGAACGGCGCCGGACGCAAACTAGCAAACACACTTGCGCTGCGCCTTGCGTCGCATTGTAGGGCCATTATAGGGCCCATAGTCACACAATGCTGATGTTGTTAACATTAACAATTTGAGAACAAAGTATAACAAGAATAATAATTTGCACGGTTTGACGTGATCCGAGCTAAACGATCGTTAATCACCATCAGCAGCACGATTTACTGTAGTGTTTTTTTTCCTCAGTTGGTCAGAACAAAAGTGGCAGACATCTTGTTCAGATGACATTTTTCTTATTTTGGTCATACTTCCAAAACCACAATCTGTATGTGATGACTGACAGCAATCATTAGATTCATCCGCACTGAGGAGCCGTGCCAATGCACAACCCACGTAAAGATGATAATTCCTCAAATAACTGCAATTGCGGGTTTCAAACAGAGACAAAACTTACGGACTGCAGCTTTAAAGGGATAGTTCACCCAAAAATAAAAAATCCTGGCATTATTTACTCACCCATCATTTACCAAACCTGTATGAGTTTCTTTCTTCAGTCAACGGGTGCCGTCTGGTTACCCCAACGTTCTTTAAAATATCGACTTTTGTGTTCAACAGAAGAAAGAAACTCATACAGGTTTGGAACAATGTGAGGGTGAGCAAATGATGACAGATCTGACTTCATCTGAGGGGAATGGTAACCCGAATCAGTTTGAGACACATTCATCTGCATCAACATGACCTCAGTGTGGCGCTTTAGTTCCTGTGTCTTATCAATAGAAGAACGCTTTGAAAACAACAACTCTATTAAGGCTTATGGAGTGAATCTAGCTTTAGAACAAGTGTAAGATCTAGACTCTTACACACTAAAAGCTCTTGTACCCTCATTATGTAGTTGTGGTGACATGGCATCTCTGTGTACATGACACACCTGGTGGTTTACAGCAGCCGCCGCTCTCACTGCACCTGTACAACAGGAAGCAGAACACTGAGTCACGTCCTCCAACAGCCCTGCTCTGCATCTGACATCAGACAGACAGGTAGATAGAGAGATAGACTACACACTGAGTCTGTCTGATATTGTTCTGTCTTGTAGAGAGTTTGATTTAGTGAGGTAGGAAGTGGTGAGAGAATGGAGAGAGAGAGAGAGATGGAGAACGAGAGTGAGAGACGGGGGCGGAGAGGGCCTTCGCTTCTGATTCAGCACTTTTCTGGCATCTTGGTGGAAGTTTCCTGAAACTTCATACGCAGTTGACTCGACCGAGACCATTTTCTCTTCTCGTTTCTTTCTGTTACTCAGAGAGAAAGAGCAAGATAGAGAGAGTTAAAGGGCATGAGAAAGAAAGAAAAACGGGCTGCTTGTTTCTTTCCAAACATCAGGCTGTTCCTCTAGAGAGAACAATATACCTGTCAAAACCCTGAACAATCCCTAAAAATGAGAGGGAATGAGATTCCAGTTTAAACATCGGATGCTGTTGATCCCTACAGTACCTGTTTTTACTGGTTCTAGACATAATCTCTCAATAGTTTGTTGAGGATGCTATCATGGCCATGATTTATTTATTTAGCAATAATTTGTTTATTTATTTACAGTAACAAACCTACCCACTAAGTGGGATAACTAATGGTTTTGCCTATTTTATGCAGTGAAATTAAAATAAAGACCTTAATCGCTTTTTGTTTTTTGATGGGATTTCCCCCTCCTATTAAACCAATATAGACTATATTGTCATATTACGTATTACAGTGCAATACCTTAAATAGGCACAATATACACAAATCAACTGATAGTGAAAGTGAAAGAGATGCTTGTTTTTCAATAAACGGCAGTATTCATGAAAACTGAAATTACAGCAGTAATGTGCACATCAGCAGAACTGAGAAGATAGAGTTGAGGTACTTTTGAATGAAACATTGAACTGAAACATGTGTTTGCTCTTTGACTTTGAATTGCTTTTACTTCAGTATTTTGCTAGTCAGCTCCTGATGCGATGTCTTTCACTGTACGCACGAAATCAAAGTGTCACGCTCTTTTACAC
The DNA here is from genome assembly GCF_018812025.1 of Megalobrama amblycephala. Taxonomy (NCBI): domain Eukaryota; kingdom Metazoa; phylum Chordata; class Actinopteri; order Cypriniformes; family Xenocyprididae; genus Megalobrama; species Megalobrama amblycephala. Next base: position 4,577,122 of record NC_063050.1, on the reverse strand, counting down.
TCAAACCGGCAAATGATCTGTCCCGAAATGACACCGATCGACAGAACAAGTTTATTTTTAGAATAAATTACAATTGCTCCAAAAGAGATAACAGCTCCACACACATCACGAGCCTTTCGCTCAGCAGGTGTTCGTTTCGGCGCCATTATAATTCAATGACTTAAAGTCAGTCAGCTGCAGAAACTTTGCATTTTTGTTTCCAATATTTGATACGGTGACAATGATTGGTTACAGTAAAGTTGAGTGACAATTCATCTATATCCAGTCTTGATTGGTGGACTGTTGATTATGGGATGTTACGGTTATGGAGGCCCCGCCTCAAAACCCGAGGCCTTAGGCAATTGCCTACTCTGCCTATAGGTAGCGCCAGTGTGTTGAGAAATCGAGGAATCAGGTCTCCTTTAGTGATCCAATTTGTTCAACGGACTTTTAATGGGTAGTATTTTTAGCACTATAATTCCTGCAGAATTACGTTATGATTTATATAGTTTAAAATGTGTTATAATGACCATTAATGTCTTTTAAATTACATGGTTCGGTAACACTTTATTTTAGTGTCATTGTTACATGTAGTTACTATAGTAATATCTATAAATTATGCATAATTACATGCAACTAACACCAAACCAAACCCTAATCCTAACCCTATAGTAAGTACATGTAGTTAATTAATATTACTCAATACTTAAATGTATAATTACAGTGTAACAAAGACACCTTAAAATAAAGTGTAACCCATGTTTTATATACTATAGTATACAACTGAAGATATAGGTTGTGAAATCAAGCATTTCTCGTTCTTACTGTTTTAGCGTATGTACTTGCATAGCATACCCGATAATTAATTTGTTAAAAAAATATTGTAGTATTACTATACCACATTGCTAGTATTGTGTAAAATTAATATTAAATTACTTTTACAGAACATATATTGCAGCAATTTTTTAATGCAATACATCGGCATTCATTTTATATTTCAAGCATGTTGTTTGTGCACTTATTGTATCATAATACAATAGTGAAATAGGTTATAATTAGTCAAGACATAACAACTTTTGATCAGGCATTACCGCCTGGGTCCTAAAGGAGACCGGATTAAATGGGGGGACTCGATTTCTCATGGCACTGGCGCTGGTTTGAGAACACAGTCAATGATGCATCAGTCTGAAGGTGCTGAAATACCAAGATTATGCTTCACTTCTCTACATCCATCAACAGGTGGCAGAAATGAACCACTGAACTTCCTTCATCAGAGACTCGATCTGCTCATATTCTCCGGATTTGTCATATTCAGTGACTCATGGTGACTTTAACATGCAGCAGAAAAGTTCAGCTGAATTGCAGCAGTCCATGTTAAGCACAAACTGTGCTGCTTCTTCTGCTCCGCTACACTTTCAAACCTGAGCATGAACGGAAGCATTCAATACTCCATGTATTTTACTGCATTTATGGCTTCTCTGGTTATGAGCATAATCACATTTGCAATCTCAGTGTTCTGCATGCATGAGCTCTGACTTGTGAATTTGTCTCATTATTACTGTGCATGTAAACAGAGACACTGCGTCACACATTAATTATACTGAAGTGGCATGAAAAGTGTACAGTCTGATGGGAACTGACTTGGCATGCCTCTCCTAACAGGAAGACTGTCGGTCGTGGTTAGAGATGAAGTCCGGCTCTTTCTCAATCTCTTTAGTCATTCATGGTCTGTCTCCTGCATTGTAATTCTTTCCAGAGAAACTGAGGAGGGGACTGACCACAGAGAGACAAGCGAATGGGAGAAATCAAAGTTCTGAAATCAAATCTGACAGATAAGAGGCGACTCCTCAACTTATTGCCCTTTACAGATGTTAGCTTGACCACTTTCTGTCAGATAGTGGCATTAGTTCCTGCGCGTTCTAGAAAACAGCTGTATGGAGGAGTCGCAAGTATGATGAAGTCCCGACTTCTAAATAAAAGAGCCAATCGCTGATTGGTAAAGTCATTGCGTGACTACAACTCCGGTTGCCATTGCCAGGTCCTGAGATTATGACTGCACATGGCATTGGCTACGATGGCGTGTTTGTTTAGGTTCGCATTTTGCCTCTTGACAAAAACCCAATAGGATTTTTCCATTGGCTTTTGGATTATTGAGGAAAATAAGCTCTGTGACCAACAAAAGTTTTACTCTTCACAATTGAACACAACATTTATGAATTTTGAAGGCATCAAGAGAAGCAAAAAGCTAAACGTAGGCTATAAATGAAATACACCACAGTCACATGACTTCAACATCACCATCTTTAAGCTTCAACAGTCTTTTTGTGTTTACTTCAAAACATTTTCCCTGAAAGTCAGAAAAGTTTGCAAAGACAGCTGTGAAAGCGACTAGAGAGTAGATGAGTTTCACTATGATGATGTTTAATGTCAACCTCTCTCGTGCCATTTAGACACTTGTTAACATCTGCCTTATTCAAGTAAAAGCTTTTAAAAAATCACAAGGGGTATTTACTGATGTAATATATGTCGTAGGGTGAAACGTGAAAATATCTTGAGCTTGTGTTCACCACAGCCCTTATTTCAGACATTTAACCAAAATCCCATTGAAAACACCCAGTGATTATGAGACCATGAAACCAGAAGTGCTAAAATGCAACTCGTTTCTGGGTTTTGGCCTACAAAAAGACATCATCCCTGCAGCGCTCTATAGAAACATTAGAAACAACATTTATGTGTCAGATTTTGTGAAATATACAGTACAGTCCAAAAGTTTGGAACCACTAAGATTTTAAGTTTTTAAAAGAAGTTTCGTCTGCTCACCAAGGCTACATTTATTTAATTAAAAATACAGTAAAAAACAGTAATATTGTGAAATATTATTACAATTTAAAATAACTGTTTTCTATTTGAATATATTTCACAAAGTAATTTATTCCTGTGATCAAAGCTGAATTTTCAGCATCGTTACTCCAGTCTTCAGTGTCACATGATCCTTCAGAAATCATTCTGATATGATGATCTGCTGCTCAAGAAACATTTAATGTGTACAATTGTACAAAATATTTGTGTACAATATTTTTTTTCAGGATTATTTGATGAATAGAAAGTTCAAAAGAACAGTGTTTATCTGAAATCTAATCTTTTGTAACATTATAAATGTCTTTACTGCCACTTTTGATTGATTTAATGCATCCTTGCCGAATAAAAGTATTAATTTCTTTTCAAAAAAATAAAAATAAAAATTCTTACTGACCCCAAACTTTTGAACGGTAGTGTATAATGCTACAGAAGCTTTGTATTTCAGATAAATGCTGTTCTTTTGAACTTTCTATTCATCAAGGAATCCTGAAAAAAAAAGTACACAACTGTTTTCAACATTGAAAATAATCATAAATGTTTATTGAGCAGCAGATCAGCATATTAGAATGATTTCTGAAGGATCATGTGACACTGAAGACTGGAGTAACGATGCTGAAAATTCAGCTTTGCATCACAGGAATAAATTACTTTGTCAAATATATTTAAATAGTACACAGTTATTTTAAATTGTAAATAATATTACTGTTTTTTTACTGTATTTTTAATGAAATAAATGTAGCCTTGGTGAGCAAACGAAACTTCTTTTAAAAACATTAAAAATCTTAGTGGTTCCAAACTTTTGGACTGTACTGTATGTTATTTTTAATGCAAGTTGTAATGAGAGATTTCAGGATTTCAGTCTTGATTAGGGTGACCATACGTCCTCTTTTTCCTGGACATGTCCTGGCCAGGATTTCTAAATAGCCTAAATTGGCTTGAGCCCCTGCCCTTTTCGGTCGTTTCAAAGGTACCACCGGAACGCGATTTCGGTTCCTGTTGACAGTCCTCATGCATTAAAATGCTTTGACCGTTCTCTGTAGATCCCGCCTTCTCGCAGGCCACGATTGGTCGTTTATGTACAATGCCTGGTCAAAAACCTTCAGCAAGTATAAAAACAAAGCCAAAACTGGGACATTTTAGGCAATTTAGAAATCCTGTCCAGGACATATCCGGGAAAAAGAGGAAGTATGCTCACCCTAGTCTTGATGCCTAAGCGAACTAACTTTCCATGAAAAGGGACTTTGCTAACAGGTGCTGACATTCTCAACTAATCACAACACAGCCTAACTAAAGGCAAAAGTGTTGACAAATCAGTTTTCAAACCGACAATTTATGAAGAATAACATCATAAACAGAAAACTCTTCTAGTAGCATTGCACTGACTTCCACTCACTCTCTCGTGGTTAAAAGTGACGTGAAATGGCCATTCTACTTCCACAATGTGACATATTTTCAAGTGAAACAGGAAAATCAAGAGGGATAAATGACATCAAACAGATATGAAATATCTGTCATTTTCATCTGTCAAATTTCAGAGGTAGAGCAATACTTTTTTTTTGGTCTTTGGAATAACATGGGTGAATTCACCATGAGGGCAGGAAGATGTACAGAAAGAGTTTGCGTTTGACTCATGTTGAGTTCAGATGTCTGTGTGTGGCATCTTCGGTAGAGTCTATCTAGCAGATTCAGTTTCATGAACTCTCACACTTGCTCAGTTCCAGTCAGATCTTATAAAGTGAATCTTGCGCTGACTCATGTTGTTTCCGGGTGCTCTGCAGCATGCCCAAATTTTAAACATCCGGCCGAGAGACACAAAGCAATAATTTCTCTGTGTGAAGTGGATGAGATGTTAGTCGAGTCTGCATTAATGCAAACTTTATTTGGAAGAAGCTCTTTGTGTCTGTCTCTGTGAATCTTTCCTGTTTTTTCTTCTACAGTGTATTCTCTCTCAAGCACCCAGTTTGTTTGTTTGTTTGTTTGTTGAGTTTGTGCGGATGTGTCAGTGTGCGGTGAGCACTGAAACTTTCTCTAACACCTCTGACAGTAAGTGACGTAGGCGAGATGGCCTGGATCTGGTAGAAATTTCCCCCCCACAGGGTCTGATGAGACCTCACCATAGGAAAGAAAGTCACACATGAGACCTCATTACCTTCTTAGTTGGTTCTCCCAGATAGGAGCTAAAATTTCAATGGAGAGCAAATGGAGACTTTTGTGTTTCTTCCACACTCTTAAAATCAGAGGTTTCAAGAGGAGGCGATGCCATAGATTAATCATTTCTGGAACCTTTCAGCGAGCAGTTCTTAAAAGAACATTTTAATAATCCAAGGAGCCTTTTTCCACTATAAAGAACTTTTTGTGGATTGGAAAGGTTCCATGGATGTTCAGGTTTCTTATGGAAACAATAACGCCATAAAAGGACCTTTCTTTTTAAGAGTGCTTTTTAACAAATTGTGCTGAGATTTTTTTTTTTATGAACTCAAACATTTCTCATCAAATTATCTGAGCTGATCTTCACATCCATTATATTATATTGTTGCATATATCTAATTTAAAGTGTGAGTTCACCCAAAAATTAAAACAATGTCATTTATTACTCTCATGTCGCTCCACACCCGTAAGACCTTCGTTAATCTTCGGAGCACAAATTAAGATATTTTTGATGAAATCCGATGGCTCAGTGAGGCCTGCATAGCCAGCAATGACATTTCCTCTCTCAAGATCCATAAATGCACTAAAAAAATATTTAAATCAGTTCATGTGAGTACAGTGGTTCAATATTAATATTATAAAGCCACGAGAATATTTTTGGTGCACCAAACTGCCAAACTGTTGAAATTGCGTGACTTTGGCGCTCCAAACAGCTGATTGGACACGCTGATTCATTATGCTCCGAAGTGTTTTGAAATCGGCCATCACTATATAAGTCCTTATTTTGTTTTTTTGGCGCTCCAAAAATATTCTCGTGGCTTTATAATATTAATATTGAACCACTGTACTCACATGAACTGATTTAAATATGTTTTTAGTACATTAATGGATCTTGAGAGAGGAAATGTCATTGCTCAGGCCTTACTGAGCCATCGGATTTCAACAAAAATATCTTAATTTGTGTTCCAAAGATTAACAAAGGTCTTATGGGTGTTGAACAACATGAGGGTAAGTAATAAATGGCATTATTTCATTTTTGGATGAACTAACCCTTTAATGTATATAACTCTTACTGGCTCATTTGTGTCTGTTTTAACCTTTATTGTAAGAGAAGTTGGAACTCTAAAAGAGCAACTTCTGAGATCCATCCCAGCTAACAGGGAATGTTCTGGCAAGGTTATCTCAAACTTATGAGCAAGTTTTCCTCCAGTAATAGAAGGTTCATTCAAAGTTATCTGGGGCCGTATTCACAAAACATCTTAAGGCTAAAAGTAGCTCCTAACTTGCTGATTTAAGAGAAACTCTTAAAACAATGGGCGTGTCAGTCCTAATTTTAGGAGTCCTACATTTTTGCTCTAAGAGTATTTCACAAAGCATTTTAGCAATAAAACTAGCTCCTAAATCTGTGAAACGTTAGGAGAAGTCAAGAGGACTCCTAAATCACTAAGATCAAATCACAAACAATCCTAATCCACCTAAAGACACTGTACACCATTGAGGCAATAGCGATAGAGCCTTGGGTGCTGAACCTTTTCTTCATAAATGCAATACATTTTGATTTATAGATTTGAATCTACGATAAGGCGCCAAAAATAAATCTTTAACAAATAAATAAATGCTGTCTGATTACCTGTGGCAATGGTTTTCATGTGTTCACATTTACAAATGATTGAATAGAGAGAAAATATATATATATAATAAGCGTATTCGAGCTTGGAATTTAGCCCAAACCCAAAGTTCTCCCCGTATCCCCAGCCGAGAGTGAGGAGCGGTGTGGTGGAGGGATACAGAAAACTGGTGAAGTAACTATAGGCGAGTCGCCTCTCTTCTGTCTATATATTCCTCCTCTCATGATGATTAGAAAGACCGTTTTAATGTGTTTCTCCCAAACTTTGTTTATAAAACATAATTTGTCGCTTGAATTCTGCATTCTGTTGAGATGCAGACATCCAAGAGGTGGACAATTAACTGTATATACTAGTTTAATTAGTGACACTTAGCCTACATTTTAAAACCTTTATGGCAACAATATGGCAACATTTTTATTAAAAATATGTATTTGAATAGGGCAACATTTGTGTTTTAAAACCTTTATTGTAATATGGAAACATGACACCTCATTCTACAATATTTCTATGATTAAATCGCTGACTCCTCCCCCATCAGCCAATCACTGTGTGTTTACTCCATAGCAACGAGGTCAACCCCGCCCTTACTCTTAGCTTAAGACTTCAGTCTATTCCTTAGTAAAAGTTGGTCTCAGCAGGTTTGTGAATAGGTTTTAAGAGAAAACTCTTAGCTAAGAACTTTTACTGCTATTTAGGAGAACTCTTAGTGGCAAGATAAAATGTTTTGTGAATACGGCCCCAGGTCTTTTAGTTCATGTAGCATTTTTTTTCTTAAATTTTTTAGTTGGACGTTCATCTTAACATATTTTTAAATGTTACTACTTATTTCAGAACGTTTAAAGAACATTCAAATAACGTTCCCATAATATTTGAAGAATGATTAAGTGGAACATTTCCTTAATGTTTAGAAAAATGTTTTAAAAAGCGTGAAAATTTTGAACGTTCTGAGAATATTCATAAATAACCTTTTCACAACTTTTAGGGGGAACGTTTGCAAAAGGACTTTTTTTTGTTGGGAGCTGGAAACATGATGCTAACCATATTCCATTATTTTTTGCTCATCTGCATGAGCTAACAGCCTGTTTTCCAACAAAGACCCCACAGTTGCATAAAATAACATTTTGTTTTATTAAATATAGTATACAAAATAAAGCATTTCACACATTGTCATCATCGTTACATTCGTCTCTAGAGTTCCTGAGTTTCTTAGACATTCAGACACTGCTCTGCTTCACAACAAAAGCACAACACAAGTGTGTGTGAAGAGATGCTTACAGACATTTACACATTCAGCTTTTTGAGTTCTTAACGTACAGTGACAATCCAGACCTAACCGTGGCACTCAGTACACTAGTTAAAGCGCAAGCGTTGATGTGTAGGTCAAAGTCACATGATAGTCACATGTTATTTCTGCAATGTTCCTAAACATCAAGAGGCTAATACAGTACATACAATCAGCGAACGAAAGGTTTAGTCGTACCACCATCATCAGGTCTGACGTCGCGCACACGTAGTGATGTCTACAACTATTTTACACAAACATGACTTACACACAGTGTGTACAGTATAAACAAAATATGAATATAAATATTACAAGTTAAACAAATATAAATATTTTTAAATTATAAATAGTGCTTAAGGAGCATTGCTTATCAGTTCAGGCCCAGACAGAGTCTGCAAACGTCATTGCATTTTATGGCTTTTTTGTTGTAGAGGAAAACTGGCAAATTTGGCAAAATGCATGTGAATACTGTGGCTAAAATGTCAAAGTGCCAGTCTTTTTGATAGATGAAGGCATCGGCAAATTCGGCAAGATAGTTTGCGGACATTAGTGGAGTCTAAATGGACCTTCTCATCAGAGTATTAAAACAGTCCTCAGTGCATCAAAAGACCCACGAGACGGCTCACACGAGCAGTCCGAAATCAGTTCAGTCACGTATGATGTACTGCTTGTGCTCCATCCACAAGAAACATCCCAAATCCAGAGTCATTCATCTCCAGTGCCCAGTTGTCCGGTTTGTCCTGAAGCTCTGATTTAGCTAGGAGGCGGTTTCCGTTTTCCGGAAAAGTGACGACACGCCAGCATGTCCGGCTGACAGACTCGCCTCCGTTCCCATTAGGCAGCGAGACAGTACAGGTGAGCTCCTTCCTATCCTTTTGATTGTGAAAGCTGACAGTGAATTGGCCAGGCTGACAGTTTCCCTTGCAGGATAGACTAAGTTGGACGTACAGGAAGTAGCTTCCACTCTCTTTCACATTCAGTGCTTTCTGATTTTCATCATAGCTGTAGAGAGAGCCAACGGTGTGACCCTTTCCATACGGGATAGATTCCCACGCCATCACATATTTACTCTTCAGTTCACCTGCAGGGCAAAGACAAAAAAAAACACGCTCAGTTCCAGTACTTTTGTTCAAAGGTATGTTCTAGTTGGTCTATCCATTCTGTGTTTTACACCAGTTCAATGTCTGAAATATAATGGCAAGAAACTTACTTTCAGTGGCTCTCAGGTATGCAAAATTCTGCATCTAAAAAAAGAAGACAGAGAAAAAAAACCCCATGAAAAACAGGTTCAGCAACACTTTGCTCATCTGCAAGGAAAGTAGAGCGACCAGAAGAACCGCCTGTGCTGAAATCATCTACCAGCAGTAAAGCTCCCTGAAATGAACTGTTCAGTCACTCTGGTTTAAACTAGGGCAACAAACACTTCCGAAACTCGAGGTTCACTAAACAGCCCTGGTCTGATTTATTCATTTTTGCCTGTAAAGGGTTACATGGTTCTTTCTCGATTAAGATATTGCTCTTAGATGCTTTTATTAGGTTCTTCAGATCAGGAGCCGGTTGCATAAACCACTTAGACTAAGTCTTAAAAGTTTTTCTTGAAGAGTGGTCCTAATTTTTTAAAGTCCGTTACATAAAAAGGTAGACTGGGTAATTTGAATTGGAAAAATAACTTTGATTACCCCTTGGTTAACTGCATGTTAGTCAAACTAGTTCTTAAGACACAGTCTTAATATAGTGACTAAGTTTATGCAACTGGCCCCAGGTTTCTTTAAATCATCAGTATTTTCTAAAGAATTACATTTATTTATCTAGAGAACCCTTAGAACCTTCATCTAACAGTGATATCAAAGCTGTCAACTGAGCTGCACAGTATCATGGCATTGAATGATTGTTATGATCATATTTCTTTGAATAACAGAACTGTACTGGTACAACGATCATGCTTGACTACATCCATGGTACATGCTCAAAAACATAAAAAATACCATGATATGATAAATAATACAATAGTAAAACCATGCTTGAAAACATTTAATGTCCAACAAAAACTTTTCTGTAACTTAAAAACTCACCTTATACGCTTTTCCGGACACAGGCAAAGGCGCAACCAACGAGTCCGTAGATCCGTCCAACTGTCGCGATTTCCTCTCGTTTATTTCGTTCTCAATGTGTTTGGCGAACCACAGCGCGCCCGCGAGCGCGATCGCAAACATGATGAAGAGCGCGATCACGGATACGGTGAGGAATGTGTCCAGACACCGGCTTCTGGAACGCGCGGCGGGCGACTGACTCTCGACATCTGTGGACGCGGACATCTCCAGAAACAATCTCCAGAAACAAGCAGTGCAAGAAAATGATATAAATCCACAGCAGGTGCAGCTCTACTGACGGGAGACATCACTGCGAGATTTATAAGCCCTGGAGGAGGAACTAACGGATTTCCCTCGTCAGCTCCTCCTCCACCCACAAGAGAGAGAAACAGAGACAGAGACGAGCTCAGGGAGGTTCAGAGAAAAACCGACTAACTTTCCGCTCCTTTCGCTCTTGCGCAAGCGGAGGTGGAAAGCGGGAGGAATATGAAGTGTGAATTTCTGTGACTGGCTCCACATTCCGCTCGCTATATTTCATGGAATATCATCCTACATGTATCCATACATGTATTTCACACCATTGTTTCTTTCACACACATATGTATGACAGGCTTTGCTGAGTTGTGAACGTTGTGTGCCCACATACACCGCGCTTCCAGATTCAGATGCTTCAAATCAACTTGTACTGTTTTTCAAATAAAAATTTTGATTTAAAATATGCACACATTCACTTTTTAAGTCAGGATTGATTTTTAACAGAATAGTGCAGTGTTTGTTATAAATCATTTATCCGTATAATTATTCCACCGCCCTACATTTGTTCTTGTTCCTGAAGCCGTTTTACTCCGATATATGTCACATTAAGCACAACTTCCTTTTCATGCTCCCCCAAAAATGAAAGTTAATCCATGATTTACTCACCCTCGTTCTACACTACGCCAAAACACATAGTAGGTCATGTCATTGTGCACTACGTCGCGTACGTCGAATGCGTATGGCTGTCGCGACGGAAGCTTGTTGTTTTACTAAGCTTTAAATAAGGATACTTGTCTTACACAAACGCATCGATTCATTTCAGAAGACCTTTATTAACCCCCTGGAGCCGTATGGATTCATTTTATGATGGATGGATGCATTTTTAGTCAACCATTCACAAACTTTAAAGGACTAAGGATGTTTTTAAATATATTTCCGATTGTGTTCGTCTGAAAGAGGGTGAGTAAATCATGGGATCATTTTCATTTTTGGGTGAACTATCCCTTTAATGTTTCTTGTTTTGACACATTCAGTTGGATTAAATCAAGTAAATTATCTTATACTTTAAATTTGAAATGGTGAAAACATTTCACCATTCACATCCGTCGTTTAACATTTGTATCGCACAACAGTTGTCAAATAATAAATGTTTACCTCACACTCTCTTACCATTCAAGTGGGCATGAAGCAGAAGTTGCAATAGTCCAGGGCTGCCAACTTTTGAGTTTAGCTTGGAGTGAGAATTATGGACATTTCAGTATTTTAATGACTAGGGGGTGTTACTTGATCAATCGGAAATAAATTTTAAGTTTGCTATTGGTGGATCTCATGTGTGACAGGTTGCCCCGCCCCCATCATCAGAGAAGAGATGTCGATGCAAGAGGGAGGAGAAGATATTGTGATTCGAGATTATGAGGAACATGATTTTGTGTGTTCATGTGACTAACCTTTGTGGATGTGATGTCTCATAAAATATGATGATGTTGTTCTGGTGTATTTAATTGTTTTCCCACATTCTGTGCATCTAGCCAATCTGACGTGATAATGAACTCAAACGAAAGAACATATGGCACGGTGGCTCCCGTCATGTTTCATGGGACTCTTATTATGACATTTCAGAGTTAACGCGCACAGACATACGTAATCAATGTGTATAACAAGAGTCCGATCTACCACGACACGTAAGGAAATATATGAGACAGAGATATTATAAAACTATTTAAACACAACACAAATTCTTTATTTATTATATCAGTAGTTAAGGGTAAAAGACTTGAGTCGTTTTTAAAATATTCATAGTCTTTTGTGCCGAGTCAATTCTGAAGTCATTTCAGGTCGAGTCCGAGTCTCTAACTCGAGTGCCCATCTCTACAATAATCATGTGGATCGATAAATCATTAAAAAAAAATGACCCTGTCGCTGGTTCACCTTCCTTGTAGCACTTTTTATAGATACTGACCTTTGTTATGCCTGATCATTCTATGTCTGTGATTGGCTCCAATGATCAAAGCACGGGAGAATTTGAAAGCACACGGAAGTGTTAGAAAGCACACTGGACCGGTCCGCTGATAGACGCCTGCTTTCAAACACTCCCGTGTGTATCTGTGTAAGCGCTCGGTGAAGAGCGTCATTTATGTCCATTTACAACATGTTTTTGAAGCGTTGATCATTGTAGCCAGTCACAGACGTATCTGAGTGATTCTCTGAGATGGGTGCCTTTTGGGTCATACCTTTTTTTTAAAATATATACCTTAAATAGTTATATTTCTGATCATTTAATGTGATAGTGGATTAGTACAACCTTTAAGAAAAAACATTTTCCCACCTCAGGCATGAAATTCTAATTGATATTGAGTGTTTTTTCTTACTGAAAGTTGTTTTGGAGTTCAACCCCGTCACAGACCACTTGGACCCTGTTTAAATATGATTTAAAAAGATTTTCAAGTAAATTCTTGTAGAAGCTTTTCAATGAGATGTCCCTTGTTTGATATCATTTATTGCATGTAGAATTTTATTTTTAAATACTCACCATTTGAATACCAAATCAGGTCATGAAAACTGTATCTAACATTGGTCTTCATATCTTATCACAAAATATGCATTAACATTAGGATTTAATCAGGCTTTCATATTTTTTCAGACTGTCCTGTAAGTTCTGCACACAGCAAAACAAACATTGACCTAATTTGTCTTCTTATCACAAAAATATTAATAAAAACTATCAAATAACAGGGTTGAACTCAGCATAACGGGGTTGAAAATGATAACAGGGTTGAAGTGATGATCATTATTTCAATATAGTATGGATTTCTTACCTATAAAATTAATGATATCACATTCAATAACATTTTATTTTATTAAAGTTGGCAAAAACAAACAAACATTTTAGTAAGTATTTAACATTAAATCTAAAGCATTAAGCATTAATTAATCACAAACATCAATCGATCTTTCCATTTGGTCCAAAAAAATCCCTTATAAAAACAACATAGACTATGGAAAACTACCTTGCTGGGATCTCATTTTGATTAAAACTTGTTTTTAGTGCTTAATATGAACTTTGAAAACAGGACTGTAACATGTCCATTAATTCATTCTTTATTCAGAAAGAAATCCCTCCACATCTTTCGCTTATGTCGTTTAGCTCTGTCACCCAGATTGCTTATTTTTTTTCTTTTTCCCTGCCTCTGTGTCCTTTTTCCACCTTTCACGCTCACTCCTGAGATAATTTTCCCTTCTCTCTGGGTCTGCATCCCTTCTTGCTCTGTACTGTCTTTGCCTCTCTGCTGCTGTTTTTGCCATTGGGATGTCTGAAAATATTGAACATAAAATACCATAATCAATTATTTCTGACAGTTCACATCACAGTACAACAAGTCTACAATTGAGTAATCTACTAAGAAGTGTCAAACATTCAACCCTGTCACAACGATTCAACCCTGTTATAATAAAAAATGTGACGGGGTTGAATGTGACGGGGTTGAAGTTTTTGGCAAACAGTAGCTCTAACTCCATACTTAGCTAAGACAGTAGCACCACATGGCATTTAGGACATCATAAAATTGTAATGTTTTGCAAAACTATTATTTAATTAATCTTAAACCGTTGTTTACTATAATTTAGTCATACAACAGAGTTGAAATGTTGAGCCTGACAATCTAAATCTGACAGTGAAAAACATGAAATATAGGTAAGAAAAGATACTGACACTTGCCTTTCTTTGCAGCATGTTCTTCAAGAGACTTGTGTGATGTCACTTCTGGATGTGATGCCACAGGGATTGATCCATTATTTTTATAGGGGGGTAAATAGTATGGCGTGACAGGGTTGAAAACAAACTGGAGGACGTGTATAAATATTGCAATTTCATATATAATTAATGCATTTTTTTATATATATTTATATTTTAGTTAAATTAGACCAACATATGATTATATTAGCAGCAACATTTTGGTATTAATTGCACTTTTTATTTGTTTGATATTCAATGAAAATGTAATGATGGTTAGTGAGGACATGCAAACATGCTTGTTGTCTACTACTTAGGCAACCCATTATCTTTAAATTAAAATTTTAAAAAAGCAATTGTGTTGCATTATAATGCAAAGGCACCTGGTTCTATTAATTGACAGCGATAAAAAGCATTTTGTGATTTCCTTCAATTGAAAATCTTTGAAGTAAGTTTGGGGGACTTGAAGGGCACCCAATTCAGAGAATCACACATCTGTTGAGGGTGTGAACACAATGGCCAATCAGAGGTGTTTCACGAATATACGCTCAACAGCGCTCACATTTTTTAAATTTCAGCACTGACTTGGTACCGAAGTCTTACCATAACCGCGAGCTCTACTTTGATGAAAATATTAAGGATGGTGTCAGTTTCAAACTAAATCAAGCCTGATTCAGTCTTGAGAATCTTAACAAATAAGCAGAATGGATTTCACATAGAGTTTTTAAGCATGGGTTTCACAGGACGTTTCAGAATGGTATGTGTTTTTTTATGTTATACACCATTTAATCATGACATTTGTCTTAAAACTATGGTAATACAAACCGTGATCAATCACAAAACCATGGTGATTTTTTATAAGGGGTGGTGAACAGCCTTACAAAAGTGAGCTTACAAAAAGCTACATCAACACTAATGTTGGCTAGCAGGTGAGTGAACTGTTAATTGAAAATGCAACTACAAATACTAAGATATACTTACAAGTTGTTATTCCACAAACAGCAGATTATCCCGACAAAGTGGGAATGGCTTCGTTTTTTGGGAGAAGCTTTTGCACAGCTGTGTATGCGTACGAGACACATAAAGTGTACTTTGCAAGAGTACTTTGTGCGTTTCACTGAGCGCTCGACTGTGTTCATTTACACTAGCGTATGCATAAAAAAACGAACCATACCCAGGGCTGCCCTTCCACAGGTAAATGCCGGGGTCATAATTTATATTTATATATATATATATATATATATATATATATATATGTATGTACACTGCCCTCCAAAAGTTTGAAGAAAAGTAGGGTTTTTGGACAATATTGGCATGAATCCTTTTTAATTTGTGATAATTTTGCACTGATAAGGGACAACACAAACTATGAAAACATATTTTATTATATAAACAGTTTATACATAGAAAAAAAACTTAAATTTTAGATTCATCAAAATATCCAGCATTAGCAGCTATCTGACCTAAACTGGGTTCTGATTGGTTCATTTTATTTTAAACTTAATTGGCAATCAATTGTTGAAGCTATTAAGGTGTGCTGACCCTAAAATCTTTAACAAACCTGGACCAAGATTAAACCAGTAACCAGCATCACAGCTGGCAAAGGGGCATGTCTGACTTTGAGATGTAGATATTGCCATTATTATGTAATCAAAATGAAAATTATTATTGCTGGTCTTCAATGATAATGTCAAGTTACTTTAATGTATTTGCACCAAAAAATAAGGATTTATGCTGATATCGTCCAAAACCACACTTTGCCAGGGGTGTTTCCAAACTTTTGGAGGGCAGTGTGTGTGTGTATATATATATATATATATATATATATATATATATATATATATATATATATATATATATAAAATTAATTTTAACCACTCTAAGTTCATCAGCCTTAGGAAGGTCAAAGGAAACGGGGTGGAAAAAACAGCGTCTCTTTGACATGGTGGCAACACTGTCTTCTCCAGTGTAGCCCAACCAAGGCCTCGCACCCCTTTTTTTGCATATTCCGTAGGCGGGGATTATTTAAATGAGTAACAATGTGACTTCACAAGATCTGGAAAAAAAGCATTGTTGTCCAAACCGTTAATTGTAGTTCTTGAAAATAAGATTCTGTTAAATGTTGGAGTGGACTTTAAGGTTTGTAACCTTGCAGATCTTTTTTGTATGCTGAAACAGCAACATTACACACTAACTAAAGTGTAATGAAAAAGCATAATAGGACCTCTTTAAATGTTCCAAAATCTGCCCTGTAGTCTGACAGCACGAGTGTGTGAGCGGAGTGGATTTCCCATGAGGGGGGATTGGAAACAGGCTTTCTGTATGCTGCTTGGTGCCAAATCTAGTTTCTTTGGCTTCTATGTTCAATGGCAAAGATAAATAACGAAGGAAAGTCACTCTAAATTGATTTGTTTATTGAACTGTGGTGTAAAAGCAATCACTCTAGCAGACGTGCTGTAGTGCTGAGTATCAGCTCGATTGCTCATGTCGTATTGCTGAATTACAAGAAATTACAACACTGGATTTCCGGTTTCTTTAGCATTGAAATTTAAGCATCTGTTATCTTTGTACATTAGTGTTTGTACAGCATCAGTCGAGTGAGTTTGACACTATATTGTTTGTCATGATCTTGAAATGGGTGTGCAAGGACGCGCATTCCACTTGCGCAATACATTTTGTTTGATCGCCACATTATTCCCAGACTTCCGTTTGGGAGTATTTTATGTGTGCTGGATTTTTTCCACACATAATGAAGTTGCTCAGATTTGTAAACTTCAAAAGTGAATTACCACATTTCCCTTTCAAACTGTTGTCTAAAAATAGATCTGTGTGCCTGGAAGAGGAGGGGCCTGATTATGTCACCTGCATGTGAAATCCTGTGCATCTGAGCCTGAGGGTTTACAGGAAGTGATGTCATCACCACAGGTGTAGCACCAGCACAACGCCCACAGTAAGAGTCACTTTCTCAGATCCTTTGTTTACTCCTGTCACTTCCCATATGACATCACTGACCTGTTGAACAATATGTGTTATATTATCTTCACAGTGTGTTTGTAAGCAAACCAAAGTAGTGTGAAAACTCTATCTCTTTGTGTGTGTGTGTGTGTGTGTGTGTGTTTGTGTTTGTGTGTGTGTGTGTGTGTGTGAGCTACAGTCGGTTTCTGTAATAGGTTTATCACATGAGGCCTTTACTCTTTGAATTGTCAGCTTCCCTTTTGAAAGCGACTCTGTAGTGCTTCCTGAATGCGGACGGGTCTTTTCGTTTTATTTTCCAGACCCGTGATCAGATGGTACTTTGGGGAAAAAGTAAACAAGACACATTCTGGAAAACCCAGCGCTAAGAAAAGACGAGCATCCATCAGTAACTACGAGTTGTAGTTCATTTGTTTCTCTTTGAAGTTGGCAACCCTAGACTTACACTGTAAAAACGAAGTAAAACAAAGACTGTTGGAGTTCTTTTTAGTTCAGTTTTTCAGACTATTGAAGTACATTTTATTATGTTTTTCTATTTTAATTGTTTAATTCACTGTGTTTCTGTTTCTTTGTAATTGTGAAATGTACCAATTTCTGACTGGAAATTATTTCTACACCTTTTTTTTTTTTTCAGTGTTTCTGAAAAATATTCAGAAAAGTGTTTCTGATTAATAGCTATGCTTCCAATTAAAGCTTATTTTCAAGCATCAGCATCTCTATTTCTGTATGCCATTCCTGGAACACTTCTGCTAACATCAAGTGAGTACCAGGCCGCCAGTATGTACTGTATCTCTTCAGAACTGTTTTGTCTAGTGCATACTGATGGTCAGTCAGGGAAAGTCTGTATTTCACCTAAAGGTCACACACACACGCTGCCGAGCACTTACGTCATGTGAGTTTTGAGTTTTCGTTCAGCTTCGTTCCGAAATGTGGAAGTTACTGTTTCACAAAAACACTACAAAGCAGTTAAGACTTTTGTGTTCCTGTATTTCTAACAGTCATCAAAGAGTCATCAGATCAGGATAATTGATAATAAATGTAAACACTGCCTAAATGAAATTGACAGTTGGTAAAATTAGAGATCATGTTCTAAGCAGAAAACGTGTGAATGAAGATGTTGCACATTTTGGGGAATTCAGTGGGCGAGTAGAGACAGGTTATTGGCGTGTGGGTGGAAAATATTCCACACTTACCGCTGCTATTTATAGCTCGGTCATCTGGCTAACTCAGCACAAGACAAAGCTTAAATACTGTCAGATTTATCCCAAACATGATGACACAGAAGAGTCATGTGTCACACCGGCCAATCAGAGCATGCAAAATGAGCTTTGCTTGGGCTGAAAGAAGGAGGGAATTTGTCAGGAAATCACTTATAGATTTCACAATCATGTATTTTGTGATGAAATCTCTCCCAGCACTACTCTATGCAGACTGCTGTGGCTGTGTTGCATTATGCTGCATGTGCAGGATTAACATTCCTTCTGAATTGAGTCTGTCTTGCATCCCGGTCAGGTTGTCTCCGCTGTTTCCTTTCTGGGGCACCAGCCAAAAGGGGGGCACCAAGTGATTAAGATAATGACTAGACCTTAAAAAAAAGAAAAAAAGAAAGAAAAAAACACATGTTTTGTATGTATATTATTTTGCTGGAAAGATATGAATACAAAATGAACAGTTAATGATACAATATATAAAAAGAGAATATAAAATATATGCATATAAAGAACTGCGATTGGGTCACAGTGTATTTACCCCCTCCCAGACAGAGTCAATCAAAATGGATAGGCAGCATCAGCTTAGCGGTTGTGCGAAATGTAAATTAAAAAAAGAGGAAAATATCACGACACATAGCCACCTTTAAAAAGTACCTGCGATATCAAGTTTTTTCGAGAAATCGTTCACCAGAGGATATGCTGCAAATTCTACTAAAAAGTTGGCTACAGACTACTTTCCCAAGTGTATTTGTTGCACTCAGACTGAAGAATGAACAACCGTGAGACAGAAGCGGCTGTCTGCACTCTCCCTGTCGGCTATTGAATCCGAACTAGTCAGGGGACTTTGAGGATTGATGCTGCCTTTACATGCTATCAGAAATTTCATAATTCCCAATTAAAGGTGCCCTAGAATCAAAATTTGAATTTACCTTGGCATAGTTGAATAACAAGAGTTCAGTACATGGAAATGACATACAGTGAGTCTCAAACCCCATTGTTTCCTCCTTCTTATGTAAATCTCATTTGTTTAAAAGACTTCCGGAAAACACGTGGATCTCAACATAACACCGACTGTTACGTAACAGTCGGGATCATTAATATGTACACCCCCAATATTTGCATATGCCAGCCCATGTTCCCAACATTATAAAAGGCATTAGACAAGGGCAGCCAGTATTAACGTCTGGATCTGTGCACAGCTGAATCAACAGACTAGGTAAGCAAGCAAGAACAACAGTGAAAAATGGCAGATGGAGCAATAATAACTGACATGATCCATGATAACATGATATTTTTAGTGATATTTGTAAATTGTCTATCTAAATGTTTCATTAGCATGTTGCTAATGTACTGTTAAATGTGGTTAAAGTTACCATCGTTTCTTACGGAGACAAGAGCCGTCGCTATTTTCATTTTTAAACATGTGCAGTCTGTATAATTCATAAACACAACTTCATTCTTTATAAATCTCTCCAACAGTGTAGCATTAGCCGTTAGCCACAGAGTATACAGCCTCAAACTCATTCAGAATCAAATGTAAACATCCAAATAAATACTTTACTCACATAATCCGAAGCATGCATACAGCATGCATGATGAACATCTTGTAAAGATCCATTTGAGGGTTATATTAGCTGTGTGAACTTTGTAAATGCACTGTAATATAGTTGAGAGCTCAGGGGCAGGGAGCAGGCGAATTAAAGGGGCGGCGCGCTGAAAAAAATCAGTGCATAGTTAATGATGCCCCAAAATAGGCAGTTAAAAAAATTAATTTAAAAAAATCTATGGGGTATTTTGAGCTGAAACTTCACAGACACATTCAGGAGACACCTTAGACTTGTATTACATCTTGTGAAAAAGCATTCTTGGGCACCTTTAAGAAGTCATGCTTTGTTGTCGGAATGAACAGGACTTATGGAGGACACCAGGTTTATTCTTACCTATTTATTGGGAAAATCTTATTAAAACCAAAATTATAGCCCTATGTAGTGTCCCATGCACTGACAACCATATAAACGTTCACAGCTAGATAGTCCGGTTGCTGAAGATTCTGTAATTTCGGTCAAATGCAGGCAATTTTCGCTGTGTATAAAACATACAATATGCTTCAAATGTTTACACATATATGTAAATGTTCATGTGCAATTTTTACCTAGGAAGCTCGTATTACCGATAATTCCAATAGCACGTGAAGGCAGCATTAATTAACAACTTTGCGTGCACAAAATCTAGAAAAGAAGATGTTCTGCTAACGGTAAGGCTTATTTACCATTATTTCTGGGAAAATATGTGATGCTGTTGTCGATTTGAAATTTGTGGAACGGTTTTCTCTTTTAGATGGTTGCTTAGGGGACTACACTGTGTTAATCCGGGCCTGACTGCATGGGTCGTAGGGCTGCGAGATTAATCAAATTTTGAATCTCGGTTTTGTAATCCTTCAAAGGCACGATTACAAAAAATAATATCCACTTACATTTTTGTGCATGTTTAAGAGGTGTTTTTAGAGCATGTTACGTTGTGAGAGGCGAATCACGACTACTTCAGTGTAAAATGCCCAGCACAAAAGGAACTACCAGTGACATAAGTGTAAGCTGATTGGTCGAACGCACAGGAAACACCTGCACCTGCTGTTTTTTAAAAGCCTATATATTTACTCCACAAACTAACTCTACAAACATGGAAAACAGTGATAGATTGTCCTCTGAACCTTACACTCAGGAGAAAATCCATCGCGAGTTTGAGCGGAACAAGCAAAACATGATTATGTATTTCTGCTCAGCTAGCGACACTGGACATCAACCACACGGCAAAAGCTAATACATTTTCATATACTCATATTAAATGTATAGGTCATTACAGCAGCTAATAGACACACTAGTGACTGTCTACTTTCTTTGTATAACAGTTCTACCTAATAACGTATTAGACAGGACTGTTAAACAGATGAAGACGCAGAATGTGAGCACTGTGTGAACTGAGCTGTTCTCAGTGCTGTCATAATAAGAAGAGTCACAACAACAAGCACAGTTTACATCACTTCAGAGTTCCCACTTGTGGTGCAAATGGAGGCTAGTTCCTATAACTAAGTTCTTATAACACCCCGGTGCGAAAGCCCTTATTATTTTACAATCCATCCATCATAAACGTACTCCACACGGCTCCAGGGGGCTAATAAAGGCCTTCTGAAGCGAAGCGTTTGTGTTAAATAAATATCCATATTTAACAAGTTATGAAGTCAAATATCGAGCTTCCGCCAGACCGCCTTCTGTATATAAGTTATGAAAAAGGGTAAACTGGCGATGCGTCAATTACACTTTTTCCGTAAGTTTAATAGGGAAGGTGTTGGAAGCGTAAGCTTTGTGAACTGCAAGAGTTTTACACTTTCTGCGTATGTTGAATATGGAAGGTGGTCTAGCAGAAGCTAGTTATTCGACTTCATAACTTGTTTAAATATGGATATTTTTTTACACAAATGGATCGCTTCACTTCAGAAGGCCTTTATTAACCCCCCGGATCCATGTGGAGCACATATTTATGATGGATGAATGTGGATGGAAGAACTTTCTTCAGCTCATGCTCACTGATCTATCACTCCCATTATAAAACTCAGATGCGTCAGGATTTTTATTAATATTTCTCTGATTGTCTTCATCAGAAACAAGAAAGTCATATACACCTAGGATGGATTGAGGGTGAGTAAAGCTTGTGCTAATTTTCATTTCAAAGTGAACTAATCTTTTAATGCTATAGAAAGGCAAAGGAAGGAAGTTTTTGCAGCTTGTTTTTTTACTTTTATGCAATAATATGGCATGCAGTTGTTTCAAACAATGGTAGAAATGTATTCAAAAAATCATTTAATGTAAATTGCGATAATCATAATTAAAAATCGCAATTACAATTTAAAGAGAATAAATGACACTTATGATTTTTGTCATAATCGTGCAGCCCTTATGGGTCGGATTTCTGGGTTGCACATCTTAAGCCAAAAATGTATAAGTACTCAAGTTGAAAGCTTAGGGCAGTTTGATTCCATGTCAAATAGGGCGGAGCCTCCGAGCCACACCCACCTATTACATCATCGCCATGGACCAATGGTAGTTTTCCAGCCTTTGCCTTTGGCAAGCTCTTTCGAACTCCAGAAACAAATGAACCAATTTTGTTTAAAATTATGTCACACTGGTTTATCTTGCAGTGTATCAAGGCCTTTGGGGCAGTTCGAGTCCCATAATAAGTGCACCACTGTGCACGACACTGCAAGTCACCTGGATAGACGTGTGTGCAAAATTACCTTGAAAAAAGACTCAAAAAATATCACCGATCTGGAAGAATAACTCATAGCAAGACAGTTCATCAATATCTGTGTTAAAGGGTTAGTTTAGTTCACCCAAAAATGAAAATTCTGTCTTTACTCATCCTCATGTCGTTACAAACCCTTAAGGCCTTTGTTCATCTTTGGAACACAAATGGAGATCTTTTGAATGAAAACTGAGAGCTTTCTGACTCTCCATAGAGACACAACAACAACTTTCAAGGTTCAAGTGGTTTAACCTCAAAGCGACACACGTTGGAGATTATGAATCAGTGCTCATGTAACAATGTCTGCTCTTACGCCAACATGACACATTTGCGTCAGGTGGTGCCCTCCTGAACAGGATGAACTAACTTTTCAAAGTTGACACATTTTGGAGGGCTTAGACCAAGTGTTAAACGAGAATCCGGCCAGGTGCAGTGAATCACAGCCTGGTTGTCCAGGTTCTTCAGAGGAAAAAGGAGTCGGGTGCGGAGGAAGGTTTTTTAAGCATTTAGGCCAATTTAGGCGACCTCTTACTCCTTTTACTACAGAGGGAACAAATGGGGAACTCCGGTTGGCACACTGAAAGGAAGAGGCGGAGGGCAACACAGATGTCAGAGATTTGTGGGAAACTGGCAACCTGCCCTCACACCACCATAACCACACGTGTTGACATTAGTAACGCTCCTGTTAAACCTCACTCTGAGTGTGTGGTACCCAGAAAACCTGCTGAGATAGATAGATAGATAGATAGACAGACATAAAGATAGACAGACAGATAGATACTGTTGTGCGTGAAAATCCCAAGAAATGATCTGTTTCTGACACTAACAGTCATTAGGCCATTAAAGACACATTTATCACTTCCCCACTCTGAACCTCTGCATGACCTCATTGGGCTGATCTGATGCCATGTATTTTAGATGAGATTTGCATTTTTCAATAAGAAACAGGAAAATACAGAAACAGCACATATTTAGGACTAAGAATCAACCTTTAAAACCCCACATTCCATCGACTAATCTGAATTATGTTATATGCTCGAATCACGTCAACACTTCGGTAGCTATCCTGCATTGTTTTCTTTTCCAGAGGGAATCGGGTGTGTTAATGATTCATCACAGGAGGAGACATAAAACTAAATAAATAAAATCAGCGCTATCTTGTTGTTTTCCCTCCATTATCACTGATTTTGGCTCTTAAGAAGCCGGGCAGTGAGTCAGGGGGCTTGACATGACTCGTGACTCAGGCAGGAATTCTCTCTGGTTGGAATGTTTGGAAGGAAACACGAGCTTCCTGCTCGCTGGATACTGTGCACTATATAAATTTATTTTTTCATGCATTTTTGTGTTAAATTATGTAACTAGACAGTCTGATTAAACAATGAATTAAGAAAGAGATGTTAAAAATGTCAGAAACTTGGAATGGAAAGTCGAGTGCATTGCATTTTGGGATGCAATATTCCACACTGTATACTCTAGTCATATACTACTGTATATCGCGCCACACAGATGTCCTTATGCATGCTGGAAATACATGCTGCAGGACTTTATTCTGGACACAGTCCTTTCCTCTGGTCATTTAAGTGCATCGGGGTTTTCTCAGCGTGAATCACTGGTCACACGCTCGAGATTTGCGATATCGTGTCATATTTAATAAGAATGACACCCAAAGAAACCTTGTGTTTGGTGTTAGTTCTTGATTAAGGGCGTTTCACAGATGCAATCAGAAATAACAGCGTAAACGTGATGGTAATTTCTATGTGTCACAAGCCCTGACCTGATTCATTCATCATAGTCTCAAAGCAAGATGACTTATTAAATTAACAAGATCATTCCGAGTCCGGTTTGAAATAATCAGACGGTGGAATATGGCGTTTCCCGCGATCACAGTTGGAGTCACGGAGCTGCAGTGCGCCCTCTACTGGAGCTGCGACACGTTTACACCTCAGATCCTTTAATGCAAATTCATTTTTAATATTATATAGATATACCGATATATAAAGCACTATTACAACAAGGTAATGTTTATTTTATTCTGATATTTAATTCTTATCTCACACATCGTTTATCTGCATTCAGATTTTTTTGGCTACAGGACTTTTTCTATGCTATAATGTTTCTATAATAAATATATATAAATTATATATCTTGCCTTCAAAGCAATGTGGAAGCAAAAAACAAACACAAACATAAAAAAATAAACTTTCACAGCCACGTTATCTTTGCAAGCACAGACTATTTGGTTTAATCAGTATTTATTTTTATTATATAATTAGCATCAAAGAAACTAATTCTTACTCACAGTCATGAAAGATTATTAAACGAAAATGATTGCAATATGTACTATGCAAATAGCCATGAAACAAAAGAAGGAAGCAGAATGGCACAAATTTTCATGGTGACTTCCGTCACTTTATTGAGTATGTCTTGTGTGTTAACCGTGAATATACTCAATATAGTTTTTATTCACATTGATGAGAGATTATTAAACGAAAAGACTGAAAAATGATTGCATAACCACCATAACATTTAGGCCAATGGTTGCATAACAACCACCATAGGTGGCGATATGTACGCAAAAGTATGCAAATAGCCATGAAACAAAAGAAGAAGGAAGTAGAATAGCGCAAATTTTCTTAGCGTCTGTTTTCATGGTGACTTTGTCGCTTTATTAATATACTTGGTTGACTGAACTTACTTCTGGACACATTTTTGGAACCAGCATACCTCGAGTAAGCAAGGTTTGGGTTAATCAACCGAGAGTTCAGGGTATGTTTGACGGTTAGATACCCCCCGGATGAGCAACTTTTCAAGCTTTTAAAGGCTTAGTTCACCCAAAAATGAAAACTCTGTCATTACTCGCCCTCATGTCATTCCACACCCGTAAGACCTTCGTTCATCTTCAGAACACAAATTAAGATCTTTTTGATGAAGTTTGATTGGTTTCTGTTCCTCCATAGAGATCCAACCACTCCAAGGTCCAGAAAGTTAGTAAAGACATCATTAAAGTACACCAACTTGCGTTGGATCTCTAAAGAGACAGAAACCTTTCAGACTTCATCAGAAATATCTTAATTTGAACAAAGGTCTTACGGGTGTGGAACGACATCAGGGCGAGTAATTAATCACAGAATTTTCATTTTTGGGTGAACTAACCCTTCAACCTTTAAAACAACTGCTATAATATAGTGATGCATTTGTGTTTTATATGTTGCCTGGAAAAACAATTATATAAATAAATAAAATGGTGATGTAGTTATGACTTCTACCAGACGGATACGGATTTACTCGTGTTTTTAATAATAAAAACAGTGACGAAATCGCTTTTGGGCCATTGTATGTTTGGTTGGGTTTGTTAATGTAAGACTCAGTCACCCTTTATATGCAGAAATCTTGTTATTGATGGTTATGCATAAGCAACATTGTTGTTTTTTTTATAGATTGCATCTTTAATACCAGCATATTTTGTTTTATTGCAGTAGTAGATGCTTTTTAAGTTCAAAACAAGTGTTGCTTCTCAAGTAAATGTATCTTGTTTGAAGGATTTCTGAGTATTTTAAGTGGAAAAACAAATTTAAAGACAGTTAATCTGTACTGTAATGTCAGTCTACAATCACTGCTTTCAATGAGCCATGCTGTATATTAATATCAGGTCCAGTTGCTATTCTGCATGTGGATGATGTCAAAGTTGCGATGAGATGAATCCTCCCAGGGTTTATGAATAACCCTTATGAAACATTTTGTAAGTTAAACTGATTTTATAAACGCGATTTAATTTCGTAACATTTGTGTGACTCACCTCTTTCATTTGAAGCGTTTATAGAAGTAAAGGGAGATTCCCGTCATCTTCCCTGATTGGCATCCCGCCACACCGCAGACACAATCATGGTCAGCATCTGTGGTTAATGTTTGGAAATGGATTCTAAAATAGAATTTCTGTTTTAATTAATCACTTCTGGGTCTGGGTCACCAGCTGAACCTTGACCTCTTGGTCGACGCAGAGATCATGTGAACACTTATTCAGGCAGGATAGTACAGCATCTGTTTGCTTTCATCCCTTTTATTTTGATTAAAAAACATTTCTTATCTTTTTACATTAAACACTCCCGGAGAAAGAGCGAGAAAGACCGAAAGAGACAGAGTGAGAAAAAGACCGAAAGAGGAGACAGTGTCATCAGATCATCTACATATTCTTTAAGACTTTTTTCAACCATAAACTCATAAGTGAAAGAGAAGCATGTCCAGAGATGTCGCGTCTCTCAGTTCGTATTTACAGGAAGTTTGCGAGCGGCCGTCGCTCGGCCGCCCGCCGTTGAACATCACATCCTTGATCAAGCACAGGAAGGGGCGGAGCGTTGCGTCAACGTCCTCAAAACCCGGCAAAATGATTGGTCGGTGTCAACACCGAAGCAGATGATTGGTGCAACAGTTAGTGTTCTTGTATCCGCAAGGCTGCCGAAAAAGAACAGTCAGGTTGACTCGCTCGACGTGCTCGACTCGTAACCTTTGACCTCTATGAAGGTGAGAGCGTGACCCCGACGGCAGACGCTCCCCAAGAGTGTAAGTGTGTGATTTTTTGGCATGTATAAGAGCTGCGGTCTCTGGTGTATCACATTCTGATAAAGGTCTGACACTCATACACCACACCACCCTGAACGAAAGAGATCCCGCTGAAAAACCAGCTTAATCCAGCCTAAGGTGGTCTTCAGATGGTCTTCCACTCAAAACCAGCAAAACCGACCAGGCCAGGAGAACGGATAACCACCTCAAACTGGTTTAAACTGTTTTTCTCAGCAGGGAAGAGATGGAGGATGGACAAATGGAGGGAAAACTACCCGATAAGAAGACTTCTTCTTCTTGGAAAGGACAGACGGATGTGCTTGAATGGCAGTGAGATGAGCAGGGTGGGTGTGCGGGTGACCAGGAAACAGAGACGTGGAGGAGGAAGCCAACATTGCCATCATCATCATCATCTGAACAGGGTTCTCCCAAGGCTGCTCTTTTTGGGAGATCTCAAGACAAGCGACAATCGTTTATCATTGTACTGATGCAGGAATCTCAACAAAAAGATGTCCGGCTCATATTTCACAACCGACAAAGACAGAAGTCTTGAATTTGGAGTGGCGTACTGAGATTCACCCTGATGCTAATCGCGATGATGATGGTGATGTTGAAGTCATCCACCCTCATTGTCCTCCTCCAGATCTGCGTGTCCTGGTCACCAGCGCCCTAGTCACAGACTCGTCACCAGTTGCATCTGTCCGTCGGCCTCCCCCTGCGAGGGCTGCAGTCCCAGCCGAGCCTCGTCGTTGGTCCTGCGAGGCGGAGGCTGGTAAAAGGCCGAGATGTGCGCTTGACGTCCCGCGCTGAAGTACAGCTCGTCCGGCGGGAGGGTGGGGTGCGGCTCCGCCCCCAGCGCCTCGGGACTACTGTCGGGATAGGACGAGTCGCGGTCCCGTGCGTACAGGGAGGCGGAGTCAGGTCCGGCCCCGCCCACGCTGTCGGTGATTTCCGCCGAGAAGCTCTCCGAGTCCTCCTCGCTCTGGTAGAACACAGATTGGGCGTGCTCCAGGAGGCGGGGCTTATCCGGAAGGCGGGGTTTATCCGGTAGGCGAGGTTTATCCGGCAGGCGTGGCTTTTCCAGTGCTTTGTACAGCAGCTCCTCCTCATCCTGCGGAGGCGGCGGAGGTGGGCGGGGCAAGGGCCGCTGCGGAGGCTCTCGGTGACCCGTCGACGTGGCGTAATCTTGCCGTTGCATTGTCGAATTCGTTCCGTTGCCGTATCGATCGGTGGAAGGCCGCAGGTTGCTCTGCACTAGCTCGGATATGATCATCTTCTCCAACGCCGCTGCGTCGGAAAGGTTCCGTCTCAAACTGGTAGCAGGCTCCGCCCCTCTGGGTGTCAAAAGGGCGGGGCTGACTTCTCCAGACACGCCCCCTGACCCCACAGGAACGCCCCCCAGCAGATCCGAACTCCCTCCATGCAGCGAGTAGCTGTTGTTGTAGTTTCCGTTCAGTCGAACTCCCTCCAGCCCACATGACTCTCGGCTGCGTGACAGTGTGCCCTCTACAGGACAGAGAGAGAAAATGCTCGATTACACTGCAGGAAAAATTGATTTTCTGAATTAAAGGGTTAGTTCACCCAAAAATGAAAATTCTGTCATTTATTAATCACCCTCATGCCAGTCCACACCCGTAAGACCTTTGTTACACAAATTAAGATATTTTTGTTGAAATCCGATGGCTCAGTGAGGCCTTCATAGGGAGCAATGACATTTCCTCTCTCAAGATCCAGTACAGTGGTTCAATATTAATATTATAAAGCCACGAGAATATTTTTAGTGCGCCAAAAAAACAAAATAACGACTTATTTAGTGATGGTTGATTTCAAAACACTGCTTCAGGAAGCTTCGGAGCGTTATGAATCAGCGTGTCGAATCAGCGGTTCGGAGTGCCAAAGTCACGTGATTTCAGCAGTTTGGCGGTTTGACACGCGATCCGAATCATGATTCGACACAAAAGATTCATAACGCTCCGAAGCTTCCTGAAGCAGTGTTTTGAAATCGGCCATCACTAAATAAGTCGTTATTTTGTTTTTTTGGTGCACCAAAAATATTCTCATCGATTTATAATATTAATATTGAACCACTGTACTCACATGAACTGATTTAAATATGTTTTTAGTACATTAATGGATCTTGAGAGAGGAAATGTCATTGCTCAGGCCTCACTGAGCCATTAGATTTCGACAAAAATATCTTAATTTGTGTTCTGAAGATGAACAAAAGTCTTACGGGTTAGGAACGACATGAGAGTGAGTAATAAATGACAAAATTTTCATTTTTGGGTGAACTAAGCCTTTGAACAGTCATTTTGAGTTTTTATTCAGGATGTGACACCATTTAGTGAATGTTGCATTGATATGTAACTGATACTGAAGGAGTGAGCGGTTCAGGCGCTGCATATGCATGAATGCATAAATACAGAGATGCATCTGATGCTTTCTCATGCACGTGATTTCAGCCTCATGATGGAAAAATTCACTCTTTCCACAATAACGCCTTCTCTGTCATGTCTCTCGACGGTGTACTCAGACTTAAAAGGAATAACTCGGTCAAAAACGAATGCTTCGTCACCATTTACTCACCTTCGCCTCATTCCAAACCAGCTTTTAGACATTATTGACTGAGGTCTTCAGTTCTGCTTAACTTTATTTATAGTCCCCGTCTGTCTCTTTTAGATGTCTGTTACCAGTGCCAGAGCTGGTATTTTAACATGAGTAACACTGGAAAATCTGACGTGTGTCTGATTGTGATGTAAAAGTCATGTATAAAGGAGGCACTAAAGTTCGTAAATGATTTCCTTCATGCTTGATGTGAATAATTGAAACAATATTTAGGGAGGTGAAGATGATGGAGAAGCATGGAAATGACAGAAACACAGACAGACAGAGAGTGAGAACACGTGTCCCATACTTGAGTTTCTGAATGTGCCTGTGGATCGATTCACAAAGAGACAGAGCAGAGAGAGTAAGACAGGAAGAAAGGAGAAACTAGTGAATACAGATAAACACATTTAGAGAAAACACAACATGTTTTTCATCACACACACTGACCAGTGGCGTTGAAAACTGCTGGTGAGGGGGGGTTGAATGTTTCAGCCAATAAGGTGTTGTAAGGGGAGGAGCCAGAGCGGGTCTGTAGCATTGGATTGGCTAGGAGGTGATGATTACCCATAGTGCCTGAGGAGAAACAGCATGGTCCTTAGGGAAGTGCAGGGATACATTTCAGTTGTGGGTCATTGTGGCGAAATGGTGACGTTTGTGTGTGAAGTTCTGAAGAAACATATTTGACAATTCTAACAAATCAGGAAAAAATAATAAACTCAAGATGAAAAAAATCCCCATGATTTTTCCAATTAAAAGAGACCAACAGTGGAGCTTAACAAAGGGTGAAGGTTTTATTAATATTTTTAATATACTTTTTTATTACAAAAATTTTTTGTTTGTTATTTATATTTTGTATGTTTTAAAATAAATGATCAAATATTTTTTAAATGTAATAAAGTTTTTATTCATATGTCTTATAAACTTTTATTTTTATTTGTTATCACTAATATTTATTTAATTTTTATTTTAAAATAAATAGTTTTATATATATATATATAATGTAAGCATAACATTTTTATTCATATTTTTATTTATTTTTACAACTAATATTTTATTATTTGTTATTACTAATATTTATTTAATATTTATTTTAAAATAAATAGATTTATATATATATATATATATATATAATGTAAGCATAACATTTTTATTCATATTTTTATTTATTTTTACAACTAATATTTTATTATTTGTTATTACTAATATTTATTTAATATTTATTTTAAAATAAATAGATTTATATATATATATATATATATATATATAATGTAAGCATAACATTTTTATTCATATTTTTATTTTTTTTTACAACTAATATTTTATTATTTGTTATTACTAATATTTATTTAATATTTTTTAATTTTTAAAATACATTTTAAAATAAATCATATATTTAATAAATGTAAGGGTAAAATTTGTACTCATAATTTTTTAGATATTAGATATTTTATTGTTTGTTATTACATTTAATCAATATTTCTTATGTTTTAAAATGTCAATTTTTTGATGTAAAGTTTTTATTCATATTTCATGTGCTTTTATTATTTGTTATTACTAACATTATTCATATTTTTTTTTAAAATAATGTATTATACATTATATATTTTCTTTATTAATATTTTATAAGTGTGTATATCAGTGTGTATATTTCACCTCGGGTGAGTGTGGGTGTGTTGTTGATCTCAGCTGCCATGAAGGACGATTCTGTCTGCCGTCGAACAGTGTCATTCCACATCCTCCTGATGCGACTCTGAACACACACACACAGGTGAGATTTAAGCCACAGGTTTGTAACCTCCTGATATTTCCACAAAGACACACACACACATGTGCATTACCTGTCTTTGTGCTGGCGCGTGCCGTGATTGGCTGCCGCCGTAGTAGCGATTGTTGCCTCGATGGGCGGAGCTCTTGAGGGAACCGTGGGAACTGGTGGAGGAGGCGTGGCCACAGCAGGGTGATTGACGCAAGCATTTGCTATATTCTTTCTGCACCTGTCAAACACGCAACACTGTGTGTGAAACCAGGTTAGAAGGCCAAAAACAGGTCACAAAATACCCAGAAACACCCACACACCTTCTTCTGCAGGGCGCAGTGCAGGAGGAAGATGAACATGCCGTGCAGGGCGTTGAAGGAGGTGAAGAGGTACGCCATCACCACGCTGTTGTCGTTGATGAACAGGAGGCCAAAGATCCACGTCAGAGACACCAGTAACAGCAGCGTCACAGAACTGACCGTCCAGCACCTGCACACACACACACACACCGTTACGAACACTTGATGTCGTCCACCCAGCGTTGGTATCACTAACTAAAAATATACTAAAAAACATGGTAACACTTCACAATACGGTTTCATTTGTTAACAGACACATCACAATATTCCTTATTTAAATAATGAGAAAATAATCAACATTCAAGCAGGAAAAAGTCCTCTTTAATTCTTGTGATCACAAGATCCTGGAGGGACTAAAAACACTGTCTACTGTCTACTTAGGCAGCAACTCCACATGCCACATGAATAGTGCTTTGAATAACACAAAATAATATATAAATGTGTGGTAAAACGTTTAGGCAAGCAGTGCATTCTGGAACTGCCCTCGCTACAATGTGGTAATGCTTTATATTTTGGCTAAAAGAGAATCTCCAAGAGAGTAGAGAATAACAAACATGGGATAAGCTCATAGTGATGTGCTTTATTTTCACGTTTCCACTAAACAGAGACACGTGAGGAACCCGCGCGGGACCCCTGAATTCTTACTTGATGTTGTCGAAGCGGCTGGAGTCTGGTTTCAGCACGGTGGAGTGACGCAGCATACGGTGGACGGTGATGACCAGCACTGCCAGGTTCAGCTAGACGCAAGAGGTCAAAGGTCAGACCAGCTCTTAAGAGAGCAGAAATCCTTCAGAAGATACTCAGTTCAGCACTATAATACAGTTATGTTGCATTTTTTTATCTAAATTTGTAGTGAATATAATATAAAATATCACTATTCCAACAATATAAACAATAAACAAAGCAGTTTTATAAGCTCTCTACATACACCATACAACTCACATACTGTGTAGTCAATATAAATATATATTGCGAAGTTGGCATGAGTAGTGCAGAAGTTCGGCATTATAAACACAGCCAATGTCTAACAAAAAGTGTCGATGATGCATTTTATGAACCAGTGAATTTAAATGAGTCTCACCAGGATAACGAGGGAGGCGGGGCCGATAAACGTCCAGATGAAGTAGTTATCCACCCTCAACCAGCAGCTACACAACACACAAAATCTGTATTACATACACACATCAATATCAGCACACGTGACGCCTGCAGACAGAAACACACTCACGCTTTGGGTCCTCCGTAGCTCCGGTAGTCGATGGCTGTGGAAATGGCCACCACCAGCGTGGGGAAGCCGTAGGCGGAGAGGTAGTAGTACTTACGACGAGACGTCTCGCTTTCAAACACCTCCACCATCAGCACGTACAGCTGCACCGTCTCCATACAGAGCCAGCAGAACACGGACAGCAGGAAGAAGTGCAGCAGACCGGCCAGAACCGGACACACAACCTACACACAAACACACACCTGACGCATGAGCGCCGCACTGCTGATGTGGTCTGGTGTGGCCTGGTTCACTCTAATGTGACCTGGTGGGGTCTGGTTTAGTCTAATGTGGTCTGGTTTCACCTGATATTATATGGTCTGATGTGGTCTGATTTTGTCTAATGTAGTCTGGTTCAGTCCGATACAGTTTAGTCTGATGTGGTCTGGTTTAGTATAATACGGTTTAGTCTAATGTGGTCTGATATAGCCTGAGATGGTCTGATATTGTCTAATAAGGTCTGGTTCAGTCTGATACTGTTTAGCCTGATGTGGTCTGATTTTGTCTAATGTGGTCTGGTTAAGTCTGATACTGTTAGTCTAATGTGGTCTGGTTTAGTCAGATACTGTTTTGTCAAATGTGGTGTGGTTTAGTCTGATATGGTCTGATTTTGTCTAATGTGGTCTGGTTTAGTCTGATACTGTTTAGTCTAATGTGGTCTGATGTGGTCAGATTTTGTCTAAGGAGGTCTAGTTTAGTCTGCTGTGGTCTGATATGGTCTGATTTTGTCTAATGTGGTCTGGTTTAGTCTGATACTGTTTAGTCTAATGTGGTCTGATGTGGTCAGATTTGGTCTAAAGTGGTCTGGTTTAGTCTGATATGGTCTGAGGTGGTCTGATTTTGTCTAATGTGGTCTGGTTTAGTCTGATACTGTTTAGTCTAATATGGTCTGATGTGGTCTGATTTTGTCTAATGTAGTCTGGTTCAGTCCGATACAGTTTAGTCTGATGTGGTCTGGTTTAGTATAATACGGTTTAGTCTAATGTGGTCTGATATAGCCTGATGTGGTCTGATTTTGTCTAATGTGGTCTGGTTAAGTCTGATACTGTTAGTCTAATGTGGTCTGGTTTAGTCAGATACTGTTTTGTCAAATGTGGTGTGGTTTAGTCTGATATGGTCTGATTTTGTCTAATGTGGTCTGGTTTAGTCTGATACTGTTTAGTCTAATGTGGTCTGATGTGGTCAGATTTTGTCTAAGGAGGTCTAGTTTAGTCTGCAGTGGTCTGATATGGTCTGATTTTGTCTAATGTGGTCTGGTTTAGTCTGATACTGTTTAGTCTAATGTGGTCTGATGTGGTCAGATTTGGTCTAAAGTGGTCTGGTTTAGTCTGATATGGTCTGAGGTGGTCTGATTTTGTCTAATGTGGTCTGGTTTAGTCTGTTACTGTTTTGTCAAATGTGGTGTGGTTTAGTCTGATATGGTCTGATTTTGTCTAATGTGGTCTGGTTTAGTCTGATACTGTTTAGTCTAATGTGGTCTGATGTGGTCAGATTTTGTCTAAGGAGGTCTAGTTTAGTCTGCTGTGGTCTGATATGGTCTGAGGTGGTCTGATTTTGTCTAATGTGGTCTGGTTTAGTCTGTTACTGTTTAGTCTAATGTGGTCTGATGTGGTCAGATTTGGTCTAAAGTGGTCTGGTTTAGTCTGATATGGTCTGAGGTGGTCTGATTTTGTCTAATGTGGTCTGGTTTAGTCTGATACTGTTTAGTCTAATGTGGTCTGATGTGGTCAGATTTTGTCTAAGGAGGTCTAGTTTAGTCTGATGTGGTCTGATATGGTCTGAGGTGGTCTGATTTTGTCTAATGTGATCTGGTTTAGTCTGATACAGTTTAGTCTAATGTGGTCTGATGTGGTCAGATTTTGTCTAATGTGGTCTGGTTTAATCTGATACTGTTTCGTCAAATGTGGTGTGGTTTAGTCTTTTATGGTCTGATTTTGTCTAATGTGGTCTGGTTTAATCTGATATTGTCTAATGTGGTCTAGTTTAGTCTGATACTGTTTTGTCAAATGTGATGTGGTTTAGTCTGATATGGTCTGAGGTGGTCTGATTTTGTCTAATGTGATCTGGTTTAGTCTGATACAGTTTAGTCTAATGTGGTCTGATGTGGTCAGATTTTGTCTAATGTGGTCTGGTTTAATCTGATACTGTTTCGTCAAATGTGGTGTGGTTTAGTCTTTTATGGTCTGATTTTGTCTAATGTGGTCTGGTTTAATCTGATATTGTCTAATGTGGTCTAGTTTAGTCTGATACTGTTTTGTCAAATGTGATGTGGTTTAGTCTGATATGGTCTGAGGTGGTCTGATTTTGTCTAATGTGATCTGGTTTAGTCTGATACAGTTTAGTCTAATGTGGTCTGATGTGGTCAGATTTTGTCTAATGTGGTCTGGTTTAATCTGATACTGTTTCGTCAAATGTGGTGTGGTTTAGTCTTTTATGGTCTGATTTTGTCTAATGTGGTCTGGTTTAATCTGATATTGTCTAATGTGGTCTAGTTTAGTCTGATACTGTTTTGTCAAATGTGATGTGGTTTAGTCTGATATGGTCTGAGGTGGTCTGATTTTGTCTAATGTGGTCTGGTTTAGTCTGATACTCTTTAGTCTAATGTGGTCTGATGTGGTCAGATTTGGTCTAA
The DNA here is from genome assembly GCF_018812025.1 of Megalobrama amblycephala. Classification (NCBI taxonomy): domain Eukaryota; kingdom Metazoa; phylum Chordata; class Actinopteri; order Cypriniformes; family Xenocyprididae; genus Megalobrama; species Megalobrama amblycephala. The sequence continues at coordinate 4,541,496 of NC_063050.1, read as the reverse complement.
AGTGGTCTGGTTTAGTCTGATATGGTCTGAGGTGGTCTGATTTTGTCTAATGTGGTCTGGTTTAGTCTGATACTGTTTAGTCTAATGTGGTCTGATGTGGTCAGACTTGGTCTAAAGTGGTCTGGTTTAGTCTGATATGGTCTGAGGTGGTCTGATTTTGTATAATGTGGTTTGGTTTAGTCTGATGTGGTCTGATATGGTCTGATGTGGTCTGGTTTAGTCTGATGTATTCTGGTTTAATCTGATGTGGTCTGCTTTTGTCTAATGTGGTCTGGTTTAATCTGATGTATTCTGGTTTAATCTGATGTGGTCTGCTTTTGTCTAATGTGGTCTAGTTTAGTCTGATACTGTTTAGTCTAATGTGGTCTGGTTTAGTCTGAAGTGGTTTGATACGGCCTGGTCCTCGTGAACTCACAGTATAGTGTGTTTTATCCATGCCGATGAGGAAGAGGAGCTGTGAGATGAAGAGCGTAAGGCAGAGGTTCTTGTGGATGGTGGTGCGGTCGCTCTGAAGGCCCCGCAGGCAGCAGAAGGTGGAGATACACAGAGCCAGACACACCAGAGAGATCACCATCCCCACCCACGTGATGACGAAGAGGATCAGACCCTGAACGCCGCCGGGATACTGACGCAGAGAGAACAACAGAGCGTGAACGACAGACACATCACCGCGTGAAGAGTTAAACACGCATGTTTGAAACTCACGGCGGGCTGCTGGTGGTTCATGAGCACAGCGAAGTTGGTGAGATGTGAGCAGGCACAGGTGGTGTGCGTGTTGTTGCTGTGCGTACGTCTGCAGCCCTGCGACGACCACTGCCCCGTCATCGAGCGCTCCGAGTAATTCCAGAACGAACAGTTGGGATTGAAGTGGTTCTCCAGCTGTCAAAACCAAACACAGATGCTTGTGACCCCTACAGATGTGGTTAATGCACTTAATTTTTTCAGTTTAACGCAGTATCCATTTTTCATCATCCTTTAGCTAGCGTTACATTGTTGCAGCGTGCAGCCGCATTCAGATCTCTTTCGTGCGTGAATGGGCAAAAACACACAAAATTATGCCAAAATGCCGCTTTGTCGAGTATCCTCGTAAGCACAGTCTTAAATGAGTTCAATAAAGTCTTAAATGACTGTAAAGAGTTGTGATAACATCCGATGTGTGTCAGATCTTAAAGTGACAGCAGCCTAATAAACCTGCTGCAGTCTGTCATTAATGTTAATCAAAGAACAAAAGACAAAGAGAAAATCACTCACTGCTCTTGACTGAATCACTTTTGTAGGTTTAACCATTTATGGTTTAGGGTATTAATTTATACTAATTTCCTTGTTATTCAGAAAAAAATTAAAAATTTTAAGTCAAATGGCATTTGAATGTCCCTCTAAAACTCTCTTTCCCACAGTCACCCTCACACTGAAGACGCCTGTTGAAGTGCTTTTAACTTCATTTCTAAATTTGCAGCATTTTGATAAGTAAATTAGGTATTTTTATTCACAAATCAACGTTGTCTAACATAGTTTTACTGTAAATTGAGAAAATATCAATGTTTACATAGGCAACGCTGTACCACAGTGGGATTTTTTATAGATAGTAGCATCAACAATATGATTGCAGTTATTTATTTATTTGAAGTGTTATGTATAAATAACAAAATTGCATCTTCTTTTCAGAAAATAAAAACAGCAATATTTTACGGAAAGGGCAATAGGAAGAGATGAGAGTGAGGATGAGTTAGCCAAATGATAGGGATCTGCTTATTTTTGATTTGCATGAGTTCCAAGTATATAAATCTATACATTTTTTTTTTTTAAAAAGTGCATTTAAATAGAAAAGAAAATCATAATTTTATAGAAAAAATATATTTTATATTGTGGTACAGTGTTGCCATATGGCAATGTTTCCCTAAGTACCCCCCCAACAAATCTTTTTTGATTTGCGTGATTGAAGCAATTTCAAGTAATAAAAACGTATTTGAAAAAAATATTTAATGATCAGAACATAATGCATACATGAGGATTAATCTATATTTAATTCATAAGTTATGCAGTGACAACTGTAAAGTGTTCAATTTCTGTGTATTATCCTTCCTGTTAAATCAAATATTTAAAATATACTGTCTTTATGTTGTTTCTCCATTCATTTGGAGTTTGAATGTGGAATTATATATTAAAAACTTTCATGTTAGGTGCGATTAATTACAGAAAAATGTACGATTAATTTAATCGATTGATAGTAATTTGTTTTGGATGAATGTGTGAAAGTATCTTAGCAGCACTGAAGCTACATGAACTCGTCCATCTCAACCTCTCACAAATCTGCATCATTGATTCTGGTGTTTTCCTGTTTGTCACTGTGAAACAATCTGTACAGTAAAAACACTGAAGAAATGAAAGCCTGACGATCGTGTTCTCCAGCATGATTTGAGATGATAAAAAGCAGAGACACTCATTTAATTTGATGTACAACAGATGTGTGTGTGTGTTTGCACCTGCAGGTGTCGCAGTGTGAACTTGACAGGTTCGGTCAGAAACACGCGGCTGGACTCTTTATTCATGGAGGCAGAGATGATGTGGGAGTTGACGGCCAGACTGTGTCCTCCCGCCTTCGGCTCGCCGTCCGTCTTCACCGTGGCGTTTTGAGTGGAGAGAAACGAGCCCAGATTTTTGTAGAGCGTGAAAACCACCTTCACCTGACCTGATGGACACACACACACACGCACAGACAGACTCGCGTCATTACCGCGCACGCTCAGATCCGCGTCGGCTCCGCATGACACATTTATCTGCGATCAGTACGACCGATCCCACACAGCTCTCAAAATAACCCTCGACATCACACACACATGAAGTCACCACGGCAGCCACAGGAGCCCGTGGCCATGGCGACTGTTGCCATGACGACTCTGAGAGAACCGGCCCGGATACGCGTTTCCGTAGAGACAGTGATTGCGACGGAGACAGAGAGACTGACCGTTGCGGCTGTACTGCTTGATGGTGGACGAGGACACGTGGATGGTGCTGTCGCTGTCATACGAGTTGGGGAACGACAGATCCTTCAGCTCCATCTCAGTGTTGAGCACATACACCTCCAGATCTGAAACACACACACGTTTGCTCTTAAACCACAATTCAACATAAACTCGAACACATTCACTCACCCAGATAACAAAAATATGTTCTAAGAATGTTTCACTAACGTTCCATTTAAGTTATTCTCAGAATTTTTCAATGTTTTAAAAATATTTGTCTTGGTTATGTGAATATTCAGAAAACATTCCATTTTGCAAACATTGTGGGAACGTTATTTGAATGTTTTCTGAACATTCTGAAACAAGTAGCAACATTTAAAAAACCAACTAAAACATTTCAGAAAAACATTATGATGTATAAATAATGTTTTTATAATGTTATGAAAGACCAGATAACTGAACGAAAATTCTATTAACGTTACTGGAGGAACGTTTGTTCATAATGTTGAGAGAACAAAAATTTAAATTTGCAATAAGGTTAACATTTATAAATATTAATTTATGAATATACAATTTTCCATTGTTAATTAATGTATTAGTATATGTAGAAATGAGCATTAACTGAGACTAATACATGCTGTAAAAATATTGTTCATTTACTTTTTAACATTTTTCAACATGTTAACGTACAATTTTTTGCAAAGTGTTACAAAATATTTATTTGATGCATTTTTTTTTTTTGCAATTTACATAATTAGATTTGCTTCTGCATGATTTTTAAAGCATTTATTTTGCAAGTGTAAATATTTAATAATTTATTTATAAATCAATTCTGAATGAATTATGTCAGCATAAAGTCAGTTTTTGTGTGATATAATTATCAATAGCCATTGTTTCTTTACATACAGTATCATTCAAAAATGTGGGGTCAGTTAGACTTTTTTTAAAGAAATTAATACTTTTATTCATCAAGAACGCACTAAATGACACTAAAAGTCATTTACAATGTCACTAAATATTTCTATTTCAAATAAACGCTGTTCTTTTGAACTTTCCTTCAATTCATCAAAGAATCCTGAAAATCTTTGATCTCACTGATAATAATCATAAATGTTTCTTGAGCATCAAATCATCATATTAGAATGATTTCTGAAAGATCATGTGACACTGAAGACTGGAGTAATGATGCTGAAAATTCAGCTTTGATCACATGAATAAATTACACTTTACTATATATTCACATAGAAAACAGCTGATTTACATTAGAATAATATTTTGTGATTTTTACTGCATTTTTAATCAAATAAATTCAGCTTTGATCACAGGAATAAATTACACTTTACTATATATTCACATAGAAAAAAGCTGATTTACATTAGAATAATATTTTGTGATTTTTACTGCATTTTTAATCAAATAAATTCAGCTTTGATCACATGAATAAATTACACTTTACTATATATTCACATAGAAAAAAGCTGATTTACATTAGAATAATATTTTGTGATTTTTACTGCATTTTTAATCAAATAAATTCAGCTTTGATCACATGAATAAATTACACTTTACTATATATTCACATAGAAAAAAGCTGATTTACATTAGAATAATATTTTGTGATTTTTACTGCATTTTTAATCAAATAAATTCAGCTTTGATCACATGAATAAATTACACTTTACTATATATTCACATAGAAAAAAGCTGATTTACATTAGAATAATATTTTGTGATTTTTACTGCATTTTTAATCAAATAAATTCAGCTTTGATCACATGAATAAATTACACTTTACTATATATTCACATAGAAAAAAGCTGATTTACATTAGAATAATATTTTGTGATTTTTACTGCATTTTTAATCAAATAAATTCAGCTTTGATCACATGAATAAATTACACTTTACTATATATTCACATAGAAAAAAGCTGATTTACATTAGAATAATATTTTGTGATTTTTACTGCATTTTTAATCAAATAAATTCAGCTATGATCACATGAATAAATTACATTTTACTATATATTCACATAGAAAACAGCTGATTTACACTGTAATAATATTTCACTGTTTTTACTGTATTTTTGATTAAATAAACACAGCCTTGGTGAGCAGAAGAGGCTCTTTCAACATTAAAGAGTCGTGCCGTACCGATGTTGGGAGCGCGGTCGCTGAAGTGACCCCCGTACAGGTTATTGGCCAATAGAAACGCTCCTTTCTCCATGACGTCGAGCAGCATGGTGGCGGTGTGCGACTGCTCTGTGACGTTCATGTCCTGCCACGACTCCAGCGCCTCCAAACGCAGCAGGTTATCCACCGTCTGCACCACCGCCTGACACACACACACACACATGAGGCGTCGTACGCCGAGACACGAGTGTGTGACTGTGTGCTGTATAATTACCTGAATAAACGCTCGGCAGGTCCGTTCTCTCTTCTGAAGCTGAAAGACACAAACAAAACTGTGTTACTCTGATAGTTGTTGTGTGTGTGTGAGTATGTGTGTGTGTGTGTGTGTGTGTGAGCACCTTATTGTAGTTGCGTGTGGCTGACTCCTTGTTTCCGGGTCGGAGCGCCTGCAGCTGTGAGTCCAGAATGTCCAACAGCTGCTCCATCAGACGCACAGAGGAAGTGACATCACCAGCATAGACCCGCCCCCGTGTGTGATTGACAAGTACAGCAGCGATATGTGCTGCGTTCTCCCCGCTCTTAATCTACAGATACGAGAGAGAGACATCAAATATCTTTCCTGACCTTCAGTATCTGTTCATCCTTCTGATGACCCCTGACCTTTTGAGCGACCTGGCTGACCCAGGGTGAGGTGCAGTTGCTGAGGTCAGGACCTCTGGGGTTCCACACCACGTCATCTGCCATACACTGATACGAGGCTATACCTGAAAGAGGGACAGAGAGCTGTCACGGTGAGGACGACCAAACGATTTCAGCCAGGTGCGAAGGGTTCGACGCCATGGTTACAGGAAACACATAAACAAAACATGATCCGAGCCGTGTTAGTCAGATCTCCACTGATAGTTAAAGACCTGAGGAAGCAACATGACGCAGCACACATGAGTGGAAAGCACCGGACAAAAAAACTTTCACTCTTTTACCCGTAAGACCAGAGGAGTCATTTCCCCGCAAGGGTTCAGAAGGGTGGAGAAGTCAACAAAAGACTGCACTTATTGTTTCAACATCAAGATTAAAATATACCAATTTGTCAGAAGGGAAAGTTTTTATCACTTTTTAACAACTTTATCATTTCAGTGGTCCTGCTGTGTGTCAAATGGATTTTTGTAAGTATAATTTTTCTCAATTAAAATGAGTTCATGAAAACTGCATGCATAATTATATTACAATTTGAAAACAGCATTTAGATTTAAATGAAGTTCATCACTTCGCTCTGCAGGAGAGAGTGGCTTTAAAGCTAACATTAGCATATGACCTTCAAGTCCCTTGATGTAATCCGTACGATCAGTCAAAACACTGATGGGAATCCACTTGCCTTCAATAACGATGCGAGATACGTTTTAAAATATTCGGGCTTTGTACGAATTACTATGACAAAGATTGTGATAAACAGAAATTCTCACACACTGACCGAGGGATCCTTTGGGACACGGTCTCTCCACCGTTTCTCCTCGGTGAGTCGGAGGCCACTGCACCCCGCGGGTCACGCGGCCATCGCACATGGGTGTGCGCGGCCCCTGCGGTCGGCGGGGAGGCCTGACGGTCACCGGGACCGTGGCTGTGATGGGCCGCCCTGCCGGAGCTCTGTTTATGGCTCCCACCGGGTGAAAGGTCACGGACGGGATGGACGTGGGGCTGAAGCCCATCGACACCGTGGTGGAGAGCGCATTCGGAGGAGTGGTGGAGAGAAGAGGCGTCGAGAGAGGATCTGAGAGAGGATAAACACGGTCTCAGTGAGACTGAACGGAAAACAAACAGAGACGGGAATCATTCGGAATTCTGAACTATTAAAGGGTTA